>NC_091435.1:108865548-109465548 GCF_964237555.1 Oryctolagus cuniculus
CAGTGCACTCCATGGCTGCTTCTGGTTGAGTCTATGGACACTTTCTACTCAACTGAAGATTCGTGTGCTTCTCTGGTTAATGATGTGGGCTAAAAGTATGCAAACAGCAGGCTTTGCTGGCGTTGTAACTGTAGAGTGCTCTGAGCATCTTCCATTCAGGTGAGGAGGCAGCCACACAGAAGGAATCCTTCAAGTTAGAAGATGACTCAGGCTGCTTGCTCTCCTGCCTGGTAGGGAAAGTACTCTTAGAGAGAGGGAGAGAGATTTTTCCATCTGCTAGTTCATTCCCCAGATGGCCACAATAGCCAGGGCTGGACAAGGCAGGAGCCTAGCACTCCTCTGGGTCTCCCACGTGGGTGGCAGTTGCCCAAGCACTTGGGCCATCTTCCACTACTTTCCCAGGTACATTAGCAGGGAGCTGGATCAGAAGTGGACCTGCGGGGACTTCAGTGCATACTCCTATGGGATGCCAGCATTGCAGGCAGCTGCCTAACCCATGGTGCCACAACACCAGCCCTGAGTGCTCGTTATTGAGTAAGGGCAGGGAAATATGACCAGGAGTGGGACTGGGTGCTCTCAGGTTCAGTTTCCATCCCGTGAGAATGCTGGGGCAGACACTGGGCTCGGGATTTTATTTGCAGGTCTTCTGGAAGCAGTTCCTACTGGGTACCAAGGGATGTCCTGGCTGAGGACACCGGTGCTTGAGGTAACCTGGCACACTCCTGTCCATGAAGGTCTTGCCTAGCCCATGTCTAGAAAGTGGCTTGCCTGCAAGTGGTACAGAGATCCCAACCCAGATTTTAGCACTTGGGAAGACATTTTCATAGCATTTTCCTTAAAAGACTCATTCCAGTTTAGATAGCAAGAACATTCTGGAACAGGAACTGCCTCCCTAAAGAACAGACCTTTAGATAGTAATCTACTGGAACATCTTCCTTCCTTCCTTCCTTCCTTCCTTCCTTCCTTCCTTCCTTCCTTCCTTCCTTCCTTCCTTCCTCTCTCTCTCTCTCTCTCTCTCTCTCTCTCTCTCTCTTTTTCTCTCTTTCTTTTTTGTGACAGGCAGAGTGGACAGTGAGAGAGAGAGACAGAGAGAAAGGTCTTCCTTTGCCGTTGGTTCACCCTCCAATGGCCGCTGCGGCTGGCGCGCTGCAGCCGGCGCACCACGCTGATCCGAAGCCAGGAGCCAGGTGCTTCTCCTGGTCTCCCATGCAGGTACAGGACCCAAGGACTTGGGCCATCCTCCACTCACTCCCAGGCCACAGCAGAGAGCTGGACTGGAACATCTTTCTTGCTTTTAAGAAACAATGTCTTAGCCGGCGCCGTGGCTCAATAGGCTAATCCTCCGCCTTGCGGCGCCGGCACACCGGGTTCTAGTCCCGGTCAGGGCGCCGGATTCTGTCCCGGTTGCCCCTCTTCCAGGCCAGCTCTCTGCTATGGCCAGGGAGTGCAGTGGAGGATGGCCCAGGTGCTTGGGCCCTGCACCCCATGGGAGACCAGGAAAAGCACCTGGATCCTGGCTCCTGCCATCGGATCAGCGCGGTGCGCCGGCTGCAGCGGCGGCCATTGGAGGGTGAACCAACGGCAAAAAGGAAGACCTTTCTCTCTGTCTCTCTCTCACACTGTCCACTCTGCCTGTCAAAAAAAAAAAAAAAAAAAAAAAAAAAAGAAACAATGTCTTGCCTTATCTTAGAAATATACAGAACATTGTCACAACCTGTAAACTGCAATTACTGCCCAGGGAATGCCCCTTCACCTTAGCTACTAACCTATTTAACCCCAGCAAAATGCCTGATTTGCCAGATAATTGTGTCAATTTAACTATGTTGCATTGGCTGTCAACAGAGTGGTTTCCAGGCTCATAATGTATTATTACTTCATTATGTTTTATAAGCTCCCTTTTGTTCATGAATTAGTGGATATTTGCCTTACTAAAAATAATAGACGTTGTACATTTTGTAGACAGATCCATGTGTTAGAAAAAAGTAGCCACCAGAGTTGAGTGGCTGTGCCACCTTTACGTTGATAGCAGCAGTGCAACAAGGTTGATTCTTCCCAATGCTTGTTTCTGTCTTCAATTTGAAGTTATAGTCTATTCTAGATAAAAGTCCTGTACAAAAAAAAAATTATGGAGGATAATATAATTTTCACATTGTGTAAGCTGTTGTAACATCCTGGATGATGTTATTAATTTTAAAGGATGATGCGAGGGTGTCAGGGTTAAGATAAAGACCAATAATAGGGGCTGGCACTGTGGTGTAGTGGGTTAAAGCCCCAACCTGCAGTGCCGGCATCCCATATGGGTGCCAGTTTGAGTTCTGGCTGCCCCACTTCCGATCAAGCTCTCTGCTATGGCCTGGGAGAGCAGTGGAAGAGGGACCAAATCCTTGGGTCCCTGTACCCATGTGGGAGACCCAGAAGAGGCTCTTGGCTCCTGGCTTTGGATCAGCTCAGCTCCAGCCGTTGCGGCCATTGGGGAATGAACCAGCAGATGGAAGACCTCTCTCTCTGTCTCTACCTTTCTCTGTAACTCTATCTTTCAAATAAATAAAATAAATCTTAAAAAAAAAAAGACCAATAATGATATGAAATGTTCTGAAACTTTAGTCATTAAAAAAAGCAAGACATACATAGGAGAACATAGAATTATAAATATCCAATGACAAGGACAGCGTTGTCATTTTTTATAGATGATACTTTCAAACCTTAAGAGATTCAATGAAAAAACTTAATAGAACAATAGTAATTCAGTTATGTGGCTATATAAAAATATCAAGCAGGAATCAGTGTTAGAATCTGACAAAGTAACTCTAGATCCCAGGTGGAAGTATTATTGAACAAAGATAACATTCTAATCTTCTGTTGTGATTTCTGTTTTTATCATTTGTATGTGTGTGTGTATGTATGTGAGAGAGAGAGAGAGAGGAGTCTATGTTGTAACATTTACTGCATAAAAGCCTTAGGAGTTATTACTTTGTAGTAGATGCTATTTTTCATTCATATAAATACACTCTGTCTCAGGTAATGGATTTTTCTAGGAATTATGTTTGGTTTTATAAGACTGTTATGTTTATTATATTTTGTGTTGGCTGAAAATCTTTGATCTTCCTTTTATTTTTAAATTTCATCCAAATTTGTTTCTGCCATATTTCTGGAAAGCAGCATATATTTAACCATTTGGTTTTAGTGCCATAAATAATAGGCATACTCTTCTGTCATTTTGTTTATTTCCCTTTCCTTAGTGTTTCCTTTGTTTTTCTGATTAGACTGCTTTCAAAAATCCAACTTGAATTGTATTTGAATCTTTAATTCTGTAATTCTGCAAATTAATAATAAAATGCTGTCTTTTAATGTCCCCATTGCAAAATAAAAAGTTGAAAAAAACTACTTGTGCTAACTGGGTGTCATGCTTCTCCTGCACTTCCCAGGGTGTATGAATTCAGTCTGATGTTATAGATTAGACATCATTTGGGAAGGTGTTTGGCCTCGTGATTGAGATGTTGGTTAAAATATTTGCATTCCACGTCCAAGTACTTGGATTTCATCTTCCCCTTCCAGCTTGGTGCTAATGTGCACCCTGAAAGGCAGGGTGATCAGGCTCCTGCCACCCACACAGGAGGCCTGGTTGGAGTTCCTAGCTCCTGGCTTCCCTCTGGTCCTACCCCAGCCATTGTGGGTATTTGGGGAATGAAGCAGTGGATGGTAGCACATTTTCTCTCTCTCTTTCTCTGCACTTCTCAAATAAATGAATTTTTAAAAATTAAAAGAAGTTATTTGATATCAATTTAATAATATACTTTTAAAAATATTTATTTTATTTATTTGAAAGACAGAGTTACAGAGAGAGGTAGAGACAGAGAGAGAGGTCTTCCATTTGCTGGTTCACTCCCTAGATGGCTGCAATGGGTGGAGCTGTGCAGATCCGAAGCCAGGAGCCAGGAGCCTCCTTCGGGTCTCCCACACGGGTGTAGGAGCCCAAGGACCCAGGCCATCATCCACTGCTATCCCAGGCCACAGCAGAAGGCAGGATCGGAAGAGGAGCAGCCGGGACTAGAACTGGCGCCCATATGGGATGCCGGTGCCTCAAGCCAGGGCTTCAACCCACTGCACCACAGCGCCAGCCCCAATATTATATACTTTTAAAAGATTGTTTTATCTTAAAATTTAAATATATTAAACATAATACATTTTTTCCATAATTCTTTTTGCCTTTTGTATTAAATTGGTTATTATGCAATATTAGTCACTTGCTACTCTACTCTTGAGTCTGCTATTTTGATTTTTCTTACAATCAACTGGAATGTATATTTTGAAATTTTGAATTTTGTGGGAATATTATGTATGTGTCATGTTTAATGAGTTCTTGCAGAACAAAGTTTTTTTTTTTCCTTTTCATGAACAGTAATTTGTATTGTGATATTTAAATATTGTAAAAGAGGTTTATTGATAGTTTGATCTTTATTACCCTGTGGTTAACCTAATTTTCTGCCAATTGTATGAGTTTTTTAAAAATTACTTTTGTGGGGCAAAGGTAGGGCTTGTTTTCCATCATTTTGTTGAGAATGAAATGTATTTTTGCTCCTGGAAACTGGTTCCACATAGGAACATTTACCTTTGTTACTGTTGGTGTTAATTCCTTTCTTCATTATTGAGTTTCTTCCTGTTAAGTATGATGCTGCTAAGTTGGGTCTCCGTATTTGCTGTTTATCAACTTTTCTGTCTTCAATTCTGTACTTTTTTATTTTTAAATTTTTTTAGTATTTACTCATTTATTTGAAAGGCAAAGTTAGAGAGAGAGGGAGAGAGAGAGATCTTCCACCCACTGGTTTACTCCCCAAATGGCCACAAAGGCTGGAGCTGGGCCAGTCAGGAGCCAGGAGCTTCTTCCAGGTCTCCCACTTGGGTGCAGGGGCCCAAGCACTTGGGCCATCTTCCATTGCTTTGTCAGGCACATTTTAGCAGGGAGCTGGATTGGAAGTGGAGCAGCCAGGACCCAAATAGTGCAGACCCCTATATCTGTCTTTTAAACCTGCATCTGGGAAAGCATTTCCTGTTGCTCTTTGTCAGCATGGATATTATTTCCTATCCTATACTGTCAATTCTGTTTAGGGCCTTCAGTTTTCCTTTATTGCATTTTAGGTTTCCTTGTGTTCTTTTTTTATACTGTTTCTCACCTCAGTCTTTTCTTCCCGTTTGACTCTGTGCTGTAATTTTGAGGAGGCCATCTTCTTTTATAGTTCTTTTGAGGAGAGACAGACAGACAGACAGACAGACACACACACACACACACACAGAGTCTTCCATTCACTGGCTCACTTTCCAAATGGCTACAACAGCCATGGCTGGTCTAGGCAGAAGCCAGGAGCCAGGAACTCCATCCTGGTCTCAGACACGGGTGAAAGAAACCCACGCAGCTGGGCCATTTTCCACTGCTTTCCCAGGTGCAGGAAGGTGGATCAGATGCAGAGAAGCTGAGTCTTGAACCAGTTCTGGGATATGGGATGTGGGCATTCCAAGTGGTGGCTTAATCTACTGCACCACAGTGGCCTGCAGAGTTAGTTGGTTTTTTTTGTTTGTTTGTTTTTTGTTTTTTAACCAAGGTGATGCTGATGCTGCTGACCTCTGAACCACGCTTTGAGAATCCTTGTTCTAAGTTACATAGAGTGCTGTAAGCACAGTAACTTGAGGGTGTTCAGAGGGGGGAATTCTGGAAGCCAGTCTTGGTTGGAGTGTGTGTGACTGGTTGTGACTGGTTGTGACTGGCTTCTGGGCATTGAGCAGGACCTTGCTGAGTAGGCAGCACACGGTACAGGAGAGGAGCGAGGAGAGACGGCACAATGGAGGGGATGCACGAGACATGCACAGGGTGGAGAAGTCTGGAAGGAGGAAGGAGTTACTACTGCACGGTGGTGGGGGATAAGGTTGGGTAGGCCTGTTGAGACTGGCTTTTTGAAGGTCTTTAATAAGGAGTTGTACTAAGAGTTTGCCTAGGAAAGGGCATGGTTAGGGGCAGCAGGGAGGTGGTGGTATGATACATCACAATTTTGGAGGAGAAAAGTTTATTTAAAAGAAAAGCAAAAAGTGCTAAAATCAGACCCTACCTCTAATATTCTCTCTCTCCCTCCCCCTCCCCTTCTCTTTATATCCTCTTTATCAATTTCTGAAGGCAATGTGTGATGGATTAGATGAGTGTATGATTAAATGAATGTTCTGGAAAATCCAGCCGGTGGCAACATCAATGGCATTCAGTGTAGTGGTTAAGATACCCACCTTCCTTAGTGGAGCACCGGGATTCGAGTTCCAGTTGTGGCTTCATAGTCCAGCTTCCTGTTAATGCGTGCCCTGAGAAGCAGCAGATCATGGCCCAAATACTTGAATCCTTGCCACCCATGTGGGAGACCTGGATTGACTTCCCATCTCCCGGTTCCAGCCTGGCCCGTCCCCACCTGTTGCAGACACTTGGGGAGTGAATCAGCAGATGGATGATCTGTGTCTGTCTCTCTGTCCTTCAGTACATTAAAAAAAAGAAAAGAAAGTTCTCTGTGTCCTTCAGTAGATTAAAAAAAAAGAAAAGAAAGTAAAAGAAGATTGACAAGAAAAAGAGAAATATGAGCGGAATGATCACAGCCATAGTGAATGAGGATGTCAAGTTGTGTTTCTGCAAAGAGAATTTGAGGAGGGAGCAGTTGGGCCATGCCAGATGTTGCAGCAGAGAATTGCAGCTACTGGGTTGTGTCACTGGGAGGTCCTCTTTCCCCCCAGGTGTGGTGTTTAGAGGGGAAGGAGAGGTACCGTTTGTAGTGGAGTGAGGGGAGATTCCTTGAAGAAATGAAGGCCGTCCTTACAGAGCACTGTTCAGGAAATTCAGTGTCAAACACTGGGAGAGATTAGCACTGCAGAAGGCTCACATGCTTCCTCTTCTCTTCTTAAAGTGAGAACGACCTTTGGCCCGTTGACCACAGGAGGCAGGAAGCCATGGTGGGGGAGAGATAAAGATATCGCGCTGCAGTCTTGCACATCACTGTAGTCTTGCACATCTCAGACGAGAACCGCATCATCCTTGGGAGGCGCCTTCAGCCTCCCGCTTTGTCAGCGCTGCTCAGTGGGTTCAGCAGGAAGTCCATCGGGCTGGATAGTTCCTTGAAAAATATATCCACACTCCAGCTCCTTCTCACTTCTGCTGGTCTCCGCCAGGCACTGCGCTCTTTCAGCTGAATTACTGAAGTAGCCTCCTAACTGATCTCCTTCCTCCTTCCTTGACCTTGAGTCTGTTCTCAACACCATGTCTAGAGTGATCCTACTAAAGCACTAGTTGGGTTGTGCCAATGTCACAAAATCCACTGACTCAGTGTAGATGGTGAACTCCTCGGAGTGACCTCGGAGGCTCTCTTGGGTCTGACCTGAAGCCTCCTGCTCACCCCCAAGTCCTCCTCACTCCTCAGCGGCTCCAGGGTGCTTCTGCCTCAGCCCCCAGGAATGCTTTTCTCAAAATATGGATCTGGTGTTCTCCTCCTTTGGGTCTTTGCTCACATGTTATTTTGTAAGCGAGGCCTTCCAGGACATGTTTTATAGGTTACAGGTCTCTAGGGCTTAGTACCCTGTAATTCTATGTAATTAAAGTATTTTAGTGCTTGTTCCTGCCTACTAGACTATAAACTCCATGAGGGTAAGAATTTCGCCCTTGATTTTGTAAATTGCTCTAATCCGTGTGTTCAGTATACCTATAGAAAGTTGGCTGTAAATGAATTTCCAGTGTGAGAGAAAATGGGCTTGGTAACTGAGGGAGAAACAAGCCTTAGAGGGTGATGGTATCTACTAAGAGGTTACTTGAAACAGTTTTTGTAAAAAAGTGGAATTAAAAAGTATGAGGTTATTTTGGTGCAAATTTTTTTCATTATATATGTGGAAATATGGTATTAAGAAAAAATGAGTGATTTCAGAAATGTTTTCCTCCATATTTTTAATTCTACTTTCCGTGAGCTTTTTAAAACACCCTGGTATTTGTCAAGCACCCTACTCTGGGGCAGACTCCTCCATCTGTTGTCTTACTTAAATCTAACAACTGCCTCGCACCATCAGCAATCGCCTCCATTTTACAGCTAAGGACACTGAGTACTGGGGAGGTTAAAGCGTTCACAAGGCTATAGACTCGTGTAAGCTCTTAGATTACGGACACAGTGCAACAAAAAGGGGATCGAGGCCGAGGATTTCAGCTTGGATACCAGGAAGCATTGTAGGAAGGAAGGAAGGGAAGAAACACAGGCGCTGAGAATGGAAGGAGAATATATGGGGAATCCCTTTTTAGGTGATGTTGATTTTTCTAGTGACGAGGGAAGCTGGCTGTTAGGTTGGATGGAGAGGAGGTGATGTGATTCTAGGAAGGCAGGAAAGCATAGCATGACTTCAGGAGCCTGCTGGAGCCCCTGGGAAGAGGTGAGCAGTAGGGTTCCTGAGATGTGTCCAGGGCCCAGGCAGAATAATGAATCCACTCACAAAAGCGTGGTAGTGATGGATGGGGTCTTTGAGATTATTTAATCCAGCCCCTAAATCTTCTGCTTTGTCAGTCTGCATCCCTTGTGTCTGTCACTGACCATGACTCTGGTCATGTGCACTGGCCTTTGCAGATGTTATACCTGTTTCTGGTTTGATCGTCTTTGCCATTCTTGAGTGGATTGTGTGTCCAGGTAGATGGCCATTCAACACCTGGGTCTGACTTGTCAATGGCCTCCCTAACTCTAGGGACCATCCCCTCTCCCCTCCTCAGTCATGCATGTCTGTGGCCAGACTTCAGGAGTCTCTGGCCTCACCAGGAAAGCCATGAAGAGTTGACAGAAAGGGATGCAGTGAAAAGAGGTCAGGGATGGGTGCCAAGAGGGAGGAAGCTGTGGAAGGCGTAGGGCAGAGAAGCTCCAGTTCCAGGAGAGAGAGGATTCGGGCACTAGGCTTGTGAAACTCACTCCTGTTTAGAATAGTTTTATGCTGAAGGTTCTTCAGAAAGTTTGTGGACAATGGAGCTAAAGGATAAGTTAATTTTGGTGCAAAAATTTTTGAAATCCATGTGTGTGTTTCCCCTTTTTTGTGTATTTTTAAAAAAGATTTATTTATTTATTTGAAAGGCAGAGTTGCAGAGAGAGAAGAAGAGGCAGAGAGAGAGAGAGAGAGAGAGAGAGAGAGAGGTCGATCTCCCGTCCACTGGTTCACTCCCCAGTTGGCCGAAACGGCCGATCCGAAGCCAGAATGTAGGAGCCAGGAGCTTCTTCCACGTCTCCCACACAGGTGCAGGGGCCCAGGAACTTGGGCCATCTTCCACTGCTTTCCCAGGCCGTATCAGAGAGCTAGATTGGAATTGGAGCAGCTGGGACCCTAACCGGTGCCCATATGGGATGCTGGCACTGCAGGCGGAGGCTTTACTCGCTGTGTTACAGCGCCGGCCCCCCTTTTTTTGGTGTATTTTAAAACCTTTTATTTTCACATATTAAGTGCACATATTTATGTGCTACAGTGTAAAGTTTTGATGCATGAATATTTTGTGCAATGATTTTGACTACTATATACTTATAAGGGTCAGAGGTAGGGATCTTACAATTCTGCCTTTCAAGTAAATAAATCTAATAATAAATTACCTCTCATTTAGTATGTGACTTGATAATGTGAAATTCTTAACAAAATATTTTGGTCCCTGTTGATATTTTGTTTAACTCTCATTTTCTAACACCACTTTATTATACATTTTTTTTAAAAAAAAGATTTTATTTATTTATTTGAGAGGTAGAGTTACAGGAAGAGAGAGGAAAAGACAGAGAGAGAGGTCTTCTATCTGCTGATTCACTCTTCAGATGGCTGCTATGTCTGGAACTGAGCCAATCTGAAGCCAGGAGCCAGGAGCTTCTACTGGGTCTCCCATGTGGGTGCAGGGGCCCAAGCACTTGGGCCATCTTCTACTGCTTTCCCAGGCCATCAGCAGGGAGCTGGATCAGAAGAGGAGCAGCTGAGACATGAACTCATGCCTATATGGGATGCCAGTGCCACAGGTGGAGGCTTAGCCTACTATGCCACAGTGCCAGTCCCTTATTATACATTTTTTATAACCACTTGGTCAAGTTCATGATTTTTATAAAATAATTTTCAAAAAAAATCCTGGCTATTTTTTGTTTGTTTTTACATATGTATTTTTATTCTACTTGAAAGTGGGAGAGGGAGAGAGAGAGAGAGAGAGGGAGAGAGAGAGAATCTTCCATCCACTGGTTCATTTCCCAAATGCCACAACAGCCAGGGTTGGGCCAGTCCAAAGCCAGGAGCCCGGAACTCCATCTGGTCTCCCATGTGCTTGGGCCATCATCTGCTTCCCTCTTAGACACATTAGCAGGAAGCTGGATCAGAAGCAGGGTAGCTGGGACTCAAACTGACACAACAATATTGGATGTGGGTGTCCCAGGCAGCTGCCTAACCAGCTGTGCCACAATGCCCACCCGGAAAGCATGTATTTTTACATTAATGGTGCCGTCATTTCTCCTCCTCTTCTCCCCACCCCCCTTCTTCTTTTCTTCTTCCTTCTTTTTTGACAAACAAAACTCATATTGTTCATGGTAAGTTTTTTTTAATATGGAAATTATTGTCAATAGGATGTTTGCTACATAGAGTTAAGGGTAAATAGCATGAAGTATGGGTAACAAATACAAATTATTAAAATTAGAATTTGTAGAGAGTCTAATTATGCAAACTTTTATTTATATGTACTCAAAGTGATCTTTATGGAGTTGGCCTTCCTGCTGATGGGTACTAATGCTACTACTTATGACAGGACTGGTGTCTTGCTGGGAGTTGTTTGTTTGGATACCAGTCTTTCAGTATTTGGCAAGTTGTTTTCATTGTGTTTTGTAAAGTTAGTACGTGTGTGTGTGTGTGTATGTGTGTGTATTAAAGGTTTTATTTATTTATTTGAGAGGTAGAGTCACAGTGAGAGGGAGAGGCAGAGAGAAAGGTCTTCCATCTGCTGGTTCGCTCCCTAATGGCTGGAGCTGAGCTGATCAGGAGCCAGGAGCTTCTTCTGTGTCTCCCACAGGGGTGCAGAGACCCAAGGTCTTGGGGCACCTTCGCTGCCTTCCCAGGCCATAGCAGAGAGCTGGAACAGAAGAGGAGCAGTCGGGACTAGAACTGGTACCCATATGGGATGCCGGTGCCCTAGGCAGAGGATTAACCTACTGCTCCATAGGGCCAGCCTGGTATATCTATATTTTAAAAGCTAATTTTATTGCTGTCTTCTGAAACACATATGTTAATCATATGTCAATGAATGGGAGTGTACATGGATGCCATGTGAATGCATTTATGTGAACTTGATTTTTTTAATATAAAGAGTTTGATATTAAACAGTTCGGGTAATTGAATTCATTTCCTTCATCAAGTAGCATATGCCCAAGCTGATATAGCTGTGACAATGAATATCTGTTCATATCTTGATACACTTTGACTCACTTGTATGTTGGCTAAAATGTCTGTAACTTCTGCATGGAATTGTACAAAAATGAGGGCTTACAATGGCGATTAGAGTCATGTATTTTCCTTGGAGAAGGGATGGGACAGGCTGTACATTCCAACTTTCTCATTTCTTATTTGTACAGGAGGTAAGTCCAAGGTTACAAAGACTTCTGTGGCCCAGAGCCACTGAAACTCTTAGAGCACCAAGGAAAATCTATTCCTTTAGATCAATGAAGAGAATTAGTTGATTAATTAAAAAAATTATTATCACAGTTTTAGTGGACTGTGAGTTCTTCAATTATCAGGGCTAATGTAGGGTCCCCTTATCATTTTTGAGTGCATAGCACAGTTCCCAGCAGACTTTAACAATTTGATGCATACGTGATTTCCTAAAATAAGTTTGTTTCCCCTTTCTGAAAGCATTTATTAAAAAAACCTTTAAAAAAGGAAAAAGTAGAGTTTTTAAACAAAATTAATTGCGTTAAGACTGAAGTCATTAGTTTTAAAAACTATATAAATACTGACTTTATATTCTACTAATTCTCACAAGTAAACAGCCCATATGAAAACAGTATATATTTAAGTGCAGAATTGTGTGTGAATATTAGTGTAGGAATATTAGTAGGGAATATTAGTTGGGAATTTTGTATTTTGTTTGTGTGTCTTTTACTACTTTATTATTAATATATGTTATCTTTTACTTAACAGTTCCAGAGAATGACTTAAAGTCAATGTCCTCTAAGACTGGTAAAAAGTGTTCACTCAATGGTTCAGTCAAAGGAACTTCATAGAATGTCCTAAAGTTGACTGACACTGTGCTAGGTTCTCCTATATTAATCATGCTGTTTTAATTCAGTATCACCATAACATCGTTAGTTATTTTTATTTACAGACACAACACAAAAAAGTTGTCTTTCTCAAGAAAATGCTGCTACCAATCAGGAACAGAGCTGGATTTTCTGATTCAAGGCCCTGCTTCTATTCAGCACGCCAGGCTGTCTCCAAGCTTATAATCTTCATATGGGATGCAGTGAATGCGGTTGGGGTACAGCTGGGGATGAAGATGAACAAGTTTCAGGAATATATCCCTTTAAGGAGCTGTAGGCTGTAGAGCACCACTGTAGGCACCCAAAAGGGCTGTTGGTACTCTAGCCTCAGAAGAAAGGTTGCATCAGAGTTTGAGTCTTAGCATCCCTTACAGGCGCAGTACATGTGAGAGGTGTGTGTTTTCTAGATGCTAAGCCAGTGTTGCCTATCCATTCGGAAGTTGATGGACGTTGGTCTCTCATCCTCATCCTCCCACTCCCAACTTTAAGCTACCACAAAACAGCTTTCTATCTCTATAGATTGCCCTGTTGTGAACATTTCAGAGGAGTGAAATAATACAATTTGTGAATTTGTGACTGGCCTTTTTCATTTAGCAGTGTTATCAGGGTTCATCCATGTGGTCGTATGTATCAGTACTTCATCTGTCTTGATGGCTGAATAATATTTCATCACGTGGAGCTAGTAAAATCTGCTTATGCATTTATTAGTTGATAGACATTTGAGTTGTGTCCACCTTTTAACTATTATCAATGAATGATGCTACTATGAACAGTTGTGTACAACCTAATCTGTGTATATAAGTATTTATTTCTAGAAGTGGAATTGCTGGTTTGGGTTATACTTTATTTATTTATTTTTAAAATTTTATCTTCCAATTGTTTCAAACAAAACAAAACAAAACAAAACCACAATTGTTTCTTCCTATGAACTTCAATTTTAAAAATATTTTATTTAAGGGGCCAATAATGTGCCATAGTGGGTTAAGCTGCCACCTTCAGCGCCGACATCCCATATGGGCACTGGTTTGAGTGCTGGGTGCTCCATTTTTGATCTAGCTCCCTGCTAATGCGCCTGGGAAAGCAGTGGGAGATGGCCCAGGTGTTCGAGTCCCTGCACTCATGTGGGAGACACGGATGCAGCTCCTGGCTCCTTGCTTTGGCCTGGCCTATCCCTGGCCATTGCGGCCATTTGGGGAAGTGAACCAGGGGCTGGAAGATATCTCTCTCTCTCTTTCTCTCTGCCTCTCTGTAACTCCGCCTTTCAAATAAATAAATAAATCTTTAAAAATTATTTGAAAGGCATAGAGAGAGAGTGAGAGAGAGAGAGGAAGAGAGACAGAGAGCTCACATTTGCTGGTTCACTCTCCAAATGCCCTAACAGCCCCGCTGGCCAGGACCCAGGATGACAGCCGGAAACTCAATGTAGTTTTCCCATGTGGGGTAATTGGAGTTATCACCACTACTTTTCCCAGCTTCTGCATTAGCATGCCATGGGATTCAGAAGCCAGAGCTGGGACTCAGACCCAGGCCCCATAGTGTGGGATGTGAGCTTCGAACCGCTGGGCCATGTTTTAATCTCTAAGGTTTTCTCTGGGAGTTGCCAGACCATGCAAAATACACTGTGTAGCAAAAGACTGAAGAATTACCTAAGAGCTGATGCTCAGTTTTTGACATCTGATAATCAATCATGCCTCTCCATCCACCCAGCGTAGAAATACTCCATGGGATTCTAGAACCTTAGAGCTGGAGGGCAAGGGAGAGGCGACCTAGCCCAGCCGCTTTATTTTCAAGGGAGAAGCCAGAGTTCCAGGCTGACTGCCTTGGCTAACCTGAGCAGCTGGCAGCGGCTGCGCTCAGCCCAAGCGTGTGATCGCTGGCTCAGGCAGTGCTTTCGGCTGGCCTCTCAGAGAGGAGGCTGTTCCTGGAAGTGAGGCGCAGTGGCTGAAATAACGGTGCTTCATATATTGGTCGCCACTGGCTGAAATCCATCTGGAGTGACATTCTAGAACTAGGTCAGGCAGTTCTTTGGGATATGTTCTGTGGCCTTAGAGGACACTTGCCTTTCAAAGCACTTTGATTATAGGCAAGAGGTGGAATAAGGCCCCAGCCAAGGGAGTGATCTTGGGGATTGTCATGTAAGAGTCTAACTATTAAAGAAGCTGAATAGCTGAAATTTGGTGAGCAGAGTGATTTCCATAGAGTAGAATGTGAATGTCTCAGAGCCCAGATGATCCCAGACACTTAGAAACGTCAAGATTCAGAAATGGGAATGGAAATTGAAAAAGCAAAGTATGAGATGAAAAGCAGCAAGTTAAATGGTTTCTAAATGCTGTAATAATTTTCACAATGCTGGAATCAGCTCAATAAGTTCTAAAGAAATAATCAGCTATAAAAATTGTCATTGAAGAGGGCCAGTGTAGATGCGGTTGGCACAGGTGAAGAAGTGTGTATAAATTATGATGCAGGAATGATCGGCCAAGGCACCAAGGGAATAAGCCTTGGTAGCAGAAATAGATAAGAGTATTCAAAAGACCTTTCTAGGGGCTGGTGCTGTGGCGGAGCAGGTAAAGCTGCTGCCTGCAGTCTGCAGTGCCATCATCCCTTATGGGCACTGGTTCGAGTCCCGGCTGCTCCACTTCTGATCCAGCTCTCTGCTATGACCTGGGAAAGCAGTAGAAGTCCTTGGGCCCCTGCACCCGTGTGGGAGACCCGAAAGAAGTGCCTGGCTCCTGGCTTCAGATCAGCACAGCTCCAGCTGTTGCAGCCACTTGAGGAGTGAACCAACGTATGGAAGACCTCTATCTCTGCCCCTGCTTCTTTGTAACTCTTTCAAATGAATAAATAAATCTTAAAAAAAAGACCTTACTAAAGGCTCTCCATGCCATGTCAGCCCAATGTAAGGTATGATATGGATTCACTTACCAAACTTTTTTTTTTTTAACTTTTATTTAATGAATATAAATTTCCAAAGTACGATTTATGGATTACAATGACTTCCCCCCCATACCATCCCTCCCACCCACAACCCTCCCCTTTCCCACTCCCTCTCCCCTTCCATTCACATCAAGATTCATTTTCGATTATCTTAATATACAGAAGATCAGCTTAGTATACATTAAGTAAGGATTTCAGCAGTTTGCTCCCACACAGAAACATAAAGTGAAAAATAATAGATGATTTTTTTTAAATGATGATGAAATCAGATCAGACCTATTGTCATGTTTAATCCCAGTGAGAGTCAAGTTGGGAGTTGATAATTTCTTTTCTTTTTTTCTTTTTTTTTTTTTTACAGAGGATCAGTTTAGTATGCATTAAGTAAAGATTTCAACAGTTTGCACCCCCATAGAAACACAAAGTGAAATATATTGTTTGAGTACTCGTTATAGCATTAAATCTCAATGCACAGCACATTAAGGACAGAGATCCTACATGAGGAGTAAGTGCACAGTGACTCTTGTTGTTGACTTTACCAATTGACACTCCTGTCTATGGCATCAGTAATCTCCCTATGCTCCAGTCATGAGTTTCCAAGGCTATGGAAGCCCTCTGAGTTCTCCGACTCTTATCTTGTTTAGACAAGGTCATAGTCAAAGTGGAGGTTCTCTCCTCCCTTCAGAGAAAGGTACCTCCTTCTTTGAAGACCTGTTCTTTCCACTGAGATCTCACTCACAGAGATCTTTTGCCAGAGTGTCTTGGCTTTCCATGCCTGAAATACTCTCATGGGCTTTTCAGCCAGCTCCGAATGCCTTTAGGCCTGATTCTGAGGCCAGAGTGCTATTTAGGACATCTGCCATTCTATGAGTCTGCTGAGTATCTCACTTCCCATGTTGGATCACTCTCCCCTTTATTTATTCTATCGGTTAGTGTTAGCAGGTACTAGACTTGTTTCTGTGCTCCCTTTGACTCTTAGTCCTTTCATTATGATCAATTGTGAACTGAAATTGATCACTTGGAATAGTGAGATGGCATTGGTACATGCCACCTTGATGGGATTAAATTGGAGTCCCCTGGTATGTTTCTAACTCTACCATTTGGGGCAAGTCAGCTTGGGCATGTCCCAAATTATATATCTCTTCCCTCTCTTATTCCTACTCTTATGTTTAACAGGGATCACATTTCAGTTAAATTTCAACACTTAAGAATAACTGTGTATTAATTACAGAGTTAAACCAGTCATATTAAGTAGAACAGACAAAAAAAAAAACTACTAAGAGGGATAATGTATTAAGTTGTTCATTAACAGTCAGGGCTATGCTGATCAAGTCACCGTTTCCCATAGTGTCCATTCCACTTCACCAGGTTTCCTTTTTGGTGTTCAGTTTAATACACGGGTAGAACATCTTGATTTTCCAATTTCTTTAAAAAAGATATTTTTGAGATGTGAACAGTAGATTTTTTAAAAAAAGATTTATCTATTTATTTGAAAGGCAAAGTGACAGAGAGAGAGGGAGAGACAGATGTTCCATCTGGTTCACTCCCCAAATGATCGTGGTGCTTGGGGCTGGGCCAAGCCAAAGCCAGTAGCCAGGATTCCATCTGAGTCTCCCATGTGGTGGCTGGGGTTCAGATACTCGGGTCGCCTCCAGCTGCCTTCCCTGGTGCATTAGCAAGGAGCTGGATCAGAACCAGAGCACTCAGGACTTGAACTGCTGCTTGGATACAGGATCCAGAGTTGCAGGTGGCAGCTTAACCCTCTGTACCACAACACGGGCCCAGTGTAGATTTATTTTTGAACATTTCATGAAATGTAAATGAGACTTGGCAATTGAATCAAAGTTGCAAAATGTGAGAGATGTATTAGCTCTTCCATACATTTTATAATGCAGAGGGAGTCAAGATTGTTTAAAAAATCAAGAAAATAAGTGGTGTTATTTGGTCTAAATTAAAGTATAGTAATTTAAAAAATTCAACAGCCATTTATGAGCTGTGTACTCTGTGTGAGCCTTTGTGTTAGCCTCTTAGGAATGCAAAGATGAATGAGGTATTTCTTCTATTGTCAAGAAATTAATAATTTAGTATTTCATACGAACTAAATATATATATATATATGTGTGTGTGTGTGTGTGTGTGTGTGTGTGTGTAAGAGAGGGAATATGAATAAGAAGCTCAAAAAGACAGGCTTAGGAAATATAGTTTTCATAAGTATCTTGTGAATAGGATTGATAGACTCTGTCTCCTTCCATGGCCTGTTGAATTCAGGTTGCAGCCTTACTGCGATGAGATGTGTGTAACTGGAAAAGGACATGATATGCATGTGGAAAATGCACAATGATTACTTGTAGTGCTGAGTAATGATGTATTGGACCTTGGCTTTCAATGCTGCAGAGTAGTTGGGTGTAGTGCCGAAGCTTTGTAAACTCTCCAGGCTATAGTCAGCTTCCTCCAGTTTCTCAGTTTTGTAGTCCCTCCCTGCCCCATCCAGGACCCAATTAGATGTTTTTTGTTTGTTTGTTGTTTGTTTTAACTTAGAAGAGTTCTCCTTTTCTTTTTTTCTTTCTGGCATTGATATTCTGTGACGCGTCCTGGCTAGTTTTTTGTAAATGTCTTACCTTTTAGATTGTGATGCTTTCCTTGTGATTATGTTCAGGTTAAGTGTTTGTAGCAAGAATATCTGATGCTGATGTTGAGTAGTTACTGCATGAGATCAGGGCACATAATGTCAAATTCTTCTCCCAAGGAATGATGCTAACTTACCATCACATACGCAACAATCCAGGAAATTACTCAGCCCTTCTTTCCAAAATGATGGTTTAGGTTATCTGTTATTGGTTTTCCACTTACCCTGAGGCATGTGGTAGAATTGTCCTCGCTTGTGGGTGGGAAAGGTGTGTTGATCCTCAATTTTTTTCTCATCAACTAGGCATTTGCTCCAGTGATGTATGGAACCTATTTTAACAATTATTTGAGTTATGGTTTTTCTGGTCCCAGGGATTTTTGTTCTGTGTCTCACCCATGTGTCGATTTTTTTTTTTTTTTTTTTTGCATTTGTGCTAGCTGTGATGCTTGTTTTTGCTCATTTGGTTTTATGGATAAGAATCTTTTCAGGGCCGGTGCCGTGGCTCACTTGGTTAATCCTCCGCCTGTGGGGCCGGCATCCCGTATGGGCGCCGGGTTCTAGTCCCGGCTGCTCCTCTTCCAGTCCAGCTCTCTGCTGTTGCCCGGGAGGGCAGTGGAGGATGGCCCAGGTGCTTGGGCCCCTGCACCCTCATGGGAGACCAGGAGGAAGCACCTGGCTCCTGGCTTCAGATTGGCACAGTACGCCGGTCGTGGCGGCCATTTGGGGGGTGAACCAACAGAAGGAAGACCTTTCTCTCTGTCTCTCTCTCACTGTCTAACTCTGCCTGTCAAATAATAAAAAAAAGAATCTTTTCAAATTGGAGAGAGCAGAGGTTTTGAACATGGAAATTCATAGGTTGCATTTGTTCACTTAACAGGTTATTTATTGAAACTTCCTATTGTTGGGCATTATTCTAAGCGCTAGGGATACAGCAGTGTAGATTCCAAAGCCCTGCCTTTACAGAACTTGCCTTCTTGCATGGAGACTAGTTATAAACAGGTTGAAATTTATAAAATGCCAAACAGTGATAAATATAATGATGAAACATCAAGGAACATGGTTACAGAGGGTGTGGAGTTTGTTAATGAGAAATGATGGGGGCCGGCGCCGCAGCTCAATAGGCTAATCCTCCACCTAGCGGCGCCGGCACACCGGGTTCTAGTCCCGGTCGGGGCGCCGGATTCTGTCCCGGTTGCCCCTCTTCCAGGCCAGCTCTCTGCTGTGGCCCGGGAGTGCAGTGGAGGATGGCCCAAGTGCTTGGGCCCTCATCCGCATGGGAGACCAGGAGAAGCACCTGGCTCCTGCCATCGGATCAGCGCAGTGGGCCGGCCACAGTGTGCTGGCCGCGGCAGCCATTGGAGGGTGAACCAACGGCAAAGGAAGACCTTTCTCTCTGTCTCTCTCTCTTTCACTGTCCACTCTGCCTGTAAAAAAAAAAAAAAAAAAAATGGGTAGAAGGCCTTTGTAAGCAGCTAAATATTTGTGCAGAAATGTGAGCAAAGGAAGGGAGCAGGCCACACACTGGAACAGCCCATGAACAGAACGTACTCTGTGTGACCAAAGGGGCCACGTCAGGCTGCAGGACAGTGAGGGAGCCTGCTAGAACGCTGGACGCAAGACAAGTGTTCACGTGCAGTGCAAGCTAAGCACGGTAGTGGGGAATCCCAGTCGACTGGAGCTGCTTACTCTTCCTTGACTTCAAGGAAAACCGCTATGAAAGACTCTGCAAACGGCTAGTGTAAAAATAGACCTTCACCTGTGGCCTTTCATTTAGTCTCACGTAGTATAGAACAGGAGTAAATACCACTTGCCAGATTTGCATCACATTTGTAACGACGAGATGATACTACAAGTACTTCAGCCAAAATATAAATTAGCAGTGGATTCTGCTCTTGCCAGCTGAGTTTCTCTTTGTAAAGATGTGCACATGTGGTGTAACAGGAGCACTGAAACAGGGTTGGGAGACCTGAACCAACAGTCTGGCATGTGTGTGAGAGAGAGAGAGCTCTTGTATCTTCTGCGGCCTGAGTGTTCCCGTTTATCACAGTGAGATAAGCCCTCTGGCTGGCGGGCGGGCGGAGCGTGGAAAGGATGGGCCAGCACCATGATGGGAATGCACTTTATAAACTGTGATGCGCTCCACGAGGCTAAGGTATTGTTACCATTTAGACCTTTATTATAGTTTTGCTAAACACAGGCAGTCTATTGTCTGCCTCTCATTGGAAAGGGGAGTGACGGATAGTTACTTCAAGGTAAAATGCTTCCTAAAGAGCACAATCTGATCAGTGCCTCTGAAAGGACCTGATGAATTATTCAGCTGTTCCTGAGACCAACCTCGCAGAACTAAGGGAATGATCACTTTCCACTCCCATCCCAGACTCCTAGAAATCAGCATGCTCTGTGTGAGACCCTATCTGGGGACTCTTCTTGAGCTTCAATGCCAGATTAAGAAGCTAGAAAAGCTTTGCGCTTCTTGAAGAAATAAAAATTTGAGAAGGATTGGTGCATCTAAATTAGGCGGTTGGTGAAGTTTCACTGTGTCTCTAATGTGGATGGATGGGTGGATGGGTGTAAAGGTAGATAGATTAGATAGTTGTTGCTGTGGGGGATAAAAAATGGGTGATAAATGGATATGGATAATAATTATAGCTGACATTGTTGAGCCCTTTATATGTCCCCAAAACCATGTGAGATAATTACGATTACTATTCCACTGCATGGAGGAAGAAAATGCTATTTAGAGGGGTTAAGTAGCTTACGTAGGGTCAGATAGCTAGAAGACAGCACAGCTGGGATTTGACTGCAGATCTGCCTGACTGTAAACCTATACCCTTAACCATATGCTCTCTCAAGCTGTATCCAGATACAGGGAGCTAAGATGCTTTTTCTCTAAGCAGAGTTCTACCCCAGTAATAGCTTGTTATCTTTAAATGCAGTGAAAAGAAAAAAGGCAATAAACATGGGAATTTAGAGGAAAAAAGGATGGATTCCTGGGGTCTGAATTGGTCAAAGGAGGTTTGTTGGAAGAGGAGTTCCTTAGCAGTAGTGTCTTGCAGGATCAGTAGGTGAGAGTGAGCTAGCACAATGGGGGACTTGAAAAAATCCAGGGCAAATGGAATTAAAAGACCTATCAATATGGTGCAAAAATTTTTTTTGAAATTCCTTCAAATAAAGGGTCTTCAAAAAGTTAGTGGAAAATATATAGTAAGAAAAAACTGTGTGTATTTCAAAATTCTTTTTGTACCAAAATCATGAACGTTCTGAAGTACCCTTGGATACGTTCAGGGACAAGTGGGCTGAAGGACCTTGTCTTTTGTAGAAGGAGAATTGCTAATGGGGGGTGTGTGTGAGATAGGATTAGAATGGAAGCCTGAATCTGTTGCAAGGTGAAGCAGGGCAGAAGGAAGAGACTGGATTTTATCTAAGGCATTGAAGAGCCTTAGAGGGCACTGGAGGCAGCTGGCGATTTAATCAGAGCTGTGTCTGAAGAGGACTCAATTTCCTGTCAGACTGAAGGACCTATTGGAGTTGGGAAAGATTGACTCTTAGTAAAAAATATGTATGCATGCATGCTATTATCATATATTTGTGTATCTCTAGGCAAAAGAAAATGTACGTTGATGCCTTAAGTTATGAACACAACTAGAAACTCTCTGAGACTTTTGCCCTGGGTTTAAAGCAGAATCAAGCCTTTGGAGAAGAGAGCCTGGCTGGGGTGCAGTTCTCCTGCTGGGCCGGGGATGGCTGTGCACATTCCTAACGTCAGGTTTCTGTCTCATTCTCCTGGTTCATTTTTGTTAGCTTGGCCTTGTTCCCCCTGCATACCAAAAATAGCTGCTGTTTATTGGGAACCTAGATCCTGGGGGTTCACAGCAGTGGGGAGAATTAGGTAGTATTTTATCCTTATCTTACTAGCAAGGAAACTGACGCTCAGAAAGGACTACAACCAAAATCACAGAAGTGGCACGGTCACTGGTGGAGTCAGGATTAGAAGGCAGCCATGCCTGGGTAAGAAACCCCTCTCCGTCGACACTGCATGGGAGGTAAGGGTTAAGAGTATCTGAAAAGTCACTTCAGTTTGTGCATATTAATTTAAAACCTCTAATTAGCTGTCTTTTTTTTTTCCCTGGGATTTTCTTAACCCGGTTTCCAAGTTGATGCTTTTCACCTTCTTCCTTGTTCTCTGTGCATCAGCGGTGATTGTCACCTGCTGCTCTGGGTTAGACCCCGGATACCTAAGATGGGGAAAGCCAGGAGGATGCTGACATCTACCTCATTGTCATTCTTTTCTTTTTTTTTTTTTTAAGATTTATTTATTTATTTGAAAGTCAGAGTTACACAGAGAGAGGAGAGGCAGAGAGAGAGAGAGAGAGAGAGAGAGAGAGAGAGAGAGAGAAGAGAGAGAGAAGTCTTCCATCCACTGGTTCACTCCCCAGTTGGCTGCAGCAGCCAGAGCTGCACTGATCTGAAGCCAGGGGTCAGGAGCCAGGAGCTTCTTCTGGGCAGGCGGTGGCTTTACCTGCCATGCCACAGGGCCAGCCCTCCTCACTATGATTCTTGACTTGTCCTCACCAGGGAGGAACTGGATTACTGGACCTACCCTGCCTTTGACCTTGAGGGGCAAGGACAACTCAAGAAGGATGGTTTGAGATCCCACAGTGGAGTTGAAGCAGCCTGTTAGAAAACCAGGCAGCCTAGGCAGAAAAGCCACCTACTTCTTGCAGCTCTCAGGAAGTGGAAGAGAGGATGGAGAAACAATTCTCATGAGTTTAATAGTCTCCTTAAATGGGAAACTCCTCACTTTGTCCTTTGTGTGTTCTTCTAGGGCTAGAACACCAGAGACGCTCATTAACGAGTCGCTGGTGCGGATCAGCTCCTGTGTAATTGCCAACTTGGCCTTTCTAGGACTTACTCCTACCTTGCTTGCCCTTAACGAGCAATTGTATATGCAGATATATTCTCCAGTGCCAGCAGTATTGATTTCTGCTTCTAATTTAAAATAACCTGATGTTTTCCTGCTCATCCAAATGAATATTCACAACAGGACTTCAAACACAAGTTTACATTGCTAATGTTCTGAAAATCCGTGAGTCCAGCACTGCATAATTACCCATTTGTTTCCACTTGGAAGACTAGAGCAATAAAACAAGATGAGCAGTGAAGTCTTTTAATGAAATAAATTTGAAATTAAGCCTATGGTACCTCCATGAAAATTCTAATGGCATTTTTTTTTCACCCAGAAGACATTACAATTCATGGGCAAGAAATCTGTAAATTTGATGAGTACCAGTGATCAGAGCCACCTGTTTTATTTCTGTTTTTTCCCTAATAACTTCCTCCCTCTTAGAGGTTGGCAGTGGCATGAGAACTACCTGAATAACTAACTACATGCTTGACCAGCACCTCTTTCTACGTTCTGACATGACGCCTATCATGTCCAAGGGCAGTGGCATCTACATGTGAGCAGATCCGACCCACTGGGCTCTCTCTGCCCCTGGCTTTGTGTTTGTGATGAGACCATGCCAGGCCACCTGAGCGCAGTGTATAATGCCGGCTGGGAATCCACTTTTCCTGTTGAGAGGTGGGTCCCTACCTCCATCTACAGCGTGGCATGGGGAGTCTCGCTCAGTTGTCTGGGTAAAGTCTGTAAGAGCCTGGCGCCTTCACTTCTGTGCTCTGGGAGAAGCCAGCTGCCCCATGGGAGTCTGGCTACTCCGAGCCCGCCACGCTGGGAGGAAGCTCCAGAGCCCCGTGTGCAAAGATTGCACAGAGAGCGATGCCAGCCAAGCTTCTCAGGAAGGTGCCGGGCAGTGGGAAAGCCTTCGGATGGCACCAGTGTCAGCTGTGGAGTGAGAACCCCCAGAACTGTGGAAGATAATAAGATTGCTGTCCTAAGCAACTAAGTTTTGAAGTGGGTTGTTTTTAGCATTAGCTGCTTTCGACTACTAAGAATTGCATATTTCAACTTCTACAGCCCTGAATACATTTACTGCTTGCTATCTCAATTCTAATGTTTCTTTAACTTTGCTTGTTTGTACTAAGTTGTGGTGAATAAAAAATTTCCATTTCTCCAGCAAAGATAGTATTCCATAGACCACAAGAAACACTGCAGGGGGGCCCAGCACAGTGGTGTAGCGGGTAAAGCCTCCACCTGCAATGCCAGCATCCCATATGGGTGCCAGTTCGAGTCCCGGCTGCTCCACTTCTGATCCAGCTCTCTGCTGTGGCCTGGGAAATCAGCAGAAGATGGCCCAAGTCCTTGGGCCCCTGCACCCATGTGTCAGACCTGGAAGAAGCTCCTGGCTCCTGGCTTTGGCTTGGCTCAGGTCTGGCTGTTGAGGCCAATTGGGGAATGAAACAGTGGATGGAAGACCTCTCTCTCTCTCTCTCTGCCTCTCTTTCTCTCTGTGTAACTCTGACTTTTAAATAAATAAATCTTAAAAAAAAAAAAAAAAAAAACAAGAGAAAGAGAAAGAGAGACACTGGGATAGATAAGAAGGAAGAATGTGTAGGTTGGTAGAAAGGAGCCAGTGAAGATGATTAGATGAGGAATAGAACAGTGACCAGGAATACACTGCTTGTAGTAAAAATGGAGACAGAGAGAAAGCCATGGAGTTTTTGGTCTGTTATCTAACGTGTGGCATACTGTATGAGAAGGCAGTGCAAAGTGACCATGTGCCTGGTGTCCCTCCGATGGTCTGCACAGTGTATAGTGACTGCAGAGGGCAGGACAAGGTCCCATTCCGGGTATCATCAGTGTCTACCACACTTGTCATCCCCTCAACCACACTGGTAATGGGGGTTATGGAGACCTTTGTTTGGTATGATTCCCTCATTTATTTGTTCTTATTTGTGAGGCAGAGAGACAGAGAAAGACTTGTGGACAGACATGGAGAGAAATCCTCCCTCCGCTTGTTCACTCCCCACATCCCTTGCAATGACTTGGGCTAGGCCAGACCTCAGTTACAAGCTGGGAACTTCATCCATGCCTGCTCCATGGCTGGAAAGGACCCAACTATTTGAGCCACCACTTGCTGCCTTCCAGAGTGCACATTAGCAGGGAGCTGGAATTGGGAGTACAGCTGGGACTGCCACCCAGACATTGAGACATGGCATGTGAGTGTCCCCAGCAGCATAGTAACTGCTACACCAAATGTCCATGCCAGATCTTTTTACATTAAACAATTTGGAGTTGATGGGGCAGGTGCCGTGGCATAGCAGGTTAAGGCTCTGCCTGCATTGTTTGTATCCTATATGGGTGCCCACTCATGTCCTGGATGCTCCTCTTCCCATCCAGCTCTCTGCTTAAGGCCTGAGAAAGCAATGGATGGTGGCCCAAGTGTTTGGGCTCCCGAACCCATGTGGGAGGCCTGGAGGAAGCTCTTGGCTCCTGGCTTCGGATCAGCCCAGCTCTGATGGTTGCAGCCATTTGGGGAGTGAACCAGTGGATGGAAGACCACTCTCTCTGTCTCTGTCGCTGTCTCTCTCTCTGTAACTCTACCTCTCAAATAAATAAATAAATAAATATCTTAAAAAAAAAGAAAACCATATATACCTATGCATTAGTCCCCTCTTATCTGTGCAGCATATGTTCCAAGACCTCTAGTAGAAGTCTGAGATTGTGGATACTACTGAACCCCTATATATATTATATTTGTTTTGCTGCACATATATACTATAAATACATACCCATGATAAAGTTTAACTTATAAATTAGGTGCAGTAAGAGATGAAGGAGAGTAACTACTAAGCAATAATACCAATATACTGTAATGAAAGCTATTTAAGACTTATGAATTGTTTCTTTCTGGAATTTGCCATGTAATATGTTTGGACTGTGATTGACCACAGGCAACTGAACCATGGAAAGGGAAACTGAGGATAAGGGGGTGGGGATAAGTGCTGTCATGTACCCGTGCCTCTTCTACAGTCCAGCTCAGTCATTGCAAACAGACAGGAGCTAGAATAATAGTCACCTTTGAGATGGTGCTTTCTTCATCCTTTCATGAATGGGCAGTGATTGACAGATCGTTTATCAGGTGCCTTCCTTGTAGCCAGCTCTCCCAGATGTTGAGACTTCTAAGGCACGTTTCACCCCAGGGGAGCTCACAGGACTTTTGTCCTTGCTGAATTTCTTTCTTTTTTCCTAAGTATATGACCAAATCGGCAATTGTTTTCCAAATGGGCAAATCTTTTTGAATCTTTGATGCAAAGCTAAGCCAATGCCAAGTTGCTTGCTGCTAATAAGTGTCTTTAGCATTTCAAATTCTGGTTTTCTCAAATTTTGCCCTAGGATATAAGCACAGAAAGAGAAATATGAATTAAATGAGCAAAATGAAAAGGAAAATAACCATAAAGCATAGTTTAGTGTCCCTCAGGGGACCCTGCTATACGTGTATAGCAACGTTTAGCAGGAAACAGCTGGGCTAGAAGGAAACTTGCCTGAGAGATAGATGCCTTTTAGTCCTGTGCGGGGAATGAGGAGTACCGGTGAGGGCTAACCACTGCTGCTTCCTGCCGCTTGTGTGCTGACTGAGTGTGAAAACACTCGTTCACCCTCTGCAGCTTGCTGTCCAGGGCTGTGGTGTTTAGAGAAGCGTCCTTGCTGAAATTTTGCCCTAGGGCTGGGGCGGTGGAGGAGGAGGAGGTGGTGGTGGAGCAGAGGAGGGGGAGGGTGGATATGAGATGTATGTCCGGTGTGTGCTACAGCCTTCAACAGGTCACTGCGCCCCTGGGGCAGGTACCTCATTCTCATCTGGCAGTGTGGGAGCTGGGGCTCAGGGAGAGGAAGTGATGTGGCTAAAGCAGTGCATGAGGGCCAGCACCCGATTTGGAGCCTGAGCTGTCTGCTTGCTGGTGCCTTCGTCCCAAGAGCAGAGACTCTCCGTCCTCCGACCCCATGGAAGGGTCGTTCACCGCACAGTGAATCTGTGTGCCTTGCTGCAGCCACCTGAGACGGGGCCCTTCCAGGACAATCTTGGCCTTGGCCCTTGTTACCGCTTCACTTTGTGGTAGGATGAGCTGCTGTGGTCTTTCACTTCGTAAGGATAAACGTAGGACTTCTGTAAATAAATGATCCCGTTGTGCAACATTTCCCGAATTGAGTGGGAGAAAGCGTCCTACTGTGGTATTTTAGGTCTCTGTGTAGACCCTTCCCCTCCCTTGGACTTCCTGAAGACATGGCATTGGTACAAGGCACAGGCACAGAGCAGGAGCATCAATGTGAGAGATACTAGGTTGGCGTGGGGGCCTTTTTAGAAGAAGCTGCCACCAAAGCGATTTTTCTGGCAATTGTGTCTTGTTATAATTCCCATTTTACCGTGTTGTGATGTTTTCTTCTATCTTCAGCCTGTAATGGACGTTATTACATCAGGATGGGTGCCCCAGAGTAGAGGTGCACTCACTGAGGGTTATGAAAGCTGCCTCGGAAGCGCGATTCCTGAAGGGACTGGAGACGGGAAGAGCCAGAAGGCACCTGCTCCCCTCCTTCCCGAACTGTTAAGTGATGCTTCTGCCTCCAGGGAGCCTGATGAGCTAGAAGGGCACCGTTGGCAACTCTAGACTCCCATGTGCATTTCACAGTGGGAGGTTCTGATGTGTCACTGTATAAACTTAGGGTAAACTGGCATGCAGCAAGAACCTCACAGTTCTCATTAGATAATAATGAACTAATTAATCACTTTGAGAGGCAGAGAGGAATGGAGAGGGAGAGACAGAGACAGAGATAGAGACAGAAAGAGAGATCTCCCATCTAGTGGTTCACACTCCAGATATTGCAACGGCCAGGGCTGGGCCAGGCCAAAGCCAGGGGCTAGGAACTCCATCCAGGTCTCCCACCTGGCAGACACCCAAGTACTTGAACCATCAGCTGCTGCCTCCCAGAAAACTGGATTTGAGAGATGAACCAAGACGTGAAACCAGGCACTCCTATGCAGGGTGCAGGTGTCTCAAGCAGTGCCTTAATATCTTAGTCAAATGTCCCCTCCAGATTACACTTGAAGTCATTGAACTTCTGGATGCTGCTGTTCTGCTGGGAGATGGAGCTGTAAGTTTTGTTGTCCCCTCAAGGGCATTCGCCCACTGCCAATTTGCAAAGCGCAGAGGCCGTCTCATCGCTGCCTTTTCCCGCCTTGCCATCTTAGGGAGAGGGAGCATGTCTACCTCCAGACTGCCTACGGTGCTACGATGGGTAGACATTTGGCCTAGAGGTCAAGAAGCACCTTGGGACACTCAAATCCAAATCAGAGTGCCTGGGCTTAAGTCTTGGCTCTGCTCCCAATTCCAGCTTCCTGTTCGTGCACACCTTGGGAGGCAGCAGTTGATGGCTCAGGTTGTTGGGTCCCTGCCACCTATGTGAGAGACCTGGGTTGAGTTCCCAGCTCCTGGCTTTAGCCTTGGCCATTGAAGGCAATTGAGGAGACAACCAGTGGGTGCACTTCTTCTTGGCCTGTCTCTCTGCCTCTCAAATAAAGAAAATAAGTAAAAATTAAAGTGCTGTGAATCCAGTGAAAGCATGTTGGCTTAATAGTGGTGGCCAGTTGTCGTTCAACCCCACTCCATTTGAGATGAGAAGAAATGGACCAAGCGACAAGGCGGTTTCCACTTTACGAATAAAGGGGTTTCTAGATTTGAAAGCGGTAACTCTGGAAAGTTGCTGGACTCACAAATGTTGCAGGTCATCCAGCTGGAGGCTCACACTCTCTACGACATTTCCTGAGATTGTCATCGCTCTGTGGGTGCTCACTCTGCCCCCATTTCCGGCACAACCATCGCAGAGGGCTTCCCTGTTCCTCTTGTACTTCCTGCCTCCACCTCCTTCAGTTCACCAGCTTCTTCTCCTTTCCCTGCCTGCCGCATTCACTAATCATGCACCAGTGCCCAGTCCTGAGTTCCCTGGACACTCTTCCTGACCTGTCATCCCCTGACTGCTTAGGGAGGGGCCTCTTCCTATCTCATTCCCTCTCTCCCTACTCCCTCCACCCGAAGCCAGCACCAGGGTAGGGCCCATTCCTCCCTTTTCCTGTTCTTCCCTTCTTTCCTCTTTCCTCTGGTAGGGTCTCACAGAATCTGTCACAGTCTTTGTCAGCAAACCACTGTGTCACCTTAGGCATTCGAGATTGACTTCGTGATTTCAGGAATGCCATACTTCTGGAAGCTTCTATCTGTGCCATCTGTCCAACGGGGACATGGCTTCTTACTTCTGGCCCGCTGATTCTGGGACCTTTACCAGGGAGTCTTTGCACACCGTGTTTGCTGTCAGTGGAGTGCTCTGCTTCAGGCTGCCTGAGCTCTGAGTTCTTTTCAATCTGACTCTGTTGATTTGGCTCTAGGGCGCCCTGCCAGGGAGCTTCTCCTGGTTTCTGTAGCATCCAGTGTCCACCATCTGGTGAGGCAGTGCTGTGAAATGGCCGTAGGGCTTTGTGATGAAGCGGTATCTTCCTGCAGTAGGCATTGCCACTGAACTTAGAACAAGCTTGTTTTTATTCTAGCCTTCTTTGGCCCTTGATCAGTGGGTATCTTAATGGGAACTTGACTCTGTGTTTGTGGTTTTGGTCCTATAGATCCAAGTGTGCCTATCGGGAGTGGGCATTGTGGTGCAGTGGATAAATCACAGCTTGGTATACCCCCATCCCATAGTGGACTGCTGGTTGGAGTCCTGGCTGTTCTTCCAGTCCAGCTTCCTGCTAATGTGCCTGGGAGGCAGCAGATGATGACTTAAGTACTTGAGTTCTTCCCACCCATGTGGGAGACCCAGTTGGAGTTCTGGGCCCCTGGCTTCAGCCTGACCCAGCCCTGGGTCTTGCAGGTATTTGGGGAGTGAACCGACATGAAATATTTCTGTCTCTGCCTCTGTGTCACTGTCTGTCATCTGCATATCAAATAAATAAAAATGAATTAATAAAACTTTTTTCAAGGTAGAACTTAGCATGCTCCGTGTAGATTTTAGAGGAGAAAATGTGCCAGTTCGGCACTGGCTGTTGCTCACAAGCCCTTCGGTCTGCCATATAGTGTAGAAGAGAGTCAGTAGCTCTGATTCTGCTTTGAAGTTGTTTGAACAAAAGTCTATCTTCTCCAGACTGTTGTTTTATTCAGTGTGTCCCCTCTATTATTTTTGTTGTGATCTTCTACCAAATTGGTATTTGGGAATTATTTGTTTATTTACTTGTGGGTTTTTTAAAAAAGATTTATTTGCTTGAAAGGCAGAGTGAAAGAGAGAGAGAGAGAGAGAGAGAGAGTTTCTATCCACTACACAAATGCCTACAACAGCTGAGCTGGGCCAGGCTAGGGCCAGGAGCCAGGAACTCCATCTGGGTCTCTTATGTGGGTGACAGGAATGCTAGTACTTGAGCCATCATCGGCTGCCTCCTGGGGTACACATTGGCAGAAAGCTAGATTGGAGGCAGAGTGGCCGGGACTCAAACCAGGAACTCCAATGTGGTATCTGGGCATCCCAAGTGTGGCTTAATCCTCTGTGGCACAATGCCTGCCCCTACTCTGGATTTCAAGACATAAATGAAGAGTAGAAAAATTGTAAGTCTTTTATGTTATCCATAGAAGATATCAAGAATCTTAATTTGCTTTGCCTTGTTTCCATGGAAGTATTATTATTAGATTAGAAAATTGATACCTTGTTAAATGCCCATTCCTTGAGTAATTGAAATACTGCTCAGTTTGACAAAAGGCCAGTTACTTTCATGTTCCTGCATTGGGAGGTTGCCTTTACATATCAACAAAAGAGTTATATGACAGACACTGATTTAAATGTTATTTACAGAGCTCAAAAGTACATTCCATTGTCTATCAAAAGCATTCCAATCTACCAATTTTGCAGATGAGTTTCTTTAAATTAAATCATTGGAAGTTTCCCTTACTGAGTTAGACTGCTTGCCTCCAAATTCAAATTCCCATTCTTGCCAGCCTGTGACCTTGAGAAACACATTTTTTCACCTTTCTCTGCCTCTGTTTGCTCATCTGTAGAATGGGATGATGATTGTTCTACCTCAGAAAACCTTGGGAGGGTCAAGGAAGTCCACCTGTGTCAAACACTTGGACTGCTTTATTGATTTTCAAATTGTGCCATTTTGAGGGCCATCCTATCTGACCTACTGATTTTAAGATAAAGGTGCAGGCTTTCAAATTTATAATTATTGTGTTGGAGACTTGAATTAAGCTGCTTGGCATAGATAAGATCCTATCTAGAGGGAATTTTATAGCTGAGTGAAGAAACTGCCAGACTGGCAACCAGAAATTGTGGATTGAACTCCAAGTACTGTCAATCATGAGCTTGAGGGAAAAAAAATCACTTAACTGCTCTGAGTTTTAGAATTGCTGTCTGTGAAAATGGAGAAAATAAGACTTTCTTTGCCAAGATGACAGGACTCTTACGAGAATTAATTAGCATAATCAATGAGAATATATATATATGAGTTTTTTTAATTATTATTAAACCACACACTGCAGTTGTGAAACAGGAGTCTGACTGAAGGCTGGCATGAGTGTCAGATGCCTGAAATTTTCTCTGGTTTAGTTTTTTTTTTTTTTTTTTTTTTTTTTTTATTTAAACTCAAGGCACAAACTATCTTTAGTAACAGCAGACATTTGTAGGATCAGATTGCTTGTGATTTCTGAACGAATGTGTTAGGAAGATTCACTACACTAATGAACTGCAGGAGCCCAGTTGCAGCGCTAGGGAAAGAGTTGACAAGAGTTCATCTTTGAGTGTCTCACTTAATCCTCACAGTGGTTCTCAGTCGGGGTAGGGGCTTTTTTTTTTTTTTTTTTTTTTTGACAGGCAGAGTGGACAGTGTGAGAGAGACAGAGAGAAAGGTCTTCCTTTGCTGTTGGTTCACCCTCCAATGGCCGCCGCCACCGGCGCGCTGTGGCCGGCGCACCGCGCTGATCCGATGGCAGGAGCCAGGAGCCAGGTGCTTCTCCTGGTCTCCCACGGGGTGCAGGGCCCAAGCACCTGGGCCATCCTCCACTGCACTCCCTGGCCACAGCAGAGGGCTGGCCTGGAAGAGGGGCAACTGGGACAGAATCCGGCGCCCCGACCGGGACTAGAACCCGGTGTGCCGGCGCCGCTAAGTGGAGGATTAGCCTAGTGAGCCGCGGCGCCGGCCCGGGGTAGGGGCTTTTGTCAATGTGAGGGGTGGGGAGACTTGATTGCCACAGTGACTAGAGAGTCACATTGGCATTTGGTGGGTGGCCAGGGACCCTAACACTTCTGAAATACAGAAGGCAGTGCAGCTGTGGGAAGGGTTACCCTGCTCAGAATTCTCATAGCGCCGCCATCCAAAGCGACTGTTGCCACGGTCGATTTCTATACATGCACCTACCTCTCACTGCAGGTGCATAGCCATACTGCTTGTATGGAGAACGAGGGGCTGTACTTTGTGTTTTGATAAATTGAAAAAGTTTCTTCCACTTCTCTCATCTGCACTGATTCCATTTTCAAGCCCCATCCTGCAGCCTCTTTGCCTTTGATTCTGAGGATGTGAACGGAACAGAAAGCAGGTGGAGGTTAACAGTTGCTGCTGTGAAAAGAACAAGTAAAGCTGCGGGCCTATCGCTATTAATAGGAAACAAAATCCTTTTATTGTTCTTAGAATTTACTTCCTTTTGTTCATTTTCGAATAGGCAGTGCCTCATATGGTTCAGAAATTAAAATATTAAATGTATTCAGACTGTCCTTGGACTGCGATTGGTCCCACTCATGATTTTTCCACTTTATGATGGTGTGAAAGGAATGCACAGTCCATGGAAACTGTATTTTGAGTTTGAATTTGACCTTCTCTTGGGCTACTGATATGGAAGAGCCATTCTGTTTTTCACTTTCAGTGCAGTGCAATTCAATAAATTATGTGAGATTTTCAATGCTTTGTTATGATAAAATGGACTTTTGCCCAACAGTAGATGAACTGTTTTGAGCATTTGGAGAGTAGGCTTAGCTATGATGTTCAGTAGGTTAGGTCTTTTAAATGCCTTTTGGATTTTGGGCATTTTCAAGTTAATGATGGGCTTACTGGTTTATATCTTGTGGGAAGTGGAAGAGCACCTGTAGTTAAAAATCCTCACATCTATTCTTTTTATTTAAGATTTATTTATTTTATTTATTTGAAAGACAGAGAGAGAGCAAGGGATGGAGAGAGAAAGAGAACTCGCATCTGCTGGTTCACTCCCCTAAATAATCACAATAACAGAGCTGCAGCTAGGAAGCTAGGAGCCTGGAGCTCCCTCGTGGGCCGAGGGACCCAAGCACTTGGGCCATCCTCCACTGCTTTCCCAGACACATTAGCAGGGAGCTGGATCAGAAGCACGGTGGTTGGACTCAGACCAGCGCTTTGATAAGGGATGTCCGTGTTGCAGGTGCACCGTGCCAGTCCCCTCACACCCTGTATTGCCCCATCTACTTACTTCTGCCTTCTATAAGCAGCTGTGCTATTAGTTTCATAGATTTGTTTCCTTGTGCAAGCAGATGGAGCTATTCGATTCACTCCCGCCCCTTGCTGACAACAAAGCTCTTACTTGTTTCTCTGCGTACTTTATTCTGCGCTCATCACTCTTTCCCAGGTGCACAGCCCTCTCACAATGTCTGTACCAACTGCGGCTTTTTGTCTGTTTCACTGGCTTGCAGTCTTCTCTTCTGGAGCCTCTGATTAGCTCCGGTGGGAACCCCCTGTGCCCTAGGTTGGCCAAACTGGGGTTTGCTAGCTCTGTATCATCCTTTGTCACCTTTGTGTTGGCTTCTGTTTCCTGGATCTCTTATCTCCTCTTTCATTGGTTGCTTCCACATTTTCAGAAAGCCCATCTTTTAGCAGCTTTCAGAGAAGGGGTGGAAGGTTGTAGACACTACATTTCTGAACATGTCTTCAACAGGTTCTCAATATGTTCTTAGTAGCTTTGTTAGAGAATTATAGGTTGGAAAGTAAATGAGAATACTTCAAACAGTTCATGCAAAATGGAATTAAAGAGTACATTTCTTTCAGTGCCCAGAATTTCAAAATCCATGCATATGAGGGATCTTAAAATGGTTCCTGGGAAATACATACAAAAAAGCTATGTGTGGAGCTCAAAAAAATTTTTTTGCACCAAAATAAACTAATATTTGAATATCGTTTTCCCAAAGACTTTTGGAAGTACCCTTGTACTTTTTTGTAGATGAATAATCACATAGTTCATTGTATAAGTATTTGAATTAATTTCCTCTAAAAGATGGGAACATTAATTCATTTGTACTATACATATCTCAAAATGATCTAGCTATTGTGGAACAAAATGGACTAATAAGTCATATAGAAAAAGAATCTTGGATTTTGGAGAGCTACTCTGATTCTGGGACTTTCTTCTATTAGAAATTAAGAGTGTTTTTAAAAGAGAGACAGGAGATATATTTTAGGTGATTGAGCTTTGCTATACGGATGATACGGTAGTGTTCACTTACATCACTATCAATTTATGAAGAAAACATTTTCAATATAGCTTCAATAATAGCAAAACCAGTGTTTCCCTTAGTTTTGGAAGTGGTGAATTATGCTCACTCTGTCTTTCCCTGCCTTCATTGCCAGATGGCTCTCAGCTCGATTTGAGACCCACAGCTAGTATGGCTATTTGTTTCAGTACAACACCCCAAAATGATTGGAGGTGTTGATGCAGAACCCCCAAATCCAGGTGCATTTGCCTGGCGTGCAGAAAGCCAATCACTGACATCATGGCGGTGGAAAGAAGTAGGTATTTATTGCAAAGCGCAGAGCAAGGACTGGACAACTCTTGCTTCATTCCCTGGGCTCTCTGAAGAGTTGCAGGTGAAGGTTCTTGTAGATTGAAGTTGGGGCTGAGAAGTGCGTGGTCAGCTCACGTACAACTTCCTGGTTGGTCAGTGGTGCCCGTGATCTTCTTTGATTGGTCAGTGATGATGTGCTCTGTAGGGAATTGATGCTGGCCAGGTGGGCTCCAGTTGGCCTTGGGAAGGGGGAGGGGTACTTGCAAGTGGCCCAGACCTGGAATTCCCCTGCCTCAACCTGGAGTTCTCTTAAACAAAGCGCTCTGGACAATACTGGCCAACGAGGTATCAACTGTTGGAGAAGCAGATGACTTCTTCAGGCTGGTGATCAGACTCCTGTAGGGCCAGGTGAATTCCTTTTGGTAAGGGACAGGCAAGGACACCTTGGGCTAAAGGAGACAGGCAAGAGGGTGGAACATGCCATTACAGTCTAGGGTTTCAGTCTCAAATTCGTGTCCCTTAAGCACTAAGTACATTTTCCCTACGTTTTCTACGCTTTAGTTTTCCCTGGTGTTTGCCTGCTTTCCTAATTTTGTTCTGCACGTGTCTGCCAACCTCCCCAAGTCCCTTTTGGATGAGGTAGGGGCAGCAGTTCAGGCTCAGAATGTCTTACCCGGAAACACACGGGCGTGGGATTTCTAAAGTCAGCACAATTTCTCATTCTATTTCTTTGTAGCCTTTTGTTTTTACTATATTTAGAGTAAAAATGGCACCAGCTATCTATAGTCATTACCGCAAGAACGCTCAACCAGTAGCTATTCAAAGGTGAGCGAATGGAAACATATAGAAATATCTGGTCAATGGCATCTGTTGTTTGAGGGGTTTAACACCCTCCACAGCTTGTGAATTTTCCTCTGTTAATTGAAGAACAACTGCTGACTCCTATATTATAGGTCCCTGTTGTGCTCACTGCGCTTGGTTCCAGAAATAAACAAAAACAGCGGTCGCAGCTGTGACAATAGCAACTCACACGTATTGAGCGCTTACTTTGTGTCAGAGCCTGGGCCGTGTTTAAGTGTGTTATTTAATTCTTCCAGCGGCCCTGTGAGGTTGATGCTAAATTGCTTCCTTGCTCTTGGGTGCCGGTTCCCCTTGCGACTCACGCATGTAGGTTCGGCCGAGCACCTGCTTCCCGATTGCGCCCTCTTGCTGAGGATCGCTGCTCTCCACCGTGCGCCTCGGTGCTCCTGGACGCTCCATCCAGGGACAGAGCCCCCGCGGCCCTGTCTGTGCAACTTCCAGAGACTGTTCCTGACCTCACTGCTTTCTCTCTGGGCTTCCTAGCTGACAGAACCTTGAACCCTCTCCTTCCTCACTTCCTTCTCCTACATCCAAGAAAGTTTTTCCTCCTACTCTCCATTCTTCCTCATGATTCTTAACCAGCACTCGGCATTGGCATCACCTGGGAACTTTTGCATATTTAAAATTATTTTAAAGTATATTTATTTGTATTTGAGAGAGAGAGAGAGAGAGAGAGAGAGAGAGAGAGAGAGAAAGAGGTCGACCTTTCATTTGCTGGTTCATTCCCTAAAGGCCAAAGCCAGGAGTTAGGAAATCCAACCAGGTCTCCCACGTGGGTGGCAGGGATCCTAATACTTGAGTGGTCACCTGCTGCCTCCCAGGTATGCATAGAAGGACGCTGGATTGGAAGCAGAGCAGCTGGGACTCTGGTATGAGATGGGGCGTCCTAAGCAGTGGCTTAACTCCCTGTGCCACAGCAGCCGCCCCAACTGGGAACTTTTAGCAGCCACTGTGCCTGGAGGCGAGGGCTGGGCAGGTTTGTTGTGGATGTCCAGCCTGTGATGGTTGGCCTATCACCTCGGGAGAGGCCAGTGGGCCTCCTGGGTCCCATTCCAGAAGCCAAAGTTCCTCCATTGCTCCAGGCCGGGTTCTCATTCCCAGCCCTCCCGGTTCTAGACCTGCCCCACCACTCCGCCCTTCTTTCCTGAGTCTGCGGGGACCCCCTGCACCCTGTGTCCTCACTGAGGCTCCAAACACGGACTCGGAATCTTCTCCTGACCCTGGAGCCCTGCTGGCCTCGTTCTCCTGCGCTTCTCCGAGGGGCCCCTTCACAAAGTGCTTGTTACATCTTCCCTCTGTTACTGAGGCTTCGTCCTCTGGAGCCTCTCTGGGGAGGACCCTCAGGAGGATGCCCTGGGGTGTCTTCTGCTTGCATCCTGCCGGCAGGCCATGCGGAACAAAATAGGTTTTTGCTATATTTACAAAAAAGGAGAAACGTGGAAGAATATTGTTGGGAAGACCACGTCTTTCTGGCAGGGATTGGGATCCAGCATATTCGGAGAGGCAAATGAGGACAGGAGGGGATGAGTTTGACATGATTTCCTAAAACCCCTGAAAATCAAATTCAGGAAGCCAGGTTTAGGTCTTAGGTATTGTCTTAGAATGACAGGGGGATTGTGGGTCCAGGGTATGGTTTCCACTTGCTTAAAAAAAAACCTGCTGGCTGGGTGTTTGGCACAGTAGTTAAAATGCTGCCTGGGATGCTTGTCTCCCACATCAGAGTGCCCACATTTGAGTCCTGGATCTGTTTTTCATTCCAGCTTCCTGGGAGATAGGAGGTGATGGTTCAAATAGTTGGGTCCCTGCCACCCACATGGGAAACCTGTGTGGAGTTCCTGGCTTCAGCCTGGCCCAGCTGTGGCTGTTGCAGGCATTTGGGGAGTGAACCAATGGATGGGAGATCTCTATTTGTCTCTGTCCCTCTGCTTTTTGAATAGAATGAAAATAAATAAAAATTTAGAAAAGAAAACAAAATAAAGCCCATAAATCTGTAGATCTTCTTTGAGCCTAGTAAACTTCCTGGAAGCTAGGTCAAGTTTAGGGCCCCCTGATGTGTGTTCTATTGCTGATGTGCCCTGTGACCCTGACAATGGACTCCCTTCCCAGAATCTAAGTTGACAGCTATGTGCAGCCCAGAGCACTTAGAAACTCTTTACTTCTTTCTATTTTAATTTTTAAAATTCCTCCCCTTCTCCCTTTAATATAAAAGTAGAAAACCTGGAAAATATTGAAAATGAATATAGCCTAATAAATTTTTTATTGCCCACTAGTCCATCACTCTGATATAGACACCACCAAGCATCTTGGTCTATTTCCTTCCAGTCTTCTTACTTAAGCACTCACCCTTGTTTTTGTAAGTAAAATTTGGATTAAACTGTATACAGTGTTGTTTATTCAGTATTGGCTTTTTTAGGGTAATGATCTCTTATGTCATGAAAAAATCCTCATCAATGTGATTTTTTTTGGCTGGTCTTCTAAACATGGAGATATCCATCATTTATTTAACTAATCCCCTGTTGTTGAATACGTAGACTGTTTCCAATTTGTGCCCTGATAAATAAATTATACTACATTTAATAGCATTGAACAAGATTGCTTGTGCATTGCTGATTATTTCTTTAGAACATATTTCGATATGCTGAATGGTGCTGGCTTTCAGGGGGAGACCAGCATTTTGGGATTGATGGGCCTCTAGCTAAAGCAGCCTATACCGGGAAGGAAGGTTCAGGGGCCAAGCGATTTGCCTGCTGCTGTTGGCATCTGCTTGAGCTCTAGACTGCATGGTGGATTTCAGCCGATGTGTTTAAAGCCTTCTGTAAGTGGGAAGCCCTGCCACAGGTGAAACTGAGCACACACCCTTCACATTCATTCTGTCTTTGATAGAGGCTGGGTCTGAATTTTCTCTGTTCTCTTCATGCTTTGGCCGGGTTCTGAATTAGCTGAAAGAGCAGCAGCGGAACACCCACTGTCAGGCATTCTGCTCACCTCTAGAGATGCAAAAGTAAACCAGCCTTCGAGGGCTCATCTGCAGTGTGGCAGACAGACAGGAAGTTCTTACTGTGGATGAACCATGTATGTGGGTCCATAGAAGGGAGCCCCCAATATTGGGGCTCAGGGGAAGCAGAACACCTGTGTTGCCAAGGTGATGTCTGAGCTTTGAAAACAAGGCAGGGACACAGTGCGTCAGGGGAGGGAGTAGCATGTGGACAACCATGGAATTGTGCTGGTTTTGATTTGTCAGGGGGACTGTGAATGTATTCCTGTAGGTGGCATCTATGCGGAAGTGTTCCTCCTCTGTGCCAGGTCTGCATAGACAGTGGCCCCCTGAGTCCTCATTTGAGCCCCTAGGCCCTGGGCACATTTATCCATTTGCCCCAGTGTGCCCAAGTTCAGGTGTCATGACCTGGGGGCGTGGCTGGAGGATAATGGAGCTGAGCTGGGTAGTTGAACTGGGTGCAAGTGGTGAAGAGTTGAGTGGGCCATAGAATGAGGACCTCTTTGGCAGTTATGGAACAATGGTCCAGACTGCTTTTCCAGACTACTGCAGCGTTACAAGATAGAGGTCCCCAAGTTTCTTACAAATACGCTAAGCTAGTGTTCTTTGTGCTAGCCAGGCAATTCCACAGCATGCATTTGCCCCCCTATATAACAATTTGATGCTATTAGCTCTGCAAGCTGACCTGTTCACACCTCTTTGGGGAAAATATTGCCATGTTGGAACTACCCAGTGAAAGCTTGCAGCTGTGAAGTCTGCAAAAGGTGACAGTCGAAGGAGGAATGATTTGAAAAGTGCTAATAGTAAAACATCATCAGTTATTTTAGTATCACCAAAAATTCTGTGCTATTTACTGTGACTAGTGTGAAAAGAATCAGTAAGTGGGAAAATTGTATTTTGGCCAACATAAGTTAAACCCCCTCATATCACCAGTGTGTTGTATTTTTTTTCCCAGTGTTTCCTATTTATTACATCTCATTTCATTTCATATCTGAGGTCTAAGAATTCCTCAGCCATGCAGTGAAGAAAAAATGAAAATGTTTGGTTTCCTAATAGGAAATTAGGCAAAGATCTGCATTACTACTTGTTTTGTTGTTGTTGCTATTTGCTTGTTTTGTTTTTGTTTTGGTGACTATTGTAAATCTAGAACTTAAATGTAAGTGAAAAAGATAAATGTGTTTAAACTCTATATGCTGGTGTGTGTTGTATTTGAATTGTCTGAATGTATTTGAAACATATAAGTCTTTGTATATGTATTTTCTTTTACATACAAGTATCTTATATCTTTGTGTTTCAAGGGTAAACATTAATTTTGACAGGTTGTCGTTTTGCAAGTTCAGCTCTTATTACAAAGAAATATTCTACTTTTTCTCTCTGTTCTTAGCTAATTGCATGACAAAGTTAGGGGAATCTGGAGTTCATGTGGCCAGCCGAGCTGTCAGCTTCTGTTCATGGCAATCACCAAGGGGTGTTGAGAATTCTGCTTCCAGGGACCCAACCCACATCCCTCTGAGGGCTGATGCAACCTGAGTCAAAGACACGATTTCCATCCTAAAATTCATAGGCATGTCTGTGTTGGCTAACTTCTTATCACCCTCAACATGGTTAGCGTGAAGGGAACTCATGTACTCCTTGGTCTGTCACCTCACTCTGTCCATCATTCTTTCTGGGGCAAACAAAAGAGGAGAGCAACAGAGCGTGGAAAACAAGGCAGGCGTTCAGTAGGGAACTCAGAGGCAGCAGCCCGAGCATCTGGTAGCAAAGGCCTCGGAGTCAGACGCGTCAGACGTGCAGAGATTTGTGAGGGTGCGAATGGATTTCCAGAAGCCCCTGTCTGAGGCCCTCGGGTGAAGCTTCTGCACCTTCCTCTCTTCCTACCTCCCCTTGCCTACATGCTCTTGACGTCAGCATGTCCTTGGAAATGCAGACTCTTGGTGGGAAGTCGATTTCTTTTAATTTTTTATCAACATACATGCTAGAAATCATTGGTCTGAAAAAAGATTGTGGCCCAGGGGTTGATGTTTCTGCAGGTCATCAATATGGGTCCACTTTTATCTTCCACCTTTAGTAAGGTCATCACTGGAGCTGCCATTCAGAAACATTGTGGACTGTGTCTACATGAAAAATACTGTAATAATAGCATTCCTACAGTCAAAGGAGCCAACTGAAAATGGCCAGGAAGTGGGGGAAACTTGATGCTACCAAGTCCACCCCTATTAGTGCTACTAGCTTTCTTTAACTGCAGAATTTCAATCCCTACGAGATGGTCTCTGCACACAAATGGGTAATTGACAAGAAACCATCTATAAGGGCGATGGAGAATTGCTGTGGGCTTTGAGGGTCTTGATTGAATGGTTGGGTTAGCACCACAGCGCATTAGTGTACTTCTGTCTTTCTGTCTTCTGGGAATCAGTGTATTACTGGTGAGTTCACTTCCTCAAAAGATTAAACAAAGTTAGCACAAAACTGAGCAATTCCACTCCTGGGTATGCGCTCAAGAGAAATGAATGCATATGTAGATATAGAGTCCTAGACTAATTTTCATAAAGTGTTACTCATAATAGGCAAAAGGTAGAAGCAGTCCAAAAGTCCATCAACTGACAAATACAATTTGATATTTCCAAATAGTGGAATATAACTTGGCCACAAAAAAAAAAAAAAAAATGAAGTGCTGTTCCATGCTATAACATGAATGAACTCTGAAAACATTATGCCATGTGAAGGAAGCCAGCCACAAAATGTAACATATTGTATGATTTCATTGGTGTGTAATTTTCAGAGTAGGGAAATCTGCAGAAGGTAGAAGAATGGTTGATTAGGGCTGGCAGGTAGGGAGAATGGCAAAATAGGAGAGTGATAGGCGATGGGGTTTTTAAAGGGTGTAGAGTTTTTCCTTGGGGTGATGACATGTTCTAAAACTGATTGTGGTGATGTTTGCATTTTCCAACATATCTTGAGTGTCTGTGTACATTCTCAGCACCCTGTGTAATGAAATGGGCCACATAGTAGTAATATTTTGGCCGTTTATTGAGGACCTGTTCAATGCCAGGTGCTGTTAGAGGAGCTTTGAACACAATCTTTGCCTTAATTCCTATAATGACCCTCTGAGATGTGTCTCATAATCCCTACTTTACTGATGACATAACTAAAGCTTGGAGAGATTAAATGAAGTGTTTGGAATCAAAGCGCTGGTTAGTAAGGGATAGAAGAGGAATTTCTCCCCACGTCTGTTTCATACCAGTGTCTGTGTTCTTAACGATTATGACTTACTAGCCTGTACTATACCTGTGTACTAACGCCCAGGCCTCTCTTTGCTAAACTTCATGAAAATATCACTTCTCCTTCCCATCTCTGAATCACACGCTTCCTTCTTTCTCCAGGAGTCACAATCACCTTGTCCAACCTTAGAGTCTTTAATTTGTAATGGAGAGACTGTGTGTGCATCAGGTGTGAAATTATACCGAATATGTGTTTTCAAGTGATGCATTTCCCATGGAGTTCTAGACGTGTTGTTCTGTCTCCCCCTGTCACGCACACACACCTTGGGAATCTTAATAAGCACTAGAAGTTTTGCCAGTCTGAAAATCCATTTTCAGAAAGGTGTTTCATAGTAGAAAGCCGTATTTGATCAGGTAGCTTTCACTGGAGCATAAAAAACAGAATTGTAGGGGCCAGCGCTGTGGCACAGTGGGTTAACACCCTGGCCTGAATGCCGACATCCGTTATGGGTGCCGGTTCTAATCCTGGCTGCTCCTCTTCCAATCCAGCTCTCTGCTATGGCTTGGGAGGGCAGTAGAAGATGGCCCAAGTCCTTGGGCCCCTGCACCCGTGTGGGAGACCTGGAAGAAGCTCCTAGCTCCTGGCTTCAGATCGGTGCAGCTCCAGCCATTGTGGCCATCTGGGGAGTGTCCCAGCAGATGGAAGACCTCTCTCTCTGTCTCTACCTCTCTCTGTAATTCTGTCTTTCAAATAAATAAAAATAAATTAAAAAAAAAAACCCAGAATTGTATAATGGAAGGGAACTTAGGAACCATTAGTCCAGAATTCTCATTTTTTGGACAAGAGGGACCTGAGATTTAAGAGTTATCAAAAAGAAGTGAAATCCTATCTTTAGAATCCAGGTATTTTATGGGCAGAGGAGGAGAATGTCACAATGTGCAGTCATCTGTCCTTTCATAATTGTGTCTAAGATCTCCAACTACCTGCCAGGTAGTGTCCCTGGGACTTTACTTCAACCACATACATGTTATGGGGCTCGTGGGCTGTTAGGGAAGATACAGGGCCCCCAGTCAGAGCTGCACAGTGCTAAAACAAAGCAGGGGACATGGTGGGACTGCAACTATGGGCATTTACTCTAACCTTGAGGGTGGGTATCAGAGAGAGATTTCAGGTAGTTGATGTTAGGGCTAAATCTTGACAGTTGTGTTGCGTTGAAAGAAACTTGGTATATTGAGGAACGTGTTCAGCATTCTGTAGGAGGCAAGGAGAGAGGATGCTGCAGATGTAGGCCTGGGCATGTCATGAAGGGCCTCTTACTCCAAGCCTGCCCAATGGCTGGTCTAAACACATGGCCAGATTTACCCTGCAGAGGTGCTGTAGTGGTGGTGTTCAAGGATGCCGGGGAGAGAGAAGGAGAATTATAGGGAAAAGCTGGCTCTACCCAGTTGGGAAAGTATTGAGGATTTCCTGCTTGGCATGTGCAACTGATTTTAAGATGTAGGAAGCCAGTACCTTAATTGTTAGATGCACCCCAATTCTGAAACTGTTAAAGTGTGAGAAAAGTAATACATTTTAGAATTCATGCACTGCGGTCAGTACTTACATATTTGCCCAGAGAATGAATGAATCAGTCGTTTCTACCAGGGCCCTGTGTAGATTTGGATAGAACCCACACCTGAGAAATGAATGTTACATGTGATTCCTAAACTGTGTAGGCTCCCTTAGTTTGACACATTAAACTTCTGGGAGAAGCCACAGATTATTTTTCTTGAACACTTGTCCTTTCATGGGTGCCGCAATCTCTCTTGATAGAAAGAAGTTTGGGGAAAGACGATTTGAGAAATGGCTAAATGAGGAAGCTGCCTGTGGAAGGGAGACCTTATTCCCTTTGGCTTTCAGGTCAAATATTGGATGCTGGGTTTTAGAACCCAGTGACTGCCTGTGGGCCCATCAGTTGGTTCAAGAGGTAGGGTTTAAAAATCAGTGATAAAGGGGCCGGTGTTATGGCATAGTGGGCTAAGCCACCATCTGCAACACCAGTTTCCCATATCAGAGCACTGGGTCAAGTCTCGCCTGTAGTTCTTCTGATCCAGTTCCCAGATAATGCACCTGGGAAAGCAGCAGAAGATGGCCTAAGCACTTTAGCCCCTACCACCCATGAGGAAGACCAGAATGGAGTTCCTGGCTCCTAGTTTCAGCCTGGCCCAACTCTGGCTGTTGTGGTCATTTGGGATGGCCAGTGGATGGAAGATCTCTCTTTCTCCTCTCTTTCACTCTGCCTTTCAATACGTAAAACAATTAAGAAAAATCATTTCGAGGTCTGTGCTAGGGGACACTCCTGGATGATAATTGCTTATTTTTGCAGAGTGCTCCCTCCCCTAACAGGGGTATTTTCCTGAACCTCTTGTCTACTCTTCCCCCATGTTTGCTCAGTGGGATTCTAGCCAGCAATGTCTAAGAGACAAGGGCAGCTGACCTCAAAACTGGGGCTGTTTTGCTTCAGTTCACACCATGTGGGGGCACTTCTCCAGGCAGAATGCAGCAGGCTCTGCCAAAGTCAGATACATTCTTTGCATTCTCCATGTGTTTGTACTTGTGCAATGAGAGAGAGAGAGAGAGAGAGTGAGCAAGAGAGGCATTGTGTCTTTTTATTCTGGTTCTTAGAAGTGTGAATTAAATGGGCATGCATTGTGAAGGTTGAAGGGAGAAGGCATAGTACTTGTTTTTCTTAGAAAATGTTACCAAAAGTTTGTGGAACTTCCTTCTTTGGGGTAAACTATGATAGTTATTCTTTCTGGTGCCCAGTAACATAGTTGAAACTTTCCATTCTTAGGGGACCATAGTATTCATTGAAAAGATCCTTGAGCATGAAGGCTATATTTTTAAAAGTTTATTATGAAAGTTTATTTACAAAATAGACAGATTACAATGAGAAAAATAGAGAAATGATGTTAATTATTTCTCAAAAACTACAGTTGCCCAGATGTACTTACTAAAATGTATTACCTAAATTGCCCTTGGCTTTACTCATTTGCTTTTAGACACTTAATATTTATCTTCATATTTCTTTATATATCTAGGGTTTGGTAAGAAAATACAAAATTTAAAATTCATAATGCCAATGAGAGACTTTCTTTTCTAGCTAACACTAAGCAATGTGTAGATGTCCAGCAATTCCATGAAACAATCTCATTGAATTTGCATATACATGGACATGTCCATAGATAAAAAATGCAGTCAAGTTGTATTTTCTTTATATTTATATTTATATTTCTGAAAACTGAAGGTTGCTTTGTGTCAGTTGACCTCAGTTATCATAATACACTCTATGGAAGGAAAACCTTCTTTGTCCTTTACCATTTTAGGTTTAGTACCTGGGCAAATTAAACTGCAATAAAGAAAATTAACTAGCAGAAAGAACAAATTTAATCACATGCATGTTCAGGGGAGTTCAAAAGAAAAATAACTCAAGGAAATGGTTGGAATTTGGGGCTTGTAACGCATCATAGTGAAGAATGGTGCTTTGTAGAGCTGTGATAAGAAGAAGGGCCGGTAAACTCTAGGACACTAATGGAAGGTATGCGTTACACTGTGAGGTTTCCTTATGCAGATTCAAGTTGGTGCCATCTCCCATGGCAAGAGTTCTCTCTACTTCTTGGTTTTAGAGAGGAATATGGGAGACACCTTCACAAAGAGAAATTTATGTCCCACTTGTAGCACAGGGGGCGGATAGTGATCTTTCTTTCCGTATGCTGATTCTCGGTTGCTTTTAGATCAAAATAATCCTTATTTCAAAGGGAGTATGTTTTGGAGTGGCAAATTCTGATCCCCTTCATTGCAAACTTGCCATTTCTATAAGACACACACACACACACACACACACACACACACACACTCTACAGGTTGATAGGGTATACAGGGCAGATGAAAGACAAGAGAGCCTAGTCTCTAATAAAGCACACATGCACCAAACAGGGAATCTGATTTGTAGAGATTCAGACACCTGTAGGGCCAGGATAAGAACTACTGGGTCAAACAGAGCTACGGCCCCGGTGCAGAGTAAGCCAGCACACTCACCTCGTGAGCGGTGTGAGGTTCACGAGCACCCTCTCAGCTATCCAGGGGAGTAGGTGGATGGTCTTGAACGTCTCTGAAAGCTAATGTGGAAGAGATGGGATCACCACCACCATTCAGCAACGTGTTCTTGCTCTGCAAGCAAATGCTAACCACCACGGCAGTTTGTTGGCAGCTTCTGTGAGGTTGACCAAGGCATTTAGTTCCATTATTTGGGCCACTATGTGAGTGATCCAGTGTAATGAGGGTGCTTCAGAGAGGTTTGCAAACAATTCTGGCTCAGTCCACCAGGGAACCATGGTCACACTGGAAGACCCAGAAAAGAAGAGGAGAGGCAGTTACTGTTTCAAAAGGCACAAAATGAGGCCCTAATCGTGCACCATTATTATGTGTTATCCACTTTCACTCCTATTTGCGCTTTCACAAATGGTATGGCAGTGCTAACACTTGAGTGGGGGTCTGCAAGAGCATATTCCGTTGGGTGGCATTTTAATAGCTCAACTAGAGTCTTGAGGGCAGTTACTCAGGACCTCTACTATGCGGTTGATGTGTGCTGGAGTTTTTGGACAGAAAGAGACCTGTTGCTTCCCCTTGGTCAGTCAGTGCCAGGAAGACCTAGAGATCCTCTCCCATGTTGCCTGACAAAGGCTTTGCAGCTGATGATGCACAAGACCCACCCTGGTGCACACCTGCAGGGGTGTCTTCAGAGCGTGGTGTTGTGTGTGAATGATGCCTTGTGGGGTTGGCAGGTTGTCAGTGTCGCCCTAGAGTCGATGGGATGTTGGACACAAAGGGCTTCTCTAGGGGGAAGTTGGTGAGGCATTTGTGGTAAAGTCTGCATGATCAATGGCCTTTATGTCTCGACTCTCACGGCTTTGCTAGGTGAGAGCCATATTACCATTTCATTGGACCTGATCAGTGCCATAAGTACTCACTGGAAGGAGGCCACCTATGGGCCGCTCCTCAATTCCAACACGAACGTTGGCGAACGGGGGATGTGACCTTCCACAAAGAGCCCTCCGTGGCCACATACAAGGCACAGAAGAGGCTGCTTATGTTCTGTTAAATGGTTTGTGGGTTCCTAATGGTGGGCTTAGTGGGTGTGCCACATCTGCCCGTGAAGAATATGTATTCTGGGGACAGCCACTCCAGAGACACTGGGACTGCGTGGTGTCTGCTCCTGGAGGCTGAGATTGTGACAGTACCCAGTACAGAACTCATGTAGAGCAGGCATTCAGAAAACGTTTAGGGAATAATGAATATGTGATTGAAGGAACTGCCTATGAGTGCTGATGTGGAATTTCGTGGAATGAACTCTTTGTATCAAACTTCCCAAGTACAGTGTTCACCAGCACCAGTGGACCTAGTTAGTCTCTGATACTTCTGTTAATAAAGTCACATCCCATTACTGCTTGAGCAGAAGGCAGGAAGATGGCAATTTAGAGGATCTAGTAAGTGCCCAGGGGCTGGTGCTGTGGCATAGTGGGTAAAGCCGCTGTCTGCAGTGCTGGCATCCCATATGGGCACCGATTTGAGTCCCAGCTGCTCCACTTTCAATCCAGCTCTCTGCTATGGCCTGGGAAAGCAGTACAAGATGGCGCAAAGCCTTGGGCCCCTGCACGCACGTGGGAGACCTGGAAGAAGCTCCTGGCTCCTGGCTTCAAATTGGCGCAGCTCTGGCTGTTGCGGCCATTGGGGAGTGAACCATCAGATGGAAAACTTTTCTCTCTCTCTCTGCCTCTGCTCTCTCTGTAACTCTGCCTTTCAAATAAATAATTCTTTTTTTTTTTATTTTTATTTTTATTATTATTATTTTTTTTTTATTTTTGACAGGCAGAGTGGACAGTGAGAGAGAGAGACAGAGAGAAAGGTCTTCCTTTTGCCGTTGGTTCACCCTCCAATGGCCGCCGTGGCCGGCGCGCTGCGGCCGGCGCACCGCGCTGATCCGATGACAGGAGCCAGGTGCTTCTCCTGGTCTCCCATGGGGTGCAGGGCCCAAGCACCTGGGCCATCCTCCACTGCACTCCCTGGCCACAGCAGAGAGCTGGCCTGGAAGAGGGGCAACCGGGACAGAATCCGGCGCCCCGACCGGGACTAGAACCCGGTGTGCCGGCGCCGCTAGGCGGAGGATTAGCCTAGTGAGCCGCGGCGCCGGCCTCAAATAAATAATTCTTTAAAAAAAAATGCCAGGTGTTGTGATAGATCCTTTGTTGGCCTATCGGAGTTCTGTGGATCCTGACTTAATCATTTATTTGCTATGTTTGGGCCCTGGGTTTTCCACATATAAAATTGCAATGTTAATGTCCACTTTGTAGAGTTTTTGTCAAGGTTCCAGATAATGCATACACTGCATACTGAGTGCCCAAGAAATGAACACTGCTCTTATTAATGCATGCATTCCTTTAACACTTACTGAGAACCTACTATGAGTGCTGGTGGTATTAGAAACTAGAGACACCAATATGACTCAGAAACTGTAGGTACTTGAAGTACCCCCTCAGTCTAGAGGGGGAGTCAGATACTTAAAAGCACAATTATGAATACATGGCAAGTGCCAGCCATTTTCTAGAACAAATACATGGAGAACACAGGCAAGGAATGATGACACTGTGCTGGGGAGATGGTAGTAAGTTGTAGGAAGGGCTTAGCCAACTGAATGCTCAATCTGATGTGAAGGTAGAAGGCAGTTGCGCATGAACAGACAGCACAGTGGAGCAGGGGTGGTGTGAGAATGAGGGTGTGTGTGTGAGCACAGAGTGGTAGCTGAGAAATCCCCCTATGAGAGATCCACCTCATTCCCAGGATGTGTTGGAACTCAACAGGGTAGAATCACATAGCTCTTGAGCGGCAGGGCCCGCATTTCGAATTGAAATGATTTCTGCAGTGCCAGTGTTCCTTCCACCTCTTTATGCTTTACTAAAAAAAAGTTCACGTTCCTACATTTTAAAGATTTTTTTTGGGCCGGCGCCGTGGCTCACTAGGCTAATCCTCCACCTTGCGGCGCCGGCACACCGGGTTCTAGTCCCGGTTGGGGCGCCGGATTCTGTCCCGGTTGCCCCTCTTCCAGGCCAGCTCTCTGCTATGGCCAGGGAGTGCAGTGGAGGATGGCCCAGGTGCTTGGGCCCTGCACCCCATGGGAGACCAGGAAAAGCACCTGGCTCCTGGCTCCTGCCAGGATCAGCGCGGTGCGCCGGCTGCAGCGGCGGCCATTGGAGGGTGAACCAACGGCAAAAGGAAGACCTTTCTCTCTGTCTCTCTCTCTCACTGTCCACTCTGCCTGTCAAAAAAAAAAAAAAAAAAAAAAAAGATTTTTTTTAATCCATTTATAATTTGAAAGGCAGAGTTACACAGAGGGAGAGAGAGAGAGAAATCTTCTATACACTGGTTGACTCCCCAAATGACCACAAAAGCCAGGGCTGGGAGAGGCTGAAGGCAGGATCCTGGAACTCAGTCTGGGTCCCCCATGTGGAGTGGCTGGGGCCCAAGCACTTGGGCCATTTGCTGCTGCTTTCCCGGCAGGGAACTGGATTGGAAGTGGAGCAGCCAGGACTCACTGGTGCTTGTATGGGATGTTGGCTTCGGAAGCAGAAGCTTCGATGCACCTACTGCACCACAGCACTGGCCCCTTTAGTATGCTTTATATTGCTTTTTGGATCCTGAACCTTTCTAGAAGGGAAGTATCCTTAGGTAATAATGGGTGTCCACGGGAAGCTGTCTTGTGTTACAGAAGTGAGGTTCTGGGCCAGGCCTTTCAGCAGCAGGTGTTTTACATAAAGTGAGATCTATTTTCTCCAGCAAGATTAGAGACCTTTGCAAGCAGGAAAGGATTCCCCTGGCCTTCTGGTCAGGAGGAATGTGGTGGCACCAGGAACCATAGGCTGAGGGCAGATCTACCAGCCCTGCCTGGCTAGTGTCTGCATTGAGTACTTAAGGGGTTATAGAAAACACCAAAATGCAAAGGGCCTGGTAATCATTTTCTGTTATTCCTAGAGATGGTTAAAGTGGAAAAAAAAAAAAAAAGGAAGAAGGATTCATGATCTAGGCAGTAATTCACTGGCAGGACCTTTGGACAGATCTGCACCTGCTCACCCTGTCACTGAGCTGCGTCTGTGTGAGTGCCATTATAACTGGAACTCTCTGCCGTCGGCAGCTTAGAATCTCTTAACTCGCTTTTAGGCCACTGTCAGGGGGAGAACTGGCATTCTGGTGCCAGGACTAATCAGAAACTACACGGGACTGTACCCAGAGTGCTTTGTTCTCATGGTCCTTTAGGTGGTTTTGATATGAGCCAAGTGGTTCCAATCAAGGGGAGACATTTCATGAGACAGCTTTTCCACTGCAGTTGTTGTCATTATTCCGAGTTCATTAACTTGATAATCGGCTGCATAAAATCCCAACTCTTCCTAACGGCATCTCCAGCTACTGTCTCCTCATGCTGCACGCCCTGAACATGGATGGGAGAACAGTAGCTGAGAAGGGCTGTATAAGACGGGCACGCGACTGAACTCCCCCAGATAGACGTGGAACCAAGTGGGAGCCGTGCGAGCCGATCCCAGGTTTGAGGAGGTGGCCGTCGGCTCGTCTTGGTCACTTAGTTCTTGGCAGACATAGTCATCTCAATGGACGAGATACTCTACCTACATGCATTATACGCTTTCATTGCGATGAATCGCTGCAGTACGGGCTGGAATTCAGTAAGGGCACTGTAACAAAAGACACCGACCCACTGGGTGTTAGGGAAGCCTTCATTACTGAAGGCGCTGAAACACTCTTGGGCAAGGGGCTGACATTTCAGTGGTTGGGTTGCTCATGCCTATTTCCTCATTCTTTGACATCAAAGCTCCCCTCTTACTGGTTCAATTAGTTCCCGAACCTTTTAATTGCGAAATATATACTGGAGAGTCCACAGAACAAACATGTTCAGCTCATTCTAGTGGCTCCGGTGTGACCATTTCTCTACTCAAGAGAGCATGGGTCTATGGACACACATCAAGGAACAACCTCGCTAATCCAGAGATTGGGGAGGCAGAGGGGGTGTTGCATATTGGTGACGGGAAGACTCACTGTGAATCTGCAAAGAGTCTTCTTCCCTTTTAGGTTAGACAGTAACAGAAATCCTGGGATGGCAAAGCCTGGGGAGCACTGCGGTTAGCAGGGAAGACCTGCTTTAGTAGATTTCTGATTGCAGTTAACAAGCAGTTGGATGTGATTGGTGCTTGACTGGTTGAAAAACTTTAAAAAATAAATATTCCTTTTCTTGTCTATTTCTAAAACATCACTTTTTAAAACAGATATATTTATTTATCTAAAAGGCAGAGCTGCAGAGAGGCAGAGACACCCACACACACAGCCCCCCCACCCCCCCCACCCCCACACAGAGAAAGGTGGGGGGGCTTCCATCTGCTGGCTCACTCCCCAATTGGCCGCAATGGCCGGAGCTGAGCCAAGCCAAAGCCAGGAGCTAGAAGCTTCCTCTGGGTCTCCCACGTGGGTGCAGGGGCCCAAGGACTTGGGCCATCTTCTACTGCTTTCCCAGACCACAGCAGAGAGCTGGATAGGAAGTAGAGCAGCTGGGACGTGAAACAGCACCCATATGGGATGTTGGCACTGCAGGCAGTGACTTTACCCGCTATGCCACAGTGCCAGCCACCAAATATTACTTTTCTTAAAAATCCATTCTGTATGGGCAATAGAAAATTAAGCTACTTCCTAGCTTTAATTTCATTAATTTCGAGTTCTGATTGGTTAGTAGAGAAATAAAGAGCATTTACTACCTTTGAAAGTTAGGAATATAAATGGTATAGGTGGAGAATTTACTTCTGAATTTTTTTTTAAAGCCAAAACATCTCCACTGGTGCGTGCAGCCTGATGGCACCTTTCAGCCAGTCAGGATGCGGTTCTGCACGGTGATACACCTGTCCGCTAGTTAGAGCAGGGATCCCGGATGCTGTCCCTTCTCCCTTCCTGAGCAGGGCTCTGGAGGATGCATCCGAGCAAGTCCTCAGCAGTTGCTCCGTCCTTGCCCCACGTCAGGGTGGCTGCCCCACGGCTCCATCCAGCCTCAGCCTGCCGCGCTGGCAGCCCGGAGCGCCCTTCCCGGTTCTCTCTTAGGCTCCGGAGCCGAGAGGGCCCAGGTCTGCGATGAATTCCCCTTCTGTGGTACCCAGGTTGGCCTCCCCTACCTAGGCCATTCCCCAACATTTTCCGAGCAGTAGATGCCTCCAGTCCTTGCCTTTCCTTGTCGGGTGACTGGGACGGCAGAGCTGGTGACCCCTTTAGCTCATCTTCATTCCTTCCATCTAAACTCCATCCTCAAATCCCCAAATGGGTAAGGCTGAACCTTATTCTGCAGTAGCCGCCATGTGCCCTTTTGTCCTCCGTGTCCTTCAAGGGGAGCCACCCCTGAGCGTGGTTCAGCTTCTGCTCGGCACATTGCAGTTCATGGTAATTACTGAAACTCACTCACCGCTTTGTTTTTGGCAAAATTCTGTCATCCTTTTGGCCTTTTTGTATCCGTAGCATAACTCTGGGACGCAGGCAGTCTTCTTATGTTCTTCTTGCTGCTTCATAGGAAAGAAACCAAAGGCTGGACTATTTCAGTGCATTTGCTTAATGTCACAAAAATGATAAGCAGTGGAGTCCATTTCAGCATAGGATCTTCTAAACCACAATCTTTTCACTCCTCTTCCTTTGTACGGGCTTTCTACAAATCTTTCCTCTGCTAGGTAGATTTTACCGATACCTTCTGAAACATCTTAGGCGTTTGAATCACCCGGGGGTCTTCTTCCAGTGGTTATGGTGAGTCCGTAGGTCTTGGCCACCTGGTGTCTGCATTCTTAACAAGGTTCCCAGGTGACACCGTGCTGCTCAGCACAGACAGTACCATGAGTAGGGGCCTGTTGAGGGGTGAAGAAACTGTGGCTCCAAGAGCTGAAGTTCTCTTTTAGAGATCTCACACCTGAACGTGGGAAGGCCCCATGCAACCCTTGCTCTTGCTTCCTGGGGAGTTTCTTGCAGGGCAGGAAGGAGGACACAGTCAGGTACTTTAATGGCAAGTTTATTCTACTGCAATGTCACAGGAGGAAGCCTGCTAGGAAATACTGACTCAACTCGGACCTCGAGGGACTGGTGGGACTTTGACAAAGATGAGACCAGGGGACTTTCTGGGTAGCAGGGACAACAACAGCAACAAACACCTGCTGACTATAGGTGAAACACGAGAAGAGGTGCACGCTCTCCTTAAAGACAGACTGGAGTTGGGTGGTAGAGTAGAGTAGGCAGGGGGAGTGTCTGGCAGGTGTGGAGGAGGGGCCTACAGTAGCACACTGTAGGTGCCCTGAAATGAGCATCAGTAGGTGGAATGTAGTCTGGTTCCTAAGGGATCCATTGCCCACATTGTACTGCTGGCCTTGCCATAGGATTCTGTGGTCTGCAAGCAGAGAATTTCTCCATGATGACCCTTAAGGTTATTTGTAGAAGACCTGAATTCATAAAGTCTCATTGCTTGTGGCAATAAAGGCCTTATTACTTTTGCCTCTCTTTCTCAATTTTTCCAGGCTAAAAAAATGCTGTTGCTCCACGGGTCAGTAATAAATATTCTTAAAAGAAGCGTTGTTCTTCCAGTAGCAACTCACAGTGGGGAAAGTGGGATAGATACAAAGTGCAATGCTGGTCTAAATGGAGACTGGTTTTTCTTTGTGTGAGTAACCAACATTCCAGTCGGGTTGCCACGGTGATGCTGAGATTATAACTGTTCATGCCAGCAGTCAGAGAATGTTGCCCAATTAGTTATTCTCAGCTGCTAGGTTACCTTGACAGTGGCTCAGAAAGCAGGTTTTGAGTTCAAAGACACTGAAATGAGCAGTCAGGGGACTTACAGTTCTGCTACCCACACTGGGGTATAAGGACTACAAGTCCCAGCATGCTCTGGTTTGGGTCATGTAGGGATATTGTCAGCCACGTGAAAGCAGGTGCCATTTTAAAATTCTGGTCTCTTTAATTTTCTGCCGGTAAAAAAAGGTTTGCAGGATTCCTGTGTCCTCAGCCAGCTTTGTCAGGGCATTCATGGTTTCTAGGGCGACCTCAGATGCTGCAGGTTGACGGCAGAGGGGTCCATGTGCCTCCTGGCCTTGGACATGGATCTGAGGGAGGTTACTTAGCTTCAGCTTTTTCTTTTGTGAACAGTCGACCCCTCAGGACTGACGTGGAGATGAAATAGAAAACCTTTGTAAAATGCCATGCATTCTGTCTGGAGCATGGGAGATACAAGATACAGTGAAAAAGTGGCTCTTTTCCAATGTTGTTTCAGAAACCAGAAAAGCATTACACAGGGTGGTGATTCTTATCACCATCGTTTGGTTACTGCTCTTCTGTCAGTTAGAATAGGTCAGGGTATGCTGAGGTAACAAATGACTGTAGAGATTTACCCAACTAAAGTTTATGACTTGACCACGTCACCGGCCCACCCAGAGTGGGTCAGGTGGAGGCCACAGACCAATGCAGGCATTGTGTTCATGCGTGCTTCCATGGGCATCAGAGGAATTTGAACTGGAAATCAGACACTCCAGCTGGACTCTTCCATTCACATCCATTGGCCGGAGTATATCAATGGCCACATCCAACTTCAAGAGAGACAGGGAAGTGTCAGCCTAGAGTGTGCCAACAGGGAAGACCTGGGATGTTTGCTGACCAGCTATCATGACCACCACCTCTCTCATGGACCAGAAGGCTGGCGGGGAAGAGTAGTCTAAAGAAGGATAGGAAATTAAATGGAAATAAGCAAAGTTAGCTGGCCATTAAACTTCAAAGTGAATCAATTAGAACGCTGCTGCATTGAATAGTGTTACTAGCTTATGGAAAATGCAAGTTTATTTCTCTCTCATGATAAAGAAGCCCATAGATAGGCATTTCTATGGTGGTGTGGTAGTTACATGGTTATCAGAGGTTTAGGATCATTTTATTGGTGTGCTATAACAATCCTAAGCCTTCCATTCTTAAATTTGTCTCAGGATCTGAAATGACTTCAGGGTTCCAGTCATCACATGTGCATTCCATGTAGCAGGAAAGAGGAGGGGAGAGAACAAAAGGATCCTTTTTTCCAGCCAAGTCAACTCCCTTTGCGCAAGTCAACTCCCTTTGCACAATTCTTCTGCATGCTTGCATATCATTGGTGAGAACTTGGTTACATATTCACTCCTAGATTCAGTGGGGCTATGGCAGGTAGCTTTGGAGCTAGGTACATTGCCTCTCTAGTAGAATTGGGGGTTTTGTTCCTAAGGAGCAAGGGAATAATGGACATTAGATGACATTAAGCAGTTCCCACTACCTTCATCTAAGAGGTACACTTTAGTAAAGGACGAATGACAAGGGACAGATTGCTCCATATGCTGTCGCTCCCCAACCTTTGCTTCACAAACCACAGTGCTTAGAAACAGGTCTGGGAGGTGTGGAAGGCTGTGCCCTCTTGGATATTCACAGGGTTCATTAACACATTAAAAGCTCCAACAAGGGGCCAGTGCTTTGGTGCAGGGGTTAATGCCCTGGCCTGAAGCGCCAGCATTCCATATGGGCATTGGTTCCACTTCGGATCCAGCTCTCTGCTATGGCCTGGAAAAGCAGTAGAAGGTGGCCTAAGTCCTTGGGCCCCTGCACCCATGTGGGAGACCTGGAAGAAGCTCCTGGCTCCTGGCGTCGGATCGGTGCAGCTCTGGACGTTGTGGCCATCTGGGGAGTGAACCATCGATGGAAAGCCTCTCTCTCTCTCTTTCTCTCTGCCTCTCCTCTCTCTCTCTGTAACTCTGACTTTCAAATAAATAAATAAATCTTTAAAAACAAACAAACAAAAAACAAAAAAAGTTCCACCAGGCCCTGCTGGAAACAAACCTCAAACCTGTTAATCTTCTGAACCCAGTGTTCCCAAATTTATTAGACAGCAGAAATCCAACACCCATGGAAGCCTGGAGGGACACAGGGATATTTAGCTTTAGCTTCTTGAATCTCCCCCAGAACTATTTAGATCCTTAAACAGATGGAATGAAGCCCCTACTCCAAAAACTATCTGTCTTCCAAGAGAAACAAATCAATAAACAAACCAACAAACTGGTATATCCTGCATGCTAGCCTGGCCATAGGGACAGAAGCCTTGGGGGAAAAAAAATAGAGCAGATGCCAATGAAGCCCTGTTATCAGCAATGTGAATAAGAGTAGTTATTAACGAGCCATCTGTACCGTGAGTGGTGACACCAAGTGATGGACTGGGATTGGCTTATTCCTCAGTCTGCCAGATGACAGCCCATGGCCTAGAAAGCTGTCGATGGGCTCCTAGCTGTTCCTACATGGCTTTGGGCCATCACAGCTCTGGCCTGAACCAGAGGGAGGGGCCTGAACCCCTGGCCAACAGGCAGTGACACTGTCTCTTCCAGTGCCCTCGTTGGTGGTTTCCTGTACAAAAAGGCAAAGAAGAGAGGTCCTTGTGTGTTGGGGGGAGAGTTAGGGGTAGCCAGGCAGCCAGTTAAGGGTAATCCTTAATTAGACTTTGAGTAGAGTTGGATCTCTTTAATTAGAGTAGAATTGAATCTCTTTTAGCAGTTTTACTTTTTATTTTTTTTTAAACTTGTCATCAAGTGCCCGGCTGCTTGTCGGTGTAGGAAGAACTGGTAAAAATGCTTTCAAGCAAGCACGCGTGTCGTGGGTCTGTTGTAAGCAGGTGGCAAAGGAGTAGCTCTCAGAGGAAGGTCCTGTTAAGGCTCTTTCCAAAATAGAAGCTTGGATGGTCTCCTGGTCTTTCTTCCTTAATTATTTAGGTAATCAGTTCTTTCTTAAGTCCATCTGCTGCAGTTGCTATCTTTTTTCATCTAAGCATCTTTGAAAAGGCAAAGCGCCAGAATCTTTGCTAGTCTGGTTCCCATCATTTTGACCTCGTGTTGCTGGAAATACTGGAAAGTTACCCTGTCCTGACAAGTCCAGCGGCATCCAGCGCTTGCCAATCTCTGCAAACCGTGTGAGATATTGCCCCAAACAGCTGCATCATCTCGGCAACAACCTGCTGATGAGGGGGCCCAGGACAGGGGGCCTCTGTGTACATACTGATCCTTAGAGCAACTTGCACATGACCTTGCACAGACTGTGGGCAAGTTGAGCAAAGTGCCAGATGGTGGAGATAGCCTGCACTGTCTGAAAGCTGACTTGTGGTTTCTTGTCCTGAAGAGGTTTTTTAGGCTGCTTTCTGGAGTTGGTGCTTCTTTCCTTGAGTGTAGATGTGTTGGGAACCAGCCTCTGCACACAGAGGTGGCGCTGCTGTGTTCCACGTGTGCACAGGCAGGTTTGTGGGCAAGGCTGTCAGGAAGCGTGAGACGGGCTGGCCGGGGAATCCGGCAGCTCTCAATGGGTTAATGTGGTTATGTACCAGGGTCAGAAGAAAAGGCTCAAGTTGGTGTCGTCCGTTTGTTCCTCTTGAGTTGTTCTTGGAATTTCATCTTCTTCCTTGCATAGGACCATTTTACCAAGGCAAGCCAGTGGACAGCAGCTAGTTGATGTAGAATTCTTTGTTTCTGTCTGTAAGGAAACAAAGTCTCATGGGTCCTCTATGTTGGTGCATACGCGTGATCTACCAAATGGACTGAATGATATCAAAGTGGCCATGTGGGATAAGTCTTGCTACATCAGCTCTGGGCATGAATAAAATCTATTTCTCAAGCACAGGGTCTGGACTTTACAACTGAATACCAACGTCTCCCATCCTCCCCTCCGCCCCTGCTTCTTTCCCTTTCAGGCCCACTGTGTAGAAGGTAGTACGTGATTCTTTGGGTCTCTCAAAGGATTTGTGGAACATACGAAAAATTTAAAGGTCCAAAGACTTGGAGTCTTGACCCTAAACTCAGCCACAAACTCTGTAACTAGGTTAGACCTTGGACAAGTCACCTGAAGTCTCTTCTTGGGAAAATCTGTGATTTTACAAGCACACAGAGCATAAATGGGCCTCATTTTGCTCTTTTGTAAAATGAGGAGAAATATCTTATTGATGAGGCCTCAGAAATCCCAGCTCTAAATGTCAAAGATCTTTCTGCATTGTGGTCATTGGTAGCAGAACTGATGACTTGGGAATTTCATTCATTCAGGCAATAGTAACTGGGAATATATAATGTCCCAGTCATGGTCTAGGCTCTAGGGACAATGCATTGGGTAAAACCATAGACTTATTCCTTCTTAAAGAATTTTTAGAAAGCACTTTTTGAGTACTTACAACTTTGCCAGCTATTGCTTTCAATGTTTTCTATCCATTAATGATTTTGTTAAATACTCCTATGATGTGGATACTACTATTGCTGTTTTACAGTTGAGGAGACTGAGGCATAGAGATTAAATAACAAGGTCACATAGCTAGTAAATGATAAAGCTGGGATCTGAATAAGGTTTTTGGGCTACAGAATCTGCAGTCTTGACTACTATGCTATACTGCTTCTCACAGTCAATCAATAGGTTAATTCAAAGTAATTCATGTCCATTCTACCTGGTGGCAAAGCAGGAAAAAAAAATGAAACTAGCTTCAGGTTGAAATGGGAGTGCCTGCTTGATCTCCATCCCTGGAACTCCAGGCAGTGATGAGAGACAGGGACAGAGCTACAGCTTCTGGGTTCCCAGCCATCTGGCTGCTTGGGGATCCTTGGCTCAAGGTCATCGCCCCTTCTCTGGCTCCTGTGCTAAAGCACAAGGCCCTCACCATCCTCACCAACACAAGTCAATTTCAGCATCAGTCAGTTGCAGACAGTTAATAATAATGGACTTGGATTCAAAATATCTGGATTTGAATCTTGGCTGTACTACCGATCCATGCTTTCAGCACCTTAGGGAACTTTTAATAAAAACCAGCAGCAAAAAACGATATGGCAGTAGCTATTGTTTATTAAGCACGGCTGTGCCTTGTGCTAAGTGCTTTCTATAAGTTATTTCTGATCCTCAGTCCTCTGTGGGAGGTATTTTTATCCTCACCTTACATCCTCCTCTAAATACTATCTCTACAGCTTGCTACTTAACCTTGGACGAGTTACGTGATTCCTTGAAGCCTTAGTTTCATCATTAGAAAGTTGGGGTTAGTAGTATCTATTTCCCAGGGTGCCACAAAGATTAAACATGGAGCTGTATATAAGTCACTTAGGCCATGCCTAGCCCAACGGCAGCAATAATGTCCATCATAGCTTCTTATCTATCTTGAAGGTCTGGGAGCTATTAATCCGAGGACCTGGGTTTCAAGTGCAGTTCCAAAGGCTGCCTTTGTGAGGAGAGGCCTGAGCTATGAGGTGCTGAGTGAATCAGGGGAGTAGGACCAGGGCCTTTGGAAAGCTCTTTCACTCCTGGCTTCTGCAGGTGATCAGGTGGCATGAAACAGATAGTAAACCAAACACAAAGTGAGGAGGAGCCAGGCTTGGTCCAAGGACACCAGTACCAGCCCTGTGCAGCTATACGGGGGCAGATGGGACTTGCCCTTCCCAGATGTTGCTTCACATGTGGAGCTGGGCAGGTGCCTAGCGCATTCACACACAGGTTGCAGCCTCACAAAGAAGGCAGGTGGAGTGATAGTATCCCATTGTACACAGGAGAGAGCCAGAATAGGAGCCGTCAGATAACACTGGCAAAGGAACAGGATCCAGACCTGAACTCTACCAATTGTGACCCAATCCTGATAGGTCTTCATTGTTCAATTTAGCCTACGCAGGAGGTCAAGTGAGAAAAATTCAACGTTGAGTGGCTTTTCTTCATTTCTGTGTCCTATGTTTTTACTTGAATCCTCTATTCCACTTGAGATGTGAGGCTTAACTATATCTTATAGTGGAAGGAAGTCCTTTAACCCCTCAGGTCCCCACCACATTGGAAGGCAAATAAAAAATTCCCTCCAGGGGACTCCGCCTGTGAGCGCAGCACGTGTGAGAATCCGGGGATGTTGAGTCAGCACAATGTTTCCTGGTGTGAACTTAACTTGGGAAGGATGACGGTATGGTATTGAAAGGCTGAAGGCTCAAGATAAATAGGGAGAGTTCTCCTACTGTTCCTGTTTTCTTTGTTCTGTTTTGCTTTTGTAAGCATATGCTTGTCAGTTCGGGCTGAAATGGAGCAAAACAGCTGCTAAATGTGGTTCTAGAAGAAATAACATTTTGGTCTGTTTAAGGCCTGTAGGTTTGGAGTAAGCGCTAGAGTAAGCACAGTCGTTTGGCAGATGTCAGTGGGGAATCCGAGGGTGGACATTCTGGGAGCCCTGTCAGCCATCCGTTTTCCGTGGGGGCTCTTTTTCACCCTGCCAAAGGACTGGCGGCCTCAAGTAGAAGATTCTGTCCCAGAATGGCTACATCTTTCAGAGGAGCTTGGGAAAAGGGGTATATGGAGTCTGTTTAGGCCACTGTTCCTTCCTTCCTTCCTCCCTCCCTCTCTTCCTCCCTCCCTCCCTCCCCTTCCCTTCCCTTTCCTTTCCCTTCCTTCCTTCTTTTCTTGATTTATTTATTTAAGAGGCAGACTTACAGACACAGAGAGAAGTCTTTCCTCCACTGGTTCACTCCCCAAATGGCCTCAATGGGGCTGGATCTGGGTTGATCTGAAGCCAGGAGTCAGGAGTCAGGAACTTCTTCCGGGTCTCCCATGTGGATACAGGGGCCCAAACACTTAGGCCATCTTCCACTGCTTTCCCAAGCCATAGCAGAGAGCTGGATGGGGAGTGGAGCAGCCAGGACTCGAACAGGTGCCCATATGGAATGACAGTGCCACAGGCAGAGACTTAACCTGCTACTACGCCACAGTGCCCACCCAAGGGCTGCTGTTCTTGATCTCCCCAAACCCTCCCTTAAGTTCATTTTCAAAGAAGGGGGTGGAGGGCCGGCGCCGCGGCTCACTAGGCTAATCCTCCGCCTAGTGGCGCCGGCACACCAGGTTCTAGTCCCGGTCGGGGCGCCGGATTCTGTCCCGGTTGCCCCTCTGCTGTGGCCAGGGAGTGCAGTGGAGGATGGCCCAGGTGCTTGGGCCTTGCACCCCATGGGAGACCAGGAAAAGCACCTGGCTCCTGGCTCCTGGCTCCTGCCATCGGATCAGCGCGGTGCGCCGGCCGCAGCGCGCTGGCCGCGGCGGCCATTGGAGGGTGAACCAACGGCAAAGGAAGACCTTTCTCTCTGTCTCTCTCTCTCACTGTCCACTCTGCCTGTCAAAAATAAAAAAAAAAAATAAAATAAAAAAAAAAGAAGGGGGTGGAGTTGGGAAGAAGACGTAGCATCTTTTTTGATGTTCAGGAGGTTGCCATCCTAGTTATGGATTTTAGCTGGCCTTGTTCAATCTTTGGGATTCAGTCCCGAGATGTTATTTAATGTCGATGCACTCAATATCATTCAGGGATCTGGAAGATTGAAGTATAATTCAGTCACTGGGAATATTAGTCCCTAGATCTTACATTTCTCCACCCTGCTGTGAGTCAGCCAAGGTTGTCCAGATTCCATCAGCTGACAGGAAGAACATTTAATCCAGCTTCCCAGGAGCCTGAGCAACTTAATGTATTGGCTGGTCAATTGTCTCGGTCATTCCTAAAGACATCTGCCAGTCCATAAACACCTAACGATGTTTGCAAAGTGTGGGGTGATATTGTTGGTTGAAAAGCGATAGGTTTTCTGTTATGGCTTTATTAGTTTTATTTTTTTTAGTTGAAAAATCTATGAAATACAGACTGAATTTTACTGCTGCATGTCCCTTATTTATTTATTTTTTTTCCAAATGAACTCTTTTCATAGAGGAACAAAAGGAAAGGCAGGAAGGAGATGAATAATTGCTGCAGTCCTCTTAGTTTTCAGGCCCGGAGCTGGTCTGGCCACCTTGAGGTCTTGTCCATGACCATGGAGAAGGGTAATGTTGCCTCCACTTAAAGATGAAGGCGCTGAGGCTCAGAGCAGTTGAGGAGCTTGTTCGTGGTTGGAGAGCTAGCCATACCTCGAGGGCTGGGGATTCTGACTCCATGAAGGTGGTGGTGTTGTGGTGAAGGTCTCAGAGTTTGGAATCTGTCCAGCCTGCTGTATATCCCGGCTCTGCCACTTGACGGTGGTATGGCCGTGACCAAGTGTTTAATCTCTCCGTGCCTCAGTTTCCTTACCTGTGAAACAATGGTAATAATAGCATCCACTTGATAGAGCTGTGATAATTAAATGAGCTATTCACAGCAGATGCTTAGAATCACCCATGGCACGGGAGTGCTCGTGCTGTATAGGCTGCCATTGCGATTTTTGCTATCATAACTAATCAAATTTGCTTTTACCAGCAGTAGCTGTAAAGTAACATTTTCTTTCTGGGAACAGCCTGCCTTTTGATATGTAGTTATTATATTTCATTACAAAATAATGTAAACTACTGTACCTTAGAATTTAATTCTCTTCTCAGCCTCCCAGCAAAGGTTAAGATCTGAATAAAGGTGTGTATAGCCAACAGGGATTCTTGACTTTGGTAAATGTCAATGATTTGCTCTTTTCTCCTTGGTGTATGTAACCTCCTTCCAGGCTGTCCGTCCTGGCTTTAAGAGCAGCTAAGCAAACACGAGAGGAAGAATTAAGCTGATTCTGTCTCTTAGCTTTCCTGTCTTTGTGACATGATTATTAGGTACAGAATCCTGTCTGTGTTGCGCAGTGTGTAGCCATGTCCTGACAGCCTGACTGCTCCATGCACAAGGGGCGAAGCTTACAGCAATGGGCTTTATGGATAGTTTTGCAGCTGGGAATACTGTAGGGGCTTAGGCGTGTGACAGCTTTGTGTATCTGGGCTTGGGGAAAGGGGAAGGAGGGGACAGTGACTGAAACAACTTGTCTAGATCGAAAAGAAACGATGCCAGTTTGCTAGACCTTTGGCTCTGTATTGTGATACCAATTTTTTTCAACCTCCTCTATGCATGTGGAGAATTGGGAATAGAATGGCATCAGCCTGATTCAGTAAATAGTACGGCTAGCAGTTACATGTTGGCTGCCCTGCTAAGTGCTGGGAAATACCAAGATAAATGTGTCACATTCCCTGCTCTCGGGGCGTCTGTAATTCATCAAGGGAGAGAAATGTACGAGGGGCTCTAGCACTATGCAAAAGCTGTCATCCTAGAACCAGGCACAGCATGCTGTGGGTACAGGGAGAGAGATTTCACGGAGAAGGTTGCACTCTGGGTTCTCAAGGATGAGCTTGCTGAGAAAGAGTGACAGAAGGAATGACCTTGGCACATAAGCACCCTGATCCGAGTGTGGTGTATCCGAGTGTGATGTATCCAGGAGAGGAAAGCGGTTTGATGTGGTTGGTAACAACAGAAAGATGGAAGACAAGCCTGGCAATGAAAGGTGGGCCTAAAGGTGACAGGACCTTGACTTTAAATTTCAACCACATCTTACAAGATTTGAAGTCACAGGGTATCATGATTAAAACTGCCTGTTGGGGCCGGTGCTTTGGTGCACTGAATAAAGCTACCGTGTGCAGTGCTGACATCTGATATGGGTGCCGCCTGTTCAAGTCTCAGCTGCTCTGCTTCTGATCCAGCACCCTGCTAATATGCCTGGAAAAGCAGCAGAGGATGGCCAAAGTCCTTGGGCTCCTGCACCCACCTGGGAAACCCAGAAGAGGCTCCTGGCTCCTGGTTCAGGCCTGGCCTAGCCCTGGCTATTATGGCCATTTGGGGAGACAAGGTCATTAGTACTTAGGGAACAAAATGGGGGTGGTGACCAAGGATGGAACCTTGGGGGAAGCCTAGCATGATGGCCTGGGCAGAAGAAATGGAATCTGTGAGAGAGGCTAGGAGGGATGGTGGATGATAGCGGAGGGGGTATATTGCCAACAAGAGTGGTGCCCAGCAGTGTAACATCCTTCAAAGGGGACAATTAAGGACTAAAAAGAGACTCCTACACTCAAGAAATTGAGGTCATGCGCAGCCCTGGGGGTGGGGTGGGATTACTTTAGAGGGCCTGTCAGCATGGAGAAGATAGCCGAATGCTTGTTCTGTCCACGCTCTATCAATGTTCTGAGAGCGTAATTAGCAATGATTGGCACTGGTCTAATGGGATCACCACACACATCTAGCTCTCCAGGTACTTGGATCTAGGAACTTGGGTTGGAGGAAAGAGAAAACAGAGCTTAGGGTCCATACTGTCTTGCGCTTTCAGGGTCTCAGAGAGCCCGCTCCTTGAAAACGCCCTAATGCTAATGCTGTTCTGTCTTACTACTGTCAGTATGTTCTAGAATGTGGGTGCTTAAGGCCTTCTTTCCTTATTTCTAACCATGCTCGTGGTGGATGCTCTGGTGAGTTCCTCTCCACTCTGAGACACCCGGTGTCCCCTGGCTGTGAGCGTAATGATAGCAGCTCTTACAGGGAATTGTCCTCAGCTGAGATTATGACCAGATCGTGACCTCTAGGATGGGGATATGGGAAGCCCCGTGCAATGACTCACCGATGGAGGCGGGGTGCAGCGGTCCCCTCCTTCAAGGTGTGATCATTTTGAAAGGTCACCCCAGCTCCCGAGCTCCCATGGGGTTGGGTGAAGTTTTTGTTCCCACTGCGTTCTTTCAGCTCTTCCCTCTGCCTACTCCTTCACTCCCCTGGCCTTGATTCCCGGGCAGGCCCTCATAAATTCACCCTGTATAAGTCTGTGAGCGCCTGAGTCTGTTCCCCAGGGAACCAGCCTGACACAGTGATTGTTTCCAGTGCTTTGTCTGCCCAAGGCCAGTTGCCTGTGGAACTTTTCAGTTTGTTTTCTTGTGAGCCCCAGCAAAAAGTCTCTCCCAGTAGCTGGGACTGAAGTCTTTATAGGGAGCCTCCTTGTCTGTGACTGGCTGGGCCATAAATGATAGAAGGAGAGAAAGCCTTAGAAATAACCCTTCTGAGACCCGAAGTGGGAGACCCCAAGGGGCGGAAGGTGATCCTGCTCCTGCCTTCCCTTACACCCTGACGGACAGCCAGGCTCCTAAGGCAGCCAACAGTCGGCGAAAGGTGATCCCCACCCCACCCCGTTCTTGCTTCTGCTCCTGCCTTCCCTTACACCCTGATGGACACCCAGGCTCCTAAGGCAGCCAACAGTCGCCATGTTCTTATTCTTTCCAGTCAAGGGAAACGAATGTTGAAAATACAATTGAGGTATTTCAAGCAAATGTAGAACCTTTCTCCAAACATGTTGCAGAAACACCACTGAGCAAACGAACTACTTGGGAATCACAGCTTCGAGACAAACAGCAGCTGCCACCATTTATGGGCTTCCCTCCTCCCACTTCGGATTTCTTTCTCATTCTGTTTATAATACAACCTGCTGTTCTAATGGCCTAGGAGTTTAACAAACACAATTTTTCTTTCCCATCCTGAGGCCTCCAAGGTGGCCTTGACATTGTCATGTAGCCACGGGTATTGGTCAGCTTAGAGCTCTAGCCCCTTAATCTTGCTGCCTGTCTCATGCTCTCTCTGGAATATCCTCCGTCTCTGCCTGGACCAGGTGGGGAACAGCTAGAACTTGTAGACTTCTTGATTTGTTTTTAGGACACAGGCCTGAAATGCGATTTTTTTTTTTTTTGCTCTCTGGCTCTGTATGAGTAGATAATGGTAACTCTAGTCTTTGCAGTGACTGAGTGTTTAATCTGGAGTTGTTTTTGTTTTCATTTTGCTGCTTTTCTTTGTGGAATCTTCAAAGTCACATAGCCAAGGGATTTTTTTTTGGGGGGGGGGGAGGTCTCATTTACTAAGGACTGTAGCTTTAAGGAATACTAACTTGCCATGTCCCCTTGAGTGGCTGAGTAGCTGCTTCTTAGGTCTCCCCTCCCCTCATTTCAATGCCTCTTGGTGGTGTGGAATTCCTCAGTTTAAAAGGGATTACTATCAGGTGTAAATACATTACACCCTATGTGTGAGGCCTTGTGCAAGTTTCTCACAAGAGCCCTGCAAGGTTAGAAGCTCATTCCTGTCTTGTAGTCTCAGTGTTGCTCTCCCAGGATCACCCAGCCAGTCAAGGCAAAGCTGGTATTTAAAGCAGTTCTGTCTCAATCTAAAGTCAAGGCTTAGTCCCTTTGGCCTCTGAGCACCCAGTATTTGTCAGTGTTTTCATATAAATGCGACCACATTTCCGGGCAAAAGACACAGTCTTTGCTTATTTGTCACTCAGATGATTTTTTTTTAAATCAAGTATCCAACAGTTGAACTTGTAGAGATCTCACATGAAATAAAATGTTCCGTTTTCTCGAACAGTCCTTTGGCCTGGCAGTATTGTGCTTGTGTGTTGCTGGGATATAATTGGCCCCAGCTGGATAACTGCCTGGCCCCACCCTCCCAAACACACACACCTGAGCCCGTGGTTTGCCCTAGGCTCCAGCTGGGCCACTGGACTTGACTGGCCTCTGCAGGTTTTTAAGTTTGTGACCCTTGCTCTCTGCTATGAAGAAATTGGCTCTAGTCTGGTTAGGAATCTGAAGGGATAGGAGTTGATTTCTGTTTCTGTTTGAGTTTTATGGGCTTTGATATATTTTTTTCTTCAACTTTTTGGAGTAGTAAGTAGTGATAGCAGTAACCACTGGACATTTTTTGAGCACTGTAACATTTCACTGACTGGAAGGTTTAGTAGACACCTGTTTGGTGGTAAGAACGCGCATAATTCTCTAATTTAGTTTTTATTCTAAGTCCTGCAATGATCCTGTAGGTATTGCAGAGGTGTATCTTGCAGCCGCAGCATTACAGAGTAGAGGTGACTCTGAAGAACATATTCAGAGAGAGGTAGCTAGGGGATTCCATTTTCTCTCGGAAACTGTTGACTTTGAGAGGTGAGATTGCCCTGCAATGCAGGAACACCCTTGACCGCCAGGTTTAACTCAGCAGCGCAGAAACTTCGAAGTACCCTACAAAGATGAGAATTTCCTCAGGATGAGCAGTGCTTCTTTTTACCTTGATGTACCTGCAAGCCTGTTCCCTTTGGAGAAATGTGTCAGTTCTTTTACATTGTTTCAGTTGAAACCTATGTTTCTGATATAAGCACATTTTACGGAGATGTAAAAATGGAAACAAGATGGGCTTTCCTAGCTGCAGGTGAATTACGTGTTGAAGTGTTGGTTGTATTTAGCATTAACACCTGAGAGTCCTGAAAGGTAAAGCCTTATATTTGCTTATTTGAAATACGTATTTGCTTTGGAGTAAGACAATGCCTGGACTGTTGTTTTGAATTTTCATTGTTTGTTTTCTTGCAGGACCCAGCAGGGATCTTTGAATTGGTGGAACTTGTTGGAAACGGGACATATGGGCAAGTTTATAAGGTCAGTGCATTGAGTCAGAGCATGGCTTCTGTGCGGTTTTGGTTCATAAATGCTGAAGAACATTGCTTTCTGTCCGTGCTCGTACGTGCCTCATAATGGATTTCAAATGAAATAATGTGCCTGTTAATTGACTTGCCATCTTTTAAAACATTTCTGTAGTCACATTGCCGGAACTGTATATTTCTCTTCATTGTTTGCCACAGTGTTTCTCTGACACCTGAATTCTGGTTTGTGAAGCTTTTCAAATGTTTGGTTTCTGTTACTTTAAGCTCAGCCAGAACTGGCTTTCAAAGGATCCCATTTACTTCAGAACTTTACGCTATTAAACTACTGCAGCTGGAAAAGTAGATTGGTTACTGGCGTAGGGCATGAATTCAATGAATTGGGTGAATAGTATTAGGAGAAACCTGGCTCCTTCACACAGCAAAGCCCTAACGACTATGATGAATTTTACAAATTGAGTTGAGACTGAGCTGAGGAGTAAGCCCTCTTGCCCTTTAATAATTTTTATTTTCAAATTCATCCCCAAAAATGTCTTCAGAAGGTATTTTCCACTAATAAATGGTCTTAAAAATGGTTCTTTGAAAGTATGAGTTGATTCTTCTGTTTATCAAAAGGAAATGGGGATGAAGAGTTTTTGAATCAAAACTTGGAGGGTTTTGGTGAGTGAGCTATTAAAGAATTATATTACTGTTTCCTCATTATTTCTAGGGAAATCACCATTTTCCCTAATGGTAGTGATATGGGATGGTATTTCCATTATGAATTACCTGCCCCCCCCCCCCTTTTTAAATTCTGAGGCAAAAACTTCTCTCAATTGATTAAAATTATTGTAGAAATCATCTCCTTTAACATTTTTAATTCGGTAGAAGTCATCCAGTTTGTAACAGTTTTAATTCCATAGGAGTATGTGTATAGACTGTTTTTGAGAATCAGGTTTTCAAGCACACTTGTAATAGCTACACATTTATCCCTTTACTTACCAGGAATTATCTTTTGGGGCCACTCTAGGGGGAGAATCTCTCCCCTGCAAAAGTAGTATTTCCTGAAATGTCAGCCCTGTACAGTTGGACAGAATTTAGTCTACTCAAACTGTCACTTGATGTCGATCTCCTCTGACACAGAAAGAAATGGGTCTCAGCAAATGCTTCTAAACACTTGGACTTTCAATGAAGATAATTAGGTAGGAAGATTGTGTTACTGCATTTTGCGAAATTGGATTGAACTTGTGCAGTAACGTGGCTAATGAATTAAGCTCTGGTTTAGGTAGAAAATTACTTCTGACTTGCTGTCAGTGTGGAGGAGAAATGCCGTGGCCTGCTGTTGGTTTTATGGTGACATTTCTTCGAGCTCTTCTCCTGTAGTGTGCTTCCCGCCCATAGAGCACACATTTGGGAGAAAATTCACAGCTTCATATGCTAATCCAAGAAGTGCCACTGTACACTCTCTCCAGAGGAGATAAAGGGATGCAGTCAAGGGTGAGAATGTTTGGGAAGCTGGAATTATCCCTGGTGTCTTGTCCCCTGAAAAGGGACACGATGGCAAGAGGCCTCAGATTGTTTTTAGAGAGGGGAGGTATTTAGCCACTAGGTCATTGTCATCAGGATTCTGCAGGACTCTGTTCTCTTAGTGGTTGATACTTAGATACCTTCTAAGTCCAGGGGATGGTATATTCGTACATTGGGAAGTGTATTAGAAATACTGCATTTAAAGAATTCTAACTCCCTCCCCAGTTAAGGTTGGTTTCTAGGTGACCAGATGGTGTCAGGTGACCCTGCTTATGAAATGTCACCTTTGTTTCCCTAGACTATTAATTCAGTCCTGCTGTCTCCCTGAGTTCTGGTGGATTAACATTTAATAAAGTACCAAATTGGAACTTAGATATGTAAGCCTAAAGAAAATTAAATTAGGAAGTGACTTTTTGCATGACGTCTTATAACTTTTTATGGAATATGTATGTTTTGAAAATATTGTAGTCTTAAATAGAAATTTTATTGCTCCAGGAGGAGGTCCTTGTACAGTAAACTTCTACAGTAAATATTTTCTTTCCATTAAGTATAAAACCATAAAATCTTAGTGTTCATGGTTCTCATAAAGTGAAGTATAATTTTATGATGTATGGATATAGCCTTTATTTTATGGGAAATTTATGAGTTTATAAGTTGCCCTAGGAAAGCCATAATAAACTTTTATTTACAAGTAGTTTTTTTTAAAGAAACACTAATAAATAAAAACTGAATGTAGGTATTCAGAGATCATTTTCTGAAGTACATCTGCAGGTGAGCCAGATGCTACATCTAGATGTAGAAATATAAATATTCCATATAAAGGTTGTTTCATAATGTTTAGCTTTTCCAAGTTGATTCTTGTCTTACTCCTCAGTCTCACTTATGGTTACAGGTTTATTATGAAAATAGTCAAGGGGCAGAGCGACAGAAAGGACGCCCTTCCTCTGATCCATTCCCTAAGTGCTCCAAGACTCAATCCAGGTGTCCCATATGGGCACCAGGAACCCAGCCCTGGAGCCATCACCGGTGCGCCCCACGGCCTGTATTTACAGGAAGCTAGAATTGGAGCCAGAAGCAGAAACTGAACCCCAACATGCTGACGTTGAATATGGGTGTCAACCACTAGGCCAAGTGCCCACCATGGTTACCTGTTCCTCATAATGTATTTTGCTTACCTTTAGTAGAGTGATCTCAGTAGCAGTTTAATATCTTTGTTTTTACTTTATGTCCTGGACACAAGATGTAGATGGTAAAGAATGATGACTCTGTCAGAGCTTCTTCAAGCAAGTTTTAACTTGAATTGACACATAATAATTGCAAATTTTTATGAGGTACAACATGACATTTCTGTCTCATGTATGCAATGTGTACTGCATCAGGACTGTTAATGAGCAAACCACTTCCCTTGTCTGAGAACCATTAGAATATAAACCTGTAGAAGTCCACATACCTGTTGATAAAAGTCTTGGCTGTTTGTTGGCATGCTGCCACCTATTTGGAACTTAATAGCATCCAAGCACATTGGTTAAAATAGAATACTTATTGGAATAAGTTGAAACAATTACTTAATGACTATTTTAATACCACTTCAAATTAGCCACAGAGTTCAAATAGATGTTGGCCTATCCTGTTTCTTAATATGCTCGTTTGAAATAAATATCATAAAGATGAAGACCTATTTTATCCCAAGGAGACAACATGAGTTGGGAATTAGATACCTCAGCATTTCTTAGTTTCTTAAGGTTGGGAAGTGTAGTGGCTGGCGCCGTGGCATAGTGGGTAAAGCCGCCGCCTGCAGTGCTGGCATCCCATGTGAGTGCCAGTTCAAGACTCAGCTGCCCCACTTCCCGAGTCCTTGGGCCCCTGTACCTGCGTGAGAGACCCAGAAGAAGTTCCTGGCTTCAGATTGACAGTTCTGGCTGTTACAGCCAACTGGGGAGTGAACCAATGGATGAAAGGCCCTCCCTCCCTGCCTTTCCTTCTCGCATATGCATATGTCTTCTAGTCTGACCATTTTTCGGCCAGCTGGCTGGGGAATTCATCCTTGAGCACCTTTAGTCATGTGGAACTCATTATCTCGCAGTCCATCCATTGGAATGTTTGTGTAACTGAGTGGAGGTTTCTGCCTTCTGAAAATGTCTGTCACTTCAACCTGGCTTCGCACCTCCAGTTATTTAAAACGTACAATTGTCCTCTTCCGCAAGAGCGTAGTCCTTCGGGTGTTTGAACAAGGTGTCCCCCTCCTTTTCCTGAGCATGTAAGGGTCCTTAGGAAAGGTCATAGAAAATGCATATTGTGAAAAAACTGCCTGAATTTTTAAACTTCTTTGCCAAAGTAAACCTCTCCTTTGATTCCATTTTCCAAAAATATTCGAAGTACTCTCATGCACATCTCCAGGCTGTATCGCCTCAGTTGCCTAATTCTTCATGTGACATAGATTGGCGCCCTTTCATCATCCTGGTTTCTGTCCTAAACTCATTCTCATGCATTACTAAATATTTTTTTACTTGGCCAAAGTTTTATGTTTCATGATATCTTTGTATATAGTATTCTATATTTCATGATACCTTTGTTTATATTCTATATTTCATGATATATTTGTATATCTTATTTCATGTCCTATTGAATGTCTATCATAACTTCATGAACACCTTGTTCTCAAGGTCTTCATGGTTATGGCTCCCTCTGCCTGGAGCACTCTCCCTCGCTCTCTCATGATCAGCCTCTTCTGCAGATCTCGGGGCAGTTTCCACCTCCTGCACAAAGCCACTCTCATCCCTGTTTCTACTACAGGCAGCCGCTGCTTCTGGGTCTGCCATAGACTTTATCACAGCAACCTGTTGTCTTGTCTGCAAGATGGCATTGCCACTCTGCATCTTTTTTTTTCCCCCATGATTTTTTATTTACTTGAAAGAGTTAAAGAGGGAGAGACAGCAAAATAAATTTTTTATCCATTGATTCACTCTCCAAATGGCCACAATAGGAAGGGTTAGGCCAGAGCCAGGAGCTTCTTCCCAGTCTCCCATGTGGGTGAAGTGGCCCAAGCACTTGGGCCATCCTCCGCTGCTTTCCTGGGCACACTAGTAGGGAGTTGGATAGGAAGTGGAGCAGCCAGGACTCGACCTGGCACCCATATGAGATGCTGGCATTGCAGGCAGTGACTTTACCCGTTATGCCACAGCACCAGCCCCTGTCTGCATTGTCTTATGTTTATGTGTATGTTAAACGATGTCAATCCATAAATGGAAAAATCGGATCAGAGTTCGTCTTGTTCCTCACTGTGTTCTTAGAGGGCTGGCACATAAGTGAAGTTGACAGTTGTGGGCCCAGATTTGAGCTCCTTTCCCCTGTATAATTCCTTTTATATTGCTTCCGAGTTCTTTCAACCTTTCCCATAAACCAGTGGTCTACTTTGGTAAAACATTTTTGCACAAAAGTAATAAACAGAAAGGTGTACTTGTTCTTCTGCTGGGAGGTATATGTGAATTTTGTGTTAAGTGACTTGTCAGTGTATGGATGTCAACCATGCTAGAAATTCATAAAATGCACCAAATTGTGGCAAAAATAAAAAAATTCCCGAGGCACAGTCTCCTGGCAGAGGTTCTCAAACTTCAGTATGCAGAACGAACATTGAGGAAAGCATTACAAATATTTCCAAGCCCCAATTTTCCAATCCCTGAAATTTTCATTCAGTAGATCTGGGGCTATGGCTCAGAAATTTTTATTAATTGTGTGCATTCATTCTAATGTTCAAGGCCCTCCAGAAACTGCAGAATTAACTGTAAATGATCCTGATGTGGGATTGCTTGAGTGAATGCTAAGTCTAATACTTTCTGTAATCATTTACTTTAGGATTTCCTGGCTGACTCAAACTTGCATAAGCTGAGGAAAAAAAAATACATAAAGATCTTGACCTCTGAGATGTGATACCAACCAATTTTGACTTAGTCATTCAGATTTGACTTCCAATGTTTTTCTTTGCTATGATTTACAGTTTCAGGTTATTCCTGAATAATTCCGCTCAAGACCTGAGAATCAAATTGTCAACCCTGCCCTTGTATAAGGGGATCTGAGCTTGGTGTCTGAGATTTTCTCAGCTCTGTATGTTGTGATCTCTTCATTAAGTTTTCATTAAAAGAAAATACTTTAATAGCTTATCAGTAGTCTTGATTCTGTGATGTTACCAGGGTGCAATGTAGCTTTCACAGTCTCTTGCAAAGAATGATGCATTATACTGTTTGCTTCTTATTTGGCGAGGAGGGAGTATGGGAGAATGTTGTGTTTCTAAGATAATAGTGGTATTTGTTCTTTTTTCATCAAGAATCTCCAATAGAAAGAATACATTATTTCACAGTTGTTGAGTGCCAGTGACAAAGCCCTGTGCTTTGTGTGGGAATAATACGAGGCTGACTGAGGTGGCTCTTTAAGGAGTATGCGATCTGATGGTCTGACCGGGGCCTGATGCTCACTGTGTTTTAAGGGTTTTCATAGACAGGGTCTGAGTTACTCGTTACAGTGGTGATGGGCCGCTTTCCAGGGAGTAAGCACATTCGTTTGGTCACGTGCTCATTCTAGGTAGGGTTCTTCCAGCTTGGCAACATTGAGATTTGGGATGACAACGCTTTGTTGCAGAGGCTCTGGGATGTGCTGTAGACATGTTAGCTCTGTGGAGCTGAGAACCATTGCTTTACCAATAAGACAAAAATGGCAAAACTCCTAAAAGCCAGGTGCAAGCAGAGGCAATGGGCGTGTTGAATTTGGAGCAGCTAATGCTGTGCGAGCTGACTGCGCTGTGGCAGGGAGTTGGGTGGCGGTGGGGGGAGGGGGGAACCTTAGAGGTCTTGGCAAATACACTATATCTGGGAATGTAATTAGCATTTTCATAAGTGGGAAGGAGTGTAATAAAAGGACTTTAGAACTGGACTGAGGTGTCTGGCTCTGCCTCATTCCAGTTGCATAAAGATAGCCACCCTTCTTGCCAAGTCTGAGTTTCTTCATCGGGCATTAGAGCAGGGTTGCTCTAGAAATTCACATGGAAAATATGTGAAAGCTCTCAGTGCCTGACACTTAGTAGGTACTTAATAACCTTTCCTTCTTCTGAGGACGCGTGCCAGTTCTGCTCATGGTCTTGTTTGTGTAAACGCTTTATTTGAAGGAAGCGATCGTTGGTGAATGAAGTCAAACACACAACTCTCTGCTTGCCTTCTGCTTGGGATTTCTTGGTTTTTATGTATGCTCAGAATGGCACCATATGCATTAACTCCAATCCTCGATATTTCTTGAATGGCACTTGAGGATGCAATTGCTATTTAAAGACCATAGTTGGTCTTAAGTATTAAAAGCATGTCAATTTCTCTATAGTTGATAACGACAAGATAGATTACTGGAGGAAATAAGCATTGGTTGAGGCACTCTGGTAGATTGACAGTGATTTTTTTTTTTAAACTGTATTGTACAAATCGGGGGGCAGACAACGGTACTTTCTCTTCAGGTAATGTAAGAGCTAAGTAGAGCCTTTATTGTGGCATTAGTGGAGGAGTGTGGGGTATTGAAGATCTGCTGATAGTTTTGGTTCTACCCCTAGCTTGTCTTAGCTCTGCGTTTGCCATAGCTCTACTTGGGGCTTTGGTGATCCTCTGAGAATAAAAAGCTCTCTTTTTTGGATAGATCTCACCGGGTTGAGATCTCACCAAGTTGAAGAGAACTAATGCCTACGAAAGTATTGTCCAATATAAACTGTGCTGTACATGTATGGTCTGATTGTTATGCTATTCATTATAAGCAGGTGCCAGGTGCTGTTACAGCAGGGGACAGGGCAGGTTAGTCCTGTGGTGTTCTTTCTCTTCATCTGCAGGCTCACTGTGCTGTGTGTTACCAAGTAAATGACCAGCTCTTCTGGATAGCTTGATGCCACCCACAGAACCATTCTTCAGTCCCTTCTCTTGCCTGCGTTGGGGACTTCAGGCAAATGATGGTTATTGGATGGAGTCGGGTCTCTCAGCCTTTGCCTCTGCCTGACTTCTGGCAGCTGCTTGGAGATGTTTCCCAAAGCATGCCCAGTGGAACCCCGAGAGAAACTCTGTAAACAAAGCATCATAGCATTGACCACTCTGCCCTCTCGAAGGAAGACAGCGTTTGTATTGCTTTGTCTTACCTAGTATCTTCCGATTTATTTTTATTTTTATTTTCCATGGAATCCCTTCTCTTTTCACCACAAGCAACCCCTGCTAAGGCCTCTGGATATACTCCACTAGACATCAGGATGACTTGTTCCCCTGTACCACAGAAGTGTGGGGTCTCTGTTGCTGCAGCCTCCCTGTCATCCTATCACTTTGGGTCCAGGGGCTGCCTTTTCTGTTGGCTCATCAGCCAGCTGTTGGGCCAGGTCTGATATGTTCATCTCCTTCACAGATAGGTTTTATACTATTTATAGTAACATATTGACTATTAACGTAAGTTAATGATATGGTCAAGGAAACTAGTTGGTTTCATTCAATTAAGGGAAAAAGTTGCAGCTGTCAAAATATCAAGCATTGTTTTTATACGAGTGTAGAAACTGATTTTTAACATCAAATAGACATTTATTTACAAAACAGCTCCAAGGTGTATAGTAAATGTGAAGCATTGTTCTTAGTCATACATTTCTTTGACTTGTAGCCAAGCTTTTGGAAGATCTAATTATTTATTATTAGTCTCAGCATGTATTTTGATTATAGTTGACAGATTATAGGTAACAGTTTCACTACTGCTCTTATGTAGAAGGATCATTTGCTTTTGAAATGTGTTGGCCTGATGAGTTCACATCTCCAGGGTCTTTCAGCTCATTGATTGTTACAGTCTTATTTGATTCGAGACCATGCCAGCTCATGCTGTGTCTAGAAGGTTGCCGTGTGAGGATTTAGGGCAGGGTCTTTGTGAGTACCTATGTGCTGGGTGCCATACGGAAGAGTCCCCACAGTTGCCACCAAAACTTGCTAGGGGGAACCATGTGGATTTCTTGTTAGTGCTGGTTGCTCTCAGCCCCCACTGTGCATAGAAATCTACTGGATAGCTTTGAAAAACTAAGTGTCTGGATCCTTCCCTAGGAATTAATTTGGTTTTGGTGGATCTGAATTAGGTTATTTTCTCCCAAACTTCCCAGATGCAGCCAGGATTGAGAGCCGCTGGGCTCAGTATGGCTTCTCAGGTGGTATACATGCTCTTTTGGGTGTCTGCCTTTAGAGATGAGACACAACCACTCTTCTCTCTGCCCTGGGATTTTGTTTACTTTTGCTTCTGTATTTAGTGTCAGCCTTCATAATCAACTAGTATCTGCTTGGCCTTGCCTTCAGGGTGTACTTATAGATAAGCATGTGGCATAACCCCAGCCCTCACATCTTTGGGTACCAAGACATGTAAATTAATCGCTTCAATAGTGTCTCACAGGTACCATAAGAGTGTACAGAGCAGAGCTAATTCTGTGGGGGTTGTGGGAAGACCAAGAAAGGCCTCATAAAGGAGCTGACTCCTGAGTTGAGTCTTGAAAGATGAACAGATGTGTGCAAAGTTAAAAGTTAAAACATTCGGAGTTGGGGGTGGAGAGTGGTGTTAGCCAAGATTCGTCCATTGTTGATATCCTGGGTCAGAGTGGATGACCTTGGGAGAAGCAGAGCTTGGAAGCAGGTAGGATTTGTGCTACACAAACAAGGACTGATGGGCCCTTCTGGCTTTAAGTCTTGGCCTTGTGATTCATTAGTTGCGTGAGCTTAAGCAAGTCAATTAGCATGTCTTGGTCTTGGTTTCATGTACAGCTGATCTGATTTATGATTTTTCAACTTTATGTTGGTACAAAAGTATACCCATACAAGCATTCTGTTCTTCATTTTCAGTATAAAATTGAACAAGTTACATGAGATAACTTTACTATAGTTATAAAATGGGTTTTATGTTAGATGATTTTGCCCAAATATAGGCTACTGTAAGTGATCTGAGCATGTTTAAGGTAGGCTAGACTAAGAGGTGATGATCCGTAGGTTAAATCTACTAAGTGCGTTTTCAACTTCTGATGAGTTTGTTGGAATGTATCGCATAGTAGGTGGAGGAACAGCTATATAATGAAGGGGTTGGGCATGCTCATCTTGAGGACCTGCACAAGTTGCTTGCTTGAAGCCATTGATGGCTTGTGCTTTCCCAACTGTGAAACTCTGGACAGAAATATTCCAAACCATCAGCAAGATGATTTATTTGGAATACTCGCAAATGTGACTTGATACCTGTTTGGCTGGGTGGCTTTGATGCGTCTCTGTGCTGAAGGTTGTAGATAGGTGAGCATTTTCTACCAGTTTCTCATTAACCAGACACAAGATTTTGGCAGATTCTTGCTGACTCAATGGATGATAATATAAACTTAAAAAAACCACACACACACACACACACACACAAAACAAAACACAAAGACTTACTTATTTGAAAGAGCATGAGAGAGTGAATGAGAAAGGGAGATCTTCCATCCACTGGTTCATTCACTAAATAAATGCAGCAAGTGGATCTAGGCCAGGCCAAAGCCAGGAGCCAGGAATTCTGCCCGGGTCCTCAGTGTGGGTGGCAGGCATCCAGGTACTTGGACCATCTTCCACTGCCTTCTGAGATGCCTTAGCAGGAAGTTGGGTGAGAAGCAGAGTAGCCTGGATTTGAATGGGCGCTCTGATATGGAATGCTGACATCATAAGTGGTAGCGTAACCCACTGGACCACAACTTCCCCGAGAAGACATATTCTTTCTAATACTGGATGACAAGGTGGCAAGATGTGGCCTGCCACTCATGTGTCTACTTTTGATTAGAAGAACTTTAGATTGCTTTAGTTCAAATGACTTTCATTCCATCTCATATCAATGAATTGTCAAATAACTTGATGCACAGCATCCTCGTGACTTGTAGGGTTTAGATCTCCTAACACCCGTAATGACTTGGTGATTATAAGGCACTTTCAAGTAATTAAGCAATCAATAGTTACTATGTAATTACCATTATTCTGGGGTTATTTGTAAGTCGTACACGGAGCCTTGCCAGGATTACAGATCCACAATTTGGGCTGCCTCACATTTTTAACTGTTTTGCACATGGGAAACATTTGAGCCCATTTAAAAAGAATAATCAGTTGGGACTTGAAGACTGAATTTCTTATCTCTGGCTTAACCTTAATTTTATTAAACCCTCTTGGATATTGTATATGAGTAAACACACACACACACACACACACACACACATGTCTGCTATTTTACAAGAAGATACAGAACTCTACTAAGTAGAAGCCTTGCCTGGTGGGGAGGGTCTAAAATGAGGGGGGAAGCCTTGCCAGGGCCTGCAAGTAGGGCTGTGTATGACTCGAGTGCTGTGGCCTTGGGCATTGTTTCAGATCTTGGACCTGTCCACTTTCCAAGGCAATGCCCAGAACTTCTGTGTCTGTTCTGTTCCCAACTACAACACGAAGAAAAGGGTTGCGGCTGGCTCAGTGAGAACTCTAAATACAGAGTAGTTAGCGCAGCAGTCATGGTCAGGAGGGCCTTAGTTTTGTAGACTGCAGGGAAGGGTAGAGATTGGTGGCCTTTGGCGAGAAAGCTCCATATTGTTTTAGATGACTTGCCATGGTTGTTTACTGTCACCCATTGGGACATAAGGTTGGAGCTGATACTTCAAGGTATTTCTGGAGAAATTCTATTTGATCTGTACATTGTACTTCTGGAAGCTGTATGAGGCTTCTAGAGGGATTTATCTTATTGGAAACTACTGTTTTTGAGTTGGGCTTCTCTCTCATTTTAATAAATGCATATAATAAAATTATCACTTTAGCGAGTTTAAATGCACAGTCCAGTGGCATTCAGTACACTCACAGTGCTGTGTGGCCATTACCACTATCCATCTCCAGGACTTTGCCATCCCATTAAACACTAACTCATTCCCAGCTTCCCACACCAAGACCTGAGTTTTTTGATCTCTTAAGAAATTCCCAGTATAAGTATGTGCAGAGATGATTGGTGCATGGATACCATCTTGTAGCACGGGGTTTCTAACGAGTCCAGAATGGGTCTGCACCTCCATCTGTCCCTGAGTGGCCATTTTCCAGGTGACTCACAGGCAGCCCACTTCATCCTGAACCCTTGGCGCCACAGGGTTGCATTGTGTTCCTGGAAGCTGGAACTGGCTGAAACCCTTCATTTTCCTACCTGGCTTATATAGAAATAATGTGATCCCTCTTGGGTAGAGGTCAACAAGAAATATCCCAGGATTTTGTATAAATCCTGAAAGAATGGTGTGCATATTTTCCATGTGAAAATGTTCTTTCTGGGTTGAATTTTTTTTTTTTTACCATTTTTTTCCAGTGAGAGATATTTACCTTTATATCAATGATTTTTGTCTTGAGCGGTGAAGCATTCTTCCCACAGAAATGGCAATATTTTATACAAAAGCAGGATATTCTGGATATAAAATGGTTTAGCATATGCACCGATCTCCTTCCAACACACAGCTCCTGGCACTCCACGTCCTTGTCTGTGAGGAGGGTCTCCTGACTTGGGTTGAATCCAAGACTCGGGGAGCACACTTCTGTGCCCCTAATCCCAGATTCTCCTTGAGTGACCTCTGCCTCCCCCTCTAACCTCATCTCTGGCTCATCCTGATCCCCATTGTGGGGTGCAGGGAGCACATGGTTTTTTGTGCTCTCCTCTTCCTTGTCCCCAGCTTCTCTGGGCTAGCACCAGCGTATCCCTGCCACATCCCTAACTAAACGAGTTTGAAGGCCTTCTCTGTACCGTGTGGCTCTCATCATTTTGTAACGTCCAGTCTGACTGTCTCTTATGCTGAACCCTGAGCTCTTTGAGGTCTGGGACATCACCTTACAAGGTAGCTGGTTAAAAATATCAGCTTAAGGGGAAAGGAGGCGTGCCACTCACACTTTGCTGAATTTGGAATGCCCAGTCTCAATAGGATATGGGAGCTTTTGCTTACTTTCAACTCTTGATATATATGAGTGTACTTCAAAAATTCATAGAAAAATGAGCTCAAAAGATTATTTGGTATTTAAGAAAATTTAATCTATGTATCATTTCTGAGCTGTGTATAGATTTTTATGAGCTTTTTGAAGATGCCTTTATATTAATCAGACTGACACTAAATGCAAAATTTAACAGCCAACAGCAATATAAGTAAAAACAGTGTTCTTCACTTGTCATCCAATACAACACATGAGGATAGGATAAAGAAAAAACTCCCCCTTCTTTCTAAAACTGTGGCTAAGCAAGAGCCACAGCTGACTTGAAGTTTTAAAGACCCTGTTACACACTTCAGGTAACAGGTGGATTTTTTTTCAGACTGTTTTCCTTCACCGATGCTTTTGGACTATAAAGTCAAATATCAATATTGAAGACTGGAATTGTTTTCATAAAGGGTTCATTGTTCTGATATTTATTTGATTCATTTGAGGGAGAGAGAAATCTTCCATCTGCTAGGTTACTCTGCGAATGCCTGCAATGGCTAAGACTGGGTCACAACCAAGCCAAGAGCTGGGAGCTCCACCTGGGCTTCCTGTGGCGGTGACGGTGATCCGAGTTCTTGAGCCGTCACCTACTGCCTCCCAGAGTGGGTGTTGGCAAGAAACTGGAATTGGGATGTGGGTTTCGCCCCTGTTGATCATTTCATTTGTTTGTCACAGGTTGTGAGAGGTATGATTGTCCCTATCTCCCCAATGAAGAAACTGACGCCTCAGAGTACATAAATGATTTTCCCAAAGCCCCCAAGTATGTGACACAGCCTTCCCAGATGAGTTAGCCTAAATTCTCTTGGCTCCATTCAAAAGTTTTCTACAAGGAAATATGTGTTTAAAAACAAAACAAAACCAAACCTCCTTAAATGTTTGGCAAAGATGGCTTTGCCTTTCCCTTGCCTTACAGGTTTAGAATTCATTTCAAATAGATCTGATAATTCCAAACTTAAAATATACAGCTGTGATGCCACAACTTGTTTTAATGTATGATTCTTCTAATCTGTATATCCAGAATAATGAAGGATGATTGATGGTTAGGAATTAATTGCTAATTTCTTAATGGAAGAAAACATTGTCTTTATACAATGTACAAGAAAGATCAGAAGGGAACCCTTGTCCGTCTACTGAAAGGAACTGGCATGTCTTGGGCTAGTGGCCTTTGACAATAGGAAGTTGCTCTGTGCTGACTGTTTGAGGGAGCTGGTTATTTTTTTCCTCATTTGCTTTTGGTGGGAGTGGTAAAGGAAAAGAATGAGTCTAGTCGTCTTCAAATCATCCACTCCCATAGCCAAGTGCATGATTTTTTCCCCCCAGAAAGAGTGCAGTCAGACTAGAACATGATAAATGTTTGTGGAATTAAATTGATTTATTCTCTCAGCTGTAGTTAGGTACTTCTGTGGAAAATAAAAATGGATGAATCTAACTGTTCTGGAGACCAGACAGTATTTGCCAGGTGCATAATTTATGCTTCTTTGTTCCAGGCAGGGGAAGGCCAGTTCTCTGTAAGCTGATGTTTTTGCCAGTTGCTTATTTTTTGATTTTATGTGGCTTCTTCTGAGGGGCTGTCTGGGTTTGTTTGGTTTTGAGGGTGGAGAGGAATGATGAGACCAAGGGTGGAGGGAAGGCAGTCTGGGTGGCGCACCTGACCTGGCTACCATATCGGCACCCAGATCAGTCTTTGGATCATTAGTGTGATGCGTGGTAGGAATACCTCTGCAGAGACCATCCATTTCTGTCTTAACTGAGGACCACATTCTTCAGAAATGTAGCATCAGGGACCCAGGAACACTGGAGAAGCCTCCAAAGGCAATTGTGAGATGCATCACTGGCGAATGCTGCCCACAGTCATCTCATTCTTTCTCTTTGTGAGTTGCGTCAGTGACAGTTACAGAAGCATGGGACAGTGCGTCCTCTTCTCTGGATGGAGGCAGAGTTGGCTGTCTAGTCTCATAAAAGGAGTTTTAAATTGGAGAGATTCTGATTTCTCCCAGTAAACATTCTTGTTGATTTCAGCTGGAGCGAGGGGGGGAATGTTTTGTGACCTAAGCGTTTGGTACATCTTGTTCTGCTATCTTGTACACACTTATGTACACACTTGGAGAGGTACTTCCGAACTTTCATATCTTTTATTCCTCAAAGAAACCTACTACAGAGCCAATCCTCCAGCCTCCTTCTCTATGGGAATGCACCCCTGTGTGAGTGCCCTGGGGGAAGAGGCCCTGGGTACCAAGTCCTCCAAGTTACCAGGGCCTCCGTGATGTGCAGCAGGATGGGGCCGTGGAACATGCAGACTGATGAGGAGCCACTGCTGCCCTTCTCCATGGGCTCCAGTGTACCTGCTGCTCAGGACAACACTTGCCTGAACAGAACGAATGCCCACAGTCGATCATCTGGGTGAATGTGTCATACGTTACGGTGTAGCCAAGAAACAGCCTTGATAGGGGAGGGGGGAAAACACAAAACAGAAAGAGAACACACACACGCCTGCCAGCAGATTCCAAACACAACAGCCTCTAAAACAAAAAGCTCTTTGTTTGGATGCTGTTTTCCAGTCTGGGAGCATAGATTTCTAAATACCTGGTTAAGTTGATGAGTAACACCATGGTCAAATGTGCTCTTTGAAATTCGGCCTAAATCCTGTGCATTATGGTGCCAACATTCATTGCAGCCGCTATATTTGGGAGTAGAAGTAAGACACTTCTTGATAGTGTTGCTCTTTATACCCCAGTCGCCACTTAGGTCATTTCTCTGAGCAGTCTGCAGTGTGTGTTAACAGTATTAGTCTGTGCATCAGTTGCTAGGGAGTATCTTTGTATTTCTCGCAGTCACATCTGGAGATTAGGTGGGATTTTGATCTCCATTTGCTGACTGAACAATGAATATCAGGTTTCAAAGTCTTATTCGGGATCTTGCTCCTCAATAAGCCAAAGGGTAACAACTTGGAGAACTCCTACGTTATCAGTCTTGTTCTTACCCAGTCCTGCTATGAGCTGTGCTTCGGTTCTCTTGAGGTCCTGCTTGAAACGAAGAGCGTTTTTCTTTGCAAATTTCCTTGAGGAAATTTGGCCAACCCAGGTGCTCACATTCCAGTATGAGTATGTGGCACTCAGGTCAACAGTTGCTCTGTGGCTATGCGGGAGGAATCCCTGTCTTCACAGTCAGTGTTTTGGGTTAGAGCAGAAGTAGTGAAACTGCCTAATGCTGAATATCAGTAAAAGTAAATTACAAGGGTGGGGTGCAGCACTGGGGTACAGCATCGAGCTGCTGCTTGCAAGCTGCCATCCCTATCCGTGAGCTGGCTCAAGTCTTGGCTGTTCTACTCTGATCCAGCTTCCTGCGGGAGCACCTGGGAAGGCAGTGGAGGATGGTCAAGTGCGTGGGCCCCTGCCACTCATATGGGGGAGACTGAGTTGGTGTTCCTAGCTCCGGGCTTCATCCTGGCTTACACTTAACTGTTGCAGTCATTTTGGGAGTAAACCAGTAGATGGAAGATTCTCTCTCTCTCTCTCTCTGCCCTCTCACTATATCACAGTGCCTTTCTAGAGGGGAAAAAATGTAGATATACAATGTATACTTCCATTTTGTATTTATTCTGAGTTCTATACTTTATTGTTACTGAATTTCTCACTAAGATAGTAGAAGTTCAAGACAATTCTTTTCTTCGTGGCCCAAGGTCACCCCAGGATAGAAATGTGGGCTTAAAAGTTGACTTTGCTACAACAGTGGCATCTTACACTAACATTCACTTTTTGGGAGGATTTGGAAGGGAGATATTTACAAAAAATTCTCCAGAACAAAAATTCAAAGAAACAGCAAGAATCAACTCTGAGGAAGAAGCAGAATTACAGACAGTACTGTCTGTTTTTACTAAGAGAAGAGAAAATGTTAACTTTTGAACCCAAGCCCAATGAGGAGCCTGAGGCCCAGGAACTGACTTGCAAGCAGAGCATGGCCCACACTGAGGGGCGTGCCCTGGGGGAAGACTGGGACTGTGTCTCAGGACTTGACCCTCAAAGGTAAGGATGAGTTCTGACCTCGTGTTCTGGTTTGTTCAACAGCCATCTCTTTGTGCTTTTTGTCCCGGGTCACCTTTGGTGGTTAGACATTTTATGGATTTTAATATGTGCTTTGGATGACAGCTGTTGACTTTTCTTCTGACCTGTGGCTCATGTGTGTCTTTAAAACTCAAGGGCTGACTTTTGTCCTGTGAACAATTAAGCAGCACTCCTATGGGAATGTGTATGTGCGGTATATGTATGAAATGCACCTGCCCATTACGTGAAAGGCTCTTTACTGGGCTTCCATTCCATAACATTGGAACGTCAATACTTCTTACGCTGCTTAATGGGTAAAGAGTCTGAACCATAGTGAGTTTGAGTTGCCCTAGGTCACGCTGACAGCCAGTGGCTCAACCCAGAGTTGAACCCACAGCCCTTTGACATTAGTGACTTAAATAGACATAACTCACTGGCATAATGAAAGCATGGCAGGACCAACTGCTCAGCTTCAATGTGTTCAGTGATCTGACCTTTAATTCAGAATTTTCTAGTTTAACAGAAAACTACTGTCTTTTTGTTCTTGGGGTCCCTTTTTAAAACAAAGCCACACTGGCCACTTTCCTTTAGCATTATTTCCATGCTTTATTGCTCTCTGGCCATTTAAAAAAGATGTACAAAAAAAGGCATTCTGCTGCTCACCAGTGACCTCGTAGTTTGACAATATGTTGAAACAAGCGTTCTTCAAAATATCCCATTCAACAGAATAGGTGACTTAAAAGTAAGCACTCAGCCAAAATATGTTGCTATTCTTTAAGTTTCTTTGGCTTGGGTCAATCAAGTAACCTTGACACCACTTCTGCATTTCTGAGTACATTGAAACCTCATTAATTTTCCGAGAGGTTTAAGCTGAACTTGACCTTTTTAAAGTGCCTTGGAAGGAAGAACTTACCAACCAATTTAAGAGTCTAAACAGAAGTTGAAGTTTGTGAAAAGCCTCTGTCCTCAAGTACCCTCTGGTATCCTAAAAGGACTGCTTGTTTATTCTTATTGATATGCTAATCACAAGTCACTCTTCAATATTAAAGCCTCTCCTCCAAGGAATTTGTACATAACCTTAAGTCGGGTTACTGTAGGAACTTGGTCCATGAAACCGAACAGTGAAATAGTTCCTTATTTACAAAATGGTACCAACCCTTGCATCCAAAGCAGCCTGCTGTAGGGATTTTGCCAAGTATTAAACCTATTAGTGTCAAGGACTCCACACTGTGAAGGATTTGGTGAAATCATTAGTTCATTTGGGTAAATGAACACAAGAAAGCTTGTGGCTAAGTCTCAGAAGGGGTTCCTTTTAATTGTATGTATGGAATAGTTGTCTTCCTCCTTCCATGAAGTGAGGTAGCCTTGTGGAATCCAAAGCCTTAAAAAGTGAATAGGTGATTCTGAGGCTTGTCTAGCATTTTTAATGCCACTTGAAGATATAATGACCCTGAACTCAAACCCAAACACATACTTTTGTCTGAAGCTGTTTGACATTTGCCTAAGACCATTGTTCCTCCAGGAGGAGTAGCCTGTTGTCCAGCAGTTTGACAGTCGCCATGTGTGGAGTTGTTAGAAATGAAAACTCTCAGGCCCTCCCAAACCTACCAAATCTTGTTGCCAAGAACCCCTAGGTGAGCTGCATGCTTGCTTAAATTGTGACATGAGAGCCTGTCTTTGGTCCTGAGGACTAAAGATTGCTTAACCAGTGAAATGCTTTTGTTAGATGAAGAGACCACGGATCGAGGGTTCAGGTTGAGCAAAAAGTCCCAGCCGGACCATATTACCTTTGCATGAATGATTTGCCTGGGAACTGAGGACATGTGGCATGCAAGAGCTTGATGCCCAATGCTGGTTGGCTTGTCACACTCCACAGAGGTAAATCGCACAATCAGATAAGTGAAGAAGAAAAGGCGCAAGTTCTCAGTTCTGGCATGAATGGGGGTACATGGCGTAGGGTCCTAACACCTGAGTGGAGAGTACGTACAGTTCTGAGGCCTTCGGTCTGTACTGTGCATTGGAAATGTTCTTCCCCACCCTTAGAAGGTCACTGCTAAGCTCTGTCCTCCAAGATGTTTCCGTTTTCTGTGGTTAATATTTTTATTTCACATAATAGTGCAAAAACGAATGAGACTCCAAGAATAAGTGAATTCTGTTCTCCGAAATAAGATCCAGTAACGCTCCTCATGAAAATATGAGCAGGTCCTTGTTGTGACTGACCACATGGACTCTCTGACGGCTTTCCATCAGGGCTTTAGAGACTTGCCAAGTGTGTTTACAGGGTGCAATGGAAGACCGGTGCATTCTTATACTCATCCCTATGCCTGTATCTGCATGCACTCAGACACACATATGAGTACACAGATTCCTGACTGGGAATAGTGAGTAAGATAGTGTGCATAAAGGATAAGTGGGACTGATTAAAGTGATCATTTTGGGAAGAAATAGCCAAATGGTTCAGAACATATGCTTTGGAGTTGCATCCCTTGGGCCAGAATCTCGGCTTTACCACTCACTGGTCGTCTCACCTAGGGTTAATTGCTTCACCTCTCTGTACCTCGAATTTCCCTTCTGAAAACTGGAAGTAATAATAGAAGTGTTAGCTAGTGTTTAATGTAGGCTCTCGCTGTCTGGAGTCCAGTTAGGGACTGGGTTTTCCAAAAAGCAATGGGACTTTAAGCTTTTTTGTACGCAAAACTTTAACTTCCTCTTAATTATCTAATTGTTAGTAGTTCCTTTTCCTCCTCTAATTGAATTTCAACAAGGCATAGAATTAACAGAAAACATTTGCATATGACATTATTAGGTGTAGTCCTCCTGTTTGTTGAGATCTCTCGGCTAGCTCCAGGAACACTTCAGAATCCTGGGATCAAACAACTGACCAAATCTGAAGATTCAACAAGCGTGTGTTGGCCACTAGCTTTGTTCCAGGCACAGTTCTTTTTTTTTTTTTTTTTTTTAGAGATTCTTTTCCCATTGTATTCTGCTTCAGGTATTTTCCCCACAATAAGGTGAGAACCATGGTGTAGAGAAAAGAGACCTCAAAAACAGGGAGACTGAGCACAAGAGGGAAAAAAATAAAAAGAAGACGGCAATTTGCTCCCAGGGACTGGAGAAAATTTAAAAAAAAAAAAAAAAAAGTTGGAATCCATCAGTGTTTTCTATTAGTCATCTTCTCCTTCATCCTCCTCCCCTTCTTCCCCTTCATCCTCATCCTCGTCTTCCTCCCCTTCATCCTCGTCGCCTTCCTCATCAATGTCTTCCAACCCTTCTTCTTCTTCATCATCATCATCATCTTCTTCTCCTTCCCCTTCTTCATCATCCATATCAGGAACCAGGTAGTACTGTAATGGATTCGGCCAGATATCATCCTTGATGACCTCTCCTAACTCATCCGCACCCGCGTCAGAATGGTCAGTGAACCAGGTGAAGAAGCTCTCTGGCTCCTCGCAGGCACAGTTCTAATAAAGAGGTTAAGAGTGTGGGTTTGGATCTGAGCAGACATGAATAATATCCCGATTCTGCTGATTACCAGCTGCAGTGTTTTGTGCAAATATTAAGTAAGGACAGTGGTATTGCCAATGGCAGAGGGGAATGAACTAATTGAGAGTCTTTGGCACCTTCCTCAAAAATGTTGACTTTTGTAACTGCCGTGATTTGAATGTTTGCGCCCTGTCTTGTGTTCGTAATTAAGTTTACCAGCATTTAGAGCTGGGGCCTTCAGAGGTGACAAGTTATGAAGGTGGGATCTTCAAGTATAAGATTAGCAGCTTTATTAAAAAAAAATGCTAGAGGGAGCCAGCAAGGTCCCCTATTGCCCGTGTGCTCCTTCTACCATGTGATGCCACCTAGACAGTACAACTTTGAGGAATGGGCATTCACTAGACACTGTGCCTGCAGTGTGTTTGTGTGTTTAAGGTTTGAGAGGCAGAGGTGGGTCTTCCATCTGCTGGTTCACTCCCCAAATGGCCACAATGGCCAGAGCTGGGCTGATCTGAAGCCAGGAGCTTGTTCCAGGTCTTCCAAGTGGGTATGGGGGCCCAAGCACCTGGGCCATTTGCGACTACTTTCCCAGGCCATTAGCAGGGAGCTGGATCGGAAGAGGAGGAGCCAAGACATGAACCTGTGCCCATATGGGATGCCAGTGCCACAGGTAGCGGCTTAGCCCACTATGCCACAGTGCCGGCCCCTCCTACTGCGTCTGGACCTTGGACTTCCCAGTTTCTGGAGCTGTGACGAAGTTCTGTTTATAAGTTGCCCATCCGCAGGTATATTGTTACAGCAGTGCAAATAAACATGACAATGTCTTACTTGTCTTGTAATCCTCTTAAATGTTCTTAAGAAATATAGAGTGTTTGTTTTCGGCTGACCCATCTTCCAGCCCTCTGGGACAGATATCAATGACTTTTAAAAACTCCAAAAGACCTCTTTGCTTTAGGAGTAGGTAGACCAGTTCTCTCTGGGTTAACAATTCTAGACATCAAAGAAGGAAAACAAAATTCCTTGAATATTACTTATAGGAGATCCTGGATAATACTGGCTACTTCTCATTCAACAAAGAATCTGTCTTCTAGGGAGCTAAAGCATGCAGGAATGGATTGCTTTCAACTATTAGTGGGGAAAGTATCCTTGCTTAATCCAGAACCGGGCCAACATGGACTGATTATAGGCTTTGCAGAAATACCTGACCAGAAAATTATTCTCACTCTCTATTGCCCTATTTTGATATGACCCCAGATGGGCAATTTTGGGAAAATTTGTCAGATTGGCAGAGTCTGGGTGAGCAATCTACACGCTTGACACCATCTCTTGTGATTCAGGAGTCGGATTCCTCTAGACCCTCAGCTGATTAGTTTAGGCCCTGAGGCTGCCTGACCCGTGCAAGATTATTCCAGCTGGTGGGACTGGACTTACTGATCTCACTTGTGTGTGAATGTTTTATTCTTGTGGGGATTCTTTATCAATTATTTGCCTCCATCCGTACAATGCAAGAGTTATTCTCATGGGCTAATGAAAGGAGATGTCTTGTCCCAAGCAATGAATATCTTACTCCCTTAACAGAATAAACCACTAATTCTGAAAAATAATAATGAAAATCATGACATATGGCTTAAAATAGTGAAGGAATCAGAACATTATCCAAAAAACTATTTTTTTCCCAGTAGATTTATGATGGAGATACTAGCAATATTTTACCATCATCCTTCAAAATGAAAGTACTAAAGAATTATATGGAAGCTTTTTTGGGTGTTTTAACTAATTTTTTTAAAGATTTATATATTTATTTGAAAGTCAGACTTACATGGAGAGAGGAAAGGCAGAGAGAGAGAGAGAGAGGTCTTCCATCTGCTGGTTCACTCCCCAATTGGCCGCAACGGCCAGAGCTGAGTCGATCAGGAGCCAGGAGCTTCCTCCAGGTCTCCCACATGGGTGCAGGGGCCCAAGGCTTTGGGCTATCTTCTACTACTTTCCCAGGCCATAGCACAGCGCTGGATCAGAAGTGGAGCAGCTGGGTCTTGAACTGGCACCCATATGGAATGTTGGCACTTCAGGCCAGGGTTTGACCCTCTGTGCCACAGCACCAGCCCCTAGCTAATCGTAATATTTATCAAGCTTTAGCCATTCTCATTTTTTTTCCTGCCAGTTTTTCTAGGACCTAATAATATTTTTACTTGATATTTTTCATGATTTTACTTTTTTTTCAAAAGGGAAATATTGGTACTATAAACTGGAAACCTATTACTTTCAGCTACACTTTTATAAAATTAAAGTACACACTATATTTTAAAGATTTACTTATTTGAAAGGCAGATTTAGAGAGGCAGAGGCAGAGAGAGACAGTTCTTCCATCTGCTGGTTCACTCCTTAAATGGACACAATGGCTGGAGCTGGGCTGATCTGGGTCTCTCACTCAGGTGCAGAGGCCCAAGGACTTGGGCCATCTTTCACTGCTTTCCCAGGCCATAGCAGAGAGCTAGATTGGAAGTGGAGCAGCCAGGACTTACACTGGTGCCCTTATGGGATGCTGGCCCTGCAGGCGGTGGATTTACCCACTATGCCACAGCTCTGGCCCTTGCTTTTCAAATTAAAACATTTGCCTTGTCTCACCAAATCAGGGTGGTATTGGGACCACTGTATCTTAGGAAATATCAGTGTTACCTGTCTTCTGAGGTTTGCTAGCACAGCAGAGGAGAGAAATTAATCAGGGCTATATTATAAATTTTATGGGCTCTCAGCACTTTTTCCTCTAAATAATGCATCCACATATTTTATATGAATGGAGAAGAACAAGTCAATAGCTCAAAGCATCAGAATATAATTAGAAGAGCAATTAGAGTAAATCTTTGGACTTTCTAATGAAACCTGTGTTCCATAGCCGAATATTCCTCACAACTCATGAGGGTGGGGAAGGGGGAGAGGGAGGATAGGAGGGGAGGACACATTTGTTTTTATGGCTCTCTTCCTCCAGAGCAAAATTACATTAAAATTTGGATTTTGTGACTTCTGTATAAGATGAATATACTTATACTACATTTAAAAATATTTTCTTTGACCTAAGTTAATTTTTTCTTGGATTTTTAAAATTCATCGGACATTTTCATTGGCTTCACAAAGCCCTGTGGCCCTAGGCCCTGGGCCCACTGTACCTAGCAGGCATGTCAGTTGGGAGCTACCTGATCCTCTTGGAGCTACCTAGGGGCCTCGTTGGGGTGGCTGGTAGTGAGCCAGTACATTCGCAGAAGTGAAATGTACTTGAAATCTTGTGTTTTTGTCTTAAGATCCAAATTTACTTCTATACCAGGAAATAATCATTGTTGTTTCAGTGTAAAACATGTTAATGTATTTCCTACAGAGGATAGACTTCAGAGAGAATTCTGTGGTTTCTTACTGCTTCTTGGCATAGAACTGCATACCTTGGGGAATAAATGAAGTCTGCTTTAGCGGCACAGGCATGCGGCATAAAAGGCGTGGGAAGCGGTTATTATTGTTGGGATTTTTTTAACCTGTGCTCAAGGGGAGGCATTGTGTTGATGATTTTACTTGCTGTTACACAGGTGGGCGATCTTGTGATGACCGAAGTCCACTGGGGTTCTTAGAGCATGGAAGAATTCATCCAGCACTGTGTGGTTTCACGCTCACTGATAAACATCTCTGTTCGTAGGGCCTAGTTGAGTGGTTAAACTCTCCTGGCTATTTCCAGCCAAGAAGAGCAGTCACTTGGATGACGAGAAAATCCAGCTTTTCACCTCCTTTTGAAGGAGCCACTTCCCTACGGTCTCCTTGGTATTGGGAGGATGGCTTTCCTCCCCATCCTCTCATTACTGCCTTCTCTGGGACAGGCTATTATAAAAGCTTTTTGTTTGTGAGATCAGTCCTCTGATTTCCAGCTTCCCCTCTCAAACCTAAATACCACGCTTGAAGTTCTCCCAAATTGCCATCTGCAGATGGCTGCTGGGTATTGTATGCTAAATTAGGTACCTTGCTCTCTTGAAAAGTCAGTCCTAATGAGTCATCCAATTTGCTGATTTTTTTTTTTTTTTTGGTAGGTGTGACCAGCTAAGTGCCATGAGAGAGAGGGTCTGAAACAGAAGTCATTAGGACCAGGAGTTCATTTATCCTTAGTTTCTTGTACTTGCTTTTTTGATACACTTCTCACCAAGGGTTAGCTCTGCAGGCACTTAGGACTTGCCTACTCCGGATCCAGATACCATTTAGCAGCAGAATGGCTGTTGCAGAGAGCAGAGATGCCCTGCTCTGCATGTTTGTGCCTGAGCTAGGGTGCCGTGTCCTCTTTTTTCCAGCAAATGAAGAAATGAATGAAAGGTGTTCTTAGGACTCCAGAAACTCATCTGCTGCATCTAAATCCATCACTAAGCCTGGCTGGCTGTTTCCCAAGTGGTTCTTGAGTTCCTTCTTCTGCTTTTTGTCTCTGTCACTGTCCTTGTCCAGGTAACGAGTGCCTCTCGTGTGGGTTGTCCCCTGATGTCATCCCTGCAGCTCTGCATTCAGACGGTGGAGCTGGTGATGTCAAAATGTTTATTGGTCACGTCGCTTTCCTGCCTCAAACCTTTCAGATGGCTTCCGATTTGATCAAGAGAAGACTTGGCCCTACGTGGTCTGGCACAGTCTGACCAGAGGCTGCTTCTGCAGGCTTGTCTTGATGCTAATGTCTGTGGGACCCACACACGCTGCTTTCTTGTAACACAGTTCTATTGCACTTTCCGAACTTCCTGGAATGTTTCTTGTCTCAACTCCATGTCACTTTCTCACAAAAGCTTTCCTTAAGCCCTGTTAGGAACTCCCACAGTCCATGGCATATTCCTTCAGGATGCTAAACTCGAATCATAGTGCTGCATATTGGTTGACAAGTGCTCACATCAGATTGTAAATTCTACGAGGGCGTGGATTCTTCCACGTGGTTCCACACAGGATTCTTAGTAACTAGCACAGAGCTTAGCAAGGATGAGAAGTTCAATAAGTGAATAAGTAGAGGGTGGTGCATGGGTGACATACTTAATGTGTCTGTGGATAAATAAAAGTTGATAAATATTTCCTGATCAGTTGGATATGTAACTATGGGTCTAATCTCTATCAGAGTAGAAGGTTATGTAACACTTTCTACTACTTGTCTTCAGAAATTATAAAATAGATGTTTTGGAGCTTAGAGGGGAACATACGTACCTACTGTCACTCAGTTCTTGCAATGTTAAGCTTTTGGAGTAACTCAAACAACGAACCCTGTCAGGCACAGTCTGTCCCATCTGCCTGGAGCTGTCTTCACCAGACACCCCCAGTGCTTGACTTCTGCAGGCTCCCAGACCTGTGATCAGTGTGTGTGCTTCCCCAAGCACTTAGGTGACACCTTGCCCGCCAGGTCTCCCCTCTCCTGTTCCCCTTGCCATGCTGCCTCTTCCCCCATTGTGCTTGCTACCATCTTCGATTGATTGATTGATTGATTGATTCATTCACTCATTCCCTGTCCTTTTCCACTAGATGCCCCTTGAGAATAATGGTTCCATTTCTACTTTGTCCCCCGCACCTAGAGCAATGTTAAATGCTTCGATAACCCTAGAAGCATTTTGTTTTTTGCATGTGTGAATGATCATCTTGAAGAAACACCCAATATTTTATTCTTTTGGCCCCTAAAGAATAAAGGAAAAAATAAGTTTACTTTTACCTTTTTACCTCTTCTCACCCTTCACCAAAAATTGGGTTCCTTGGTGTTTTCTCTCCTGCTGGTACAGGGCAAGCAGCTTGGGGGCAGAAGGCGTGAAGGCTGGGTTCCTCCCTTCCAGAGTGTGTGCTGTATACGAGCTCTTGACTGCCAATTAGAAATCCATGACTCTGGGCTACTTCTGCTTCTACTTTTGCTTCCGGGGCTTTCATTGTGAGCCTAAGACTTACCTACAAATACCTAGTTTGTTAGGTGGCAAAAGTTGGGGGGGTGGGGCCCAACTTAAGTTGTTTAACCTAAAAATAGCATCTGGCTCTTGGTTAAGTAGCAGCCTACTGCCTGCTCTTGCATTCAGTCCTCCTCCAGCCAAGATGTCATATAACAAAGGAAGAGGCTGGTGGTCAGAAGCCAGGACATTGCAGGGCTCATTAATTACTTGGAAAATGCTGCCTGGGTTGCAGCCAGAATCCCAGACAAAGAAAGGAAATAGCTCCTGTTCCTCAATTGACAAGTTGATGAGTGAGGTGGAATGAAAATCACTTGGGTAAGTGAAAGGGGGAAGAAATCAAATGGAAGCAGTAGTTTTGTTCAAGAACAAGTATACAATTAAGACATATTCCCAGCCCTAAGGGGGTTGATTCCTATCAGTTGAGACCATGGAAATCACTATCTGCTCCCAGCCGTGAGATGAATTCATTATCTCTAATAAAAGGATTGGGAACACCAATTTAGGAAGTGTTGATAGTGTTGGAGCCTGGGCCAAAATACATGATATGTGTACGAATGAGTTATTCATCTCAACAGCTCCCATATTGCTTGGACCTTATAACGACTGTGTGGTGAATATACAGAAGGCTAAACCTTGTCTAGAAATTAAAATCCATAGTTTTGGCCAACCTAAAAAGTCGTAAGTCATCTTAGCGAACTTTATGTATTAAACAAGGTTAGTTTCAAACAGGAAGTCAGTTAATAAAAACAAGAATTTTAATGTTGATGTGAAAAGAGATAACGTAAGAAAAAATATACTTAGTTGAATAAAGCCCTGATTAATCTCGGCATGGCTATATTTTAGGACAGAAAGTTCCCAAAACTCAGCATGTGACTTTCATGATACTGAGCTGTGCTAAATACTTAGGGAGGCCTGATCATGTAACACTTAGCTAAAATGAAGCCCTCAGTAATTGCTTTCCTGTGTGAGATTTATGTTTTCAGTATCCGAGTGGCCATATGTCTCTGCCATTTAAAAACTGCATTAGGGAAAAAGGAGAGTGCAAACACACATGCTCCCTACTGCTATCCCAATAAACCTGTGTGTCAAAGAAGAAAGATGTTTTGATGGCTATTCAATAGAGAGTACTGTAAAGGGGTAGTCTGGAATTGACGATCTCAAGATGGAGCCATGTCCTTTGGGGAAGAGGTAATCAGATCTGCCCATTGAGGATTGTGTGTGTATATCTTTCCAGATGTGTGAATGCAAACTATAGTTACAAAGAGAACTGCAAGCAGAGGCAAGATCTGGACTAAAAGGAAAGCTTTTATTTTTGTTTTTATTGGAGGAGGGCATGGAGAAGATGAGGAATAAAATGGAAATAGTTCCAGGAAAAGACAGAGATGAACTGAATATAGTAATGGAGGGAGGGAAGGAAGAAACACATTCACTTGGAAATGCTGATTTCTGCTCCCAGCAGATGTGTTCAAGGCTTGGTTTGTATAAATTGGTCGAGAGGGGGTCGTGTGAAAAAGGGGCTGCCCTTTATTTTTGTTGAAGCAAGTGGGTGAGGCATCAAATTGACATGTGCGTTTTGGGTAAACCACCAAACAACTCTTTAATAATCTCAGTTGTGATGGTATCCTGGGCCTCAGGTAAAAGAATGATTAGAGAAACACCAGAACCCTGATTTTGGTATGGGACCCTAGGAGACACTTGGAGAAGGAAAAAAATGAGCTGTGGTACAAGTAACCTCTGTACAGAAACCATGCTGTGTGCTCAGGCACCGTGCCTACCAGCATCAGTTGACTCCCGAGAATCTTGAAGACCAAGGTTCCCTTTGAAACAGATTGCGAGCAGGTGCTGGGATGGTCATTAGCACTGTCCATCGAGTCATGGTGTGCTCCCTGCATTCCAGGCACATGGTGGGATCACATGTCCTTATCTCCCGGGGGTCTGTGGGGCTATGTGACTACTGAAAGCCAGTGAGTTGTAAGTCCAAGTGCTGGAGTGGGGCATTTGATGGCTGTTCCACATCTTTCAGTCCTCTCTCTCCCTCAGCGACAGTGACCCACAGCCTGACAGATGAAGGGCTGTCCAGTGAACCTAGATGTGTGTATTGCTTTGATGCATGATACTTGGTTTGGATTCCATTTTTTTATTGTCCTTTTTCTCTTACTGGGTACCATCCAGCTACCATACTCCATTTAGTTTTCAAGTCTCCTTAGGCACCTCTTGGTAACAATAATGTCTCAGACTTTCTTTGCTTTTGATAACCATGAAAGTTTTGAGGAATCCTTATTGGGTATTTTATAGGCTGCTCCTCAATAATTAGATTTTTTTTCATGATTAGACTGGTGTGTTTTTATCTTTTTCTTGGAGGGGGAGGAGGAAGACCACAGGTACAACACCATTTTCATTATATCCTGTTGAGGGTATGTATCATCAGCACCATCAACCCTGTTGACATTCACCTTGGTCCCCTGGTGGAGGCAGGATTTGCCAGTGAGGATAGTTTGCTTCCACTATAAATGTGCTCACCTGTTCTTTCTACAGTATATTCTTCGGAAGGAACCTCTATGCCCAACCCCATTGATGGAGTAGGGAGTTAGATTGGTCCTTGAGTTTTGGCCTGAATTTTCTCTGTATAGGAAATCTGGTCTCCTCCCCCATTTATTTATTCAGACCTTTCTTGAAATGTTTGCCAAAATAGGATAGTTGAGTGAATATTACCAAGCTGCTTGGATTAATATTTCAGTCTTAGTAAATATGCTTGGTGTGTGCATTCATAGTTTTAAAAATCTTGTACATTGAGTTGGACTCCTAAGATGGCCTTATTTACTTTGGTGTTCAAATTGTCCTAGCTTTGCCTGCCATGTCTCTTGGCTACAGAAGACACCCTGCCTGCCCAGTCCATTTTTGTTTGTTTTGAGCAATCCTTACCTTTGTTTTTCACTTTTATTTAGTAGATATAAATTTCCAAAGTACAGTTTATGGATTACAATGGCTCCCCCCCATAACTTCCCTCCCACCTGCAACCCTCCCATCTCCTGCTCCCTCTCCTATTCCATTCACATCAAGATTAATTTTCGATTATCTTTATATACAGAAGATCAATTTAGTATATATTAAGTAAAGATTTCATCAGTTTGTCCACACACAGAACACAAAGTGCCAAATACTGTTTGAGCACTAGTCATATCATTAATTCACATTGAACTACACATTAAGGAAAGAGATCCTACATGGGGAGTAAGTGCACAGTGACTCCTGTTGTTGACTTAACAAATTGACACTCTTGTTTAAGGTGTCAGCAATCTCCCCAGGCTCTAGTCATGAGTTGCTAAGGCCATGGAAGCCCCCTGAGCTTGCCGACTTTGATCTTATTTCAAATGGAAGTTCTCTCCTCCCTTCAGAGAAAGGTACCTCCTTTGATGGCTTGTTCTTTCCACTGGAATGTCACTGGCAGAGATCTTTCATTTAAGTGTTTTTGTGTGTGTGTGTGTGTGTGTGTTTTTTTTTTTTTGCCAGGGTGTCTTGGCTTTCCATGCCTAAAATACTCTCATGGGCTCTTCAGCCAGATCTGAATGCCTTAAGGGTTATTTCTGAGGCCAGAGTGCTGTTTAGGACATCTGCCATTCTATGAGTCTGCTGTGTATCCTGCTTCCCCTGTTGGATCGTTCTCTCCCTTTTTGATTTTATCAGTTAGTATTAGCAGACACTAGTCTTGTTTGTGTGATCCCTTTGACTCTTAGACCTATCAGTGTGATCAATTGTGAACTGAAATTGATGATTTGGACTAGTGAGATGGCATTGGTACATGCCACCTTGATGGGATTGAATTGGAATCCCCTGGCACATTTCTAAGTCCACCATTTGGGGCAAGTCAGCTTGAGCATGTCCCAAATCGTACATCCCCTCCCTCTCTTATTCCTGCTCTTATATTTAACAGGGATCACTTTTCAGTTAACTTTAAACACCTAAGAATAATTGTGTGTTAATTACATAGCTCAACCAATGGTATTAAGTAGAACAAACAAAAATACTAAAAGGGATAAAGTATTAAATTGTACATCAACAGTGTGCCAAGGGCTGATCAAGTCATTGTTTCTCATAGTGTCCATTTCACTTCACCAGGTTTCCTTTTTGTTTTGAGCAATCCTTACCTTTTGCCACTATGAGAAATTCCTGAACCCTGGGCTCTGAGAGATTGTGACAACAGTACCTTCCTCCCAATACAGCAGGAACTTTGTTCTAATGGGGTGAAACTCTGGTGAGCAGCCGAGCTTTTGGAGTTGTTTCTACATAGTTACTACTGGTTACTTGGTTCTCAAAGTCTGTGCCTGGGTCCAGGAGCGCATTCCTCTCCCATCCCTTTCATCACGGTGACAGAAAGATCTAGTTTTGTACCAAGATGCCCTACAAATTCAGAAATAAGCTGTCCTCCATCTCTGAGGCGTAGAACATCATTCCGAGAGCATGGGTGAAGACAGCTATTTGAGAAGCAGGTGGGGCTAGGTCTGGTATCTCACCAGCCCAGGGTATTATCAAACTGAGGGAACAAACTCAGAAGCTTACGAATTCAGATCATGCTGCAGTGGTTCCAAGAGCTCAAGTTGACTTCGTTCATCATAACCTCTTCCTGGTCCTACCTCAACCCTACACCACTGAATGTCCTCTGTCCACTGACTTGGCAGTGAAGCATCTCCTATCGGAGTGCTGGTTACAGCCCTGGCTGCTCTTCTTCCAGTCTATCTCCCTGCTAATGTGCCAGGGAAGCAGCAGATGGTGGGTCAAATACTTGAATCTTTGCCACCCATGTAGGGGGCCTGGATGGAGTTCCAGACTCCTGGCTTCAGCTAGGCCCAGCCTTAGCTGTTGTGGCCATTTGGGGAGTCAAACAGTAGGTGGATCTCTGTCACTCTGCCTTTGAAACTAATTTTTTTAGACAGGAGAGGGACTTCAAAAGTTTGTTTTGAGAGCTGGAGAGACAGGTTGACATCTACTGGTTCACTCCCCTAGATGCCCATGATGGCTGGGGCTGGGCCACTGCTGAAGCTGGGAACCGAGAACCTAAGCCATGTTAGAACCTGACCTAATACATGGTGGCAGGGACCCAATTACTTGAGTCATCACCGCTGCTTCCTAGGGACTGCACAAGCGGGGGACTAGAATTGGGAGCCAGAGATGGCCATTGAACTTGGGCATTCTGATATCAGATGTGTGTCTTAACAATTAGGTCAGATGCCTGCTCCTTGGGAATGACCTTTTTGACCTTAGAAGAGATCAATTCTATAGGGTTGCCCGTTTGTTCCAGAATAACTTTGGAAGAAGCTGACTGCCTTGGAACCAGTTTGGCTCACTCCAAGAATTAATCTCCTCAGTAGGCATCTGTGGTCCTCCAGTCTCGTGCAGGGTTGTGTTAGGCACTCGAGGGATATCCTTAGGGAGCTAGCTAGAGCCTTGTGGGAGAAATGAATAAAGCCCATAAATAAGTGAATTAACAAGGCATGGTGTAGGGTCTTCCAGGAGACTTGAGCCATGTTCCATGTGATCAGGCTCCCTTTTAAGCTGTGGGCCTAGTCACTGCGTTGAAATAAAATGAGAGTAGCTTAAAAGTAAAGTTATGTTCATCTTGAATTTTAAATCAGGCTTCCTGATAACCATTGGCTAGTGACAGAGATCCTAATGGCCAAAAAACTTGAGGTAAGCCAGGCATAGTCATATCTGCTTTAGGAACATGTTGACAATATGGTGTGTACTAGTTTTTCTAATATTAAAGTAATATATACTTATTCTGGAAAACTTGAAATATGCAGAAAAATATAAATGAAGAAGCTTAATCGCCCTCAATTTAACTACCTAGAGACTGTTGATGGTCTTTTTAAAAAATACATTTTTCCCAATGTTAGAATCAATAAAAGTAGTCTGTTAACTTTTAAAATATAACTTTTTCTAACATCATTAAGTATTACTTAGGATATCTTCATGGCAGAATTAATGCTTGTTATGTTAAGTATATACCATACGTCACATAGCAGTTTTATTCATCCCAGTTTCTTGCTATCACATCTTTGAACCTAAAACTATATAAATTCTATATAATTTTAATATACTTGCATGAAAATATCTTCTAGATATAGCGAGACAAAGGTCAGTCAGCATGGCCAAGCAAGGCAGGCTAGGAGGGGCTGGAAACCTCCCATTAGCTGGTGGGTACCAACAAACACCTTGCAGGTAATACCAGAGGCCTGCAGCTGAACATGCCTGCATCACACTGGCTTCTGGTAGTTACTTGTCAGCAGGGACCACGGAGCTTGTGGAATATCCCAAGAATTTTGGTTAGATGGTTTTAAGACTGGGCAAAAATGGTGTGACGTACCCACAAGTCTAGAGAGAAGCAGCTTGACCATCAGCCAGTCTGAGATTGAGCTGATGGACTTCAGTCTATTCCACTGGCAAATGCTGAAGGCCTACTGTGTGCCAGGTGCCATACTGAAAGGTTGTCCTACAAAGAAATAGGCACGTGTCTCTGTCCTCGTGGAGCTTTCCTTCTAATGAGGGGCATCTTCTATGGATGGGGACCTACAAAAGCAAGGCGGACCCTCACCCTAGAGGAACTGGGTGTTAGGTGTATTCCAAGACGGACCCAAGAACAGGGAAACAAGGAGAGCCAGCCATTAGAACTGGTTTCTCTAAGGTGCTGATGGAAAGCTCAGGAACAGAGCTGTCAGACAGGCACAAAGTCAGCAAACTCCTAGCGAGAGTGACTTATCACCAAGGTTTGGAGTGGAGCGTAGAAGTGTGTCTTTCTGGTCTCAGCCAATGTTGTTTGAGGACTTGCCTCAGCCTACAGAATAAGGGATTCAAGGCTGGTACCCAGATGCTGATTCCTGGGTGTGTGAGATGGGAGGACATTTAATGCTAATGACTGAAATGGAAAAGCCAGGAATGTGTACATAGCCTCCTGTCCAGCATGGATTATAGTAGACTTCAATAGAGATTAGTGGATGAATGCATGAATTTAAAAGGGAAAGATACGTGTTATGGATTAGATGGGAGAGAGCAAAAAGTTAAGACTATGGATACAACATAGTCTTTTTGAACTTGGGCAGAGGCAGACCATTCCAGGATCAAATCTTAGCTCTTTCATTGTCTTTGTGACCTTGGACAGGATACTTAAAATCTCTGAGCCTTAGCTTCCTCACCTGTAAATGGGGCTATTCTAGTACCGACGATACTTCAGGGTGGTTTGTGCCAGGCAGTGGGCTTGGCTCTTGATTAAAAATTGCCATAGTAAGCATTCAATAGAAATTAATAGAATTAATAATTTAAATGTATGGTTTCCTGAGGGGGTATTACTAACATGCAACATGCTGTGGTGAGGCCCAGCTTTCTTTTTTATCAATATCATGACTAGATAGAAATGTTACTGCTTTCATAGAGAAGATGGAATTTTACATGCAGCAGCGATACAGGTCACCTGTTTTCTTACTGAAATAAGGGCTTAAAATGAAGCTAGAAAGAGTAGAAGGGTTAGCGTATGTAATAGAATAGTTTTTTGTTGACTAAGGATAAAAAACTTTGGGGGGGAGCTACATGATGAATAAAAGTTTTCAAACAATTCATGGAAAATGTTATAAAAAACTGCATGGCTTTCACAATTATTTTACATCAAAATAGAATTATTCTCAAAATTCCACTTCTTGAAGTCTTCTTGTATCTATCTTCCATTACCATAATAGTTACTGAAAAATAGATCCATTTAGCAGAATCTCATATAGTTAGGTCTGTGGTTGAGATTGAGATATTAAATAGCTTTATCCTCACCCCTTGTAGAAACAGCTTCTCCCCACTTATGCTTTCGCCAGTGTGGCATAGAGACATCGAAGACCCAGAGCTGGGGCTCGCTGTCCATTTCCTAGTGTTTTGGCTTCTGCTCGCAGACACGATGTTGATCCCAAGGGCATTGTGATGGTCTCCCTTTGGGGAGCGTCTGGGAATCTTCTCTGGCTGCAGAAGCTCAGTTGCTTGCATGGTAGATGTTGAAGCTTCTTGTAGAAGTGACTCCTGTGTTCAGACATTGCCGTTGGGAGGATGGTCTTCCGCCTTCCTGCATGGTGGAACTCGGGCCTGGATAATGATCTGTGAAAAGAGATGCAGTCACAAAGGATACACTCAGGTGGTGAGGAAGGTATGTGGTGGATGTGGGCTTTGAGGGATAGGGAGTCTTAAGTAGTAATAAGGGAACTGAAGTTTCAAAGTCTTGCCTTCTCCAGACTCCAGAAAGAACTATGGCATAGGATATGTATCTGCCCAGATAAGATGCTCAGGACTGAGCTGTAAGAGCAGGTGTTCCTGTGTCCAGCATTACTCTTCCTTTATCATTTTGGCCTTTATGTCCCTTCCTCATCTTTGCTGGTTAGGTCCTTGGAGTTCTCCACGCATAAAACCTATTCCCTATTTGCCTTCCTATGCCTTCCGTGGTCTAGGTAGCAGGCACTGTCGCTCTGTTCGCACTGTGAGGCTCTTGTCCTCTGGGCTCGGAGGGGTATTCATGTCTGTCTGTCTTCACAGGAACTTTCTGCCTTGACATGAGATTGTTGGGAGCTCCTTGGAAGTCAGGCTTTCCTGTGAGCTGTCCTGTGTTCTCCTGGAGCGATGCCCCTCTGTGTGGAACATTCTTGGGTCCTCTTTCATGTTTGAATGGCACAAGGGCTCCGAGCTGGGCAGTGTGTCCTGTAGGACCCTCATGCTATAGAGGAGGACTCTGGCTTGCAGGGGTGAGATGCTAGCCCTGTGGGGAGGGGTGGGGCTCCCACATGCGGGAGAGGAGGCCTCCTGGTTTCATCTTGGTGATGGTCTCAGTGAGAGGCTCTGCACCCAGGGGAGTTGTGCTGTTGAAATGAACAAGCTGGGAACTCGTTTTCGGGCACTGTTTTGGATTGCTGACATACTCCTGCCCCAACTTGCTGGCCTTAAACATGACCATACTGACTTGGTATCATTTGTAGCTGAGCTGTGCAAGTGGAAAAGCTGGCGCCTCTAAGGATCCATCAGAGCTGGCTGGCTAGGTCTCCAAGAACATTCTGGTATGTCTGAAAATGCTGATAGATGTTCTCCTCAGATTCTACAGTCACCTTGACTGACTACCTGGCTTTCAAGCAGAACTGTGACCTAGAAATAAGCCAGAAAACATGTCACCAGGTCCTTCACAGGAAACGGTGGGCCTTGTTCTTAGAGAGGCTTTCAGGCCTGAACTGGGAACCTCACAGAGGCTGGGCCAGCTGGTCCTACAGCCAGGTACTGTGACTTATGGGTGGGCCATTTTAGGTAAGCCCAGAGACAACTGCCAATAGTCACGGGTAGTATGCTCTGTCATTGCAGCACAAATCAGATTTTTTGAATAAAAAGTCTTAGGTTAGCAGGAAAATGGTGAACTGTTAAAAACCTTAAGGAGTCAAAGAAGCATGAATCACTTTTGGAATTTTCCATGAAGAATGAAGGAAAATGCAATCTGTCAGCCTCAGTTGACAAGGTTACTTATATGAATATTAGTCAAAAAGGTGTTGGACAAGCCCAAAGGAGATAGACTACGCCCTGTGAGTATGATAATATCAAGTGTTGGCAATGATAATGAAGCAACTGGAATACTTATGCATTACTGGTAGGGATGTAAGAGGACACAGCCACCTTGGAAAACAATTTGATCATTCTTTATGAAGTTATTCACACATTTAGCATATGACCTGGCAAACCTACTTGTAGGTATCTACCCAGAAGAAACAAAACATGGGCCAACATGAAGATCTATGTGTGAATGTTCTCAGCAGCTTTAGTTGTAAAAGTCAAAGTTTGCAAATGATCCACATATCTGTCAGTTGGAGAATGGGAAAATACCAAATCTTGGTATATCTACAATTAAATGCTCTTCAGCTGTAAAAAAAAAAAAAGAATAAAATAAAAGAGCCACTGACACATACAAAAACATGTACAGATCTCAAAATCATTACATGGATCTCAAAATCATTATTCCAAGTTTGAAAGATGCCAGATCCTCAAAAAGTTCTGTGATTCCATTCACATTCCATTCTAGAAAAGGCAGGATTTATATGATCTCTGGACTAGGATTCTTCGAAGGGAATTTCACTACAAAGGGGCATGAGAGAATTAAGGTTGATTGTGGTAGTGCTGGTTACGTGACCATATACCTTTATCAAAATGCATCAAACCATACATTTGGAAAAATGGAATCTATCACAACAAATTATACCTTGATTTTTAAAATTCAAAGTTTTTAAATTGCATTGCTAAATTAATAAGCAACTTACGCATTTTCTTTCATTTGTCTAACCTGTAAGCAAACTTTTCTTGTCTTCCAGCAGTAGGCTAAGGCCTGTGCTCGACCCCAGGAATAGAAATATGAAAATTGGAGCCCCATTGTGGTCACTTCTAGTTCCAGACCCTTTTGTGTTTGAAAGATTCTCCAGTTCTAACCAAGCTAATACAGGGATGCAGCGGCTTTATTTTTTTGGATTTATTTTTAAGATTTTTTTATTTGAAAGGCAGAGTTATGGGACGGGAAGTGTGGAGAGGTTTACTCCTTGCATGTCCACAACAGCCTAGACTGGGCCAAGCTGAAGCCAGGAGCCAGGAACTCCTTCAGGGTCTCCTGTGTTGGTGGTAGGGGCCCAAGCATTTTATTTTTTATTTATTTGAGAAGTACAATTACAGATAGAGGGGAGGGAGAGATAAAGGGACAGGTCTTCCATCCACTGGCTGCAAGGGCCGGAGCTGTGCTGAACCGGAGCCAGGAGCTTCTTGCAGGTCTCCCACGCCAATGGAGGGAGAAAGCAACTTCTACTGCTTTCCCAGGCCATAGCAGAGAGCTGGATTGGAAGTGGAGCATCCAGAAGTCAAACCGGTGCCCAAATGGGATGCCAGCATTACAGGCAGTGGTTTACCCACTATGCTGCATTACCAACCTCTGTTAATTTGTTTTTAAGGAGGAGAAATTTTATTTTATTTTTTGGGGGCGGGAGAGGAGGGTGCAATGCTAATGATGTGTATAAGGAAAAAGACCCTGAAAGTCACTTCCAATGACAGTGATCTGTCATGAGCACCAGCAGAGTAATAGATTCTGTCATCAAGAATCTACAAGAATGCTACAGTTTACGGTAAGAAGTAGCTTATCTGCAAATATCAACTGTACAGGATTCAGGTTTTAAAATTTAATACAATCTATTCCCCTATCATACTTTGCTTTTCCCTAAGGAAACTGGCAGAGCACTGGAGGCCCAGAAACTTGCGGTTTTCCCTAGAAATATTTGGTGATGTCAGACGGGTCCGTGCACGGCACTGTTCAAAGCTTCACATACTGGTTTCTGTCCCTACTCTCACTGGCACAGCCAATGGGTGGTTAATCTTTAAAAGAAGGAAAAGAAATGGGCTGAGAGGTAGCTTGATTCAAGGCCATTTTCAGAAGGCTCTTCCACAGTGATCCTGAGTACCATTTTTAAAATCCTTGCAGGGCAAGGCCGTGTCTGGATGCTGTGGTGTGGCCACGGGATCAGGCTTAGGGGCTGATAAATCTCCAGTGCTCACAGGTCCTGCCCGAAATGGACTGTTGCAGGGCTGCCCTCTCTTCTTTGTCATTTGCCTTCACCTCCCCGTGCTCCTTTGCCAACCTTCTTTTCTCACCCTGCTTTCGCAGGGAGCGGGCATCCATCTCCTTCCGCCGCGGGGTGTGCGTGCACGTGTGCTTGGAGAGAGGGAGAGAGGGACTGTGAGAGAGTCAGCCAGTCCTCAAACAGCAAAGAGGCTGCGTGGGTAATCTTCCTAAAATCTGACAGTGTTTGCCCCGGTTCTCAAAATGCTTCTTTCCATTTCTGCTCGTGCATGGGGTAAAACCCAGGCGCCCTGCCATGAGACACGCGGTCCGTGTGGTCCGCCCCAGCTGTTTCCCCTTTCTGCCCCCTCACAGAGTTGGTCTGTTCCTGAAGCCACACCTCTTGTCTTTTCTCAGAAGCCCCGCAGGCACGTGACGCTTCCTCCAGGTTTGTTTTTGTGCACACAGGTGCTTCTGTTTACGAGGCCTCTCTTCTGTTTGTCTCCTGGGCGAATTTCCGGACGGTCTTCAAAATGTTCAGCTTCAGTCTCTGCTTTCCCTCCCAGATCTCTTGCCCTCTTGCACGTGGAGCCGTCGTGTCCATTCTCGGCTTTGTCTGCTGAGCTCCATGCTGTCTTTGAATGGGATTTGTTAGATGAAGTGCTAGGAGTGTTTTTATATGCTATGCTCTGTCACTTGTCTTGAATGTGTGTGTGTGTGTGTGTGTGTGTTTCCCCTTGGTATCCATGCACCTAGCATATTCTGGGTGTGTTACTCAGTAAGTCCATGAGTACAATGATAAAAGAAATACTCGGGTGATACCAGAAATTATAGGAAGGTGTTAGCAGTAACCCAGGTCCAGAGGCAGGTAAGGTGATTGGTATTTGTTTTTCTAGGTACAGCTGTGGAGGCAGGCAAATGTTACAGTGAGTGCAGAGGCAGCAATAGCACTATTAACTAGCTTCACATTGGGCTGTCCTTCTCCTGCCTTTCAGAACCCAGGAACAGCTTTCCCATTCAGGGTCTGGGTTGTACGTCTTGGGAAGAACGTCTTGTTGTCCCTACTTGGCAAACGAGGAACCTGGGACTAAAAGGGACAAGGTGACAGATGGGAGGATCCTGTAATATCTGTGTTCTTGGCAGGGCCCTTTTACTTTTTTTAAAGGCTTATTTTATTTGAAAGATAGTTACAGAGAGAGGGGGAGAGAGAGAAAGAGAGGTCTTCCATTTGCTGGTTCACTCCCAAAGGACTACAACAACCAAAGCTGGCCCAGGCTGAAAGCAGGAGGAGCCTGGATCTCAATCTGTGTGTGGGTCCCAAGTGCTGGGGCCATCTTCTGCTTCCCCAGCAGACTGTAGGGAGCTGGATTGGAAGTAAAGCAGCTGGGACTCGAACCCGCACTTCGATGGGCAGGCGGCGGCTTAGACCGCTTCATCACAGTGCTGGCCCAGTACAGGCTCCTTAATGTTCGTTAAGTGTTCTCTTTTTCTTGTCTCCATGCTTCCTGGAAGGTGTTTGTTTCAGGGTTTCTGACGGACTTTGGGAATTCTCTAGTTTGCGCTGGGGATTCTTTGGTGGGGTGTCTGTGGTGGTGATGGCGTTGGGGAAGAAACAGAGCATTGGCCCCAGGAAGAGGACTCCTGGGTTGTCCAAGGCGGGAGAGGAGATGGTGATTGACAAGCACACTGCTGCAGGGGGAAAGCCATCCCGGTAGCAGGGACTCTCCGGGCTGTCTCTCCAGCAGCTGAGCATGGTGGGGAACGTACTAGATGGGGCCCTGTTGGAACTAAAAGCAAAGTTGTTATTGATAGACACCTGTACTTGTATGTGTTGATTAGTTAGTGATATTTCCATCCATAGGAGCAGTGTGACGTGATCGAGTCAGGGTAATGAGCACTTTCTTCGTGTCTTTGTGTCGGGAACATTCAATGTCCTCTGCTGGCCTTTGAAATGAACAATAAAGTTTTGTTAATTCTAGTCACTCTGTTATGCTATAGCACACTGCACCTGTTCCTCCCATCATTTTATACCCAGTAACCAACTGCTCTGAAGCCTGCCTCTTCCCACCCCACCCACCCACCCACCTCTACACTTCCCAGCCCCTGGTATCCACTCCTCCCTCAGCTTCCATGCATGAGTAAGCACCTAGAGCACTTGTTATGTGCCTGACTGCTGTTAGTATTAGGTTCACCAGGGTTGTCCTCATTCACAAGTGGCAGGGTTTTGTCCCTTTCTAATGATGACGGTTGAATAGTATTTTGTTATATGTGTATGTGTGCATATATATAAATATATAAAATCTCCTTCTCTTTATCCATCCATCAAGTGATACTCAGGTTGAGTCCATATCTTGGCTATCCTGAACAGTCTTGCAGTTAACATGGGAGTACAGGTGTCTCTTTGACAGACAGGTGTCATTTCCTTTTGATATTTACCCACTAGTGGGACTGCTGGATCATGTGCTAAATTTGGTTTTCTGAGGGACTTCCATACTGTTTCCTTAATGTTGATGCAGTTTACATTTCCACCAACAGTGACTGCTAGAATTTTCTCAGTCTGTGGAGTTGGGAACATCTTTGAAAGACACTGCCACAGATGGAGGTTACAAATGTGGATGCCTCTGGGGCCAGGCAGGTGATGTTAATGAGTGCCACTGGCCCCTAGAAGATAAACATCATATGTTTCCCCTGATCTGTGGTAACTAATAGAGTACAAAAAATGTAATGTATGTGAGCAAAATTGGCACTTTGAGATTCAATGATGTTTACAGCCCTTGCATCTACTGTTTATTCCTTCTTACTGTTTGTTGAATTCTTTACTTAATGGGGGGGGGGGGTTTAAGCTTAGGATTACAAAATAAACTGAAAGTAGGCATGGTAAAAATTAAGAGGAAAAAGGAAGAGGGAGGGTAGAGTGGGAAGTATCACTACGCTCCAAATCTGTATATATATGAAATACATGAAATTTGTTCACCTTCTATAAATAAAAAAAAATTAAAAAGTGCAGCTGACTAGCTTACTTGGTTCAGGGGCCAGCCTCTACTCATTCCCCACCAGTTGTGGTCTTCAGAATTGGGGACCTCTGTGTTGCCAGGCCTTGGGCTTTTATTTTCGCAGAAGCCAGCTTTTATGTAAAATTCCCAAATTATTAAACTTGAACTTAATAGACACCAAAAGCAAACACTGTTGGGATTAAACCAGATATCTTCAAGCAGAATTTATTCTGAAGGCTATCAGTTGGGGCCTCTGCCATGGGAGTTATAAATGCGATAGCAAAGGCTGTCACTGTTCCATTCTTCTTTGAATGGAACTTGCGTTTACGCCATGGATTTCTAGTATTTCCACCTCCCAGCCTTACCTAGTATTACCTTCCATGTCCTTTACCCCTACCATGACCCTAACCATCCTGGGAAATAAAAATGCTCCCAAATTTGCAAATAACAAATAACTCCTAGGGAAACAACATTGGTACTCTGATCTGAGGTTTTTCCAGTACCAATATGGACAAGATTCAAGTGTGTCTGTGTTCCCATTGCTGGGAATAATCTTGGGCCAACATGACATCTCTAAGTCATGGTAAAACCTTTGTCTCCACCATCCTGCCTCCTACTCTGATTTCGGTGGCTTTGTTTTTGGGTAAATGCACCTGGCCTTGGCCTCTAGCAGGACCAGGAGGTGGCTGGTTGGCAGAAGGATCACTTGCAGCCATGACTATATCTCACGTTTCTTTGATGACAGCAGCCCTGACTCAGGGCAGGTATTGTGCCCCAAGGCTATTCCCAGGAAGTGCCACAATGTGCTAAACTGGCAGCACTCCAGCTGCTTTGGAAGGTTGTCATATAGGACAGTGCTTGAAGCCGAGCTTGGTGAGGCGTGCTCTTCAAGAGAAGGTTAATTTTCTGGAGAGTGGTTGGGCTGTATCTAACACTGCTCATCTGAGGCGGGGATTATGGCACAGTGTGGCTAGCCAGTTGATGCTGCCTGCATCCTACACTGCAGTGTCACTTTCAGACCGGTCTACTCTACTTCTCATGTAGTTCCTGCTGATGCAGCCGGGGAGGCAGCAGGTGATGCCTAGGGGCCGGCGCTGTGGCGTTATAGGCTGAGCCTCTGCCTGCAATGCTGGCTTCCAAGATAGGTGCCAGTTCGAGTCCCAGCTGTTCCACTTCCTATCCAGCTCTCTGCTATGGCCTGGGAAAGCAGTGGAGGATGACCCAGGTCCCTGGGCCCCTGCACCTACGTTGGGGACCAGGAAGAAGCTCCTTTCTCCTGGCTTTGGATCAGCTCAGCTCCAGCTGTTGGGGGCAGTTTGGGGAGTGAACCAGCAGATAGATGGAAGACCTGTCTGTATCTCTCCCTTTCTCTGTAACTCTACCTCTCAAAAAAAAATGTATATATAAAAAAAAAATGATTGGGCCCCTGCCACGAACAGGGGAGACCCTGAGGGAGTTCCAGGCTCTTGGCTTCAGCTTGGCCCAGTCCAGGCCATTGTGGACATGTAAGAGTAAACCAGTCAATGGATGATAACCTCTCACTGTCACTCTGCCTTTTAAGTAGATGAAGGTAATAATTTAAAAACTTAAATAGCCCTCTCTCTCTGAGGACAATATCAGAAGTATGGAAATGCTTTGTGCAGTTAGATTATTTGTAGAACTAATTCCAATAGCCAAGAGCAGTAAAAAAGTTAATGTTCCATGGTAGGAGAATGATTAAGCAATTTTGGAGCTAGCTAGTTGATATGATAAGTGACCCTTAAAGTTTATGAAGACTTTTTCATGAGAAAACAACATATTAATTGGCAACAACATAAATACACAGCATTATAGTTACTTGTAAGCCTATTTTTGTAGTTTTTTTTCTTTTTTAAACATTTTGTTTTCATTTTATTAGACTGATCTACCTTCCATCTGCAGGTTCACTCCCCCAGTTTCCTGCAGCAGCAGGGCTGGGCCAGGTCAAAGCAAAGGACCTGGAGCTCAATCCAGTTCTCCCATGTGGTTGGCAGGAACACAAGAACTTGATTCTTTATCTTCTGCCTTTCAAGGGTGTGCATCAGCTGGATTGAAAGTAGAGGAGCCTGGGCTTGAACCTAGCACTTTGAGACACCCCCATCTCATATTAAACAGTGTCTCAACTACTGTGCAATGACACCTGCCCCTGCTTTGTTCCCTCTTACATTTTCCTATACTTTTCCAAATATTCTACACTATAAAATGAGTATTACCTTTAGGAACATGGACTTCTTATTTTCAAATAGCTTTAGATTAAAAAAATTGCAAAAGATAGTAGAGTTCCTGTGTACCTCACCCAGATACCCCTATATTTATGTTACTTTCAAAAATTAAAATAAGTTATTCTTAATATAAGCTAGAGAACTATGTTTATCACATGATGACTTCTCATAATTGTATAGATTTATTTTCAAGGAGGTTTTCAAAGGCAAAACTATGTTCTTTATAAAAATGGGTTTTCGTGACTTGTACCATCACTTATTTATTCAAAATGCTACATTTAACTGAGATCCTGAATGTTTCACATTTCCTGGAAGGAACAGTCAAAAACCCTCTTTAATTTTCCTGTTTGTCCTAAAATGATCTAAATGGATCTGTTGATCATCAGGATTTTACTTTTGGGTTTGGCTTTGAGTTAGGCTGTGTTAAAGACAAGGAAGTTACTCATCCTTCCTCTGGTGCTCAGTATTCATGATCCCTTCTTAAACTTCCTTAGCCACATAAAAGTCAGTTTTATGGGAGTCTATAATGGATCTGAGTTTAAAATGCAGTCAGCTGAAATTGAATTTACCAAGTAGATGCTATTTTTGTCCTCTATTTTGACTGATCAACTCACCAACGCTGGGAGCCAAAAATAATAAACCCTGTCATTTTTGCAAGTCAAGCCATCAAAAGAAATATTAAGAAATGGCAGCAATTGGTAATTAGGGGTTTCTGCACTACGTTGTTCCTGACTGGGAGCCCTTTGGAGAAGGGGCCATTGAGTGGCTGTGTCTCCGGAGTGCAGGGTGGCTTGTTTTTGAATTTGTGCTGTGTTGGCCTCTTCCTTCCCACAGTGAGAAGAGCTGGCTCAGCAAAGGGGTAAGAACTCCCTAATGCCCTCCCTTTCCCTGACATATAGGGTAACATGTCACAAAATCATCTTCACGTCACTAGTTCAGACCACACGTCTTTAGCTTTGACCTTTTACAATGAGTGCAAACAGGCCAGCCCCGTCCTTGGTAGTGGCTCTTCTTTGGCCAGGGGCCCCTGTGGGTGGTGGTCAGTCCTAGCTCTGTAGGTAAGGGTGAGAGTGGTGTACCCGACTGTGATTTGGATGACAGATCTGAAGGAAAGAGCAGTGGTTGTCATGTGAGTTTAGTTGGAAGAATGTGGTGGGAACATAGGGATCATGTGTAAGGTTGACCCACGTAGGTTTTGTCCCCTAGGGTTGCCATCAACCTGGTGAAGACTCCTCCCACAATAAAACATCCCAGCCCCCTCCAGTTTACAAGGCAGCACTTCCAGGGTGTGGAGAACAAACAGGCCAGTGTTCTACTGCTGGAATGCTGTGGCCTTCCGAGCTTAACTAAGGGAAATCTATACAGTCTACTTCTAGAAGGCCAGCCAGGGAGGGAGAAGACAGGAAAATGAAGAGACGATTCAGTGACCATTAATCCTTGGATAGCCCTGTGGCAAAATGGACCTGCTTTCTCCTGTCTTTGTTAGCAGCAGATTAAGTTGGTTAAAGAATCCCATCGTCCTCGAGAGAAAAGCCAGTGGCCTTTACGGAGATAGTCCAAAGCGACTGAAGATATTCTTTCCTTCGGCAATTTTTGCTAAGATTCAATGGCACACAACTGATTTGGGGTCAGTCCTTAAGCACGTTGGCTGTCCCCAAAAGAAAGCCAGCACAGCCAGGCCTTCTCCACAGTCCACAGGTCAGCATATCTACCAGTGCTTTGCAGGAAGGGAGCTCATTTAGAATCTTCTTTTCTTATTTATTTGAAAGTCAGAGTTACACACAGAGGAGAGACAGAGAAAGAGGTCTTCCATCAATGGTTCACTCCCCACCTGACCACAACGGCTGGAGCTATGCCGATCCGAAGCCAGGAGCTTCCTCTGGGTCTCCCACGCAGGTACAGGGGCCCAAGGACTTGGGCCATCTTCCACTGCTTTCCCAGGCCACAGCAGAGAGCTGGATCAGAAGAGGAGCAGCCGGGACTAGAACCGAAGCCCATATGGGATGCCAGCACTTCAGGCCAGGGCGTTAACTCGCTGCGCCACAGCGCCGGCCCCCAGAATCTTATTTTCACAAGGCTTCAAATGCTGAGATCTGACTCAACTCTTTAGTGCATAGCCTCATGGAGGCTGCATAGCTGAGTAGAATTAAAAACTGCTTTCCTTCATGTCTTCCTCTCCATCCTTCTTCCTGCAACAACCTTTGACCGCATATTGATTTTTGAAAGTCGCACTGTAAGATTAGAGCCAGGGGTCTCTCCAAGGATGCTTGTACCCGAAAATATGTTTTCTTATTCCTCAAAGCTGAAAGCCGTAAAGAAAAGAACATTCTCGTAATGAGCAGTCTAGCAGATTCAGCTCCTCGCAGTTTGAGTAGTTCATGTGAATTAGAAGCAGCCGAAAGTAGGTCATGTTGTAGGGATGAATTAGGCTTCACTGCACATCTTACTGACTTTCCTAGGCTTTTTTCATCCCGAGTAGCTGATTGGTAGCTAATGACTGGCATAAATAAAGAGGCATTGATTCTCTTATTTATTTTGCCATCCTATTCCTTTAGAATATCAGGGAGGCCCAGTATGTGCTCCAGGGTGGTGTGTGTGTATGTGTGTGTGTGTGTGTGTGTGTGATCCACACAACAACCTTGAAAGTTGGGGTGATTATCCTCATTTGAGATATGTCGGAACTGGAGTTCATAGAGTCTCGGGTACATGGCCCAAGGACACACAGCTCTTTAGTAAAGGATCTGAGATTTGGATGCATCTCTCTCTGGCAGCCCTAGTGTTTTTGGCCACATTCTCCTGATTTAATCACTTGAAATTCTTTGAAATGGATTAGTGGGAAGCAAATTGAAGTAACAATGTAAAACCTTAGTGCCTCATAAAACAATGAAAATTACTTACCATGATATTAAACACTTTTAAGATTTATTTTTATTTTGAAAGAGTTAGGGAGGAGAGAGGAAGAACTCTTCTATCCACTGTTTCACTCACCAGGGTGAGTGCAACAGCCAGCGCTGGGCCAGGCTGAAGCCAGGAACCAGAAGTTACAACTGGGTCAGCCACATGAGTGGCAGAGACCCAAACCCTTGGGCCATTTTGGGCTTCTTTTCCCCAGCTGTTGGCAGGAAGGTGGATTGGAAGTGGGACAGCTAGGATGAGAAATGACACTGGATGCGTCACAGGCAACAGTGTTATTGCTATGCCACAATGCTGACCCTGACGTTCAGCAATTTTTAGAAAAGAACAGTAACACCTGATATTCATTTGATTTTAGTGCTTAGGAAGGACTAGGCGTTATGAATGGGAGAAAGCAATAATACATAAACAAGTGATATTTTACATGTCATAGTGAACCCACTACAGAAGAAAATAAGGCGTAAGGAGGGAGGTGTGTTGGGGGGGCAAGGTATTTCCTAGAGAAGCCTCATTAAGAGGGTGACATTTGGGCAGAGACATAAGGGAAATGCAGGGGCAAGGCTTTCAAATTTTCTGGAGGAATGCTGCAGAACAGGTAGCAAGTGCAAAAGCCCTGAGGTGGGGTGCTTTCCCGGATTTGAGGAAACAAGGAAGTGACCATCTGGACAGGCCCTCAGCTGGGGCTTCCCCATGCCTTCCTGCTACAGCCAGGTCTGCCCTGTGGTTGCCTTCATCCTTAAGCGGCACAGAGACCCCTAAACGGGGAGTGGGGAGGGCAGGCAGAGCTGCTATAGAGCGAGCTGCAGAGAGAGCGGGGATCCAGACCATTTGCATATTTAAAGAGCTCCCTCACATGCAATAAAACTCAAATCATTTTAATTGAACATTTAAATCCTTCTCACTGATAGGTATTTTAGGCGTTCGGCTTTATGCCAATTATTGCATCATCTTAAAAGAGAAGCTTTTAAATTAATTAAACCTATTACACTTGAATATTTGATTCCTGTGAATACATCATTTAAAATCTTCACTTCAAAAATAATTTGAGGGACTAGTAAACTTTGCCAGGTGCATAGGTTAGGACATTTTGCTAAGTAGCCTCTTGAAGGGGGCTTTCCAGCATAGCCCCAGGCAAGCAGATGTGCAGGGTCTTCATCCATTTGCACCGCAAGCCTCCGGGTTCCCCAAGTTGTGTGGCTTAGACAACAGACGCTTACCTGTCACCATTCTGAAGGCCGGGGAATCCACGGTGCCTGGTGGGGACCTGCTTTCTGGTTCATAGTCCTCCTGCTGGGTTCTCTTCTATAAGCTCGCTGATCGCCTTCGTTCAAGCTCGGCCCCGTGACCTACTGGTCTCCCCCCTCCTCAACACAGGAATCTGCCGACACTGGCTCCATTACATGTGGCCTGGCTTCCTGCGGCGAGTCTGCCGGAGTGGGGCTTTGGGGTTCTTGATGAGCCAGGTTTGGGAGCCCCTGATCTGGGGCAGAGAGGATGTAGATGGAGTGGAACCTCACTCTGATCTGGCTCAGATGATAAGGATGCCCTTCTTCTACCTGCTCGCTGTTGTTGTGACAGTTAAGGAAGGTAAGGCTTTGCCGTAGTGACTCAGCCCTGCCAGCCCCAGTGGTTTAGTGCCAGGCAGTCTGTCTGTCTCTTAGGCCAAATTCCAGGGCCAATGATCTGGCTGGGCAGCAGCTTTTCTCCGGTTAGTGCCACAGACATCCTGGTGAGTTTCATCCAGTCACACTGTGTTCTCCTCGCACCTCCACAGAGATCCTGCAAAGTGAGCCCCAGAGAGGATCCATCTGGGTAGGTTGTTTTAGGGGCCAGAGCTAGCTGTATTGCACTGGGTAACACTAGTCTCTTGGTCCCTCCTAGATGCAAGGAGATCAGAAGAGGTAGCTCTCCTCTGTGCTTCGGAGGCAAAAACAGTACTTGGGAAACACACAGCATTGGCTTTCTGATCATAATTCATGACGGACTCTCTGGGGCAATTTTCTGTAGGTTCCCAGTGGTTTTCTACCAGGTCCGCCCCATACTTCAAGGTACTCCATACTCGGGATTACTTACCAGTCTGCCTTCAATTCTAGTTCAGCTTAGCATGAGGAAGAAACCAGTCTGGTCACATAGCAGACCCCCTAACCATCCCCATAATTATTTTAGCTTAAAGTTAGAAGTCTCATCCCAAGAATAACAGCTTTTTTGCCCTCCCCCCTTACCATATTCTCTAAAATTCTCACATTTTTGCAAAGCTTGTTCTGTTGTTGCCAGCATGGGTTTTAGTGGCCACAGCAGACGTCTTGCAGGAGTGGAGGATCCTAGTGTTTGATCTGGGGACTTCTGGACAGTCTATAAGCAGACAAGATACAACTCCTAAGAGAGAAACACTCGGGGTTGGTGCTTTGGTGTAGCAGGTTAAGCTGCCACCTGCAATGCCAGCATCCCATATGGGTACCAGTTCAAGTCCTGGCTGGTCTCCTTCTGATTCAGCTCACTGCCTGATACTCTTGGTAAGGCAGTGGAAGATGGCCCAAGTGATTGGGCCATGCACCCACCTGGGAGACCTAGACGAAGCTCCTGGCTCCTGATTTCAGTCTGGCCCATTTCCCACCGTTGTGGCAATTTGGGGAGTGAACCATTGGATGGAAGATCTTTGTCTCTTCCTCTTTCCTACTCTTTGTAACTCTGCCATTCATATATAAAATAAGACTTAAAACACACACACACACACACACCTGAGGGCAGAAGCAGTTGCCTCTGATGGGATGCAGCAATCTGTTGTTTGACAGTCCACCAGGTGGTTTTCAAAAATTGAGAGGGGAAGAAAGTTTGGAGGAAAAAAATGAGAGCATTCTCATCATCTGGTTCACTCCCCAAATACTCACAGTGGCCATGGAGCCAAAGCCAGGAGCCAGGGACTCATTCCAGATCTCTCCAGGTGGATGCAGGAATCAAACTACTTGAGCCATCACGTGACTTCCCAGGTTCTGTACAAGTCGGAAGCTAAAGTCGGGAGCCAGAGCTGGGAATCAAATGTAGCTACTCTAACGTGGGACCTGGGCGCTCACCTGTGCTGGGTGATTTTGATGTACACCGATGATTGAGAATGACTGACATGGATTTCCTCTCCTGATGATAGGTTTGTGTATTCCCAAGTCACTAGGGAACCTGGAATGATAATGTTTTTTTCTTGTTAGAGAAAGATCTGGATATAGCCTCTTGGGGTACTTGCTAAGGAAAACTACGATTTGTTTAGATTGGATGCCAGCTTCTTGTGTATGTGTGTTTACTCTGTAGTGAGAATCGATATCTAGAAAGCTGACCTGAGGCAGGTCAGTGTCCAAGATTGCTAGTTATTCTTCACGTGCACTATACAATACGCTGAAGAAATGGACTAACAAATCTCAAAAGCATTTTGAAGCAGTGGTTGATTGAAATGCTTTTATAGTTTGGCAGATTCTTTTTGGCCACTCTCCTCTGTGTACAGAGCTCTGGGCAGTTTGATGTTTTAGAGGCCTGAGTTGTATAATCCTAATATTAGAAACAATGCCCACTTTCCCCATAGCTCGCTATCTTAGTGAACAGTGCTAAACCAATGAAACCGGTGGGGACCAGCAGGTAGTATTAGGAACCTCACTTATGATGTTTGGAAGCTGGAGGAAGAGGGGCTTGGGAACAGAGGGGCTCAACCCCGAAGGGCTCTGGGACTTGATTTCTGTCAATAGTCCCTGAGGTGATCAAGGTTTTGTTTTGTTTTTGTTTTTTTCAAAGTGATGGAAGCATGTTCCCCTGAGTGCTCAACTTCCCAGCCCTTTTGCAAACATCAACTAATGAATCAAGCCCTAAATAAATCCCTTGCAAGCTGATCTTCTGCCATATCCAGCAGTGTTCTCTGCTCCCCAAATTCCATTTCTAGAATTTTATTTTACTTGAAATGCAGAGTCAAACAGACCTCTCATCTGCTAGTTGACTCCCCAAATGCTCAGAATGGCCAGTGTTGAGGTAGACCCAAACCAGGAGCTGGGAGCTCGGTCCAGGTCTCCCAGGTGGGTGGCGGGGACATAGTACTTGAGCCAACACCTGCCTCCCAGGGTGTGCCTCCTGTTCAGCTTCCTGCTGAGTAGCTGGAGCTCTAACCAGGCCCTCAGATATGGGCTGTAGGCTTCCCTCATGTCAGTTTAACTGCTGTAGGCCTCCCCTTGCCCAGATTCTTAAAATGTCACCAGCCTTGACTGTTCAGTTAATTTTACCTGGAAACTTTTGTTAAAACTAAGTTTAGGGGCCCGGCGCTGTGGCACAGTGGCTTAACGCCCTGGCCTGAAGCGCCGGCATCCCATATGGGCTTCGGTTCTACTCCCGGCTGCTCCTCTTCTGATCCAGCTCTCTACTATGGTCTGGGGTAGCTGTAGAAGATGGCCCAAGTCCGTGGGCCTCTGCACCCATGTGGGAGACCTGGAGGAAGCTCCTGGCTTTGGATCGGTGCAGCTCCAGCCATTGTGGACATTTGGGGAGTGAACCATTGGATGGAGGACCTCTTTTTCCCTCTCTCTCTCTCTCCCTCTCTCTCTTTGCTTCTCCTCTCTCTGTGTAGCTCTGACTTTCAAATAAATAAGTCTTTTAAAAAAAAACAACCCTGAGTTTAAATTACAGCTAAACAACAAATAGCATGGTAGGAGAAAAATGACTTTGGACTGTTAAGTATGTAATATTTGAATATACAATAAGTATAAAATCCCAGCAAGATGAACAGGGTAATTTTTAATTTATTTTTATTTTTAAAGATGGATTTATTTATAGAGTAACAGAGAGAGGGGGAGAGACACACATACAGAGAGATATTCCATCTATTGGTTTACTTTGCCAGTGACTATAATGGTCAGGGCTGGGCCATTCTGAAGTCAGGAGCCTGGAACTCCATCTGGGTCTCCCGCATGGGTGGCAGGGGCCCAGGCATTTGGGCGTCTTCTGTTGCCTTTCAGGTACATTAGCAGGGAGTTGGTTCACAAGTGGAGCAGCTGGGTCTCAAACTGGAGCCCATGTGAGATGCCAGCATTGCAGGCAGCGACTTAACTTGCTATGCCACAGTGCCAGTCTCCAGGCTAACTTTTTATTATAAGTCTATTTCATATCACATAATCTTATGATATATGAAGTTAGTTTATCTGAAAGTTAAATTTCACTGGGCATCGTGAAGTTCTGTCCAGTAACTTACTAGTCATAGCTCATTAGGACTGGCAAAGTGACACTCGGAGGCCATGAAGATGTCCAGGGCTGCTTAATCCACGGAGGTCGCCACGAATCGGCACAGGCAGTGTTTATTAAGCAATCCTGGCTTTGTTTCCAAGCTGGCTTGGGCCACTCTCTCCTCTTGTCATTCTCTTTCTGCTCTCAGCCCTTTCGTCTCTCAGCAACAACACCATCCAATCCGAGTTCTTCTCCTTCCCTACTGGCCTCTCCCTGAAGATTACGTGTATCTTTCCATTTTGGAGTCAAAAAACCTGGCATTTCTGACAAACAGCTTAGCCAACTGCAATCCTCCTGTGGAAGCTTTTTATCTTTGGGAGTTGGAGAGCGGTTTCGTGATTTACCAGAGTTCTTTGTGTAGGTAACTGTGGCTCATCTCATTAGCAACAATTAGATGAATGGGAACACCTGACCTCCACCAGCTTGGCTCTAATGAGAAGAAGGGAGCAGCCGGTGTCAGGTACAAGTAGGGGAAGGAAGCAAGCTCCCTTGGCTTCTGTGAAACGAACAGGAGCCTGGCAGCAGCAGGGGAAAGTCATTTTGTTCTTGCTGTCCTAGATTCCAGTTGTGGCCTACGGAGACCTTTTATGCTTGTTTAGTTCTCTAGGAAATCAACAGGAACATGGGACGCCGAGGCAGCCTGTCAGAGTGAGAGGAGATGACCCAATCTGAATATCCTCACTGTGCAGTTCTCAGATGGCGTTCAAGGCTTCAACACACAGGGCTTGGACGTTGACAGAGCTTCAGCCACACCCCCTATGCAGGGGGCGTGCCAAAGATGGTGGAAATCGTGCCCCTTTGCTTCTCAGGTGTATCAAAACCATAATGTTAGTTTTATGTGGGCAAAGCTCTGATTGGGAATGACCAGCTGTCACTGCCTGTGGCCACTGGGAACACATTGTACAGAGAGCTGGGTTGGTGTTCTGCTCTGTTTTGACCTGCCAATGGATGGGGTACCAGATGTGCTGTAGACACTGGTGGTCTCCGTTCTGTTTGCCATGGAGGGCTCTTGGCTGTTAGGGGTTTGATTAGAAACTTAGAATGTGAGATTTAAACTGTTAGCACTGTGCACCCTCAATAGATATGGTTTGAGAGCCCATCTTTATCAGAGGCCAGCGTTCTTTCGCTCTGAATCATGGCTTAGAAATGATCAAGTTGAAGGACGCAGGATGATGAGGCTGTGGTCATATCTTCCATTGCCACATATTTTGCCGTATCAATATGCTTCATTTCTTAAGAATTTTCCATTGATGACAGTGAAATTACTTAACCTGTCTAATCCTATCCCACTCCTCGGACCTAGTTCAGGCCCCTGATGTATGCTTTCCTGGGTTCTCACAATTGGAAGAATACCCTGGGCTGGGGGTGCTGGCGGGAAGAGATGGGCTGTCTCCATTTCCGTAACACACTGGATAGATGTCCGTGGCAGTCCGTGCTCACTGGATAGATGAATGAAGTAGACTCTTGAGCGTGAAATGCTTATCACCCAAAGGTCAGTAGCAGATCCTAGGGGTTCCTGGAGGTCCAAAGGAGAAGCTGGGATAAGTTACCTGTTGGTTGGATTATGTTCAGAGACCCTTTCTGGCCATGTCCCCCACATACCTCCTGTCATCCTCACCTGCTGAAAGTTGTGTCCATGTGGAATGTAAAGAAAGGTCTTGCGAGTCAGAGACCGAGGAAATAAGTACCATGTGCTAGAACAGGAGTTGGCCAGAGGAGAAGTGGTTAGGTCTTTGTCACAACTATTCAAGTGTGCCCTTGAAAAGCTGAAGCAGCTGGAGGCAGTAGGCAAGGGAAGGGTCTTGACCATGTTTCCATAACACTTCATTGATGGACACAGACGTGTGCATTTCAGATAACTTGACCATATCGTGAAATGCTATTTAATACACAACGTCTCCCAAACATTTGACACAGTAAGGAAATTCTTCACTCGCTGGCTGTACAAACATCAGGGTGAAGCACCAGACTTGGTCTGTTGGTTCAGTTTGGCGAGGCTTGTGCTGGAAAAGCACTCTCCTTACAGCTGGTGAAAGAGGCAGTTTGGCTTTATCTGCCTTGCAGCTTCCCTAAGCACAGAAATGAGGGACAAAGGACCTTTCCTTAGTGGCTTATCTCGACGCCAGGCTGTGTTTTTGTGTAATTTGCCCTTGTGTGTCTGTGTGCATGGTAGAACTGGGACCACAGGTTCAAGCTGCATTTGGTCTGCTTTCTTAGAAATCTGGAATGATGAGAGGGAATTGTAGAGAACCAAGTTAAAAAGCCCAGTATAGGAAAACATGATGCAGTTTATATGTGCTTCTAAAAAAGACTTTCTGGAAGGTGTTGCCTGACTGGTAACCATGGTTACCCATGAGCTTCAGGAGTAGGATTGTTAAAGGGAGGAGGTGCTTGCCTCTTCTGTGAACTATGTGATGATTTTAAAGGAGAATGATTCTGACATTAGTTGTGGACTTAAAATTAGTGGAGTATTTAATTAAAAAAGACATTCATTAAGAAGAATACAGTGAAACTGCTTGTGTCAATCTGCAAACACGGTTCGTGTGTGGTTTAACTGATGTTGTGATCTTTTCATTTTGACACTTAGTGAAATACAGCTTTTGGGAAATCCCATCTCAGGGAGAGAATTGACAAACAGACATGTTTTAGGTTTTGTAGGGGTAAGAATATGTTCTCCATGGAGGTTGATATTTAAAATAATATGTACTTAAAATCCAGCAGTCTAAATCCAATCCACATACCCAGAGTTTGAGAATCCATTTCTCATTAAAATACAAGAAGACCTTGCAAGGCAGGTGGGGTGTTCCCAGATTCCAACGTGTTTTAATAAGTCTCCACCAGATTCTCTGTGCTTCAATTGAAAGTTCCTGCTAGATTGCTGGAGTTCAAAGTGAAACAGGTAAAACTGAATTACGGTGGGCTCCAAATGATGTTTGTTTTCAAAATGGTGGCTCTGAAAAGTCTTTGGTTCCATGCTTCAGTTATTTCCTATCTTGCGGCTTCTATCGCTGCCTCCCTGCCTGGTGCCTAATCTGGTAATCTGAAATCTATTTGTCTGCCTGGAATTCGATAGGCCATTTTGCTGTCGTCCATCTGTCTCCTACAGGAGGTGAAAGTACTTTTCAGAAATGGCTTGGGTTGATATTATTAATCTTTATAAGCAGAGAAATTCCTTGAATAATTTAAGAGCCAAATGGCATGAGGGGGACTTTGTATGAAGGTGAATTTTCCTGTCCGCTTTAACTACCACGGGCATGGCCCGCCTCTGATCCACACCACTCACGTATCAAAGCATGGAATGTTGGTGTTCTTTTATACAGGTTTCTCTATTGTGTACCACCGAAGGCAATGAGCTAACATCTGGAAAATTCTTATTTACTTTTTCCTTTGTTGTTTTTAAAGACACCCACGATGAGCTACTATCGAAAAGAAAGCCCTTCTTGTTCTGTGAAACAACAGATGCTGCCTTTGACCTTGTGGGTTCAGGGCAAACCCATTCTTGTTTACATGTCTTGAATTACCGGGATTTGCCAGTATGAAGGCAGCAGTTGGAATTGAGTGCTTTTAAAGTACATGAATGATTTTTTCCCCCCAAGACTGGTCTGCACAGCTGTTGCTAAAAAAAACTTTATTATCCTACCTTTTTCCAGTTCACCAAAAGATAGTCTTTACAAAATTCTCATGGTTTTGGTTTTCCTCTGACGTTTAATTGAAATTCCCCAAGTTAGGGGTGTCCCAGCTTCTGGGTGTCTGGTCTTCCATCCACACCATACTTCATCTTGTGAGTGCCTGGGTTGGGGCAGGGTGTGTATTGTATTTGCATAAGTCAATGGTTTCTCTGGTTGGGGTAAGGAAAAGCAGCCAGTGTTGTGTTAGGTGAGTTGGCCCGAGTGGAAATATTGATATCCAACTGTGTTTGCTTTTTCTCGTCGCTACAACCTCTTTATAATGTTTGCTTTTGGAAAGTTGTGAAGGTAGCAATAGCTTTCTAGGAAATGTCAGGGCTGAGGTGGGCATTGTGGCACAGCAGGTTGAGCTACGACCTAGGACACCCACCCACGTCCCATTTCAGAGTGCCTGGGCTGGGACCCAGTTCTATCTCTGTTTGCCATCCAGCTTCCTGCTAATGCACTGGGAAGGCAGCAGATGATGGCCAAAGTGCTGGGGCCCCTGCTAGCCATGTGGGAGACCCAAATGGGATTTCTGGCTCTAAGCTTCAGCCTCCACACCTCTTGGCTCTTATGGGCATTTGGGAAATGACCCAGCAGATGGAAGATTATTTACTCTGTGTCCCTCTCCCTCTCAGCCTTTCAAATAAATAAGTAGGTAAGAGAGCAAAATGAAATTACCTTGCCTAGGAGTGGGTGCTTGGCACAGGCTGCAGACGCTGATTGGTATGCCCAAGTCCCATGTCACTGAGCCTGGTTCAAGCCCCGGCTCCTCTCCCAAGTCCAGCTTCCTGCTCATGTGCACCCTGGAGAGGTAGATGATGATGACTCAAGTACTTGGCTCTCTGACTCATGTGGGAGTTCTGGGCTCTTGGCTTTGCCTCAGTCCAGCCCTGGCTTTGTGGGGTATTTGGGAATCAAACCAGCAGACAGAACTTTCTCTGTCTCTGGCTCTTTCTCTCTGTAGCTTTAAATTTAAAAAAAAATTAGATACCATTCTTCATAAAGTAGAACCCTTTAGATATCACAAAGTACAATGGCATTTCTTCCCACATCACATCTCCAATCTGAGCAAGTTGACAGTGAGCTGATCAACTGAGTTTGTTTCCCTTCATAGGTAATTTTACTGTGCTTTTTCTTATCTTCTGGATGTAATGGGGTAAGTGTGGATCATTATAGTGAAGCTCCCTAGTAACAGTTCACATAATTTGAGTCAAGTTAGAGGCAAAAGACAGACATTCAAATATCATCCTGGGTACTTACCAAATTTAAATCAAAACATCTTTGTTCTACATTAGCTATGCCTGCTAATTAAAGAATAGGTAAGTTGCTCAGGTTTATAATGAGTCAATGTAGAAGAAACCAGAAGGCTCATGGCAGCCCCTTTTCCCTTGATGTGATCAGCAATAAGAGAAATTAGCCCCCAGGCCGGCCAACTTCCTCCAGGAATGTGTCCCTGTGCAAGCGCGAGCAGCTAAGGGTTTACTGCATCGCAGGAGCTGAATGTCCTCTCTTGATTCCTCCAAGGTCATCCTCCAGAGTGCTTTCAGGGCCCCTCTGAGATTCGGTGAGAGCTGAGGTTTTCAATTTCAGTGTTTAGAGACTGACCCTCCCTCTCAGGAAGTAGTTATCTTGCCTTCGGTGAATACTTCCGGAAGGCATCATTGGAATACCATTGTGTTGCTTGGATATAGAACAAGATGATGATAATCTTTTGAAGAAAAATTTTCCTTATTAATTTCTGATACTTAGGTTCCAGTGCTTTCAGATAAATGCTTCGAGAAACGAAGGCTATATAGAAGTTTTCTTAAGCTTATTTTTTTGTTAGTTGACTGCTCATAAATACCTTTGTTGGTTCAAATATCTAAGATAGATGTTTGAAATTTGTTTGTTCAGTCAACCAGTTACCCAATCAGCTAGCCAACCAACCAGACAACCAAACAACATGCCTGAATGCCTTGCTCTGGAATTCTTCTTTTCCTAAAACATTCACAAAGTGTTTTCAGAATATCAAGTAAGAATGGTAAGGGCATGCTTTATGAACTGTAACAGTTAAATCTGTTAACTTATCAGATAAGGCAAAACAGCCTTCTCTGTTGTTTTAAATCCGTCTTCATAATACATTGCTCCCAGACTATAGTTGGAACTTTGTGGAATGTTTGTCCAGTAGTAGGAAGTAGCAATTTCTATAAAGTTATGGGAAGTTGCCCATTCTGGAAAACTCTAAATGAAAAGGAGAAAACATTCCTCATGGTCCAGTTGCATTCCTGATATTTTTGCTTGTAAGTTTAATGCTGCGGGGCTAATCTTTTTTACGCACTAGGGTATTTGTGGGTACATTGTGAATCTTTGGAGGCCACTGGAAAGATAGAGATTGCATTAGTCTTGGACTTTTTTTTTTTTTTTTAATTTGAGAGTTGATAAAGTTTAACCTTCATGCATTTTGGAAGTTGTTCTAATCAATTTCTTTTTTTAAAAAAAATTTGCTCTTTGGGCAAAACGATAAAGGCCATAGGCCTTGTGAACATCTGCAGTTTAAAAAATTAGCCTTTGAAGACTTATTCTCTTTGTAAGAACATTCTGGAGCATTTTAGAGACTAGTTGAACAGAAGATTGCAATGTTTCCTATTGAGAGTTAGATTATACACAAAATAGGAGTTGACTTTTAAAAGTTTTTGCTTTGGATTTCTCAATTTCTGAGCATCCAGGCTTCTTTAAATAAAAGCTTATCTGTAACTGCACAGCTACCTATATTGTGGAAAATGATTACTTGGACCTGACATTTGGGATGTGTTTTTGCATGTGTTTTATGCTTGTCTTTTGAGTGGGCATTAGATAATTGAAAGACTCACAGTAAATAATGATGGTGGATTGTCTATCTTAAAAGCCACAAACCAAAGATAGCAGCAAACCAAGGAGATTTCAGTCCTTTGACAAGGTTCAGACAGACTTGTATAGTAGGTCACTCCTCTGCACAGTGAAGTGTGTGGGAAAACCTCGGCATACAGAGGCTGATCTAGGCCAGTTCCAGGCCTCCTGTTTATTAGCGATCTAACTTGATGTGGGTTAGGTAAGCCCCCTGATCATTAAGACTTAGATGCTTCCTAAATGCCAGACTTCATCCTAGGAATAAGCAGACGCTGCTCCTGTCCCGTGGGAGTCTCAAAGGCTGGATTTCGGTCCGGATGATGGCAATGCTCAACTCCAGAGCGCATGCTCCAGGTGCGGTGGAATAGGGGTACTCCTGCCCGGCAGCACACCCTCTTTGGACACCTGACTCTGTCCTAGGACTTGGATCCCTGTGTGCGTAGAAAAATCAGCCCTGACCTTTCAGGTGTTTGAGTCTGAGTAAGAAAGAGACGACTGGAGGCGCAAGGTTCTTGGGCTGCTGTACAGTGCTCACAAGGATGAAATGGGCTTCCTTTCTCCTTCATGCCTTCTTCATCCTGCCCACTCAGGCTCTCTGAACACCCAGCCTCCTTATCGCCTAAGCAGGTACTGAGTTAGCTGTGTTTCTGGGTGAGCACTTCCATGGAATGGAATGAATTTATGTGCAGGTGGATGGCTGAGGGCTTCTTCCTAAGAATGTTTGCATTAAAGCTGAAGACACCAGGAGCCATCAGGGCCACCACGAATACCTCTCCATCGGGCTGAGCCTCAGCACCGAGTAGGCCCCGTGCATAGCTGTAGACCACCCTGCATAGCTGGATGTGCATCTGTGTGTTTCAGGGCTGGTGTAAAGATGCCTGTTCCTATCCAGCTGTGCAGGGGGAATAGTGGGAGCCCTGGTACTTCCTGGCAGGGAGAACAGGTGTTCATGTTGTTGACTTTAGACTTCTTAGACGTAAATCAAGACTGAAGACTCTGGCCTGACCCAGAAGTTAGCAAGCTTTGTTACAGGGGAAAGTCTTCCTTAATACCGTGGTGGTTAACACATCTTCTGCAGGGCTTTAGCCTCCAGGTTCTTCTCCCAGAAGAGAGTTAGGACCTGTGACATTGTCCTTTATTGAGGTACTCCTCTGATGTGATCTCTTAGTTACCAAAAATATATAATTATGTATTTGAATTATATAAGGTGGTCACATGTGTTCCTCAAGTGAATAAAGGATAGTTGCTGCCTAGGTTAATAAAAAATACTCATACCCCTCATAGTAACCTAAGAACTACCTCTTAGGCAGTTGAACAAAGAGGGACTGCCTGCATAAACCATTTTTTCTTTATATTTTCCTTTTGAAACTCAGAACTCAGATAGGATCACTAATTTCCCTTCCCAACAAAGTTCATTGACTTCTAAAAGAACTCGGAATAGCTGAGTCCATTGGCCCCTGTGAGTTACCTGTCTTCCTCGTTTTCATCCAAAGGGTTTTACATCCCTTTAGGTCCTTTTGCTCCAGCTCAACTGATCTATTAACTGTTCCCCAAAGACCCTACTTTGTATTCCCAGGCCTTAGCTCGTACTGTGTATTCAGCAGGGAATAAATTTTGCTCCTTATTCACTTGTCAAATCCTACTGATTCTACAAGACTGAGTTCAAATAGCTCCTCTTCTATGAAACCTTCCATATTCCTACTAATCAGAATCAATTTCTTCCTCTCTCCCTCATTGTTGGCCTGTCGTGTGTACTCCTATTATCTGGATAGGCTCTTCTCATTCCTGCTCGTATCTGGTTGATTCATTCATCTATCCATACATTCACTCAACAATCATTTTCTGAAAGCTTTATCTCAGGCATTGTGCAAGAAGGTGGGGATATTATGGGGAGCCCAAAAAAAGCACACACAAAGCTGGTGTGTGAGCTCTGGGAAACTGAAGCCTTCTGTAGAAGCGGGGGACAGATACATTCAAAAAGCTACAACTTCAGCTGTGGCAAGAGCAAAGGAGACACTGTGCCTCCCTCTAGACGTAAACTCGATGCCAGTGAGAGCTTCTTGCTTGGCAGTCAAGGCAGTTGGACATACTAGCTATGACCAGACATGATGCAATGCGCAGCATGGCTTCCATTGAGACTTGACTGGTTTGCTCTATCCCTAAGAATATGTGGCTGTCCTAAAATGACTGTCAAGACTAAGGGAAAGGGAAGGCGGTTGTTGGAGTGAAAGATCTGCTCTTTGGGTGTGCTTTTCTTGCTGTTTAAATGTTGATCTGGGCTGGCACCATGGCTCAATAGGCTAATCCTCTGCCTTGCGGCGCAGGCACACCGGGTTCTAGCCCTGGTCGGGGCGCCAGATTCTGTGCCGGTTGCTCCTCTTACAGTCCAGCTCTCTGCTGTGTGCAGTGGAGGATGGCCCAACTCCTTGGGCCCTGCACCCGCATGGAAGACCAGGAGAAGCACCTGGCTCCTGGCTTCAGATCAGCGCGGTGCGCCAGCCGCAGTGGCCACTGGGGGGTGAACCAACAGCAAAGGAAGACCTTTCTCTCTGTCTCTCTCTCTCACTGTCCACTCTGCCTGTCAAAAAAAAAAAAAAAAAAAAAAGTTGATCCTTGTTCTCCAACCTGTCACCCAAACAAGAACCTAGCTCTGAGGAAATATAGTCATGTGTTTTTTAAAACATTCATACATTATGAAATAACAATCGTACGTGACCTTCACATGTTAAAATTATTTCATCATAACTGAATTTCTTACTGGTGGAATTGTTTTCTACTTGTAAGAATGTTCTTTTGGGGCGATGTTGTGGTATAGTAGGTTAAGCTGCTGCTTGGAGTGGCAATCCAAGTCCTGGCAGCTCTTCTTACATCCGGTTCCCTACTAATGAGCCTGAGATGCAGTAGATGAAGGCCTGAGTACTTTGGACCCTGCCACCCACATGGGAGACTTGGATGGAGTTCTGGGCTTTTGGTTTCAGCCATGTGGCCATTAAGGGGAGTGAATCAGCAGGTAGAAGATTGAATCTCTTTCACTCTGCTTTTCAAATTAATAAAAATCCTAAAAAAACAAAAGTGAACGTTCTTTCATAGCCATATCTAATAACGAAGGGAGCAGTTAGACTGCTTTCCAGGCCTGACAGGTAAGGAAGACAGCCCAGTGTTTCTGGGGCCTTTCACCCCTGACCACCTCCCCCATTACTCTGAGTCCTCCATGGAGTCGCCTAAACTTAACACTCACCGTTTCCCTCATTGTAAGATGGACAGGCTGAAGTTGAGGGTATTTAAATTTCCTCCCAGATCTGTATAATTCTAGCTATGTGTAATTCTAGAGCCCCTTTTCAAGATGAAAGTGAGTAAACTGTACCACGAATAACGACAAGGGTAATTTTTGCATAATAGGACAAGCTGGGTCCTTAGAGGTTTTTGAATTTATAAAGGACCTGCTGATAAAGCTCTTGAGTCTTTTCTAAACATTGGTGTTCTGACTTCATTTTCAAAACACTAGCTCCACGACTGTGAAATGATTCCTCAGCGGTGTAATCTCTCATCGGCCATAGCATGCTGGGAAGATGCGGGGCCCACGTGGAGAAGTTAAGCACACACAGATCTTGAAGGTCAGAGGCGCAGTTGATGGCACTTTGTGTGGTTCAGTACCCTCCTCTTTAAATTGCTGTGACCAGTCAAGGAGCTACCCCACGTGGGAACTGCTGGGCTGGGGCGCAAACAGAATGCGGGAATATGCGTCTTGTGAAAACCAAGGTAGTTAGCTCTGTCAGACACACAGGTGACACCACTGGCTTAATAAGCTGGGCAGTGTGCCATTCCTGCCGAAGAGGGAGGCAGTTCATTACATTTCACCCCAAGAGAGGAAGGAAGCTGATGAATTCCCTGGATGTATTTTGGTAACCTGGAAGTTGATGATGAAACCATCATTCTCTAGATGCTTGGCTCAAAAAGTTGAAAGTGCTCTGTGAAATACATTGGCTGACCCCTTGGATACCCACCACGAGGAAAGCGGTTTGGGCAAGCACTTGCAAAGTAGCTTTGGTAGCTGGAAGTGAAAACCTCAGTGTTGCTGTAGTCTCTGGACCTGTGGATAACAGTTGTTGGATACGCAGGCTGCTGTCGTCTTGTTCAACTACTTCAAAGGAAATATTTTAGATAATATACTATCATTTACATAGACATTTTTCTTATAAAATCATAATGTTTTGATTATTTTGGAAGAAGTAGGCACACACGGGAGGTGATTACAATTGATCATCCCACTATTCAGAGAGAACTTCTATGAAACTTTCATGGTGTATTTCTTCCTAGGCTGTTGATTTCCTCCAGGTTTTAAACATAGCACATGTGCAGTTGTGCAACATGTTTGTAAAATCGGACATATCAGCCAGCACCTCATGTTTTCTTGATCTGGAGCTGTTGGCTGGGGGCAGCTGAGGGAGTGCAGATCCATGTGTCCCCCGCCGCCTTTTCCTCCTCTTCATTTCTCTGCAGTGCAGAGGCCTGATGCCAGGGACAGCTGAGTGGGTGTGTCTCTGGGGGAAGGCACATCAACTCCTGCGGGATTTGGCACTTCCTCACCTTGCAAAGCCATTCCCTGTCCTGCCAGTCCAGTTCTAAGAATTTAGGTGATTGAGTTTTTACATGACTCATAGCAAAATTGATGGCAAAAGAGAAAAACTAGTAACAGTGGAATTTCTTCTTTAAACTTCTTTAAAGAAAAATCTTTGCCCTAATAGACCTCATTAAAATAGTGGGAAAGTTGTGGGACAAATGCATGGAGAATTTAATTAGTACTTCTGGGGCTGCTGGGCTCAGATGATAGGCTGGCTTTTTGGGAAGGTTCTTGTAGACCAAGGGATTGCTTCCAGGAGGAAGGCAACATCCCGTGTCCTGGAGTCAGGCTGGAATTAAGTTGCTTCCTTACCCTCTTCTGTGTGGTCATGAGTGAGCGTCTGTAAGCGTCCATGTCCTCCTCTGGACACAGGGGTGATGTACATTCCCCACGTGTTTAGGGAATGTCTGGAAATGTAGCACTTAGTGCTCATAAGTGTGTTCCTTCTGCTTTCCACAGCAGTACAGAAGGAATTCATCAGTGAGTCAGTGAATGATGATAATGATATGCTAATATTTACCCAGATAAACACTTTGCGCAGAACTATTTGTTTAATGTTAATCAGTGGGAAAGGTTCTCATCATACATTATGATTTGAATTTTTCTTCCCTCTTATTAACAAGATTTGAGTAAGAGAAATTGCTGCGTGGAAAAATGCTTCTTGCTTTGCTGTGGGGACATGCTTTGATATTTTCAAATAAATCTTGCAATGGACGTCTTTATTTGCACCACCCCAAAGAATTTTGGTGAGTAGGAGGGGTGAATGACCGGGTGTACACATTTGAGGAACAAATCATGATCTTAAGTAACTGAGTATCACACTTCCCCTTCTCTCTGCCTTCAGATCTAAGATTTTAACAGTCCCCATATTCATTGATTCAGTTATTGACCACCTTTTCTGTGCTAGTTTTGGGAAGGACAAAACTACATAGATCTCACAATGTTGGATGGGTGAAATTCTGTAAGTAAGAATCTGTCATCTACAGCTCTACTGGGGGCAGTGTTGGAGCAATATGAGCCCATCCCTCAGACTACACAGAGAAGATGTGGGTCAGACACAGCCCATGGCTTCAACCATGACGTCTGGTTTGCTGCACACACAGCTATGGGACAGACATAGGAGAGGCAGTGACGTGCATCATTTGTGATGGATCACTTCAATTCTTTCCAAGTGGGTGGGTTGTAAGTAATTATGAAAATGAGTAAGGACTGGAAGGTGATGACCATGGTGGGAATCAATAGGCAAGAAAGGCTGTGATCATGGGCCTCAGTGCATGGCCCTGACCATGGGATTTCAGACCAGGGATTTCTTTGCCAAAGCAGAACAGAGGAATGGTGGATGCTGATGCAAGCCTTCTCACCGGGAGACGTGGGAAACTCAACTCCAGAAAGGAAAAGCGCAGGCTGCTGGAAGGAGTTGGGGATGGCTAGGACTCTGCTGTGTTGAGAGAAGTTTAAGGATGTCTAAGTGTTTAACTTTATGAACACCAGGCGGCTTGTGTAACGCCCTGTTATGAAGTTATCTAGTAAGATTTGAATGAAAGGTCTTTATAAAAATTATTTACTCAAAAGGCAGAGAGGGAGAAGGAGAGTACTCCTTCACTTTCTAGTTCACTCCCCAAGTGCCCACAATGGCCAAGGGTGAAACTAGGGGCCAGGCATTCAGAGTCTTCTACATGGATGGTTGGAATCCAACTACTTGAATCATCACTGCTGCCTCCCAGGGTCTCCATTCGCACCAGGAATCGAACCCGGGTACTCTGAGCTAGGATCTGGACGTCTTAACTGCTAGGCTATTATGGCTCTTAATAAGATTCCTACTCCATACCCCTTATAAAATTTTTATCCCAGAACTTCTTTACATTTTTAAAAGAAATGAGGGCTCCAAAAAGCTTTTGCTTATGTGGGTTATATCTGTCAGGGTATGGTCCAACACCAATAGATGGGAACTTATTAAATGCAATGAAGAAAGTTTTAACTATGAGAATACATCAACACAGTTCCTTCCAGAGGCATGTGTCCTCTGGAAACCTCCTCTGGAAACCTCCACTGTATGGTTGTGGGGGACAAAGGTGTGAAAAGCACGAAACATAACAACATTATTACAGAGTCAGTTTGACCCCATGGGCCCACTGAAGGGCTGTCAGGACCCTCAGCCACCAAACTACTTTGAGAACCATTCTAGACCATTGATACAGATCTGGTTATACTTGGTTGGGTGATGGTGCTGGTCTTTTTCACTCAGTAAACTCATTCACATCTTTTTCTCCCCAGGATGGATGAGTTTGTCCAAATGCCTGATTAAAAATAAAGGATGATAAACTTCATAAACTGGTTGTGCTCTAGAATGGTACTGTGAGTTTTAAAAGTGAAAGAAATCTCAACAGCAACCCCAACAAAAGAGAATATTCAATTCTGATTTTTCTGTAAATTTTCTAGTTTTACTGTCATGATGTCAAAACATACCAGGTTGAAGTTATGAGTCAAATGAGTGAAGAGAATGTGTTTTAATTGTGTATCTTATAAAGAATTTCCTAACCCTTTGGAATAAACAGACATGAGCTGTGTGTGTAGTCTCCAAACTTGGAGACATTTAAGAGGCCTTCCCTTAAAATCAGTCCATGTGGGTGAGCCTGGATGTGGAGTTTGAATTTGATAACCACGGCCCTGGCGTGACTTCCAGCTCTGGAAGTTCTGTCCAGAGTGATAGCACAGAATAGCGACTCTGCCATAGCCAGCTTGTTCTCATTCCCCATCCCGCTGAAACTTAATAGAAAAGAATTAAATAGAAAACTGGTCTAGGCAACGTGGAGAGAGGACAGTGTGGTGCTGGGGTGGTTGTCTCCAAACAATCGGCCCTTTTTCCTGGTGTTAGGGCCGATCATTAGGGGGCAACCGTCCCTTTTCCCATTGCCCCTGACTGTGACCGTGAACCCCTTTGCCTGAATCTCGTTCCTGAAGCCGCATCATGGACGTGCCTCCCTGAACCACGCAGCCTGGTGCTGATGTCCTGCCGGGGCCAGTGCCAACCACGGCTGACTCCTTCCTTCCAGCGCCCCCTCACAGCAGCAGAGCCTGTTTGCTTTCTCTCCCTAGCAGAGTTATTTCAGGCAGAGCCGAACAAGGCATTGCTGGGAATCGCCGCTGCTTCTGACCACCCAGCCCATTTTCCCTACCGGCTGTTTTTCTTGCCTGCTTCCTGGGGTTTTCATGGTGTTTGCATTTAGGCCCTGCCATTTCACTCTGTCATGAACATCCATTGGATTGAGATGCTTGACATCCAAATATAACTTTTTGTTATTCAAAGTGAGTCCCAGTGTTCCACAGGCTCACCACTGGTCCTTGAAATAGAAAAATTAAAAGAGTTCATTTTCTTGGTTTTTCTGCTGGAAGTCTGGGAAGAAGGCATTGTGTAAGGAGCACACTGGCCTCCACAGCTCGTCTCGTTGGTGGAAGGTGATCGTACGTTCCGCATTTTCAGGCCGGTGATGCCAAGTTGGTGAAAGAGTTCCAAATGGATTTCCGAGTGAAATCTTTTTCTTTACGGAGTGAAGAATGCTTTGAATTTACTTGTGCTCAGCATAGCCTTTTCCTTGCTGGTCTGGTTGAGGAGAAAGAAAGACAGCAAATAAGTGGCGTGTGCTGTGTAGTGGCCACATTGAAGCCTGGTTTTGCTTTAGCTGTCTGGGTTACTACTGCTGCCAAGCAGGTGTTCACTCGCATCATCCTTGAGCCCCTTTCTTATTAAAGCTTGCCCACAGACAGCCCCGTGTTTCTTAGTAGCCTCCTCATCATGACATTTTCTCTGCTTTCCTGGTGAGCTTTCCTATTACTGGCACCCGCAGCCTGGCAGCAGGTGTTCAACTCGTATCATATTGGGGTCACTCACTTTCCTGTGGACATTTCTTCTTCCTTTTTCATAAATCTGCCTGCCTCTGTGTCTCCTGCCTCCTAGTCGGTGTCAGGTTCCTCCTTGGGGCCTTTCTCAACTGATAGGGTCTGTGTCCACCGCCTGTCCATCTGCTCGGCACACTCCATGCGGTTCTTCCTCACCATAGATTGTCTTGCATGAATTGGCCTCATGATGTCAGTTCTGGGTTGTCTTCTTTGAGGACAGGACAACGGGCTAGCAATGATGTTTTCCTTACACCAGCAGAACACTCATGTGGAGGCAGGGGACCATGCATGGAGCGTTCATCCACATGTGCCAGCTTTTGAAGAATTGATTTTAGAATGAACAAGTGCGTTTGAAGATGCAAAGGAAAAATGTGTGTGTTGAACCTTGGGGTGCCTTGTTTTAGACTTTGTAGGTGAAGGGTCATGCCATAGAATCTCCCAAAATCCTGCTGGAAAGCCAATCATTTGGTGATATAATCTGAATGTTTTAAAAGGTAATATTCAATTTATATACATGTATATGTAATATCTATTTAGAAAAATAAAGGTGTGTGTAGGCTGTCCAAAAATATTTTTACTTATGTGAATCCAGAATCCAGTACTAGAACTGTTTCAAAAGGTCAAAGTTGGAATATGGAAATACCAGAGGTAATTTAAATAATGTTTACCATATATTAAACCATATAAGTCCAGAATTTGAAGTGAGAGGTTGGAAGTGCATGCTCAGATTCTCTGGAGTGTGGAAGGAGGGAGGACTAATCCCGAATTCAAGATTTTTCCCACTGGTAACTGCCTATAGATTTTGCACTATAATTGAGGGCTAAAGGAAAGGAGAAAGTCATTTTGATCCTATCTAACTTTAACAAAAATAGTAATATTGAGCTATCTGATAAACAGAAGCTTTATTAAGTTTGGGTGTGCATTTTGTGCTGCTCAGAATTCGTTCCACCTCCTTTGTTACAAGGCATCTGTTCTAGTGCTATCACTAGACAACCTGTAAAGGGAATCTGACTTTGCATCCCATTGACACAACTGGTGGAAAGGTTGCTTGATAATGTTAGGGAATGCAGATGACGTGAGCAAGCGGGACTCGGGCTGGATGTGAAACAGATGGTGGAGGAGATAGTGACTCTCACGTGGAACCAGCTCGATGTGTTCCACAGGTGCAAAGGGCAGACTGTCTAAGAGGGCACTGAGAGTGGAGGGGGGTTGACCCTTGAGTTCTCATTGCTTTCTGTACGTAGGACAGCTTTTGATTTATCTGTTTTGATACCCAAAGATTATTTATGAAGAACTCATGCCTTTTTTTTTAAAACCTATCATCAGATTCATTCATACAGGGACTTCTGCCAGAATTTTAAGGCTGGTGCTCTTTATTCAGCAGAAAACTCATAATTCAAAAAAAAAAATGTTGATCTAATGCTTGACTTTCACCGGCATCAGGATCCAGTTACAACCATGCATGTGCAGGGTTGTAGGTACACTCAGATTGTGCCCATAGGTGCTGACACTGCCCCTGGAGTCTCTCATTGAGCATTTCATAGTACTTCCATCATAGATTTTGTGCTAGTTTTCATAGACCTACATAACAAACGAGAAGTTGTTTTCTAAAGCATACTTCTTTTAAGCCCGTGGGTACAGGAGAACACATGACTGTCTCTGAGCATGACCGTTGAAGCATCTTGACCCATTGCAAAATAGGAATGCACTTCCTGGACTATCATGTCATTCTGAGGCGGCCAAGAACACGGGCTTCACCCAGCGGCCCCTCAGCATTGCTGTCCTCCATGACCCACCACTGTAACTTGAGCTGGAGCAGCTGCCAGTTTCCACACCCCATTTTTTTAATGGAATGTTTCAAGTTAAGAGTTGTAAGTAGGGCAGTGCACTTCTGTCTTCATTGTCCAATTGTGGACATTTCTCCTTGTGTGCTTCGTGTCTTCCCACCTGTTTATATGTAGGTGCTTCCATTTTTCTCCTGAATCATTTGAAAGTAAATTGCAGGCTTCCTGCTATTTCAGCCATAAGTATTTCAGCGTTTTCACTTAGGAATGAAGCATTGGCCCTGTATAATCAAAAAACAGTGAGTGTGCAGGAATTTGACACCAATGTGGTGTGCCATTTACTGTATAATCTCCATTGTGATTTCCTCAGGTCAGATAATTATGTGTACAGCTTCTTGTTTTGACCAAGGATACGGCATTCCTGTTATTTGTGTGCTCTCCTCGGTCTTCTGTATTCTAGAATAGTCCCGCATGGTTTGCCTGTACAGCAGTGCAGTGTGGTTGAGAGTCCAGACCTGTTGTTTGATACAGTATCCCACAGTCTGAACTTGGTTGCTCCATTGTGCTTAGACTCTAATTCATTGTCTTTATAATTTCTTACAAAATATGATATATAAATATATACCTTAAAATGTCTTTTTAATTAGTCCAAGCCAGAGCTGTTAGGACATCAGGTTATTTCCCTCAAAATAGCACAGATGTTGGAGTGCCGCACCGGCAGCCGCTGTGGTTTTCACCAGCATGCGGCATTTCTTCCATCCCTAGCATTCACGTTGGAAGCACAGATTTTTGCTCATAATTCGGTGCCCAGAATCATCTTTAAAACAGCATATTTCCAAGTCCTATAAGGAAATAATGTTCTGTCTTCCAGAAATAACGTCAGATGTAATATATTTTTTCCCTTTCGTCTGCCTTGAAACCATGCAAATATATTCTGATGGTTTTTACCCTCCAGAGGACATTCATACACTAGAGAGGAGCCAAGCCTACCACGAGTCTCCATGGTGCCCTGTGGCATGGCTGGGCCAGACAGTCGCCAGCAGAGAAATCCCTGTGTGGTCACGCTAACTGGGAAGCCCAGTAGGTCTACTGGTTACAGAGTTACCATTGGTCTGCTCACATCCAAAGACTTGGGGGCCAGGGTGTATTTCTACTGCTCATTGACCAGTCGGAAATGTTGCCGAACTTGGAGAACTTTTGGTTTAAGTTTAAAGGTGAAATTCCAGAGGCTGGCATTGTGGTGTAGCAGGGAAAGCCATCATCTGCAATGCCAGCATCCCATATGGGCGCCAGTTTGTGTGCTAGCTGCTCTACTTCCATTCGAGCTCTCTGCTAATGACCTGGGAAAAGCAGCGGAAGATGGCCGAAGTGTTTAGGTCCCTGCAACGCATGTGGACAACCCAGATGAAACTCCTGGCTTCGGCCTAGCCCAGCAGTAGCTGTTGCAGCCATCTGGAGAGTGAACCCAGCAGATAGAAGATTGCTCTGTCTCTCCCTCTCCCTTTGTAACTCTGACTTTCCAATAAAAATAAATCGTTTTAAAAAAATGAAGTGTAAATAATCTTTGTAATCTTTGTCACACAATTCCTGATGTTTAGTACTCTGTAAACATTTGTGTGCCATTTATATAAACATTTAGGAGATTTAGCATTAACATCACTATGGCTTACTTAGTTGGAAAGAAACTGTTCATGCTTGTGGTCGTGTTCCCGATTCACTGTAATTCCTGAAATGTGAACTGCCACGCGTTGTCTCTGTAAGGTAGTCTACTGACTTTTCTCTTACTGGGTCTTGGGTCCCATTGGGGTCTACAGCCATCACTCAGCACATCTCAGACTCTCTCACCAGCTGGTGCCACCAGGTATCTGAAGTGAGGCCTGGGATGTTGGAGCCTCCTCAGGTTTGTAAGCCTGCTGCTAGCTTTATTAATACGTTGAAGCCACTAAAGTGATGGAAAATCAACCTGACGTGGTGGCTCTTCACATGAAAGTTACGGTCCTACCTGGAGTCCCGTTTCCTTCCTTCAAGCGGAAGAAAGATAGCCCAGCATGGAACCATCAGGCTGGGGGAGCAGCAGGAAGCATCACCGTTGACTGTGTCCAGTGGTCAAGCAGTCCCCCAGCAGCAGTGTGGAGCAAAAGGAGAGCTACCAGGTTGCCTCTCCACGCTTCCATAGGTTTGTTGAGTAGGATGACAACAAGCCCAGATGAATGTATTGCTTCCATAGACCAGGAAAGTCACATCGTGTGTTCTTAACTCCCTGCCTCCTCAGTCCCTGGCACAAGGAAGACACCAAAGCAGAAAGACCACAAGACTGGTGACATCAGAGGTAGGTTCTTCTGCCCTACGGGAACCACCTCTAAAAACACAGCTGAGTTACCGTATAGATGCGGAAGCCTGAAGCTGTGCCTTAACAGAAAGGGGGCTACAAGGTAGAGAGCTGTGCTCCACTGAGACGAGAAAGATGGGTGGGGAAGGTCTCAGGACAGCAGGGGTAGATGAGAAGCGGCCGTCTCCCCTCCTTTAGGGAGGAAGTGCAGGGATCTGCCCAAGACTGGGTCAGACTGTGAGTGAGCCTTGCCTGTGTGGCCTCATTGAAGACGTGCCGGGGTGCCATGTCAAAGCCGTATTCTCCTCCTCCTGGTCCACCAGGATGGAACCGACTGGTGGAAATTTTGAGGGCGTTTGGACTGTTGTGTTCTTCAGGGAAGGATAAGTGTGCTGTAGGAGCAAAGAACCCGGTGTACTAGTGGCTTCAGACAGAAAGGTTGCCAAGGTTTCTTCCTTGGTCACTGTCTATCCCGTGAGAGTTGGTGGGGGTGGTGGTCTCCACACCGGGAGCCAGGCTGATGGCAGCTGTAACATCTGTGACTCCTGGCCCTCTTGGTTTACCATGACAAGAGAAGACACAGCCAGGAGATCATGTGCCAGCTCTCCTATGTTTGGTCCTGAGAGTGACAGAAGTTACCTTCTGCCTACAGTATGTTGGTGAGAACTGTCACATGACCATCCTAACTGCAAGGGGCTGGGAAGTGTGAGGACACAGATGGAATGTAGAGCAAGCATCATTGTCTTTGCCATGAGTATCTATTTTCTCGAAGTCAGTCTCTCTCTGGCTTACTACTTTTTTTTTTACAAGTATATATTTAAAAAGTTTCCATTGCGAATGCTTTATATTTTGCAGTGTGCTTTTAGAATAGTTGCTCTTATAGGCAAACAAGTAGACTTGTAGAGGAAGGGGCTTGCCCAAGGCCAGTGTTCCAGACCTGAGGAACTGTAGTTGGTCCACGTATACCACCTGAATGGAAACCAAAACTCGCTTTAGCCTGTATTAATTTTGGTGGAGGCAGAAAAGATCATTTTGTGCTTGTTCATATTGAATGAAAGTCAATTGGCAGTTGGAACACCATCCAAAGTCATCAGTGTCACTGCTGTTGTTGAAACAGTTTGTATCTACTCTTGTGACCCATAGTCTCTGTGCAGTTGGGGGTAACGAAATGGTGTCAGTAATGCAGGTGAAGATTTTAGTTCTCACATACATCTAAGTAGAGGTTTAGCTGCTGCTCTGTGGAAGTGCAAAAACAAGAGAATGTAATAGACTTGTCATATATGTAGATGCTGTTATTAACCAGTTTTAAATATATTTTAAGTTTGGCATAAATTTTGTTTAAAATTGATTTCATTTTTTTACACTTAGGATATATAAAAATAACAGCTCCATTGTAAGTTAGCTGATGAAGACATGAAAAATTAATGAAAACATGCAAATTATATATAATGAGTCTGAAAGATGTAGAGGAAAACAGTTTCTGGACTTTACATGATCTGTCATAAAAGATACATCCATATTTTGTATAGGATTTAAAGTGGATGATCTGGGGGGATAGCTTTTTAACAGCCTTTCCCCAGCCCATGCAGTTTTGGTGTTATCACAGGGATTGCCAGTAAGCAAGTTATGTTAATGTAACTTGGGCGGAGCCAGGAGCTTGTGCAGGCACTGTTGGACATCTAGCAGGAAGTCAGTTCTTCTCGATGCGCTACTTTATTGTGAAGGTTGGGGTGTAGGTGCTAAAGAAAAGTATAAGAGTACTTGAGAAAATTTGTGCCCGGACAGGTGTTATGGTACAGCAGGTTCAGCCACTGCTTAGGATGCCTGCATCCCATATTGGAGTGCTGGGTCTAGTCTTGGATAATCCACTTCCAATCCAGCTTCCTGCTGATGCAGAGGTGCAGAAAGATTCTAGAGGCCACACATGTCTAAGTCAAGATTTGCTTGCTGCTCTTGCTGTTCTTTTTTAATGTCGGAGATCAGGACAGAGTTTCTGACTCCTGGCTTGGGCCTGGCCCAGATCTGGCTGTTGCAGCCATTTGGGGAATAAACCAACAGATGAAAGAGCCCACTCCACTCCCACTCCCGCTCCTTCTCCCCTGATGCTCGGCCTTTCAAATAGGGTTTTTTATTTTTTTTGAAGAAAGTCAATTTAAAATGGAACTAAATATAAATTGAGTGCAAAGGTTTTTTTGAAATCATGTATACAGGGGGTCTTCAAAACTTTCATGGGAAATCCATATTATGAAAAAACTGCATGAATTTCAAAAATGTTTTGCACCTAAAGAAGCTTATCTTCGAATTCCATTTTTTCCATGACCTTTTTGAAGTCCCCCCGTAGGTACTGAGCCCAACACATTGCATTGTTTGTCTTCACTGTCCATGAGCATGGCAGCTGCGGTTTTGAAGAGTCAGCAGGGAGAAGAACAGTTGTGTTGATGCTTGCAATGGAAGACAGGCCATTCCCCACCCTGCTCCCGGCCTCGCCCCTTTCAGAAAGGGGAGGTATTGAGGGACTGGAATCTCGAATGAACACTGAAAATGACACCAAGTTATACCTGTGCCAAGTGTAAAGGACCTTACCTGGCATGTAGCAGGCTGGGACTACAGTAAAGTATGTTTCAGGAAATTTGATTTCTTAGGTTGGAACAGCTGAGGTCTAGAAAAGGGAAAATAAGTTCTTCCTGTTATGATTAACACGTGAGTCCAGAAAAACCGAGAGAAAATGTTCTATATAGCTGAAAATAGAATTGGATAAAATTTCCAGTGTGTTTCAACCACTTATCTCTGAGAGGAGGAAGTTGGTTTGTGAATTGAGACCATGGAAAATTAATCTTGATAATGATAAATGCCATTTAAGATTTTCTTGTGGAAAATTTCAAACAAACATAGCAGTAGAATGAATTGTATCCGTCTTTGGGAATCCTCACTCTTTGACTATTCTGGGATATCTCGGCTTCTTTTTTTACCACTCTTTTATTCAGTTGGAGAATTTTACAGCCAGCCTTCAACATCATGAAAGGTAATTTGCCCCAAATCTTAAGGTGGTTAATCAAGATTCAAATTCTGTAGGAATCTGGGCTCTGTGGGAATAGGACAGTGCAGCTGAGGGGGAAGGCCATCTAGGTGAACTTGTCTTAAAATTTTGATTTATTATTTGCATTCATTTTATGTGAAACACATGGAGGCAGAGAGCTTCCATGTACTGGTTCATTCCCCCAGATATCTGAAACTGCCAGGGCTGGGCCAGTTAGGAGCCTAAAACTCAGTCTGTGTCTTCCATGTGCGTAGCAGCAAACCAAGTACTTGAGCCGTCACCTGGTGCCTCTCAAGATGGGCATTAATAAGAAGCCAGACCAGAACTAGGGCAGCCGGGTCCTGAATCCAGGCACTCTGAGGTGGGTTTCAGAGATCCCCAGTGGCAACTTAAGGGCTGCTGCATTTAACGCCTGTCCTGTAGTTCTGTTCCCCTCTTTCCTCACTCTATGTTCCTAGTTAAGAATTCCACATTATAGGATACTGACAACCCTGCTTTTAAGAAAAATATACTATGAATGCATATAATATTTGCATATGAAGCAAATATGGCAAAATGTAAAAACTATTAAATCTAAACACAGTAATTTAAAAAAAAAAAAGCAGTGTAAACTAGCATACAAACACTTTAGGGGGGCGGAGGGCAGGTGGTCTCTGCTGAAAACTTTTAGAATGCAGGCATTCTACTTCATCAAGTGTGAGTGTGGGGTGCTTGGTCCAGTATCAGAAGCATTGCACTGATCCACTCATGAAACACTGGTTGTTGCAGGCGCTGCTGCTCTGCTGTTACATATTTATAGAATTTATTATCTGCCTACAGTTCAGGAACTTAAAATAGTGGGGGTCAAGCACAGGTCACGGTTGAGTGAAGGTTTGAGTCCAAGGGTATCTTCCACTGTGCTCAGACAAAGTGTGAGGAGTTGACTCTTTAATTAGAGCATTTTGGGAATGACTGAAGATTTGGCACTTACTGTCTGTGACTTTAAAGATACACTTTTTAGAGAGTACATTGAACACAATTTGAATGACTGCTAATGTCTCAGTGGTTACTGAATCAGTCATTTGAATTCAGTTCAGTTACATCGATTCAGCCCAAGCCTAGGACCGAGACGCTGCGTTAGGTCCTCTGTAACCTCCAGAGATCACAGGTCCTGGGGAGAGATGGGTCCTGTTCTTAAAAAGACATTGTAGAAGTGGAGCTGCAGGTGCTGCGTGTGGCTGGAACAGATTCAGAAGGGCTATGTGGACTTCAGGAAGCCACCACGTGAAATGATCTTAATTTCCCTGGGGGAAAGAGGGAAGCGTTTTCCATTAAAATTAGCACTGGTTACTTTTTCAAGTCAGCTAATTGAGCTCTCAGAAAGCAAAGACTTTGTGGAGAAGGTGAGAGGCAGGATTAATAAGTTTTGATTACAAAACTGCTAGGAAGAAAAGGGCATTTGGGGACAGGAAACTTGGAGCTGCAACTTGGAGGGAGAGATTCCTGTGTGGGAAGTTGACTGAAATGGATTGACTGTCTCAGAGCTGCCTGCCTGTCTCTAATTCTTGGGTGGAGGCCTAAGCAGAGGGCTGGAAGGCAGGCATGCAGGAAAGATGTTCATATCCAAAGTTGCCTGCACCAAGAAGGTATCGGAGATGTGGGTTCTCTAAACCTTTCATGCGGTGTCCTGAACTCTGCTCACAAAAACTCAAAACTCATTCTCCTGGGCTCAGGGCTAGAGGCACTTTCCTGGCCTGCTTCACAGGTAAATGTGGCCACAGACTGAGTTTCAGCTGGTGGAATGATTCGAAGAGCAAAGCTTGTTGCAAAAATCCGTGCACTCTGGCTGCCATTCTTCTTTTCCTCTGCTGGCCAGACATGATCCAAGTGGTCTTGGAATCTCTGTTGAAGAAGGCAGAGACTTTGTATCCTTGAAGTGCCTGAATGAACACAAGGCAACCTACCACAGGTAGAAACACTCAGATGGTGTGATTGACATTTTCATAAGCAAGAAATAAACTCTGTCGTGTTGAGCTGCTGAGATTTGGGATGGCTATATACCTTTTGCACCAACTAGGACTGCGCACTACAAATCGTTTCCCCATTCTTTTCTGTTTATGACTTACACTGTCATTTTCTGAAATCTATTTTTATGAACTTTGGTTTTTGTGAATTAAAGTAAACTTCATAGCACAAATGAAAATCAGTATCACTACAAATAGAAGATAGCTAAAAATAGGGTGAAAACAAAAGGATGTTACTTGTTTCTAGCCACTTTTGCTTTTACCTGCTGGCTCTATGCAGAAAGCGGGAAATGATCCGCTGTTAGGAAGGTGTTAAAGGCATATTAGCCCCAAACTGAGATGTATTCCTTGACAAAATCAGAAGAGTTAACAATAGCTTTCCACGAGTATGATCCAATGCTACTTAATGTTGCATCTCAGCCACCTGCAGTTTGCACTTGGAAAACGAAGATTTACGAAGTTGAGACCCGATGTGAATGAAGGCTTGACGATGAATTGAAATGAATGGTGTGGATGCTTACTTGACATAGTAGATGCAATGCGTCTCCTGTAGGGGTTCAGCAAAGAGAGACTCCTGTAGGTCCAAATTTGGCAACTGATAATTAACCGCTTAAAGTTTGAATCTTGAGTAATATATACAAGGGGTCCTCAGAAATTCGTGGAAGATGTACATTATGAAAACTATACATGGATTTCAAAATTATTTTGCACCAAAACAAACTTATGTTTTAATCCTATTTTCCATGAACTTTTTGAAGTATTCTTGTAAATATAATCAAGATATATGTGGTTTCTGCTTGTAGTATGATAGAGTAACTTTGGAACACAGCTAACTTTTCCTTAGATAACAGCTGTAAACTTGGGACAAAATAGAAAAGGAGCTCCCTAAAGGTTTCTTTTGTTTTGTTTTACATTTTTTTGAAAGGGCTACAGTGAGAAAAGGAGATGCAGAGAGACAGATCTTCATCCATCGGTTCACTCCCCAAATGGCTCCAGTGGCCAGGCTGAGGAGGCCAAAACTGGAAGCCTAAAGCTCTGGCCTGATCTCCCATGTGCATGGTAGGAGCCAAAGTACTTGAGGCCTCTTCCATTGCTTTCCCAAGTGCATTATCGGGGCACTTGATCGGACAACATTAATTGTTGCTAAACATCACATTATCTGGAGAAATAGAATAGGATCTAGAGTCTCCACAACAGGGTATTTACAATGTTCAGGATACAATGCAGAATTACCCAACCTATGAAGAACCTGGAGAGTATGACCTGTTCTCAAGGGAAAATGCATAGAAACCAACCCATAGATGATCCAGGCATTCTAAAGCTACCATTATAATTGAGATAAAGGAAAATATTTGTGTAAAACTGAATGAAGATACTGGGAATTTCAGCAGGAAGGGAGAAAATTTCAAAGATAAAAAGGAAATGTTCAGAACTAAACAGAATATCTGGAGAAAAAATCCTTTGTATGGACTTTATAGCAGAACAGGGGAAGGAGTCAGTAAACCTAAACATGTCATGAGAGAAGATCCCTGACCTAAAGGAGGAGGAAAAGGATTTTAAAAAGTGCACAATTTCATCACCTGTGGGACACAATTAGAATCTAATGCGTGTTTAGTTTTTTCAGAAGGAAGAGAGGGAATGGAAGAATAGAAATATTGGAGAGAGAATGGCAAAAATTTTCTGAATTTCATGAAACTTCACAGGCTTAAAGCTCAATGAAACTGGAAAACACAATGAAAGCCTTTGCAAGGCACACTGTAGTTCAGTTGCTAAACATTAGAGAAAGCTCCTGAGTATTCAGAGGGAAATAGCAGACTGCATCCAGGGTAACGGAGTCAAATGGCCATGCACTTCCCACCTGAAGCTGTGAGAGCAAGAGGAGAGTTGTGTTACCCTTAACATTCTAGAAGGGAGAAAAAGAACTCAAAGACCAGATATCTCTCATCCAGTGGAAATATTGTTTGAGGATAGAAAGATACGTTAAAAAGAAACATGAAATGTCAAGGCCATCAGATCTGCACTCGCAGAAATGCTAAAGAAAGTTCTCTAAGCTGTAGGGGGAGACTATGAAGCCTGGACATTCTCCAGTACAGAACGGAGAGCAGCATTAGTAATGGTAGATATCTGTATAAATACATTAATTAATGAAAGATTGAGTCTTCTCAGTGTGTTAAAAAATAGATGATTTTACAGCAAAAAGCATGACACTACCCTGTGGGGTGTTTTATGTATGTGGACGTAACTTACATGACAACCATAGCATAAAGGACAATGTGGGGAAGGAGAGAGGACTTTCAGTGAGATGTGTGGTTGTGAGCTTAGTGCGCGTTCTGTGGATTGGTACTCCTGTTACAAATTCAGGTGGTATGTTAGATTGTTGGGAGCAGTACTGAAGAATAGTGCCAAGAGGCATAACTAGAAAGACAACGGATAAAGAATTCTAAAGATAGAGTGTTTATGGTTTGGATAGACTAACACAGTAGGAAAGCTGATCTTTTTTGATTATGGAATTCATCCTATCTGTTATACTGTTCATTTCTCCCCACTTCTCTGGCTTTTTTCCTTGAACGAGCTCTTCTATAGTGTCCACTGTACTTTGTTGAACTGTTTTCCTGTCCTCCAATGTGTGAGCATCACACTGATAGTGTTGTCCCTGCAACAGCTGTTTAGAAGTGTCAGAGAAAAACATTGAATACCTATCCTCTGTAGAGACTCCTTACCTAAATAGCAGGTTCTGGCAAATTACATGGCAAAGATTACTGTAGGAGGCTTAAAGGTAGCCCTAATATCATTAGTAGTGGATCAATGGGATTTGATGTTCTGCCTATTTGAGTTTTCTTAAGAAAATCTATTTTTGGTATGTTGTCACGGCCATTTCTCCCATACCTGTTATGTGCTGGGCACTCTATTGGGCCCTGTCTGTCATATTTCATACCCAAAGTAGTTCAATGAAAACTGATCATTTCTCTTTTTCACCATGTGGCCAAGCGAGTTGCCTTGGGTTGGGTAACTTAGACCATGACACCGTGACATGAATGAGGGCAGAAGGATTCAAATCCAGCTTGGCGTGGATTTGAACCCTTTCCCACACACTGCAGTTCCTCCTGTTTGAAGTCTGCCATATTTAAATGTTGACACCTGCTTTGCCATCATCGTTTATCCATAGATATTTGTGAGCACCAGGGAATAACAAGCTGCAGCAGGAATACTGGACCCAGTTTTATGCCTTGCCAAGAACCCAAAGAACTAGAGAAGCTTTTTGGCCCCAGCATCCTCTACTTCTGTCTTAGAAGCATCAGTCTTTTGAAATCTGACAGCATTTGCCAACATGATGTGTTATTTTCCACTGTATAGAGTACATTGCAGAATGGTATTGGATAAGCTAGGTGTGAAGTCCTATGTCTGGGACCCAGACTAAACTGAGTTCTCCCTTACACTCTAAATCTGAATCTCTAGTCTAGAGGTAGAGCGGTAAAGCCATGTTTTTTGAAGTGTTCCAGAACTGAGCTGGCTCCTGGCAGTCGGGCTAGTGAGAGGATGGGAATAGAATATTCAGAAGCAGTCACATTTTCCCCTATCTCATGTCTGGAATGTTGTGGCAGGATGTCAAATCAGTAGTGACATTTATAGGAGACTGAAGATTTTTTAACTGGAAAGAGAGTTCTATTTGTGTATTTATTTTTAAAAGATAAATTATCTATTTGAAAGATAGTGATGTCAATTTTCTAGCCTCGGGTTCACTCCTCAAATGGCTACAGGTTGAAGCCAGGAACCTGAAGCTCCATCTGGGTCCCCCATATGGGTGGCAGGGGCCCATGCACTTGGGCTGTTTTCCACTGGTCAGGCACAGTACCAGGAAGCTGGATCGGAAGCAGAGCAGTGAGGAACTCAAACCAGCACTCTAATGTGGGATGCTGGTGAGGCAGCAGCTTCACCTGCTCTGTACCACAATGCTGGCCCAGACGAAGAGTTTTAAAGATTTCACTAAGACCAGTCTTCAAGTCTAATTAAAGTCCTAGCCTTTTGAAGGAGTCTTGAACACCATTTTCATATTCTCTCTTCACAGGTGCTTTCAGAGCCCAAGAGGTTTCGTGTCTGCTTTGGAGGCCGGGGCTCCTAATTAGTCATCCTAGAAGCAGGTGCCCCAACTTCTAGTTTGGGGCGTTCCTTGCCACATTGATTTCTCACTTTCCCTTCGCCTACTTCTTCAGAAACTGTGGCTTTCCTTTGCCTCTTGAACTCTTCTTGAAGGGTGCTTAGAATGAAAATGTGTAATTTAAATTGTTAGCAGTCACGGAACAAGTTATCATTTGAAGGCTGCTAATGAACTTGAAAGGGGGAGGAAAAGCAAAGGAGAAAGTTCACTGACTTTGCTAATCTTCGTTTTGTCAGTACTGTGGAAACTGACCTTGAATAGAATACTAAACAGCAGTCCAGACCTTGTTTGACCTGCTGTTGCACTGGATTAGATTGGAATCAAAACTTAGAATCTTTTAAAGCTGTATCACTATGAAATACAGTAAAATCCCCAGTAAAGTTCCAAAATACATGACCTAACATTACTTAGTGGAAACTTTTAGAAGAGGTCAAAGCCATTATTCCAAGGTGAAGTCCCAAGGCACGGGAATCGTGGGGTCAGGTTATATACAACGGGGTGGCTTTCTTAGATGTTCTGGAGTTTACGTTAAAGTCTAAGCTGCAATGACAATTGATCACGTATATAGCTAAGACTGTATTTTCAGTATGTTGAATTTGGAAAGAATGATAAAAATAGTATTTGGCACCATGTACTAACACAAGAATATTTTTCAACAATGAAAAGGAGAAGCTTTGCCCAGTTTCTGAGCTGGGATAGGAAAAAGCGCATTTGCAATAGTCTGTAATGCCCGGGATCATCTGTACCTGCCTCAAGAGCCATAGGTAATGTCCTACTTTTCTGGAAACAACACCACAAAGTGACATTTTAACAAAACAGGTGTGTTTTGCTGTGAGAGCAAGATTGTGACGGCAGCAGCATTTCTGACCAGGCTTGGCATCGTGTAAACTGCCTTACCGACAACGACCCTGAAACCGGACGTGAATACTCAGAGTGAAATTCCAGTGTCCTGAAGCTCCTACAGCAATAGGTTGTTCTAAGACATTCTCATGACAAGGAAGTTGTACACAGATCTCCTCAAACCACAATGCTGTGTTGTAAGCGAGATGATGTGGATGGCAGTGCATAGCAAGACCCTGGCTTGTCTTTGGTACCAGTTAATCTTAATTGTATCTGAACAAATATGAGATATCTATAAACTCTCCAAGGGGATAGTTCTGCCTCCGAAATCTTGTTTTAATTTTCGACCTATACTCTTGCATTCTAGCACTATGATGGAATGGGCTAAACAGTGGAGAAGTCCTACAAGACCTAGGCTTCCTCCAGAGGTATCTGAATAGGACCTCCTCCACCTGGCTTTGAATTTGCTCCGCCCTGATTTCCTTGTAATGAGTCAAGGCACTTGTGAACTGTCCTGTTGTTTTCAGCTTGCGTTGTGTCTGTTGTATGTGTTTTAGTGGTGGGAGGAGGGAGGAAGAGCAGGGTTTTTTTTTCCTTCCTTTCTTTTTTTTAAGAATAAATACCCATCTTCACTCCCTCCTTCTATCCCTTTCTCCCTTTTGGTTGATTCACATGTGCTGTTTCGGGGACTGCTCATCAGATACCATCCCTCTGTCCCCAGTGGTATCGGGGAATACGTGTTGAAGTGGGCACTTCTTTCTCCCTCATAACCACAGGGTCTGTTACCCTCCTCCCAGGAGGGCTAGGATGGGCTGAGGCTCTGTGCTACTCCTGATCTTCAGGATGGAGCCAGGCCAGTCCCCAAACGACCTCCCAGAGGAACAACCACTTTGCCTCAAATTGAAGTTCAGCGGGAGTCCTCTTGGAATAGTGTTTCTCATCCTCTCTGTGCACCAGAATCGCCAAAGCCTGGAGCCCACCCCCAGACGTGGGATCCTGTAGCTCTGTGGCTAGAGATGTTTGGTTTTCAACTCTTCAAGTGATTGTAATATTCTTCCAGCCAGGGTAGTGAACCACTAGGCTGGAGCCTGCCTTTCTGCCCTGTAGTAGAGGAATATTTTAACTTTATTAAAATCTAATGAATAGATTGGAAATAAAAAATGGGTTCTGTCTAATGCTAATATTTATCCATCTAACAGACGTTGTGCACACCCAAGGACCTTTAAACATTCATTTTATGAGTGACAAGAACTAGCCCGAAGTGTCGGGTTAGCCATGATCATAGAACCGCTGCTGTGTGAATGCAGCTCTGCTTTCCACAGTCACATCACCTCTACACTCTCACCTTTGAACAAATGCAGTCAAAGGCAGGCTGACATATATTACCACTGCTTACATGTTCAGCCTGAGCATCGCTGAGGAATTCTAATGGCTGATGTTTGTCCCAGGCTTAGGGAGAAATGCTGCATTAATCAACGGCATAGAAAGAAAACAATTTTAACCAAAACTATCCACTTGAATAATAGGTGATTCCTATAGCTGATGGAAGATGGTCTGTATGTATCCTTTAAGTAACTTAAGGTGTATTTCTTGCTGGTATTCTGTGTTTGCTTATGTCTTTCATTTAAAAAATCTGATGTTTTAAAGCAGGGCTTTTACCTTAGTTCTCAAGGAATGGTTTAAATAATTTCCTCTGCTCCTGCTTCTCTTACTGTAAGCATGTGGCAGTGTCTTGGCATCTGCTCAGAATAAAGGTTCCATCCTTCTGTCTTGCAGCCAATGCCTGTTTTATCTGTTCCCCTCCTCCCCACCCTTTGGTAATCTACAGGAAAACAGACCCTTACTAATTTGAGCGCTTGCTCCCAGAATTACTTCTTCTTGTATTCATGAGTATTCCTGAGAGCTTGTGGAAGAGCTGCATTGCTCTAGGTGTTATTAAAAAAAAAAAAAAAGGTATAAAAGACAAGCCCCTTAAATGATGTGCCCTTTTGAGAGGCACTGCAAAGGGACTGGCTACTGGCAATTGATCACTCATTTCAAAATGCTGCTTGTGAGCGGGCACTGTCTGCAGAGGAGAACTGAATACGATAAGGTGGGAAAGGAAACTTACTGTGGTCCCGGAAGGCTTCTTCTGTCGTGGCACCTGTGTGCCCGACACCCGGATGCTGTTATCAAGACTAGTTGTTCATACAGCTGTGAGCTCCAGGTTGCTGCATGGTTCTCACACCTGAGTTTGTACCAGAGTCCCAGGAGGGTTAGAGATACAAATTGCTGGGCCCCTCCCCCAAGGTTTCAGATTCATAGGTCAGGGTCGGGGCAGAGAATTTGCACGCATGAACAAGTTTCCAGGTGGATGCTGATGTTTCTCGACTGGACAATAAGCAAAATGGTGGTGAAAGCCAGACCATTTGGGTTTCAGAGATGAGCTGCCCATTTAGCCTGTCTGCATAAAATCGCGTGCTGTGTTTAACCTTGTCTTGTGAGTCACTATGGCTCCAAGGGAAGCTTCTGGAGCTGTGAGACTGGAAGGTGGTGGAGATCTAGAGCCTTGGGGGTGGGGAAGGAGTGGGGGTTGTCCTACTTCTGCTTTCATGCAATGGCGGCTTGCCTGGTTCCCTCTGTGAATTCTCTAGGAACCAGTGGCAAAGCCCCTGCAGTTGATGCTGCCTTCCAGGACTCTTTGGGATGTGGGGGATGGGAATTCCTGTTCTTCCCCTGCCCTCCCTTACAGCCCTGAGTTGATGAGGTTTCCCCCTGCATACGTGGAATTCTATTCTCCTTGGCTGGCAGGGCAGGAGCTGTGGATTTTCCTGACTGGCACTGAATGGCGGTCAGAGAGCCTTGCTTATGCAGAGCCCCTGACTGGTTGTCAGCCAGGCTCAAGTCCTCAGCTCCTTATGAGATGCAGCATTCGGTGATGGCGATAGGAATTATTTGGAAGCTTTAGCACCAAAGTTGGAAATTCTCTCCTGTGAGTGATTCGGGGAATCTCTGTCCCCAAGTGATGCACTTGGTTTTCTCATGTGTTCATTCAGGTTGCCAAATCTATGTAAGCCTCATCCTGCCTCGAAAAAGAAAAAAAAAAAAAAAAAAAGGTAGTTCTATTTTTAACAAGAAGAAGAATCCAGGAAACATTTCTGAGGATTATGGTTCTTAGCTCCTTTTGATACGTAAGAATTTCAAGGAGAGTTTGGTCAGTTGCTAATATGAGACTTTTTAGGTTAGCACAGAATTGAACTTCTGTGCTGTCCCCCAAGAACTGTTGATAAATACCCAGTTTATGCAATTGAAGTGAAAGAGTTATTTTATAAAGGCTGTGTTTTCTTATCCTTAAGAGTTTTCACAGGAACATAGTAGACAGGTTCCTATCTGTGTACCTCCTCCCTGTGCTGGGTCCCACACTGTGCAGGTGGCAGAAGCTGGGCCCCAGCCTTGCAGGGCCAGCCTGTGTCATTCTACCTCGGTAACCAAGACCAGTAACTGTCCTCTCCTGTTGTAATATTAGGGCTCTGTCCCCCACTTCCTTGCAGTTTTGTGTTCTGGAGTTTTTCTTTGAATCTTAAGAAAATAGCTTTCATTCTCTTGAGACTCTACATCACTTATTCGTGAATTTCAGAGAATAATTCAGACTAAATGTTCTTGCTACTCTAATTTTTTTTCATTTTCACTTGTTTTAAAAAGCTTCAAGATACTATTAGGAGGATCCACGGATAGCTCCTTTGGCAGAGAAGCTGGTTACAAAAATCCTTTGGCCATGCTCCAAGTCAGTGACCTATAAATACTCCATGCTGGCTTTTCTTTTTCCTCTTTGTGACTCACTGGAATAGAGATCTTGGACCAGTGCCTTGAGGAAAATGTTATTTTGATGATCACCAAGGATTCTAATCTGTAGTAAAATGGATGACACTGATTATGGGCTGGAGAATTTCTTCTAGTCCCAAACTCACTCTGTAGATCACAGTGCCAAGTCTGTGCCATGAGAAGGGGGAGGATGGCCCATCCACATAATCAAAGGCTTTGAGGTGTGCTATTCACTCGTTGACCTTCAGGTATGGCAAGATCCAGGGGATGGTCTGAGGAGTATATAGAAGGGGTGGATGTGTGTGTGAGAGAGCAAAATGGTGCATACTCGGAAGCTTTACTGTTACCTGTGGGGATGTCAGATGTTGGTGACATTTGGAATGTGTTGCTTATTCGTCCTGGGTGAGATTCCTTTACCCACTACATGTGCACTACCTGACTGCATCCCTCCAACAGCCCGGGGAGGTAGACTCTGCTGCTGGCCCTATTTGCAAGTGAAGAAATTGAGACTTTAAGAAAATGAGTGATTTGCTTGCCATTTCACAACTGATCAGTAGCTGCCCTAGAGTTTGTATGTCTATGTATCTAGCTTGGAAGCAAAACTCATACCCCTGGGCACCTGGAGGAAACTTCTAGTTACAGATTTGTGACTGAGTCTGGTAAGAATTTGGTCATGCCACTGCTCCTGCGGCCAAGACTGGATCTTCCCCAGGAGGAGCTGGGAGGTTTTCACCCACGCTTCTTCCTGTCCAGTCCAGTGCTTCCCCTTCAGGTTGCCTTGTTGGTTGGTTTCTAAGGCACATAGGATATAGAAGAGTACCGGGTACCTCCTATCCAAATACAATTTGGTGACTCTAGAGCTAGTCCATCTCAATTTGATCAGAATATTTCCCAGTAACAGACATGAAAGTGCGTTTCCTCCTCTGCCATTCTGTAGGAACGTTGTCACGTGTGGCTTCTTCAAGGGGATAGTTCCTGGAAGCCTGGCTGAGACTGTGTGTTCAGGAGGTTCCCAAGCAGCATCTGCTTTACTGCCTGTTCTGGATGCTGTCAGGTCGTTCCTATAGAGCCACAGTCAGCATTGCGATAACATGATAGTATACATACAGAAACACACAGCAACAGATCTTTCTCTACTGTTATAGGAATATTGCACACTTAATGGTTCTAATTAATACCATTTTCAAAACCCATGTCAATGTTAACAAGGACTATGTTGATATTGCTAACATATTAAGTGACAAGTAATAAAGTATTAGCTCTGATTTGTAGTAAGAGCATAGGCCTAAAGCCCATAGATGTGACATGAAGAGACTTCCATATATTACGTGAATTTGATTCCTCTTAAAATGTTTTTATTTCATTTTTTGGTCTGTCTTTGAAGGACTTTTTAAATTATGCTTTTTAAAAAATTTTTTTTTTGATAAGCAAGATTTACTTACTTGAAAGGCAGAGTTAGAGAGAGGGAGAGACAGAGAGGTTTTAGATCCACTGGTTCACTCTTCAAGTGGCTGCAATAGCTGAGGCTGGGCCAGGCTGCAGCCAGTAGCTTCTTCCAGGTCTCCCACGTAGGGGACAGGGACCCAGCACTCATGTCATCTTCCGTTGCTTTCTAGTTAAATTAGCAGGGAGCTAGATTGGAAGTGGAGCAGCTGGGACTCCAGCAGACACTCAGATAAGAGATGCCTGTAGGCAACGGCTTAACCCACTGTGCTACTATGCTACTACACTGGCCCCCAATTTTTGCCTCCTATTAGCTTTGTAGGTTTGGGCAGTTTACATGATCTCTGTCTCAGCTGTTTCATCTTAAAATGGAGGTGATGCTAACATTCCTTATAAGTTGTTTTGTCAATTAAAAGAAATAATACATGTGAAATACTTAGAACAAAGATGTTCTTCTAAATGATTGTAGCTGTGTTTGCCATAACAGTCCTCCCCCTCCTCATTATTGCTGTTGTTAAAGATGGTAAGTGCATTTAACAGTTGCCTTGAATAGCTCAGGCAAAGCCATGAGCAAGCTGTCGGACCATTTTGAGAGCCGTTAAAACAGCAATATTGGAAGTGGATGCCAGAAGCCAGAGCTGGCACAGACATGGCATTTGTGACAGTCAGCTTCTAGTTTTGAGAGGGAAAATGACCGTTCTTGTGAGGCTACTTAGGAGATCTGTTAGAAGAAATCCTAAAGTTACAAACTCTCTAATCTAGCAGTTCTGCCTCTAGAAACAATTTAATGAATGTCCAAACTGTATACAATGATATTTATGGAACATATTATCATAAGCTAAATGACAAAAAGCAAGCCAAAGACCCTGTGTGTAGGAGACTTGTTAAAATTAGATGTCTCTGCTCAAGCTGACTTGCCCCAAACGGTAGAGTTAGAAACATACCAGGGGATTCCAATTCAATCCCATCAAGGTGGCATGTACCAATGCCATCTCACTAGTCCAAGTGATCAATTTCTGTTCACAACTGATCATAATGAAAGGACTAAGAACCAAAGGGATCACATAAACAAGACTAGTGTCTGCAAATACTAGCTGATAGAATAAAAAAGGGAGAGAACGATCCAACATGGGAAGTGAGATACACAGCAGACTCATAGAATGGCAGATGTCCTAAACAGCACTCTGGCCTCAGAATCAGTCCTTAAGGCATGTGGATCCGGCTGAAAAGCCCATGAGAGTATTTCAGGCATGGAAAGCCAAGACATTCTGGGGGGAAAAAAAAAAAAAACTAAATGAAAGATCTCTGTGAGTGAGATCCCAGTGGAAAGAATGGGTCATCAAAGAAGGAGGTACCTTTTTCTGAAGGGAGGAGAGAACTTCCACTTTGACTATGACCTTGTCTAAATATGATAAGAGTCGATGAACTCAAAAGGCTTCCATAGCCTTGGAAATTCATGACTGGAGCCTAGGGTGATTACTGATGCCATAAACAGGAGTGTCAATTTGTTAAGTCAACAACAGGAGTCACTGTGCACTTACTCCTCATGTAGGATCTCTGTCCTTAATGTGCTGTACATTAAGATTTAATGCTATAACTAGTACTCAAACAGTATTTTTCACTTTGTGTTTCCATGTGGGTGCGAACTGTTGAAATCTTTACTTAATATATGCTAAACTGATCTTCTGTATATAAAGAGAATTGAAAATGAAGCTTGATGTGAATGGAAGGGGAGAGGGAGAGGGAAAGGGGAAGGTTGCGGGTGGGAGGGAAATTGTGTGTGTGGGGGAAGCCATTGTAATCCATAAGCTGTACTTTGGAAATTTATATTCATTAAATAAAAGTTAAAAAAAATTAGATGTCTCAATAGATACCATCAGTTGAGATTCTTTTTTGGTTTATTTAAATCCAGGGATAGTAGGTTTACATCTACTTTCAATACTTGTTTAGGGTGGGCACTTGGCCTAGCTGTTGGAATGCTTACATCTCCTATTAGAGTGCCTGGGTTCAATTCCCTTTGCCAACTCTGAATTTCAGTTTCCTGCTAGTGCAGACCTTGGCAGGCAGCTGTGGTGGCTCAAGCAATTGGGCTCTTGACACTGACATAGGAGACCTGGATTGAGTTCCTGGTTTCTGGCTTTGGCACCCAGCCTGTTGCTGGCATTTGAGAGTAGACTAGCAGATGGGAGTATGCACTCAAATTTTTGCTTACATTTTGTATTTTTCTTTTGCTATTTGTACATGGCTTTGTCCATTTATGGCTACATATAAACTTTTCATACAAATACTGAGAACTATGATATCCTGCTAGAAGCTTATTTCTGCCTCAACAGGAAGATTGTGTCCCACTACCTTCCTCATCAACATGCCTCAAGTGTACAATAGGCTCCCATTAAGAATAGTGCCCAGGATTCTGTCCTGGGAAAATATACTTAAACTCATCTTCCACCCTGAAATTTTGATACTACCCCAAAAGGCATGACCCTATACCCTCTACCATCCCATGTCCATTGAGAATCACAGATACGGAACAGAGGTTTTTGTCACAGCATATGTTCTTTTGAAGGGCAAGTGGGTTTTATGCAGAAAGGCCTCCTAAGAATTAGTTAATATGCTTCTGTTGATTCTGAATACAAAGCTTGAGCAGAGTCAGCCCCTGTCATTGGGAGGCTACTGCTGTTGTATTTAATGGTTTCCTTGGCAGACCATTCTTCCTTTCCTATTTGCTCTTCCTGCAAATTGGATTTACCTGCAGGCATTATGGCAATTTAAAGGATTGTGATGAGAAAGGCCAAAAACATGACATTCAGACTCGTGTGTCTTGTTTTTGTGCGTATGTGTGTTTTTAAACAAGTATCTGTTAATACTAGTCTTTGGCCTAAAATTCTGAGTGCGTCTGTTGGTTGATGTCAGTCAACTTCATTCTAATGCCCGTGAAATACATGCAGAAATTCATCTTTACGTGAGCATGCAAAGGTTGCTCTTCTTTCTTGACAAGTAACGTGCAGAATGTAGCAATGAAAATACAAGTGCTAGATTCTTCCTGTCATCTGAAAGGTCAGGAGAATTACAATGTAAGGACGAATCCTTGTGTGACTGTATAGTGGAGACAGATCTTAGCTGTACCTTTTACACTTCCCAAATGAGCGAGCATTGCACACCATATCTTGGGGCATGTTGTGTCCATTTCCATCAGGTAAGCAGCCTCCAACTTTGAAACTGGTTCTTCTATAAAGATCAACTTGACTGCAGGTAATATTTTCCTAGAAAAATCAGTGTTACAAATCAGGGATCATTAAATAGCCAAAGAGTAAATGTGTTAATTTTGTGGGCTGTTTTTGCAACTACTCAACTCTATTGTTACAGCAAAAAGCAATCCTAGACAATGGGTAAACAGATGGGTGCAACTGTGTTCCAATAAAACTTTATTTAAAAAACAGGCAGTAACCAGATTGAGTTTGTCAATCTCTGCTATAAACCATAATTTTTCTTGAGCAGCCCATAGAAACTTACTTAACTGGTAAGTTGCTGATACACTGTATACTTAGAATATTATTTTACCATCTATTAATTTTTAAATCAAATTACATTAGGACAAGTCTAAATGCAACAGATTCCTACTTAACATTTCCCGGGTGTGTTCCATACAAGCTGCTACTACTTTTGTGTTTTAGCTCTTTGTTCTGAATATTGTCTTCAAATCTCAGTGTAATAGGCTTCTATTGTTGTTTCCTGATTGATTAGTTTTAGACACCTGTTGACATTCTGCTGCGATAGATGGTTGAAAATTTAATTCCCTGATACCCTCACATGCCCATTCCTTGCAATAAAATGGTATTATTATGCTTTGTTTTTCTACTGGTTACTGAAATAAACATTCATAATAAACTAACTACTTAAGCTTAGAACTTGATGAGTTTGATAAATATTTTAATAGACATGTATCTTAGATTCTCTACTTTGTAAAATTAAGCTTTTTTTTCTACCTCTTTTCACTATTGTATGAGAAGAGTCACAATAACACATTTTATTCTGGAACAGCATGTAAGTCTTTAGTGCATTGTGGAAGGAGTGATTCTAAAAATGGAATTTCAATAAATAATATGTGCAACATACTATTTACAGTGGAGTTCGTGATCACCGTAATTCATTTTCATGTTTGTGTAGCTTTCTATTGTAATTTCCAAATTTCATTCTCTTTCTGCCTTCTTGGTTCTTAAATGACAACCCTAGTTTTTGACTCTTCCACACTCCTAACTCGTGCCCTTGTCTCCACGCCTTCCTTCCCAGGTAGGTCCCTACGTCTTCTGACTGCCTGGATCTGCAGCGCACCTGTCATTTAGGAAATTTCCTCTTTCGGACCCACTGATTCTCAAAAACCACCCTACCTTCATTCTACAGGCACTCCCTCATTTTGGTCGTACATACATTCAATTATCTTCCTAAGAAAGGATGTAGGGCACGAACCTTCTTAAGTCTTTGAATGTCTGAAAATGCTTACATTCTCCTCTCATACCGGATTGATGAATAGGACGACTATAGACTTCCAGGATGAAACTTTTTCCCGGAGGCCCCATTGTTAGAAGTGCGGAGGGTGAAGCGGTGGGGATGGGGTAGAAGGCCAGAGTCACTTTGCAGGAAGAGCTGTATTTGTTATCAGTCTTCCAGGCCTGCTCTTGCAGTTCTGATGCCGTTCTGCTTCCTGTTCCTTCACAGAGGACTAGCTTTTCTCTTTTTATATGGGAGCACATTTTGTGGTGACTTCAAAATTTAAGATCACATCATGACCTTGAGATATGAGAATCTTTCCTAATTTATGCTCCCATTAATTTTCAACTTTGAAGATAAATTTCAATTACCAGAACTTTTTTCTAGCTTACGAATTTTTCCTTTTTTTTTTTTTTTTTCAGAGCATTTTCTTCTTGTTGTATAGATGTAATATTTTCTTGGCTCTTTTGAGAATTCTTTGAAATTCTTTTCTATTGCCTATCTGATTTGTATCTCCTCCAGGACTGTTTATCTTGTTTATGCTCTTTCTTGTGGGCAGTTTTCCTCCTATGTCATATTTTGTAACCCATGATTGTCCATTCATAGTTAAAAATGAGGCTGTTAACCAGCTGCTTTGTGACTCTCTGTAGAAATTGTGTCATGATAATTGAATGGGTTGCATCCTGAACGTGGCATCATTTTCTTTAAGGTCTTTAATTTTCTTTAATAAAGAGTCCTTCAACTTTTTATTTTTGGAGAGGGTATCTGGGCAGAGAGAGATGATCAGGTGACACAATAGATGGGGGCGTGGGGATGGGGTCACTGGTGGGTTGCTCCTGAATTCAGATCATTTCTCTTCCCTGCCCTATCTCTCCTGCTAGCCCCTCTCTTTCTAGGAATCTCACGTGCTGCCCAGTTCAAGGCCAGATAGGTCCAATGTGGTGGAATGAGAAGACCATGCCAAGATGGCCGCTGGCAAGCGAGCATCAGTTACTCAGGAATGGCTTTGATACCCACCTGGCAATGGAGCCTGCCTGGCAACAGGCTGTGATTGGGTGGCTTTGAAACCCACATGGCAAATGGAGCCTGCCTGGCAAAAGGCTGTGATGGGATGGCTTTGAAACCCACATGGCAACAGAGCCTGCCTGGCAACAGGCTGTGATTGGATGGCTTTGGAAACTGCCTGGCAACAGGCGTGATTGGTTGGGGCATAGACCGCCCCTTGACTGGATTGGCTGGTCTTGACTATATAAGCTGTTGTACTAACCAAAATAAACGAGTCTGCAGGCTGCTTGCCTCAAGCCTGCTTTCACCTGACTCCCAGGGTCTGTGTGGTGACTCTGTGCCTCTTGCCCCCACCGTGCGCCTCCTCTCAGAAACAAATCCACTGCAACCTTGTTGAGAAATCAACTGCAACAGTCCTGCCTATGGATTTCCACATTTTTGGCTCTTCTTCCCTTGCCATTAATTGCTACCTTTCTGTCTTCTCTTTGACTTCAAGAGAAAGATTTCTTTGGACCTCCTCAGAGCCCCTTCCATGTTGGGCTTATTTTTAAAAAAATATGTTGAGTTGATGTCATTTTCAGTCTCTTAACTCTCACTTTATTATGGTCAATGGAGAGAGAAGATTACCTTGTGCGGTTAACTTAGAGTCAAACATTATTTTTGTGCCTATATTTTGAATTATTAGACTACATTTTATTTTGGTGTCCATTTTCCAACCATGCGTGGGTTTGCCTGCCAACGTAACCTTCATCTATATGAGAAATAATTGAAATTCAGGATGCTTGGGTCATATTTCCATCCTACATTTTACAGCGTTCTCACTACTGCTGTTAGTGTGATGCTTGGTGGAGACTCAGGGCATGAGGAGGGTAGCTCCCTGGTCATTAAGTGGCCAAGAGCTGTAAGTGGCTTTGGAAATGAGTTCGTGTCCTTTTGGAAGATCTCGACATTAAAAAGTTATTTGTAGACTTCTGTTTTCTCAAAGTTAGCGTTTTCCAAGCCATCTCTCAGCCGCAGAAGCAGTCAGACCTGAGACTCCCATGCCGCGGCCTCTCTGGAGTCTTGGGGGTGGCGTTTCACGTGGAAGTTGAGGCTCCTTCTGATCTCAGGAGCCCACTCCTTTGTGTGTGAGTGTGGATTGCTCATTTCTCATCTGCATCCCTGTTCTTACAGTAGCGCCATCCTGCATCCCCTGCTCAGTGCCTGTGGGTTTTCCTGGAAACTTATCCAGCCTAGACTTCAGAAACCTGGACCATATTTGCAGTTAGGAAAGAGTATCTGTTGGGGACCTGGGCCAATGTGTGATAATGCTCAGTTAGCCAGGACACTTCTCTGGGATAGGAGAGTCTCTGAGCTCTGAATATGCTATATGAAACCAAAGTACAACAGGAAATAGGTGCATGGTTAAAAGGGAGACGGCAGTTTTCAAACCAAAGTATTCTTAATTGTGTTGACCACAACCTTATCCCTGTCTTGTGATCTAGCACTCAGATATTAGAACGCTCCTGTCTCCTGTCTGCCCCAACACACAGCTTCCTGTGGCAGTCCTGGCCTTAGTAGTCCCACCTTAACAGTGAGTACCTAAACTCATATGTGGACTTGGAAGAGGGACCTTCAGACTTCTAAGTAAGAACTACTCCTAATGAAAATCTCAGTGTCTGGAAAATGCCTTTTTCCATGTATTTCCATGCACATTCTACATTGTTCTGCCAACAATAAGGTGGCACAGGGTGGGATGTCGTGGGTAGCTTGGCTGTGGGTCCCCACCACTACCCTTTAGTTCACTGATTAGCTAGTACTCTAGGCAAGACAGGTTAGGAAAATAGCTTTATAGAGTACAAATATAACAATGTTGACATTGTAACAATTATATAGAATTTAATATAGTACAAATATGATTATATAATTTCAATAGGGTGTGGACTGGGACATGCTTAAATTTGAGTAGACTCCATTTATTACTACTACTTTCTCACAATTACATTAGAAATATAAACTGGATTTTTAATAAGTTTGGCACCATCCAAAATATGACCTTTAAATACTTTGAGACTTCTATCACATGAAAATGATACAGATAGAGTTAAGATGTGTATTATTGCTTGATTTGTTTTTAGCTGTCACTCAGTATGAGTAGCTGTCCATGTGCACAAGTATCAATGTGAGTTAATTGTAAAGAACACTTTATATAATCAGCAGAGCATGGGTCATCACTCTGACTCCCTTGACCTTCTCAGAATCTTTGCTAATTTCTACTTCTCATTATCATCTCGAGTAGTCAACTTGAAAACAAAATAATAACAATAAAAAACTCTTTGTGAATGCACAAAATGCCAATCAAGATGAACAGAATGTGTTATGTAATAATTGCTTCTCAATGCTTCTTTACCATTTGCCTGGAAACTTCAAGGTTTTTCCAGAGATCCACGATCCCCAATAGGGACCCCAGGTCTTGCCAAATGTACTAGTTACCTCTAGCTACTAAAACAAATGCTCAAACTAATGAATACTAAGTCGAATCATAAATGGTAATTTTTTTTTCCTAGTATAAGGCCCCAAACAAGTGTGTGTTATAGCTTCTCATGGGACAAACAGATTTCCTTCAGTGACTCAGGAACCGGAACTTCCATCTTGTGCCTCTTCCATCTTTACAAAACATCTTGCAATACTTGTCGTCATTAAGATAGAGGAAGAGAAAAAAATACGGTGGGGTAGAGGAAACCAGATTGGTAGGATGTTATTGGGTGAGCTTGGAAGTGTCGCACATTTCTTCTATTCACATTTGATTTGTCAGAGATATGTGTCCATGTCTTCCAACAAGGAGGTAGGGTGCTGCAGGCTAGTGCCTCTTGGTCTCATCAAGTCTGTGTGTTTTCAGGCTGCACAGAGCAAAGTAGATGGCTTTGAAGGCTTTGGTATTAATTCACAGCTGGCTCCCACCTCAAACTTCCTCTTCCTTTGGAATTTAGGTATGTGTGGTATAAATGTAGGCTGTCTTCTGAAATAAAAATAGAACTTCATAATACCATCAAAGGTTGTGCTAAAAGAGAATCCGTTGCTGGTGTGGGTCCTCTGATAATTGCTGCCAGTCCTTCACTGGCCTTGGACTGCTGTGGGTAGCTGGGTTTTCTGAAGTCCGCTGCAACCACCTTGAGCTGACTGTTTGCATCTCTTCCCAACTAGAGTTTCTTGACAGGGTATGGGCCATGGTGATTGTGTCTACACCACAGGCACTAGCACCAGGGGTGTTTTCCCCAGAAAACCCCTTGTTACCATTTACCATCACCCCCCTGGATACTTATCACCCATTGACTCCTGGTTTGAGGCAGAGCTGGAATGGGGAAAGGATACTTTACCAAAGAGTGAAAGACCAACAAGAAACAAAATTGAAAAATATAAACTCAGGGTATAAAGCAAGAAAATTGTCTGAGTTTCCCCTCTTTATCCTGGGAAGAACTATTTCAGGGACTGCCCATCCTGGCTCCCTGGCTGTCACCACGTGCAGTGGCTATCTTGGAGAAACTCCTTAGCAACTCATCGCTGGAGAGATCTAACTCAAGACAGATGTGGAAATCTCTTTGACACCTGCTGAAGGCCTGGCTTCTGGGTTCTAGATTTTTCCAGAGAGCGACACTGCAATTACCTTCTCTGTTAGCGAATGTCTTGGTACCCCTAAACCTCGCCCTACAGGCACTGGCAGTCGGACTTCAGCAGTCTCAACCCCAGTCCTGCCTCAGCAGGGAGAGATGGGAGAAAGTCAAGTACAGTCCGGGAGGTGTGTTGCCATGGTAACCAGAGCGCTGCAAAGGGAACTAGATGATCCCTTCCTTCTCGTGTGGTATTCCTACCATCACCAGGCAGTAGCTGTGATCCTGTGAACCCCCTTTTTTTTCCATCTAATTTCCCAAACTTCCCACAGAGAAATAATTCAATTAAATTTAACAAATGTTTTTGGATGCCTGTTACGGGCAGGATGCTTTAGGGCTTATGTAGAGATACCGTGAGGCTTATAATTGAACAGCGAGGTATAGGCAAATATCTTAAATCTGACAATGAAACTTAATTGAAACTTAATTAAAATAAATTTAAATTTGCTGGTAAACAGATGTGAGTCCTGGCATCCAGGTTGTTGATTAAATTTTTGTCAACTCAGTTTAAAAAATGATGTACAGTAATTATGGAGGCCTGCTCTAGGCACTTCTGTGTAAGGTGTGTCTTGAGACCATGTGGAAGGTTGAGCTTAATTTTGCAATGTATATTATGGTAGCTTTTTCTCCACATCCTTGCCAGAAAAGAACTTTTGTGGGGGAGATGGCATTGGGATTTGATCTTGACAAATGAATAAGATTTTACAGGTAAGCATGGCTACGGGTTCAGATTCTGCCCAGGCTCAGAAACGGGAGGTGCAAGGTATCTGGAGGGGGCTCTAGGCAGGTCATGGCAAATGGTGCTGAAAAGATCAGTCAGGATCTTGTTGTAAAGGCATCTAAGTGGCAAGAAAGGGAGCTTGAACTTTGTATTGCTGACCCTGGTGTGAAGCCAATAATTATTTTCTTTTTTTGATAAGAATATTCAGACTGAGTCTTAGATGATTCAGACAACAATGTAAGGGGATAAAGAAGGCAGTTAGATGCTGCGAATCATACCCAAGTAGGAAAGGTGGGATTTGGAAGGCGAACTGTTAGAAGATATGAGGACGGAGGCTTTGAATCCAGGCACAAGTTGCCCTTAGCAGAGGTAAGAACCGAAATTCTCCCCTATCAGTGAGCCTCTACTGTGTACCAGGCACTAGGTTCAAAACCATGCAGGCTTAGCGAGAAACAGTCTCTGAATTCAGCTTAATACCAGACAGAAGGATGAACAGAAGCACATTGTGTTAAGGGCATTTGCAGGGTTCAGCTGCGGGTTATAATAACAGGAAGGATGCCCATCACTTGAAATCTGCACATTATGTGAGAGATTCTGTTATCACTCTTTTCCATCTCTTCACTCATTCGACCTTCCCAGCCTCCTTTTGAAGCAGGAACTTTTATTATCCCTATTATGTAGATAAACTGAGGCACTGAATGTGAAGCAAGTGCCCCAGGACCACCCACCTAGGCAGTGCCAGCAATGGGATTCAAACCAGAATCCAAGCTATAATCACTCCACTTGTCAGGAGCCAGTTGGGGCATGTTTTATGGAGTGACTATTTTACAATGAGACAGAAATGGTATTTTGACTATACTTGCCCCACCCCCAGTTGATGGTATTGCGATGGTTCTGTTTTGAGTGGTATCGCTGAATGAAAGCTGTCCAAGGAAATTCAATATGAAGGCGGGGGAACATTGTTGATGTATGTTGGCTGAAGTACTAAACACTCCAATATTACATCAATATACAATTTGTATGGTTACAAATATTATTGGCATAAATAATTCATGCTGGTGCTTTGTATTCACTTGATTAGCAGCATCTTTGTCGTTTTTATCAGTCATGATGCCATTGCAATCTTGTGCATTGTGCGTGAAGAATACTCGGGGAAATGTTTCAACTGTGTCTGGATGGTATAATGTATTTATTCATTTAGTCAGATGAAATGAAATAGTGTTTAATATGCATGTCCGCATTACACTAGATACTCTCTAAATAAATTACAGACAGTATTACTCCCTTTCATTGTGACAAAAATTATAGTTTGCTGTTTTTCCCCCAAGGAGCCCAAATGCAGCCATTTTGTACTTTTAATTACAATTTTTTGAGGTTTTTCAGAGGCATTTTGAATAATCCTGAGCATTTTTGTATTGAGACATCAATATGAAAACGTTGCTGACTTGAATGAGCTGTATCGAATGAGAGTTGAACTACTCGGGAAAATAGAGTGGAACAGGCCCTGTTTATGGGGTAGAGGTGCCTGTGGAGGCTCTGGGTTGCCGTGACATAGCCACCACGCCTTTATGTTTGCATCTCTCTGAGTAGCAGTTGTTGTTTTGGCTATGGATGCCCTTCTGAGAGCAGTGGATAGAACTTGACCCCCACAGTGTGTTTTTGCCCTTCCTTTTGTCCTCTTTTCTTACTTCTGGGAGCTGAGACCTGGAGCCTGTGCAATGTCTCCCTTGTAGCATGTCACCCAGGTCTTAGGTCTTTAACTTCCCCTCCCCTTATTGCACCCCCAAACCCCAGTTCTTTCCACAGCTGGTCTCTGCTGGAAGTGAGATCCCGTGGGGCGATGGAAGTGGTTTATGCTCAGGCTTAGATGAATGTTTTCAAGGAAACCAGGGCTAGATGGGTAATAGTGCTGTTCAGGAACATTATTATCAGGGAAAAGACTTCAGTTCAGAACTGGACTGAATTCAGAATAAAAGGGGGAACAGCAGGGATTCATAGCCAAGGAGTCGCGAGGGAGGTCAGTGGATAGAAAATGACCACTGGAGTAGGGGGAGTCTTGCTAACTGGCTTAGCAGGATTCCCCCTGGAGGCACCTAGGGTGATTACATATTACCTGGCGTTAGTTACGGGTGGCCAGATATCGAGTGTGGGGGATTCTTAACAACTTGGAAGGGCTCTTGCTAAAATTGGGTGATGCAGAGACCAACATGGAAATCCAGCAATCAAGGTCTGCTTAGGAGGAGGATTCAGAGGAACCTGGCTTGAGTTGGGTCAAGACTCTGTCACTGGCAAGAATAATATTGGATTCCAAGAGTGGAGCAGGGCCTCTATTTTAAATGAGCAGCAAATCCACTCCAATTCAGGCTGGAGTTTGAGACAGTCTCCTGGGAGGTTTCCTTTGGTGGAATCGTGCTGTAGTGCTGTAGAAGGGTTGGGTTGCCATGGAAACCGTGCTGGGTTTCTTCCAATGACTAGGGAGAGGGGACAGGCCATCATCAAGGTTTGGAACTGGCAGAGAGGGGATGTGCAATCAGTGTCTTTGCATACTGTTCAATCCTTGGTACAGGGCCTGGCATAAAGAGTGAGAACTCCATAAACTCAGCGAATGAATGAATGTCACAGGGAAAACACACACAGTGAGGCTGGGCAGTTTTGCTCTATTCCTTTTCATGTATCAGGTTAAAAAAATTTCCTTAGTTTTCACTATAGAGATACTGCTAAGTGTTATCTTCATTGAATTATACTCCTTACATCATAATATACCCTTCTTTCCTGATTTTGTGATCTTTGTCATGATTTCCACATTATATGATATTGGCATATCCATTCCTGCTTTCAAGAAAACTTTGCGTCTATAAAGAAGCAAATATGGAAAGAAGTTAAAAATTGTTAAATCTGTGTGTGCTCATTAAACTCTCCTTTGTGCTTTCCCGTATTTTTTGAAATATCTTGTTGAAAAGATAAAGTAATTACCTTTATTTTTCTTGCCCAGTCTAAGGTTATGCCCACAAGATAATTGCCACTTCTTTACTCATGGAGTAAAGAAGTAAAAATGGTTTTATAAATGATGGAATATTACTGGTAGGATGACTCCCATATATGTGTATCATCTCTAGAATTGGAAAGATGAGGACAAGGCCCACTGCTGTCACTGGAGCATGTTGTCGCACAGTGAATTGCCACGCTCATGCCCGTCTCCCATCACTGAAACATTGGATTGTGAACCAGTGGCCAATGGTGAGAGCAGTGGGTTAGGTGTGGGAGTGTCTGTTCCGAGTAAGCTGTCTGCAGCTCTTGGTGCTGCTTTTCTAAACTGGGTATCCTCCCTTACTGGGATGTAGTTCATTTTTGGAAGAGGTTGGCCCCAGCTTACGCTCGGAACCTGCTGAGCCAGGCATTCTTTGGTTTTGTTTTGAACAAAGCCAGGTGAGGTCAGCAGCCCCTGCCTGCCCCAGCAACCTTGGCTGGGTTTCTGGGAACCTTTTGGCTCCTCTTTGATAGATGTCAGTTCTATATTTAGCACTTCTCACATCATGACTCTTGTCAGCTACATTGGGCAAATACTGCTATCACACTAAGATGGTTTGATCCAAAACTTCAATTTATACACTGAATTTTATATACATATATATTTACTATTCCATAAAAATGTATAGTTAGATGCATCCCAGTAGAACATGGATTCCTTTGTGAGCTTATCGCTAGAAAAAATCTAGTGAAGCTGAAAATGCCATTTGTCTTATCTAGACTTCTCTATATATGAGAGCTATTTTATACAGGCAGCTGAGAGTGAAATGTTTTTGGATTGTACATTGGCCAGGCTGTTCGTAACAGACTTGGAGTGAGGGTAGTCAAATGTAATAGTCATCTGCTTTGGAGAACAGAAGGAAGCCAGTTGAACGTAAGCTGGACTGATTTTTCAACTTGGCCAACATTGGCTTCCGTTTTCTCAAGAATGACCAGAGAAACAAAGTGTTTTCAGGGCACTCTGCAGTTTCCTAAAGTTTGTTTTTCCAAATTTCTGTTTGGTTCCCTTTGTGTAAAATGTCCTCTCTTTCTGCTGAGGCACAGGTTTTCCAATGGAAGCATCCAGATTTCACAACTCGGTTGGATTAGATGTTTGGCAAATCTCACAGAAGGCTGGTGAAGCCAGGGCTGCATTCTAATCAGCAGGATGACATCGTGATGGGGACTAAGAGCCTGAAATAGGCACTTCAAAGACAGAGGGACCCAGCCCTGCTCAGGGGACAGAGCCTGGGGGGCCATGCTAAGGCACCCTCCTCCCTACTGTGGGAGAAGATGAAAGGAAACCAAGAAGTGATGCCTCCACAAACTTTATTTTTTAAAAAAACTCTAAGTGTTAGACCCTGATGTAGGCTTTTTTTGCATTAAAAAAAAAAAGCCCACTCAGAGCCTTTTATCTCCTGAGCAGTTACCCATCTCTTGGAAGGCTGCTGAAGCAAGGGTTCCTGGAAATTTTGGTAGCTTATGGTACCTTTGTATTTCACCTGCTAAGGTGTGTGTTCAGGATCCCCATCAACAGTGATCTCAACTGTGGAATTAGGGGCCCTTCCTTTCCTGCACTCCCCTCTCCTTTCTCCCACCCTCTCTCCATCCTCTCCTCCTCCTAGCTTGTTCTTTCCTCTCTCCTCTTCCGTTTTCTTCCAATCCTGCCAGCTGTCTGGGCTCAGGCCTCCGTTTCCTTTGCCATCTCCTGACTCTACACTGTATCTGGTGGTCTTCTGGGCCCAGACGTTTGGCTGAATTTGAGCTGCCAGGAAAGGTTGGGTGCCTCCGGGGGCCCCAGGAGCTGCAGGTAACTCAACAGGCCGCTGTAGATTCTCACCTGGTGATTCTTGCCCTTCTTAGGACTTTGCAAAGGAAAAGATGCCTATTTCAAGCAGGTACTAGTGACTAAGGCCAGTCTGTTTTTCAGGTTCCCTGTTCCTCCTGTGTCTCCAGAAACTTTGATTAAATATTGGCATATGATGTCATTGGTATGAAAATGATTTGAGTTACCTTTTTTTTTTTTTGCAACCTTTAACCATTCTTACATATGTATTTGTTAGAAGCATCTGCTTGAATTGAAAATGCAAACACTTAAAACACTTAATGGGTGGCCTTCATCCACAAATTGTTTTTTCCCCTCCACTTGTTTTGAAATTTGTGTCTCCCAGAGTGAATGCAGGTCCCAGACTACACAGTTTGTGAAATACTTGTTATTCATTAAAGGCAAAAGAATCAAGTTGCACTGAGAAAGGTCTTCTAGCCTCTGGCTTTTCTGAAAAGAAGTTCATGTAGGTCTTCAAAATGAGCATCCATGCATCCTTATTTTAATTTGAAAGTCAGTGCTATGGGAGGTGCTGGGAGAGGTCTTCCATTCACTGGTTGACTCCCCAGGAGGCTGCAATGGCTAGGACTGAGCCAGGCCGAAGCCAAGAGCTTCTTCTGGGTCTCCCATGTGGGTGCAGGGGCCAAAACACTTGGGACATCTTCTTCTTTTCCCAAGTCATTAGCAGGATCAGGAGTGGAGTGGCTGGGATTTAATGGTGCCTATACGGATGCTGGCATCACAGGTGGCTTTATGCACTAAGCCATAGCACCAGTACCTCCATGCCTCTTTTTAAGCTGAACATTATCTGCTAAAAAATCATATCCAAACTGGTCCATGTCACAATCCTGTAGATTTTCTTCCATCATTTGAAATATTTTCAGTTTTTGGTTCTTTAAGTGGCAGGCAGCTGTGCCAGTTTTCTTGTATTTTTGACTTTTGATGGCTTTTTCTTATGAAAATATACTTCATGTACCATATTCAACTACTTAATACCGATGTGTGGAGAATACCTGAGCTCATGTTCGTATTCTGAAGTCACGTGAGAAATGGCAGTAGAATTGGAACTTCCTCCAAGAAGTACTTAGCAGGCCCCATTGTTGGATAACATGCCATGCCAAGCACTTGTTTCTCTGGCTTTGTGGCACTTGTGGTCAAGGTGTCTGATAATGTGAGGGAGACTGTTCTCGGGAGTTGGTTGTCTGTCAGGCCTCACTCAACAGTCTCTGGAGGGGTCCCCACACCATCACCCGAAAAGCAGCTCCCTTTTCTCATAGCCGGGGGTGAACTTGGGGAGCATTGTGCAACATGTCCCCCAGCATCTTCTGTGACTGTGGCCTATGGCCTTTGTGTTAAGGGAAATTATCCTTCCGATACAATTGTACTTTAAGCTCAGCTTGTTCTTTGATTGTACAGTTGTCCCTCGGTATCCAGAGAGGCTTGGTTCCAGGAGCCCTGAAAATAACTCAGATCTGCAGATGCTTGAGTCCCTAATATAAAACAGGGTAGAATTTGCATAGAACTCACACACACCTTCCTGCACACTCTACATCACCTCTAGATTACTTACAATACCTAATGCAGTGCCAGTGTTATGTGAAGTGTCATTATACTATATTTAGGGAATAAAAAAGAAGGAAGTCTGTGCATGTTTGGTAGAGATGCAATTTTTAAAACTTTTAAAATATTTACTTATTTGAAAGGCAGAGTTACAGAGAGTCAGAGACAGAGATAGATAAGTCTTCCGTCCTCTGGTTCACTCCCCAAATGGCCACAATGGCCGGAGCTGGGCCTATCAGAAGCCAGGAGCTTCTTCTGGGTCTCCCATGTGGGTGCAGGGACCACCTTGGGCCGTCTTCTACTGATTTCCCAAGCCATAGCAGAGAGCTGGATCAGAAGTGAAGCAGCCAGGACTTGAACTGGCACCCATATGGGATGCTGGCACTGCTGGCAGTGGCTTTACCCACTATGCCACAGTGCCGTCCCTGAGATGTAATTTTTTTAAAAAAATTTTTTGATCTGTGGTTGTAGCTGAACTTTGTTAAATGGCAGAAGCAGAACCCATGGATACAGAGCCTTGGCTCTCTAAGCATAGTCTCTGTAGAAGGTGAGGGAACCGAGGGTGGGGCCTTGGAAATGGGAGGTTGGGGAATCTTCTTTTCTTAAAATTTATTTTTTATTTATTTGAAAGATAGTTACAGAGAGGCAGAGAGAGAGAGAGAGAGAGAGAGAGAGAGAAAGAGAGGTCTTCCATCTGCTGGTTCACTCCCCAAATGACTGTGATAGCTGGAGCTGAGCTGATCCGCAGCCAGGAGCCAGGAGCTTCTTCCAGGTCTCCCACACAGGTGCAGGGGCCTAAGGACTTGGGCCATCTTCCAGTGCTTTCCCAGGCCATAGCAGAGAGCTGGATAGGAAGTGGAGCAGCCAGGTCTAGAACTGGTGCTCATGTAGGATGCCGGCGCTTCAGGCCAGGGCTTTAACCCACTGTACCACAGCGCCGGCCCCATCTCCTTTTCTTTGTGATAGTGTTTCCAAGTACCAGCAAAAGCTCACAGACTCCTAGGGAGTCTGGCCCAGGTTTTTGCCGCCTCAGCCTCTCAGCTCCTTGCCTGGAACCCAGTGTTGACCCTTACTAAAGCAATTGTGTTTTCCTCGTGTGCTATGCCTGCTCCCACCCCACCCCCTTCGAGTCTCAGCCTAGTGTGGCCTCCACCACGAAGCCTTCCTTGGGTCACCTGCTGCAGCTCCTGTTACCTCACCTCAGGACTCACTCGGGCTGTCTTCTCATGGTGGGAAGTGTCGGAAATACTGTGATAGCTTCTCACTCCCTGTGACCTTCACGGCTCTGTTCACCCTGGAGGATGGCAACTGTGCATTTTCTATGCCATTATGTGTAAACAGGCATTGCCTGCCAAAGAGTAAGTGATCCACAAATACTTGGGAGTGGCTGAAGGAAAAGTTAATGTTATTGGAATTATTTTGAAATCCTTAAGACTTGAAAGCCCTCTTGCTGCTTTTGATTTCAGAGGTCTTCCTCTGTTAGCAGAGGCACAGTTAGTATAAACCTCATGCTTATCCCAGCAAATGCCCTTCCTCAACCTCATTGGATGATTGATTCCTTCTAGAAGTTAAATGTGAACGCATCTAGGCATAGAAAGCCTAGTTCATATCCTGCTGTGAGCAGGCACCACTAACCTCCCCACCACACACACACACACACACGAGTCTCTTGTCAACCAGCAGTTTTATAGTCAACACTGGCTCTGTGATTAAAGTGTGCCTCAGTGAGTCTCTTATGCTGGTTGAGCTGGAAAGGAGCTTAAAGTTGATGTGTCCCGACTTGAGTTACTCACAGGGTTGGGGATGGTATGGTGACTTTTCAAGGTGATGGAAGTTATCTGCTACCTTTTTTTTTAAAAAAAGATTTATTTATTTGAAAGTGTTAGAGGTCTTCCATCTGCTGGTTCACTCCCCAAATGATTGCAATGGCTGGAATTGAGCTGATCCAAAGTCATGGGCCAGGAACTTCTGGGTCTCCCATGCAGACGCAGAGGTCCAAGGACTTGGGCCATCTTCCACTGCTTTCCCAGGCCATAGCAGAGAGCTGGATTGGAAGTGGAGCAGCTGGGACTAGAATCAGCACCCATATGGGATGCCGGCACTGCAGGCCAGGGCTTTAACCCACTGCTCCAAGTGCTGCCCCTGTTAGCTTGTCTCGAGACTGCCTTACCAGGACCTGCGGCATGGCTGGCTGAGCTCCATGAGTCAGATGCAGGTGTGATAATGCCTAGCACCGTGCAAGGGGCTGTCTCTTTCTATGGTATCTTTTTTTAATTCACAAGGAAGCTCTCCTAGAAGGCCTCTGGCAGGTTTTACCTCTTCTTTTATCAGATAGAATGAGTTCTACCTGCGCTTAAACCAGTTGCCCGCAAGAGGGTTGAGACTGTTGGGGTAGGTCGGGATTAATAACAGAGCTGAGAATGGCGTCATTTCATGGAAGGATGGATACTAGAATAAAGCTGAGGTTCCCTTTTTGAGGAAGGAGAAAATAATTATTGGAAGGCAATTGACTGTCTTGTAGCAAGAGAACTTGAATTCCGTTGCATTATAGTTTAATGCTCTTTTTAAAAAATTATTTATTTCAAAGGCAAAGTGATAGAGAAGGGGGTAGGGGTCAGGGAGAGAGTTTCGTTTTGCTGGTTCTCTCCCTAAATGGCCACAATGACTGGGGTTGTTCCTGGCCAAAGCCAGGAGCTCAGAGCTCCATCTAGGTCTCCCATGAAGGTGATGGGGGATCAAGTACTTGGGCTATCCTCTGCTGTCTTCCCAGGCATATAAGCAGGGAGCTGGATTGGAAGCAGAGCAGCAGCTGTGACAAGAACTGGCACTGTAATGCTGGTGTTGTAGGTGAAAGCTTAGCTGTGCCATAACACTGGCCCCAGTGTATAATGCTTGCAATAGTACTTTTTTTTTTTTAAGCATTATTTGGAAGAGACACAGAAAAAGAGTCCCTGTCACTGGTTCACTCCCCAAATAATTGCTATAGACAGGGCTGGGACAACCCAAAGCAGAGAGCTCAATCTGGGTCTCCCACATGGGTGGCAGAGTACTGGAGCCATCACCTGCTGCCTCCCAGGGTGCATGTTTGCAGGAAACTGGAACCGGGAACAGAGCCAGGACTTGAACTCTGACGCTCCAATTCAGGTTTGGCCGTTTGAGGCAGCATCGTAATCAGTAAGCCACACACACACCACCATGGCGCTCTAATCCTGAAGCTTTGCAAGTGTGGCTTACTTTGGGGAAACAAGGGAAGTGACACTCTGGTTAGGAGTGGGTGGCGTCCATTCTCGACTGTTTGTTGTTTCCTGAATGCCTGAGAGCAGTTGCTTCCAGTCATTGATCTTTCATCTCCCAGAGTATTTTTAGGAGCTGTGAGAAGTTTTTCTTATTTATGGGCTCCAGGGGTGCAAGTAGGTAAATTGAGATGTGAAACACCAGCTTTTGTTCTTGCTGTCAATGTCCAGATGAAAGTGATGGAGAATGACATTCAGGTTCATTTCCGAGAAGAGGTAGGGTGGGGCAAGGCATGGTGGGAGGGGCACAGAGGGAGCTAAATCTGGTTGTTTTACTAAAAGGTCAGTGAAATCAAACAGCAACACAGTTTTTCTAAATGGGACTACGGAAAGGTAAGCCTCTAGGTCAGTCTGCTCTTACTGTGGGAAGGTTAATTGGTGAGGTCACTTAAAGTACCTTAGAAAGCTCAGTGGGGGCCGGTGCCGCAGCTCACTAGGCTAATCCTCTGCCTGCAGCACCGGCACCCCAGGTTCTAGTCCCGGTCGGGGCGCCGGATTCTGTCCTAGTTGTCCCTCTTCCAGGCCAGCTCTCTGCTGTGGCCCCGGGAGTGCAGTGGAGGATGGCCCAGATCCTTGGGCCCTGCACCTTCATGGGAGACCAGAAGGAAGCACCTGGCTCCTGGCTTCGGATCAGCACAGCAGCTGGCTGTAGCGGCCACTTGCAGGGTGAACCAACAGAAAAAGGAAGACCTTTCTCTCTGTCACTCTCACTAACTCTGCCTGTCCAAAAAAAAAAAAAAAAAAAAGGAAGAAGAAAAAGCTCGGTGGGGGAACAGAGCTTGCCTTTTCCCAGGGACCCCCAGAGTGATCCATCACTGCCCCCCCCCCCCCCCCAGTTCAGGTTAGGATTGAAAAGCTGTGTATGGCAGGACTCATATCTGACTCCCATTGCTTGTGCAACCTGACATCTTGTTTCCCAGGAATTGGCCCAATTGCTATTCCCAGAGTTTTTTCTACCCAAACCAGTCTGCAGTTCTGTGACTCCTTCGCCCAGACCATCATGCCTTCATATTTTGAGTCCTGTTTTATTTTCTGAATGTAAACTATGGAAATGTCCTTTATTTGTGTACTCATTTAAATCTCATTAGAAGATCGGTCTTATCTGCCTTACCCACTGCTGTAGCCTGTCGCTCCCCCTCTTCATGGAGGAATGACACAGGACCCTGCGCTGTTCTTTCGTCTGCTCGGCCCTCCCCGGGTTTGCTGCTGGTTCTTCCCGGGTTGGCTACCGTCCCTTCCACCTCCGTGGAAGGGCAGTTCCCCCTGCCACTTTTCCCCACTTCCGCGGGGGAGCGGCACACCACCAGCCGGCTCTCTCGGGGGCTGCACAGGTGTTCCTTCAGATAGATGTTCCCCTTAGATGTTCCTGGTGCATGTTGTCTCTCTCCTCCTTTATAGTCCTCTTCCGCCAATCCCAACTCGGCTGCCCACACGCCGAGTACGCTGCTCTCCTCCAATCAGGAGCAGGATCAGCTCCTGGAGGTCATCACTCAAGTTGGCAAGAGGCAGCTGCGTAGAAGCTGTTTTCTCCTCTCCCAGCGCCATATTGTGGGAGAGCAGATGCATAGAATAAGTCTTAATTCCAGTAACTCAGTCCAGTCCGAGTTGCTCCCCACAGTAGCCCAACACCTAGAACAATGAGTGGTAGAATAGGTGCTCAATTGTTGAAGGAGCCACACTTTATACAAATGAGACAGGAAACTAATAAAGATTTCTTTACACTTGGAAATGTGACATGGCCACTTTCCTTGATTTTAGGATATTCACTTATCTATTCATCCAATTAATTTAAGCAATTGTTATTGATTTAACAAGTTACAATGCTTGCATCTTCTAGTTCACTCTACAAATACCTGCAACAGCTGGGGCTGAATCACTCTGAAGTTGGCAGCCAGGGACTCGGTCCAGGTCTCCCATGTCAGTGGCAGGAACCCAATTGCTTGAGCTATCACTGTTGCCTCCAAAGGTAGGCATTAGCAGAAAGCTGGAGTGAGGAACTGGAGCTAGGAATCTAACTCTGAGAGGGGAAGGGATATGAGTGTTTTAATAACTACATGCTCACTCCCAACAAACATGCTTTTGATTAATTACCAGGAATTATCATTGGTTCTGGCAATCTCTACTAGAAAGCAGGTTGACATTTAGTAGGGGGACAGACAAGTAAATAAGTAAGTGTGAAGATACCATGATTAAAATTGTCCTGCTAAGGAAAGGAAGAAATGTCAAAGTCTTGTACACAGAAAGTAATGATTGGGCTGAATTGTTGGGGGTGGGGAGATATGGCTGTTGAGCAGTAAAAAAAAGTGGCAGGGGTCCAGGGGAAGCAATCCTGGAAGGGAAATAAGCATGAGCAGAGGTGTGAGATGTGCCGTATCATGGAATGGAGGGAGAAATGCTGTGGTCACAAATGGCCAGCAAGTGGCCTTGTAAAGGTGAAGGGTATATGTGTGTGCTACCAAAGCTGAGACTGGAAACCAGAAAAAGACCCCTTGGAGAGAGCTTTGTATTTGACCCTAAGGATTTTGACATTTTTGTGTAGAGTAACAAGAGCTATTAAGAAACTTTAGACAGTGTTCTATCAGTGTTGTTTTGGAGACATCATTAATGAAAATATGCTGGGTAGATGAGACCAGAGCTAGCTTGATTCATGACTTCTCACACACAGTCCTGTGTTGATTTATGGGCCATCATCCATCTGGTAGGAGGTTTCCAATGGCAGCTGTCCACTTCTTTAGTGCCTTTGATGAAGACATTGGGGTCCTAAGTATGGAATTTATAAATGACACTGAAATGGTAGAGATCACTAATCTATGGGTTGACAGCATCAAAATGATCTTCATGGTGTGGAAGAAAAATGAAGCAAGGTGACATTACACAAGGAAAGATAACACACCGAAACCCACTGAGCAAGCTACATACAGGAGAAAGGCAGCAACTCTCCTGATTGCCTTGTGCCATCCAGCTCAGGGGAGGGCTGCCTCTGTCCAGCACTAAGGTTGGCTTTGGGTCCAAACCGTTGCAGGAATATAGACCACATGTGGTAGTAATTTCCATGGTGGGAAATGCATGAAATGAAGAACCTTGACTCTTTCGATGTACAAGTAATAGCTATAGAAACTTGGAGTAATTATCTCGGAAAAAGAGATCTTATCTGAAACATGAGAGAAATCTTGAAGTGTTTGAATGGCTGTCGGGAGGAAGAGCTTCGTGAAGAGTTAGGATGGCTCGGTGAGGCCATAGAAATGCATCAAGTGTCTGCTTGTGTCTGGTGTTCTGCTTTAGAGATGGGTGAGAATTGTCCTCTCGTGTTAAGGGACCTTATAACTATGTGGTGGTTGTTGGGGATATCAGTGGATTTCCTAGTGTCAAGGAAGGAGGTAAATGGAGATGAGAGAGGACAAACACTGGGACCACATTATATGTCTCATTATGTCACGGTGAAAGATAATCCCAAATGCCTCATATTCCACTCTCATAAATTAAGATTCCTTTGAGTGTCTACTTTTTTTTTTTACATTTTTTTTATTTAGTAAATATAAATTTCCAAAGTACAGTTTACGGATTACAATGGCTCCCCCCCATAATTTCCCTCCTACTTGCACCCCTCCCATCTCCCGCTCCCTCTCGCATTCCATTCACGTCAAGGTTCATTTTCAATTATCCTTATATACAGAAGATTGATTTAGTAAATATTAAGTAAAGATTTCATCAGTTTGCACCCTGAATGTCTACTTTTGAGTGGAGTCTCACTCAGTGGGGTACTGGCAATGGGTCGAGGAACTCAGCGTTGGGAAGCAGTGTTCTATGGCTCCATAGTGCCATCCTATATTTGACATTTGTGGTATCTTCAGGTGACATTCCCTGTTGAGTGGGAAATGCAACTATTAGTGACTTCCTCATCCTCTTATTGTTAAATAGCCCCTGATTGAGACTTTGCAGTTGGAAATGATGCTGGAGGAAACACTTAATTATTTGTGATATAAGACCTTACCAGTATTTGCTGCAGAGATGGAATTCTATTTTGGTATTTGAGAGTATTTCAGAAAGGTCTAGATAATGCTTAATGTGAAAAGAAAACACAGATTCCAGAAGCTTTATCACCAAAATAAGCATCATTTAATTCTATTTTCCATGAACTTTTTGATGTTCTCTTGTATCTCTAGTCTTAGATTATGCATAAGAGATGATGTGGAAAGCTCTGGTAGTTTGCTGCTTTGTGCAAGGGTTTGTTTGTATCAGTGTTGGATGTCTCCAATATGGGTATGCTTGTTTACATATACAAGGTGAGAAAATGAAGGATTCGTTTACTCTGGATTAATTGGGTCACAAGAATAATATGTGTTTTTTGCCTAGGATAACCATGCTGCCTTCGCTACATCTAAAATCAACTAACCAACCAAAAACCTACCATTAGGCAAAATTGCCACAATTAGAAACAAATGTGGGGGGCTTTGGTAGAGTTGGTAATCATTGTGTACTTATATAACAGCTAACTTCTATAACATCTCCCTAAAATGCCCATGTCACTATCCTGGGCCCATTCTGTGTCTATACATTTCATGAATGCAGAATCCTTGAAAAATACATATAGTCATATAGATAGGATCAAGTGTTAAAGTGATCATATAAATAGAAGTAAGTGTTTGGTAATAATAATAGAATTAAAAGAGTGAATGTGCCAACATGGGAAGCAGTCCATACACCAGACTCATAGAATGATGACCACCTTAAGTAGCACTCTGACCTTAGAATCATTCCTTAAGGCATTCTAGTCTGGCTGAAAAGCCCAGGGGAGCATTTCAGGCATGGAAAGCCAAGACACTGTTGCAAAAAAAAAAAAAAAAAATTCTATATGAAGGATCTCTGTGGGTGAGATGCTAGTGGAAAGAAGTGGCCACCAAAGAAGGATGTACTTTTTTCTGAAGGGAGGAGAGAACTTCCACTTGCTTATAGCCTTATCCAAATACCAAAGAAGTTTGTGGATCCAAAAGACTTTCATAGCCTAGGCAGCTCATGTCAAGAGCCTCAAGTGATTACTGATGTCCTACATGAGAGTGTCATTTGTTAAATAAGCAACAGGAATCACTGTGTGCTAACTTCCCATGCAGGACCTCTGACCTCAAAGGGTTGTATTATGAGACTTAATAGTAAAACTTGTTCTCAAGGAATTACTTTGTTTTAGTGTATTAAGTGGAGGATAGTCTTATGTCTCATAAGTTATAGTTATGCGCAAGTGTTTGCAAATGCATCATTCTTGGATTCTTTAAAGATAATTAGGTTTCTTGAAAGTTAAATTACCTTCAAGATACAATGACTTTGAATGGCCCTTATCTGGTCTGTTGAGGAACAGTTTTTATTTATTTTTCTTCATACAAAGTGTTGAACTCTTTACCTAGAATAATTAATCTTTTGTGTATAAAATTAAATGAAATTCAGATCTGGCTGAAAAGCCCATGAGAGCATTTTGGGCATGGAAAGTCAAGACACTGTGGCAAAAAATGGCCTACATGAAAGATCTCTGAGTGAGTCCCAGTGGAAAGAACGGGCCTTCAAAGGAGGAGGTACCTTTCTCTGAAGGGAGGAGAGAACTTCCACTTTAATTATGGCCCTGTCTAAATAATGATGGATTCAAAAGGCTTCCATAGCCTTGGCAGCTCATGACAAGAGCCTCGGGTGATCACTGATGTCATAAATAAGAGTGTCAATTGTCAAATCAAAAATGGGAGTCACTGTGCACTTGCTCCCCATGTAGGATCTCTGTCCTTAATGAGTTGTACTATGAGAATTAACAGTAAAATTTATCTTCAAACAGTGCTTTATACTTTGTGTGTCTGTGTGGGTGCAAACTGTTGAAATCTTTACTTAGTATAAAGTTGATCTTCTGTATACAAAGATAATTAAAAGTGAATCTTAATGAAGAATGGGATGGGAGGGGGGAAGTAGGAGGTGGGACGGGAGTGGGGGTTGGATGGTGGGTATGGGGCGAAAAACCACTATATTCCAAAAGCTGTACCGAGGAAATTTATTAAATAAAAGCTTTCTATAAATAAATCACAATAAATTTTTAAAAAATATGGAAAATAAATGAAAATAGATCTTGGTAAAAAAATAAGACTGGGAACAGGAGAAGGAAGAGGAGTAAGAGTGTGGGGGCGGGGCGGGTATGGTGGGAAGAATTACTGAGTTCCTAAAGTTGCATTTGTGATTTGCATGCAAATAAATAGTCACATTAAAAAATAACATGGAAATCTCTGCCATATCCAAATACCAAGCAAATCCTATTAGTTCATGTCTATGCTTTACCTTAAACATCAGTCCATAACATATCAACTCTTGCATTCTTGTTTTAAACGAGATCCTAAATAGAGAAACAAAAAAGATTATGTATATATGTGTGTGTGTGTGTGTGTATATATGTTTATATTTATATGAGAGAGGGAGATGAGATGAGGATCTGAGGCTTGCAGTGGTGTAATGTCCCAGGGCCACAGGGCTTAGTAACTGGCAGACGAGGGATTTAACCCAAATCTGGGACTTCAGAGCCTTTTTAAAAAAAAAAATATTTCCAATGAAGAAAGTTTTAGGGATGTAACTATGAAGATAGACATCACAGATGGACCTATTCGGGATTCTTGGGGGTTTTAATGTTAGTGAAAAGAACAGAATTATATTCTAGAATTTCATAATTACCTATGTCTGTTCTTTGAATTATCATCCTTTTATTTATTTGACAGATAGAAAGTGAAAGAGAGACAAAGAGAAAGGTCTTCCTTCTGTTGGTTCACTCCTCAAATGGCCGCTACGGCCGGCGCTGCGCCGTTCCGAAGCCAGGAGTCAGGTGCTTCTTCCTGGTCTCCCATGGGGTGCAGGCTCCAAGCACTTGGGCCATCCTCCACTGCACTCCCGGGCCACAGCAGAGAGCTGGACTGGAAGAGGAGCAACTGGGACTAGAACCGGCGCCGCAGGCACAGGATTAACCAAGGGAGCCACGGCGCAGGCCCGAGTTAGCATCCTTTGAAAGAGAGAAATAGATGAGTACACTAGTTCTTCCTTCCATATCTGAGGATTTCCCTTTTGTGGTTTCTTACCTGTGGTCAGTCACAGCCCAAAAAGATTTAGTGGAAGTTATAGTATTTGTCCTAGTTGTTCTATTTTAGTATTTGTTATTGCTGCTGATCTCTTACTGTGCCTAATTTATAAGCTGAATCATAGGTATGTGTGTAAAGGAAAAACCACAGTGTATATAAGGTTTGGCGCTATCTTAGGTTTCAGGCATCCATTGGGGGGTCTTGAAACATACGGCTGTGGATACAGTGGGGACCACTGTAGACAGACTTACTACATAGATGGCAGGCCCATGGATGGGTTGATGTTGAGATGGCTAAACTAATGAAGAGTTGTCCATATTAGCATTTTTAGAATGTGAAAATAAGGATAAAATTATATATGCTATCAGCCAAGCTTTGCCACTATCATTGTTTCTCTTAAGCACTGGGTGAAAGGAAATTTGTGAAAAGGCTTCAACTTTTTTTGCACAGCCTGCATTCTTCTGTGGGGCTGTGTAATGAAGACATTTTTACTTAAGTCCCCTCCCTGATCCTTTGTGTAATATGGTAGGCTGAGGGGCATGCTGATCATCTCCATGCAATTTTCCTTCAAAATGGTGGCATTGAGGACAGTGGTAGTAACTGATTCCCGATTCTCGGTTAAGTCGCACAACGATCCACAGGAAAGACTTGGCTTACCTTTGGCCAGTCAGTGGGCTGCATGAAGACTTACCGGTGACTGCCAAGACCCCAGACGAGGCTCTGATGCCTGGGGCTCCACTTGCTCTTCCACACCACAGTGTGGAAAGGGACAGCGTCTTCACTGCTATGTCATCACACTTCACACCGTGCCCTGCAAATGGTGGGCTTTGGTGGAGGAAGAAAAAGCAGACAAAATCTTATATGCTTTTAAATCTATTACTAGTGGTCCTAAATTTTTATTAAAGACCTAATGTAAAATAATCCCTTAGTCTGGGAAAAGATGAAAATTAAAATCTAGTTTTCTGTAGAGAACTTATTCACAGTAACGTCTTTGAACAGTTGGCTTTGGAAAAACGAATCCATTTGACTCAAAGGAATTTTGTAAAGCATTTTAGCCATGAAAGGAAAGTTCTATTGAGCTTTTAAATGGGCTGTGTGAGCCCATTTGTGTAAACACTGAAGTGTCTTAGGTTTTAATGAATCTAACTGAAAATTTAGCTAAAAACAACTCATTGGAAACCAGATGGTGCAGTCACCATTGTGAGCAGAGCTCAACTCTCATGTTTTCTGCAGTACATGTCAACGTAGTGCCACAGAGTTCATAGACAGCACAAAGGTGCCGTTAATTCTGGGAGTCTGTTCTCCCAGCCACCCCCCTTGCCCATCCTGGCCAAATCTACACACCTGTCTCCTCTTGGGAATGAATGTTTTCAGTAAATGTGTGTGTGTGTGTGTGTGTGCTTTGAGCAGGAGGTGAGGGGCAGGAAAGCTAAAGAAAGAGCCATTCAGTGACACTGGTGACAGTGTGGTAGGACAGCCTTTACTTGGGACCACTGCAGTGAGGTCTTCTAGTGGGGAGAGAGTTGAGCACAACTCCAAGTACAGCTTGGGTAAGTGACCAGGGTAGGCATCAGTGAAAGGAAACTAATAGGAAACACCAAGGTTAAGGGAGATTCTGGGGGCTGGCGCTGTGGCACAAGTGGGTTAACGCCCTGGCCTGAAGTGCTGGCATCCCATATGGCTGCCAGTTCAAGTTCTGGCTGCTCCACTTCCTATCCAGCTCTCTGCTATGGCCTGGGAAAGCAGTGGAAGATGGCCCAAGTCCTTGGGCCCCTGCACCTTCGTGGGAGACCTGGAGGGGGCTCCTGGCTTTGGATCGGCACAGCTATGGCCATTGTGGCCAATTGGGGAGTGAACCATCAGATGGAAGACCTCTCTCTCTCTCTCTTTCTCTCTCTACCTCTCCCTCCCTCTCTCTATATCTCTCCTCTTTGTGTATAACTCTTTCAAATAAATAAATCTTTAAAAAATATATTTATAAAAAAAGGGAGATTCTGGCCAAACTGACCCGGCAGGATTCTTGCTGAAGACAGGCCAGCAGGATCAGATATTACCTAAGGGGTTGGGGATGATGGGGAATGAGGAGGATGATCAGACATTGAGGATGGGAGTTCTGGCTAACATGACTTATTAGTAGTTCTTTAGTTAAACCTGGGTTTTACAAAGAAGTACACAGATGGGTCTAGGAAAAGGTTCAAAAGGCTAACTGAAGTTTGACCAAGCAAAGAATCCTTGTCACAACCTCTTACATGGCATGAGACAGCCAAGCTCCACTCTGCACAGTAACACCTTGAGGGCTTGAGTTAATGAGGGCAAGAAGCAAGATGTAAGGTCCATCAGGAATGCGAGGCAATTCACGACTTGACTGCATCTCTCCAGTGCCCTGGGTGAGGGGCAGGGCAATGAAACCATGTCAGAGATCAGAGCTACAAGGATTCCACGCTGTTACAAGGAGAGCCTGGCTCACCACTATGAAGGCCAGTCTTTGTCCATTGTAGATACCAGTTTCCAGTTTTTCCTTAATTCCTGTGGTTCTTGACATTTAGCCATCAAGTCAGGGAATTGGTTCTCCTCTAATTATCTGTTAATCTGGTGGGTCATGGGTACTTGGGCATTTCTGGCACACGTGTGAAGCAACCTGTAAGGCACAAGAGGTCTGTCACTCTCCTCACTGTCTGAGGCCCCGCACATCTTCAGTGCTCTTGGTTGGACTCCTGCGAAGGTTCAGCTTCTAGACTACCAGGAAGGGTTGTTTATTAACAACCACTCATTGCTTCTTAATCTTAACACTTGAGTCCTGTCCAGTCAGTCATGGGATGGGCTCCTACTGGTGCCCTCTGAGAAACTAGTATGGCTGCCTCATGATTAAATGCTATGGTTGAATGCTAGGTCTGCTATAATCTGGTGCCAGCACTCTGCCTGGGCCTAGAGATTATCCCCCACACATTTATTAAGCACCCACTATGTACCAGGTACATACACATATGCATGAGTATAGACACACACACACACACACACACACACATACACATACATCCTAATATAAAACACATGGCCACTGATTTGGGGAGACATAGCTATGCATATGATAATCACAAACAATCATTACAATGCATTGCAAGGCTGACAGACCCATGGACATTTACAGGGAGAAATAAAAAATGATTGTGTGTGTGTGTGTGTGAAAGAGAGGTACATGGGGAGCTCCTCTGAGCAGTCCAATAAATGGGGCAATTAGTTGCTGAAAGTGTAATGAGATAGCCATCATTGAATTTTCACAGCTGATACTTCACCAGGAAGATAAACCCCACTCCCATAGTTTCGGAGAGGGTCAGGTGAACAGAAAGGCAAATCGTGGGAACCAGCCTGAACGGGCAAAGGGGGACAGGTCCAGGCCTGGTCTCCTGGAAGAGATTCAGAGGAGCCCTAAATTGGGCCTGACTTGGAAGAGCTCCCTTTCATCTGTGGTAAATTGGAACTTGGCTGACCCTCACCAGAAGGTGTCAGGGCGTGGCTGTGGTTCTGGGCAGCCTGTGTGGTCACTGTCGGTAGTTGTTAGTAGTTGCTGGGACCCTGTTGGCTCTTGTTTCTTTTGACTGACAGGAGCATTGGAAATAGGTGAGGGGAATTGGGAAAACAGCTAGAGGCAGAAGCAAATGAGTCATCCTGTTGGCTCTTAAGCCTTATTACTTGCATCTTTTCTGAGTGTTGATTCGGGTCGGTAGGGAAATCATTAGTTGGAGAGTGTAGCTCTTTAAGGGCTCCTGATTTATTGATGCTGAAGGCTCTTAGGAATGTGCACTTGCTTTGTTCTGTTCCTCCACAGTGGTGGGAGCTCCAGATAAAATATCAATCGTGAAGTTTCTTTATCATCTCCAGTTCCACAGATATTCAGGATTAAGGCCGCCAACCTGGGCACAGCTGTAGTTTACTGCCCACGTGTCTGCCCAGCAATGACATGTGTGCTTTTCATTTCATTGCCATTATTTCTCATGGGTTCCCAGGGCATCAGTCACCGCTGTGGTAGAGGAATGAAGACTGGGAGAAAAGCTCCATTCTGCATGCACGAGACGGTATGTTTGTCTGCAGTGGCGAGGGGCAGTCTCTGGATGCAGGGACCAAACGTGGGTCTGTGACTGGTGTCCCGAGAATGAGATTTGTCAGCAAAGAACCCAGACCCCCAACCAGCAGTTGGCATTGCCGCAATGTTTGGAGAAGCTGCGTGGCACCCAGCACGTATGGAATACCATCCCCCTTGCCATGTAACACAGTCACAATCTGGGCTGGATGAAGTGGTAGGGGTGCCTGCCCTCCTGAATGTTGCGTCAAGCACTGCTTAGTTTATGGCAACGGGGAGCAGGGTGTTAATTCCCTGAGAAGAGGTGTCCCACCAGCTGGTCTCCCAGGCCTTTAGTTGTCAGAGGGAACCCTGGCTGGCTTTGCGAGGGGCATGGGTGCTCACCTGGCGTGCTTACCAAGGGGTCAGAGCACAAGGATGGGGTGCTGTGATGAGCATAAGTAAGATTCGGCGGAGCCACAGAGGTGGCGATTGTGTCACGAGCACCTGCTTTGTGTTGTACACGGACTTCCTCCCACGTGGCCATGTTCAGATGAGGAGATTGAGACCAAACATGGTTGTGGTGTCAGACACCTACCTGGCTGATGGGGGAGCTGGCATTTGGATTCCTGCAATGCTAAGTAGATCTACCTGCCACCATCCTCTAAACCTCTACTTCTGGGAAGAATGAATGCCCCCTCTAGAGCAGCACCTGCCCTGGTCATTCCAGCAGGACCCCTTGCTTCTGCCAACACCCCAGGACCTCAGCAGGGCCCCATGCCCTGCTGAGTACAGCCTGCCTTGAGGTGAAACCAGCCCAAGCTGTCTCCTTTCCAACTTGGTGCTTCCTGTGGCAGCCATCCCTGTGTAGTCCCTGGCCAAGTCAGCTCTGCTCTAGAGCTACACTGTTCCTGATGGCTCTGTCCAGCTGTAAAGGAATGGGAAAACAATGTTAAGACCTGGCAAAGGAGATGAGTCTATCTTGTTCTGGGTGCTTTTACAGCAAGCTGAAAACAGACTCCCATTCTCACCCCTGGGAAGTGTAGGGGATTCTCTCCCCGGGGAGGAGATCAAAGTTAGTGTTGTGTGTTCAGTGAACGTCTAGTTTGTTTTGTTCCCTGGCCTGGGGCTCCAGTTGTCTTCCCAACTAGGCTGCTTCCCAAAACCCCTCTGGAGTCACCAGGATGCCCAGTCATCAGGTGGGGGCAATTTGGAGCCGTTCGTTCCCACCGGGGATGATGAATGAGTTTTCTCTCAGGTCAGTAGCAAGTCAAGCAGATGAGCCCTCGGCTGTTCACCCTCTCTGAAGTTCTGTCTGACCCTGGAGCTTAGAGGAAATGGGCTGGAGGAGAAGAGACTATTTCCTGAAGTGTCAGTCAAGGAGTGCCCCGGGATTCTTCACGGCCAGATCTTCGTCCTTCGTGCCTGTGGCTTGGTTTCTTTGTGTGTTCATGAAATACTGCAGGAGAGAGTTCACCCAAACATCCCACACGCTCGAGAAGATAGTCTCCCCCATTGGACAACCTGTCTATTTCCCAGCCAAGGTTTCTGCCTCTCCCAACTCTGCCACATAGGCTAATCTCTTTAGAGATCTTCCTTCTCCTTATTTTTATTCTCTGCTGCTATTTCAATCGGCCCTGGGCCTTGCGATCTATAGAGTCATTTGTGGAACTTCTGGCAGCATGAGAATTTCTGATAGTTTGATGTCTGTTCTCATGCATAGTGAAGTAGGCTTTGGAGGCAGAGAAAATAGTAGAGGAAGAAAGCAGGACTTGAGAGAGTTCCAAAACAACAGCCATGCTCAAATGAGGCAAGGCAATGAGGCAGTGGATTCTTTTTCTGTCTGCCTTATTGGGAGTTACATTTTCCTTCTTTGCGCTCTGCGTGGCAGAGTTGTAAATGGCTGTCTAATTGGATGCCCAGAGTACTTCGTTGTCTGATTCTACCTACTCCTTTCTGTGGTTGCAGAGACCTGTCTTCCTTCTGGCCCCTCCTGGAAAACTGGATCCTGGCCCACCCCTCACCACCACCATTACCCATTCCCACCGTGACTAGGAACCCAAGGAGAAGGGCTGATTTCAAAACCACAGGACCTTAGAAAGTACAAACTCTCGTTGTAGTTACTGTTTGAGCGTCCTTCCAGTAGAAGAATCCCAACACCTGAGCAGTAGCACACCAAAAAGTGGGAGCAGATACTGCAAAAAATGCATGGAGAAATGGAATGAAAGATACATATTTTAGTGGCAAATATTTTGAAATCTGTTTTTTCATAAAATACATTTTTACAGTTAATTTCATTTATTTAAAGGCAGAGTGATGGAAAGATGGAGGGAGAGACACACAAAGATCTTCCATTCATTGGATTGATCCCCAAATGCCTGCTATGGCCAGGACTACCCCTCTTCAAAGCCAGGAGCGTGGAACTCCATCTGGGTCTCCCAAGATGGAGTCTCTCCAAGGGCCCAAGAACTTGGGTCCTCATGTGCTGCTTTCTCAGGTGTAATAGCAGGGACTCCAGCCAGTGCTGATATGGGATGTCAGATGCTGCATGCTGTGCCACCATGCCTGTCCATAGAATGCATTTGTAGTATACTTTTCAGACCTGTTGTGTGCATGGATTTCAAAATGTTTTGGTACCAAAATAAATTTACCCTTAATTCTTTTTTTTTAACTATTTTTTTTTGACAGGCAGAGTGGACAGTGAGAGAGAGAGACAGAGAGAAAGGTCTTCCTTTGCCGTTGGTCCACCCTCCAATGGCTGCTGCGGCCGGTGCACCGCGCTGATCCGATGGCAGGAGCCAGGTACTTCTCCTGGTCTCCCATGGGGTGCAGGGCCCAAGCACTTGGGCCATCCTCCACTGCACTCCCTGGCCACAGCAGAGAGCTGGCCTGGAAGAGGGGCAACCGGGACAGAATCTGGTGCCCCGACTGGGACTAGAACCCGGTGTGCCGGCGCAGCAAGGCGGAGGATTAGCCTAGTGAGCCGCGGCGCCGGCCTAATTTACCCTTAATTCTATTTACTTTGGACCTTTTGCAGTACTCTAGTAGGAGCCATGACACCTAAGAATGCACCACAAAATTGGCTGCCTGCAGTGCGAAACATTTCTTGATCCACGATCAGACACCTTGCTTTATTCATCTGGTCTCCTGCCCAGACAACGTTGTACTTCTCTCTGCTGCTTTTGAAGGGGCAGTGTAGTGCATAAGTACGTAGGTTACCTGCAAAGACCTTTTCTAGAAGTTGGCCTCTGCAGGATGTTTTAAAATCCATTGAAGAGCAGGTGTGACATCTAGGTAGTGAATAGAAAAATAGCTAAAGCTCACATCCGGGGTTTGCAAAACAGGGCACTTTCAGAATGATTTGTAGCTCTGTTCTGAACGCCTCTCAGCTCCAGCTAAGCTGGGGAGCATCACTGGCGACCAGACAGCATTTGTCACCCAGACAGCTTTAGAAAAATCTACAGTTTGCTCATGGGGAACAAGGGGCAGATCTTGAGGAATCTCTTTGGTTTATTTGAACTTGGGTTTTTCCTAACCCAAAGTGATGATTGATGATTTCTTTGCCCATATCAGGTTTTGTTGGCCAGATGTTTCTTTCAAGAGCTTTGCTTCTTTATTTTCTAAATTAGTTCAGCATCAAGTAAAACACATGGTAACCTCAAAATCACTCACAATCCAGTAGAAAAGGATATGGTTTTGAACCAAAGTGCGATAATGAGGCTGGGATGGGATGGCAACTGCAAGGTCTAAGTCATTTCCAGATACGTTAAAAACGGCTTTCTCGTTTTGAATCTTTAGATTAACCACATTGTCTTTCCAAACACCGAATCCCTTTTTATTTTGCTTCTCAGAACACAATTCCCAAATCCATTATCATCCTCCAAATGAGAGCAGATTTATCTTGCTTATTTGAAAACAGTGAAAAGGCGGATGATGCTTTCTGCAAATGACTTTTCGGCATTTATATTTTGCATAGCACTTCTTTCTGATTAAGTAAGCTTAGCAGGATGTTCTGTTGTGTTGCCTGCCCACAAACTTTTTCACACAGTGATGAATAAATAAACCCTTGTAAATCAAGATTTGCATTTAGTCCGTAAATATTAGTTGTAAATGGATGAGTGGAAACACAAGGTGTCTTCAAAGTATTCATGGAAAATGTGGTTATGAAAAAACTATGCATGGATTTTAGATAATTTTTATATGAGAATAACCTTACCTTTTAAATCCCACTTCCACAGACTTCTTGAAGTCCCTGCATGTGTGTTCTCTGGCATCTGGAAATCTTTTTTGTGTAATGGTAATTTGATCAGTAATCATATCATTGTCCCAAACCTTTTGGTTGAAAACAGGCATGTGGTGCAACAGTTAATTCACCTGCTGGGACACCCACGTCCACTATTAGAGTGCCTTCCTTCTAATGCACACCCTGGGAGATAGTAAGTGATAGCTCAAGTATGTGAGCCCTTATCGCTGGTGTGGGGTTCCTGTACAGGTTCCTGGCTTCTGTATCGCCCATCCCTGGCTGTTGTAGGCATCTTGGAAGTTAAGCAATGGATGGAAGATCTCTGTCTCTCTGAATCTCTCTGCCTTTCAAATAAAATGAAAATACTTTTTGAAAGAAAAACTTATCAGAGTAGGAATTCCAACACAGTGCAAACAAATCTGGATAATATTATATTTGCTTTGATGATATATACTCAGAAACTAGAGTTACCTTTGCAGGTAAGAGATCTTGATTTACATATGAGCCTTCGTAGTTTGTATGGCGATGAGTGAGCAAATGTTGAAACCCTGAGAACTGAGTGTCCAGTAGCATAGTTGAAGCCTGAAATCCTACAAATGAGTTCAACCTCCCTGCATCTTGTGGTGGCCTGATGAGGAAGAGTTTGGAGTGGTCCTTGGGGTCAGAGGAATTCAAGTTGGTTGATCTTCCTAAGAACATGTTAGCATTTTTTTCCCTGCCTTTATGAGCTATGGGAAGTCTTTGTTAGGTTGTCCTGTAAGTTCTAGAAGTGACTATCATTTCTTGCTGAAATGAACATGTCCTTATGAAAGGGGAAAATGAAACAGAAGTTATAGTCATTTGCACTTAGGCATGAATTGGATTTAAGACCAGGTTTTTTATAACACTGAAATGCAAACAGGAGTTTAGCTGGCTGGTTGTCTGAGCCATGCCCAGAAAACCATCCCAAAAAGATAATACCCAACTCTGGCAGCTGTATGTTTCCATTTAAACTCTGGAAGACCAGCTAGTCACATTCCTTGTTCTAGTGACTTCTCAAGAGGTACTAATGCATACAATAAAGACATTTCCTCCTGTTTTCCAATCTTCAAAGACTAATGTTAACTTAATTTTATCAGTTTTGTTTAAGGAAGAGATGGACAGATTTGGTTGTTGAAGTTCCTTTGGGTCAGGCTGGTAAAGAAGGTGATATATTAGTTACTTGAGTTTACCCAAGGGCTGCTGGTTCAGGCAGCCTAAACTACTTCTTAGCTGTGACATTGCAGAGAATTTTGTATCTTCAAATAATTCTTGAAATCAGCTCTGAGAATGCAGATTAACTCAGCTGTTTCATCTCAAGCTGCAAGTGAGCGTTGAGGTGACAGAGGAGCTAGTGGAGGTCTCATCACAGCTTTTGCTCTGTAGCTGGATTTCCCATGCCAACCAAACCTGAAGGTGGACGAAGGGAGCCAGAACGAGGTGCTTGAAATCGTAGACCATCCCCCACTTGGGCTGCCAGAGGCACCCATTTGAAGTTGTGTTATGATATTCCTACCTATTCTACTCATTTCTCAAAATTGGGTAAGAGTAACTTATTTTTGTCCACTATGAATTCTAAAATATCTGAAATGCTTCTTTATGCTCCACCCTGTCGCTCCCCCACTCGCGGAGGAAGGACACCGGACCCTGCGCTGTTCTCTTTCCCCGGCCCTTCCCGGGTTTGCTGCCCCCCCCCCCCAGCCTCTGCGGAGGGGTGGCACACCGCCGGCCAGCTCTCTCAGGGGTTCCTCTGATGTTCCTGGTGCATGTTGTCTCTCTCCTCCTTTATAGTCCTCTTCCACCAATCCCAACTCTGCTGGGGTTCTCTCCCCAGGCACTGAGCACGCTGCTCTCCTCCAATCAGGAGCAGGATCAGCTCCTGCAGCTTGTTAGTCGAATTGGTGAGGCAGCTGTGTGGAAGTTGTTTATTCCCTCTCAGCGCCATATGGTGGGAGATCAGATGCATAGAATGAGTCCTAGCAGTTCCAGTAATTTAGTCTAGTCTTGGTTGCTCCCCACACCAGCCCACTTAAATTTTCTGAAATGCCCCCCTTTTTTTTTTCCTGTGTTGGCAAAATCCTAGCTACTGATCTTCATGTCCTTTGGATCTAGATGGTGTCACAGGGACCTACTACTCTCTCCATTGCACCGTCCCTGTCCCTTTATTGCTTTTTGATGAGACCTGGGTGAATGAGTCTTTGCCTGATAAAGAGAACTAACCTGGCTACTTTCTTCCATCAACAGTATATCATGAATGTCAAAGAAGCAATTCTATGCAATGGTGTAAAATATTGCTCTATTGTTCTCACCAGCAGGCCACATGCTTGTTCTAATATTTGTACTTTAATATGCATGCTACCTGTCTTGAATTATCAGAGGAAAGTTTCTTAGTGCCTTAAAATGGAAATTTAGGACCTGTTCAGGTATGGTGTTGTGCACAAAGTGCCAGTTCTTTTGGTGACTGTGTCACATCCTCTCGCCCCCTCTGATTTTAATTATACCTGCCTACAGATGAATATGTAGATATGTTAATTTCCCACCCAGATCTTTCTGGTTTCTTAGTTTTTGTGTTCAGGACACTTATCTAGATTTATGTTTTAAAATGTAATTTATGGCGCTGGTGCCGCGGCTCAATCCTCCGCCTTGCAGCACTGGCACACCGGGTTCTAGTCCCGGTCGGGGTGCTGGATTCTGTCCCGGTTGCCCCTCTTCCAGGCCAGCTCTCTGCTGTGGCCAGGGAGTGCAGTGGAGGATGGCCCAAGTGCTTGGGCCCTGCACCCCATGGGAGACCAGGAGAAGCACCTGGCTCCTGCCATCAGATCAGTGCGGTGTGCCAGCTGCAGCGCGCTGGCCACGGCGGCCATTGGAGGGTGAACCAACGGCAAAGGAAGACCTTTCTTTCTGTCTCTCTCTCTCACTGTCCACTCTGCCTGTCAAAAAAAATTTAAAAAAATGTAATTTATGGCTTACTTTGTAGTTACTATATGCCCAACACTAGGCTGAGACAACTGCTGAGCACAGGAAGTGTAGAGGCATTCTCTCCCACAGGCTGCGTGTGGTACAGATGTGCAAGGTACGTCAGAATGCTCATGGAAAATGGAACTGAAAGATAGGTTTATTACGGTGCAAAAAATTTAAACCCTTGCAATTTTCCCACAATTTGCATTTTCATGAACTTTTTGAAGACTCTTCGTAGGCATGTGTTTCAGATTTTTTGCACCAAAAGAAACCTTGCATTTCCAGTTTCCATGAACTCTTGTAGTATCCACATAGTTATGAAGGAATAAAAGAAAGGAGAAGACACACACACACACACACACACACATATCAGAATTTGTATAAATGAACGTCCTTTCCTTAAAAGTGGAGAATTGCACTTATAGGTACTTCTTTTAAATATAATTTTCCTACATAGTTGGCAACTACCTTCTTTTGGTACAAAACAAAACTACAGCGTTGCTTTGTAGACTCTTATTTTGAATTTCCAACACTGTTATCCAATATGATTTTTTCTTCTTCCTTTCTGGTATAGAATGATGGTAATTGCAAAAAAAAAAAAATCAAATATACTCTCTGACAAAGATGGGCCCTAAATCTTTTATAATATGAAAAGAGATGTGATAAAGCCAATTTCAAAAATGATTTAAATGTCAATAGCATTAGTGTCTAGAGATAAAATCTATTTTGAGTTCGAGTCTTGGAAGTTAAATAAAATCAGATTGTATGTGTGTGTGTGTGTGTGTAAGAGAGAGAGGGAGAGAATGCAACAGATTTATTTGTGAATGATACGTAGAGAAATAGATTGATTGATTCATGTTCTTGGTGATCTAGGCCTCAGTTCAGTTAAGTGCTCATACCCCATGGGTTTGACAGGAACATCTGCAAGAGTCTCACAGTGTCCTTCCTGGGCTGGACAAAAGCATCCCAAGACCACGGCAAGCTGCGTATAACTATCACGGCATTACCTGTTTCTCAGGTCTGGCCCTGGCTGTCAGCTCATGCCATCCCCAGTCAATCTCTAAACTTGTTCAAATGTTGTCTTGAGCCCCTACTGCCTCCAGGGTCCAGCCTCATTCTCAAACATACCAAACAAGTCCTGGTACTCTTGAAGTCCTCTTTGAATGGACTCCTCACTTCGTCCATCCTCGGCGAGTGTCTGCATGCGTGCCCTGATCTCTGCAAGTTGGTCTAGGTCTCCCCAGACTCTGCATGGTTTCTGGCTTGTGCTTTAGTTTAGTCTCATCCCCAAGAAGCTGTTGCCTACCTTTAAACCTCCTGGCGGCTGATGTAAACAGAAGCTATCATTTTGGGGGTTACAGTGGTGTTCTTGGGTTTAGATGAGCTTTGTGCATTCTTTGATCACAGGTACTTTCAGATGTACCTCAGTATGTTCCGTCCATAACCATTTGTTACCCGGTGCCTTTGAACAGCCAATACCATGTTTGACAATGATCTTGGCACCATCCTTTCATGAGTGCCACAGCAGAGATGGTAAGAAAAAGAAAATCTCTGCCACGGGAGTCAGAAATCCCAAATGAAGAGTCCTAATGGAAATTGAATGAAATTTTGGAGTGTTATACATTTTCCAAAACTTGTACATGCTAGCAGGTTATTCTTTAAGTATTATCTGTGGTTTTACTGATAGAATCCGAGACTCAGATTTGCATGATCTGTGTATGGACACAAAGCTTGTAGGTGACGGAGCCTGGTGCAGAACTGAGGGCCCCTGACAGCTGGTGTGGCAATTTCCCACCTTCCCTGGCTCCAGGAGTTGGAGTCCTTGCATTCCTCTGAGTTAGTGTGCATGGCCCAGAGGAGTAGAGTGGGAGGGGTTAATATTGGTGGGTATGATGGTCTCTAACAGCCCTAAGAGTCTTTGTGTCCAGTCTTTCAAGTTCACCAGGCCTGGGCACAGGAGATTGATACAAAGGTATAATTCTGATTTCTAGCAATCCCTGCCTTCAGCACCATGCCAGGGTTTGGGTTCTGTCTTAGGATTTCTAACGTGCTGAAGCTGTGTACCCAGCCTCACTTCTGTGAAGAAGCTGCCTCAGCCATCAACTCCAGTGTCCCTGGAGCACAAGAGCAGTTGGTCTCCTGAGGCCTGTCCGCAGGAGTGTTACAGGGTGCTGATGCTACTTCCTGAACACGTGATGTCCCAGCTAGAGCGGAAGTTGGCTGCCGTTTGAATGGGGAAGTAACAAGGGCAGAACCACGTGGGCAAGGCCAGCTCTGTGACTTTGTGGCTGTGCCTAGTTCTCCTCCTGGGTACGTGCCTACCTCACATGGGTGAAGTGATGAGATCCAATAGGAACCTGTGCCGGATCTTAGCTTACCAAATACATACACAAGTCAAATCCATCAAGCTGTTGGTCGCTAGGTCAGTGAGAAGCCAGAGTCGTGAGGATGGATGTTGGGTCTTGGAGGTTTGGGTGGGCCCCAGTTCGCAGAGGAGACCCTGCCTGCCTCAGGAGTAGGTCAGATCAAGAGCAATGAAGTAACTGTGTGAGACTGGGGGAAGAACCTGCTTTTCTGCAGACTCCTTATTAATACATAGTAAAGGGCAGCCATCACTAATGTCATAGGTAGCAAACTTGACATTTTTTATTTGCCTTTTTGCAGTGTGTTTTGAGGTGGGGTTATGCTGATGTGCCTCTACACCTATAGTGTCCTAAGGGCTGCCCAAGACAGGGTTAGCAGGAATGAACTGCAGTAGGCAACGCATTGGGCACCCCATCCTGTCCCCATAGATCGGCAGCAGGTACTCTGTCTTGTCTGATAATGGTAATGGAGACCCAGGGTGACTCTTAATTAAAAAAAAATGATGGCTTCATTTACATTTGAATGAATTGGATATTCACATCTGGGCGCATGTCTACACATATCTGGGTTGAAAAATGTGTAGTCTAAGCTTTCTTCATCTTCCTAAATTATTCTGCTGCAGCCTTGTATTTGATAGATGGAGAGATGCAGTAGAGAAATAATGATGGAGATGCCACTTCATGCTATATTTGTTTTATGAGATAAAATGTTTCTTAATGATTTCTGTTGCCATGTTAGATAGCTAGCTACTTTTAATGCTTCTATAATAAAATACTATGCAAAGATACATTTTAACAGAATTTTGAAAGCTTCTACACTATAGGTAATAACCAGAATACTGGGAATAAAACTGTCACTTTCAATTGCATAGTAAGTCAGGTTTATAGCTAGCTCTCATTTATGACTTGGCCCTCAAATGAAAGCAAAATCACCATTTTATTATTTCTTATTCGAAGGTTGGAAGAAAAGGTACTAAATGATAAGATTTGATATGAAAAGATCGTAAGACTTGGCAGCAGAGTTTGGACTGAAATCTTGGTTTTGCCACCAGCTAGCTGTGACTTTGAGCAAGTCAGCTAATCTTCGACTTTTTTTTTTTGTCCATCCTGGAGCATTGATGCTATGGTTGCATTGCTATTACCTGGAATGACTCCTCACTCCTGTAACCTCATGCTCTGGACTTAGCATGACCCAGGTCTGTTCTGCCTTTAAGATCTTTTATTTGCAACATCCTAATCTCAGACTGCAGCCTTTGATTCTTGTAGTTTATACACCTTCATCACCCGCACACCTGCTCTTTGATGGTGAATAAGCCCTCTGGTCTCTTTTGTCACTTCCTGTCCCTATGAAACTTTAATAACTTGTCTTTTCTTCCTTGGGCCCACGATTCCTTGATCGAATCGTTTTTAGCCCACATGCTACATGGCTTTGCCCTTTGTTCTTCCATAATATCTACCTTACAGACTCCTTACCTAAGATCAGTCTAGCCCATTGATTTCCTTTCGTGCATTTGGGCTGCACAACTCAACTTGGCACTCCTTAATCTACCTTCTGTATCCACTCAGCTGTTCCTTCCATTTCCTGAAATAGTTACCCCAAAACTTCACATGTTCCTGAGAAATCCCTTCCTTCATTGCTGTCCATGGGTGACCTTCTTCTATGCCTTGTAGAAATGAGGAGGCATTGGACAGTATTCCACACTGAACAGACACCTCTCTACCTCTCCCACTCATGTCCTTTCCCTCCACATGCAAGGAGTCCCTCTTCCCTCCTGTTCCTGGTGTCTCCTCCCATGCTCCCCTAGTGCTTCTCTCCTCTCAACATTCAGACCTCTGCAGTGAGAACTCAGTACCAGTTCTCTTTCCAGAACAAGCACTTTTGTTCCACCCTTTGTTTCCACCCACTTCTCCCTTCTCTCTGTACAATCCGACTTCTGTTCTCATGTTGGACTCTATGACCCCAGGGGCCAGATCGAATGAGTCCCTTCCAGTCCTTCTGCCAATGCCTCCTCCCCATTATTTGTAATTCCCCTTTCTGTAGTTTCTGGAAAATTCTAGAAGTAAACAATTGGTAATCTTTAAGTAACTTGTGTTAGAGTATGTTGTCATAATTGTTCAGTTTTTATTAGTTTTTGTTGTGAATCTTTAAGTGCCTGATTTCTAAAACTAGTTATAGGCCTGTGTGTTAAGGTAGAAAAGCATAGTAAGTATAGGATTTGGTTCTAATCACCATTTCAGGCCTGCACTGGAGGTCTTGGAACATGTCCCCTGCAGATGAGGGGAGATGATGGTATTTCATTTGGGTCTTCTATAACATCTGACCCTGACCACACTCTCCTTTCTTAATGCCTCTTTCTGCTTGATTTTCAGTGGCTTTGCTACTTTTCCCTTTGCCAGCCTTCATGTCCTGTGGCTCCTTTTGTCTTCATAACTGTAGCATGACCCCTGAGCCTTGTGGGCAGCAGGCAGCCCGGTGGAGAGGGCCATCTGTCTGGATGTCTGTCGGACCCATGGGAGGCGTGTGTGTCCTAAACTGAAGCCACCTCCTCCCCACTTCCTGTTATTTTTTATTTCTCCCTGAATTGTATGTCTGAACAAATGGTACCTTCTCTTATCCATCCAGATTACACACCCAACAAACATCTTCCTACAGTTACCTGTTTTCTGACAGCCCATCCACAGTTTGAGATACCAAGTGGTTTTGTAGTCTCTAAATCTTCATGGCAGGTGGCTAACCTGCAGCCCTGGAAGGCAGTGGGTGTGGAAGTGGGGATGGATGAGGGGATGGTGACTAGACGATCTTTCTGGAGTCCAGTCTGTCCCTCGACTCCCTCTAATGCCATGCTCCTTAGCATGATGCAGGAAGCTCTTCGCTGTGGGGGCCTGGTCTGCTTCTCCATCTTCAGTTCCTGCTGTTGGCTCCACCTTGTGAGGTCAGGGCCCTGCAGAGATCCAGACCTTTCCTGATGCATTGACTGGAGCCCAGCACCTGGACCCTTTCACTCAGTGCCTGAAGCTCCCTCCCCATCTCCTCCTGAGCACTTCTGGTCACTGAGGACACAGGAAATTCTCACCTTTCTACCATTGCTGTCCCGCCCAGTCTGAACTGGCTACTCCAGCTCGGAGTCCTCTGTCCATCCTAATGTCAGTGTTGCAAGCTGTGAATTCATTTCTGAAGAACTGCTTGAGAAATCACAGCTGAAAACTCTAGATCTTGAGTGAGGAGCTAGTGCTAGAAAGACTGTGCTGTAAATAAACTTCTGAAAATATTTCCAATCAGATGAATGTCCAGGGAAATTTTTTGTTACTAAAATGAAGCAATAAAGAAAAAAACATAGAAAGTGAAATGGACATCAATGAGATGCTATCTGTGTGTAACAATGGATATTTTGGACAAGTTGGCATCTTTGCCTTCGTTTCCAGATCTGTAAAGTGAAGATGATATTAACAGCTATTCAGTTTTCTATGATGAGTTAACATGTAAAATGCTCAGAAGGGGCCCTGACACATAAAAACTACTACTAATTTTTATTAGCTGATTGCTACAGTTTATTTACAACATCCCTATTTTTAATGAGATGACTAGAATCTTCTTTAAAAGCATGTTGAACATACTTTTTTTTTTTTTTAAACTGGGTCTCTACCCAAGTGTTCAGCAAGGTCTTTTTATTACACATAGTTGTTGAATCATCTCCGTTTCCACTGTACCTTTTTATTTAACTTGGAAAGAACTTGGAGATGATGTTTATCTAAGTTCAGCTCAGGGAATTAGGTGGAACAATCTAATCTGGCTGCATTGACCTCTCTCTATTCATTCATTGTCCTTCTACCTGAAGTTGCACAATCCAAGTTTTTCTCGCGTGTTTCTGAGGTGGCTTTCTCCAAACTTTTGCTTTGGTTCCTCTTCTAATCCTCACTCCCACTCTCTTTTTCTTACTGTTTCCAACATGACTTAGTGTCCACTTACTTAAAATATTCGTAATATCAAAAATCGTTAATGAGAGAATGACCCAACATGGGAAGTGAGATACACAGCAGACCCATAGAATGGCAGATGTCCTAAACAGCACTCTGGCCTCAGAATCAGCCCTTAAGGCATGCAGATCTGGCTGAAATGCCCATGAGAGTATTTCAGGCATGGAAAGCCAAGACACTCTGGGGGAGAAAAAAAAAAAAAAAAAAAAACCTAAATGAAAGATCTCCGCGAGTGAGATCCCAGGGGAAAGAACAGGTCATCAAAGAAGGAGGTACCTTTCTCTGAAGGGAGGAGAGAACTTCCACTTTGACCATGGCCTTGTCTAAATATGATCAGAGTCAGTGAACTCAGGGGGCTTCCATAGCCTTGGCAGCTCATGACAAGAGCCTAGGGTGATTACTGATACCATAAACAAGAGTGTCAATTTGTTAAGTCAACAACAGGAGTCACTGTGCACTTACTCCTCATGTAGGATTTTTGTCCTTAGTGTGCTGTACATTGAGATTTAATGCTATAACTAGTACTCAAACAGTATTTTTCACTTTATGTTTCTGTATGGGAGCAAACTGTTGAAATCTTTACTTAATGTATGCTAAACTGATGTTCTGTATATAAAGAGAATCGAAAATGAATCATGATGTGAATGGAAGGGGAGAGGGAGTAGGAAAGGGGAAGGTTGCGGGTGGGAGGGAAGTTATGGGAGGGAAGCCATTGTAATCTATAAGCTGTACTTTGGAAATTTATATTCATTAAATAAAAGTTAAAAAAGCAAAAACAAAATAATAATAAATTCTTAACATATTCCTTAAAAAAATAAAATCATTAAACATAAATTCTTGGAAATAAAAAAAAAAGATAGCCATGACTATAAGTTCCAGAAGAGCAAGAAATAAGATTTTATTCACATTTGCTTTGGAACTGGCATTCAGAATTTGGAAGGAATCCCTGGACAGCAGAAAGTTAATCAGAAACAAATCAGATGATCTACAGAATAGAAATGCATAAATCATGAAAATCGCTACACAAATCTTTAAAATCAAGTCTGTTTCTCTTCCACCTTGTATCACTATAGCACCTTCATCATATCAAAACGGAGAATCTAACTTTGCTTTTCTGAATTTGGTAAAAGAATGTCCCAACCTTCCTAGATAATTCTTTCTCTATATTTGTGATGATAATTATGGTTTGAATCTATTTTTCTTAACAATTCCAGCAATTTAATGCCTATTTTCCTATTTTTCCTTCAATGTATTCCTGAGGTAGTAATAACATCATTATATTTACCAAATAGCTCTGTTTAGTAAAAATTTCAACCCCCTCTCCCAATATCCTTGAAATTCTCTAATGAATTGTGAAGTTTGGGTTCATTACATCCTGAGAAAAGCACAGTGTTGAAGAGTCAAGTGCAAAGTCTTCATCTTGTAGGCCTCCGGTCCTTCCAGAGTCAGCTCCTGGACACACAATGGAAGTAGAAGTTCAACCTCCAGGAACTACTGTCCCCTTTTACAAAAAGGCAACTTCCATGCCCAAATCATTTCCAATAATACCATCTGAGAGTAATCCAAAACGTTTGTGGGAAATGGAATTAAAAGTAAGTTTATTTAGATGCCAAAACATTTGAAATTCATGCATAGATGTTTCAAAATATGCATTTTTCTGTGAACTTCTTTAAGACCCCTTTTAGTTTCAGAGAATATCTTAAGAGTATTGGCAATCTACAAAGAAATTGTTCATAAATAATTATTATTGTTCATAAATAATAATTATTGAATGCCAAATGCCAAATAGTTAGGTAGTACTGTTTTTTACTAAGGTTTTTTTTTTTTTTAAGATGTATTTATTTGAAAGGCAGAGATGGAAAGAGAAAAGGAGACAGAGGTCTTCCACCCACTGGCTCACTCTCCAAATGGCCCCAGTGGTCAAGGCTGGCCCAGGCTGAAGGCAGGAGCTAAGAGCATCATCCAGGCCTCCCACCTGGGTGCAGGGACCCAAGGACCTGAACCATTTCCCACTGCTTTTCCAGGCACATCCGCAGGACGATGGATCAGAAATGGAGCAGCCGGGACTTGAACCAGCACCCATGTGGGATGCCAACACTGCAGGCGGAAGTTTAGCCTTCTATGCCTTAGCACCAGCACTTTTTACTAAATTTTAACAAGTCTTACTGCTTCCTTGTTCCTAATTCCATGGTAATTTCAGGTCTCTTTTTGTAAATCTAGACCAGCTCCTATTATAGATATGGGGGGGGGGGGGACACAGTATGGTATCATCATCTCACAATTGAATTGATGTTTTTAGTAAGTGAAGTGGGTCAAATATATGTCAATTGATGAAATACAATAATGAGGTTCATTTCCATATGAGCTTTGTAATTTAGAGGCCAGTAGATTAAACTTCAAAATGCAAAGTATGAGGATTTTCTCAGTAGTAGCTTCACCTGATGCTGTGGGAGAGGTAGTATATGACCAGACTGAAGAACGATTTTTGTGCTGCTCATATGAACTGGAATGTAGGAAGTCCCTTTTTTGGCTATCGTTTATTAAACTCTTTGAGACCAAAAATATCCTATAGGATAAATATGTATATCTGAGATGTATTAGAATGGTGACTATTTGAGGAAAAAGAGTATCTTTGTTGAAAATGGTATAACACAAAGCTTAAATTTTATCATGACCATAAAAACACAGCTTGTCCTTAAAATCTTAATCTTTTTTGATTGTTGCCTGCAATTCAATTTTTGAAAAATCTTATAAAGCACATTAGGAAGGAATATAATGGATCTGATAACAATGGTTCTTTCTCAACAAGATAATATAATAAGGTAGATTTCTTTCTTGCTGTTTTTCTTTGAGGTCACCATGATGTCTCATAAAGAACTCACATAATAGAGATTTTTAAAAAATTACTAGAGGTCCCACTTGCTGATTCACTCCCTAGATGCCCACAAATTTGAGTCAGGAACACAATCCAGGTCTCCCACATTGGAACCAGGGACCCAATGCCTGAACCATCACCGCTGCCTATCTGGGCCCAAATAAACAGACAGCTGTAATCATGAGCAGAGCTGCTAAGCACTCCAATATGGGAAACTGGTGTCCCAACCAGAGACTTAACTGCTGCCTCATGTGTAGACCCCAGAAAGCAGTGGCGAATGGCCCAAGTGTTTGGGCCCCTGTACCTGCATGGGAGACACAAAAGAAGCTCCTGGCTTTGGATTGGCCCAGCTCTAGCCGTTGTAGCCATTTGGGAAGTAAAGCAGTGGATGGAAGACCTTTCTGTCTCTCCCTTTCTCTGTAACTCTACCTCTTATATAAATAATAAAATGTTAAAAAATGCTTTTTTTGTTTAGGTATACTCCAAAGATTTTCTTTTTCATGGTACCACAATGAGATGTCACAGTTTGATGTTAGTTGTGATTGATTTTAAGAAAGCATCTAAAATTGGAATAGGAAAAGATAAAAACACTTATTTTTTTTATAAACCTTACTTTAGGAGTAAAAGCTATTAAAATGAAATTCCTTGTAGAAGAAATCTAAATAATTTTAAGAATAGTTTTAGGCTTATGATTCAGACCCTCAGATATGAATTGAATATAATGGGTGCTCAGTAAGTAGTCTGTGAGTTCAAACTTGATTGACAGGACTGCCAGCAGGTTGTCAAACTCCAGGAGGTGCCACTCATGTAGAAAAGACAGTCATGTAACAGTGTGGCTTGTGACTGGGCTAAGAAAGTGGGTTTTCCTTTCAATTCACTGTAAGTATTATGTTCACTTAATGTGAAATTAATATTTTCTTCCTAAGACCTTTCTTGGTAAAATTTGACCACATTCCAAATTGCACTGAAATCCATTTCCATCTGTAGAAATGATGCCCTTTTTGGAAAGGTTGTTGTTGTTGACTGGCATTTTCCTTCACAGTGTAGTAGTGTGCTGCTTATATGTGGTATGTTGTGAATTCCCTGGCAGGAGGTGCCAGGACTAGTTAGACAGCCCCATTGGATGCTGCAAAACTGGAATGTGGGCTCCATACAGTGAGTTGCAAGAACTCACTCTTTCTGCTGGTCGCCCTGTTTGCATTGCAGCGCTATAGGAAACACAGGCATAGCAAGTACTTCTGTTTTCCTTTTTTATAAAATCCACAGAAAAGTTGAGTAGATTTGCCTAAAACTTGAAAACTGATCAAATTCTGAATATAGGATATGTATTTTTGCTCCTTCAGCTCTACTACATGTGTTATCTTCTAAAGCTTTTTCATGCCTTCTGAATTTGTTCTCTAAAATGTATTTGTAAGAACATTTTTAAAAATGTATAAGTAGAAATATGAGTAATGGGTTTAATACAAGTAATCCCATCTTTTAAAGTATAATTGGTGTAATTGCTACAATTTTTCAATATTCAAGTCCATAAAGTGTTGAGTATTCATCAGCGGTTAATAAATCAATGTATTTCTGGTGTTCAATTACTATCACATAAGAGTTTATTACATCTAAGCAGATTTTCTGGTTAGAAGTTCTAGGATATCATTGGTTCTATTTGAATAATTAGAGACCCACAGTTGAGTTGTTTTGCTGAAATAAGCACCATTTTTATTGTTTCTCCTGAAGACAGATGCCACCAGTGAAATACACCACTGATATTGTGAACACAAGATTGCTGGGTCAAATGCTAAGGAAAATGCAGATTTGATCTTATGAATTGTAGGCAAGCATCTAAGGCCCAGAGTGATCAACATCTGGTCCTGGTAATGGGGCTGAAATTAGACTTGATATTTTCAAATAAGATTCCATTAGAGGGGGTTCTGTTTTTTACTTTTTTTTTTTTTTAAAGATTGATTTTATTTGAAAGGCAGAGTTAGAGAGGTCTTTCATCCGCTGGTTCACTCCCCCAGATGGCTGCAACAGCCATCAGAGCTGAGCTGATTTGAAGCCAGGAGCCAGGAGTTTCTTCTGGGTGCAGGGGCCCAAGGATTTGAGCCATCTTCCACTGCTTTCCCAGGCCACAGCAGAGAGCTGGATCGGAAGTGGAGCCCGCATGGGATGCTGGCACTGCAGGCGGCGGCTTTACCGTTATGCCACGGCGCCAGCTGTCTGTTTTTGACTCTTTGGCCATAGGTACCCCCACCCATTCCACAGTTAGGGCTGAGGAAGAGGAGGAAGAAAAGGTAATTCTTCACGCTTCTGTGCAATCAGACCTTAGCTGATTGAGGTCTGGAAGATTTGGGCCAAGTTGCTAACTCTAGCTCTTCACCATTGTTTCAAGGAAAGGTTATCTTTGGCTTGGGAAGCACAGCTTCATCCTTAATTGCTACCTATAAAGTTGATGTGTTGGCTGCTGCTAGCAGACATACAATTGGGAAATGCAGTCACCTCTACTTTTATACTATAGCTTTTTAATATCCATGTTGCTAATATTTAAGTAAAAACAATCACACAAATCTTCCTGCATGTAATATATTTTGTTTACCAAACACTTGTGTTTATAGCTCTGCCCTGTGTGCTTTGGAAAATATTTAGGATAATGATTCAGAAAAGAGAAATAGGGAAGAGGAGGGGAAGACAGAGCCCAGTCGGGTGACTGACAGGTACCACACACAGGTACATAGGAGGAATCCGTTTGCTGCTTGGCAGCCCAGCAAGATGATGATAGTTCACGATAATTTAGGACTTACTTTGTAAAGATCTAGAGGAGAGGAGTTTGAAAGTTCCCAACACAAAGGAATAATAAATGTTTAAGAAGATGGAAACTAATTACACCCTGATTTGATCATTACACATTGAACATGAATTAAATTCCACTGTATCTCCTAAATAGAAACAATTAGGTCAAAACAGAGGGCTACAGTACCTTCCGATTTCATTTACTTATACTCAAGGCCACCATGAGAAGAAAATAGGATCTGCAAAGAAACTTGCTTTTTTGGGCCTTGGATTTCTGATAACATCCGGTGTTCTATCAGAGTTGTCGTGCCCTTGAGTAGGAAAAGCTGTGATTTGTTAAAAAGGGAACAGAGGGAGTGTAGATGCAGAGCTCACTCCCACAGCACATTTTTTTTTTTAAGATTGATTAATTTATGTGAAAGGCAGAGTTAGATCTTCCATCCGCTGGTTCACTCCCCAGATGCCCACAACACCCGGGGCTGAGCCGGGGGGAAGCCAAGAGCCTCTTCCAGGTCTCCCACATAGGTGCAGGGGCCCAAGCGCTTGGGCCATCTTCCTCCTGCTTTCCCAAGCACATTAGCAGGGAGCTGGATCAGAAGTGAGACAGCCAGGACTCGAACCACCGCCCATATGGGATGCCAGCACCACAGATGGAGCTTAGCCAGTTATACCACAGTGCCAGCTCCCATGGCGCATCTTGTTTGTGTGTCTACCTGTGGGCTACTACAGATGGAGCAGTGAACAAGACAACTTCCATCCTAGAGCAGGAAGTGCCGGGTACAGATGACAAGTACCTAAAGCGGGGAAGGAGCCGAGCAAGAGGGTGTTGAAGTTTTAGGTGCGGTGGAGGAATCAAGCCCGGTAGAAGAAAGGGCAGTGGACAGGCCCTGGGGCACACAGGAGGAGAGGGAGCAGGACCGTGCATCTGGGCTGTGTCAAGAACGAGGCGGTAGGGATAGCAGAAGAGACCAGAAATAGAACCTCATAGTAACATTCAGCCACTGCAGTATCCTTACCGTCTGCCCAGGCGCTCCACCAAGTGCTTCCACACGTATTAAACTTCCCCACAGCCTAGAGAGCGACTTATCTATCGTGAACGGAGGGAAACTGTAGAGCAAAAGTAACTGCAGACCCAGGGCATCTCCTACCTCCCCAGAGCCTTTTCTGCTCTCTCGGGGCCCGCCATGCTCAAGCTGCAGTTGGTGGGTCATCTCCTACCCGGGGTGCAACTGCTGTTCCGGAAGACGAGATAGTCCAGGGCGTGAGCAAGATGCCTCCTGCCCTCCCACCATCCTTGCTGCATCACTGCAGAGGCACGATAGGTGGTCACGGAGGAAGGAAGTTCACTGGGGTCAGGGAAGCCTCACCCACCTGGAGAGGACGCTCCCTGGCAAGCCCCAGGCCGACAGCAGCTAAGTATAGCCGCACGTCCAGGCTCTGCCAGCCGGTCAGCTACCCTCCCATCCAGGCCTGCCCAGAGCCTGAGACCTCGGGTTCTTTCTCAGGATGTCATCATTTTCCACCCGCCTCCCCTCCCCTAAGACCTTAGCATGACTGTTTGTTCTTGGAGGGGAGGGACAGGTCGGTGAGGCCCCTGAATACCTCTCCCCAGCAACCAGCTTCCCAGGCCGGATGTGTTTGCTGGCAAACTGCTGTGGTCTGCGGTGGCCCTCGCTTCGAGAGAGTCTCAACCCAGAAGAGCCATCCTTTGTGTACAGAGCATTCTCGGTTCTCTGATGTCCTCGGTGTCCCCTCGGCCTCCCACCCAGAGAGCAGCATGTAGGTCTTGGCTCCGGTCGGAACAGTCGCTCATGCCAACAGGCAAGACTTGTCTGTCGGGAGCTGAGATGGACTCGGGCTGCTGTTGCAGGTGGAACCATTCACATGTCAACATCACTCATTCCCTAGCGGCCGAATGTTATTCTTTGATCATCTCCAAGAAATTTGAGGCCTTTAATCCTTAAAGTAGCTAAAAGATGGTGAGTGGCTATCAAATAAATAGGATAATGTTGTTCATCTTACTTTTCCAAAAAAAAAAGACAGAATTTTACTTTCCTTATTTCTTGGAAATAGATCATTTTCAGCCATTCCCATATCCCTGCAATGAAGAACTTATGTTATCCTCTTATAATTGATGGCTATACTTTAAGCTTAAAAGTTCACTATGATTTATATTTTCATCGAACAAAACAATGTATTCCTGCATCAAGCTGCCCAGTGTTAAAAACCAACTTTGAGAAGGAAAGAATGCACATGCAAGTTCTGAACATTTATCAAGAAGATCTAAATATTGTTGGAAAGTGAAAAATAGGACTTTTTCGAAAAGTAATATAATTAGCAAAAAATTATACCTCTGTCGTTAGACATTGTATGCATGCATTGAAATGTCACATTCTCTTCATAAATTGTACAATTATGTATCAACTCATAAAGGCTTAGAGGGAAAAAATTCTCTCTTTGACCAGATGTCATAAATCCAACTTCATTTAGTCCTGCTACGAATATGCTGCTTACTAAGACAGTGAAGGTCTTGGCGTGGGGTTCTTAATCCAGATAATAGTCTGATGGAAAGTGCTCTCAGGCCATTGGGCAGGAGAGTCTAAGGACCACAGGTGTTTTGAATTTGAGCAGCCTTCCCTTCATCAGAGAGGGTTCATTTGTAAAATTCTAAGCGAAGAACAAAATATCACCTCGATGTGCCCTGCCTGTTCCTAAAAGCAAGGCCTCATCTTTTGATCTTTTAGCAAATTAGTACCTAGTGGGGAAACTGACATTTCATGGAATTTGACATCCACTAGGCACCTATTAAATGTAGGATTCTTTTAAAATGGGGTTCCCCACCCTGGCCCGACTGACGTGTGAGGGCCAATGATTCCTAGCTGGGGGAAGCTCTGGTAGCATCTCTAGATAGCAGCAGTGGCAGGTGTGCCAATCATAAATCCTAACCACAGACATCTGCAGGCTTGGTCAGAAGTCCCTGGGGGACACAGCTGTCCTGTTGAAAAGCATCGCAGAAAGGGTGGGAGGCGGAGAGTTGGCGTACCTTTCAGATTGGGGGTAAAACATCTACTTTTTAAATCCCCTCGCCTGTCCTTCCATATATGTAATGCAGATGTAACACACATGCATGTATACACAGACACACACGTTCTTCCCAAGGAGACATTTGGTAGGGAGCGCTGGCTGTTGTCTTTTTTTCTAACGTGGGAATCATTTTGACTCCAGTAAATTGCTCACTAAATCTCATCTGTCGCCCGCGTTCCTGCTCAGATACAACTAAAGCCTATTGAAATTGATTTTTGTGTCAGCAACAGAGCAGAGATTCAGTAAGAACATGAAAGCTTCCCTTTCATTACTGTCTCTTTCTCCCCCTTGTACCTTGAGCTTTGGTGGGCCCTAATTATATTCCAGCGCGCTCTCCACCGACGTTTCTTTTGTTTTAATGAACACTGCTGGAGGTTTGAGGACGCTGTGGGGGAGGTTTATTCATCCACAGCCCCAGGAAGGAGGCAAGTGGGTCCCCACGGCTGTTCTCGGCCCAGGAACCAGAGCCAGGAGCGCTGGGGGCCTTGCTCTTTCTGAACAGCACTCACGCGCGGGTGTTGCTCGTGCTGCTACCGCGCAGTGCCGTGCTACGGCTCGGGCGGCCCCGGGGGCGGCCTGGCTTCCTCTGAAGCCATACATCTTCCTCTTTTATTATTCCTACCTATGCCTGTGATGCTTTGTGGTCCAGAGCCAGGCCGAGGTCAGCCAGACATTGGTGGGCAAGGCAGAGGTGCCCGCTAAACTGGCACGCGGACAGGGAGCGTGGACGGGAAATCTTTGAAAATGAGTGCTGTTCTCCAGGAACCCAGGGGTCCTACTCCTCCAGTTAGTGCCCTGTCTTGGGGCAAGAGGAGGCCGGAGAGGGGGCTGCGACAGGTGGCCTCTGAGGCCTTGGTGTTCACTTGGGGCTCTCTTCTCTTCCCGGACCCCTTCCCCAGGGAGTTCTGGGAGGTTATGCAGTGTGGAATGCCAATTCCTGCTCCTGCCTCCAGGATCCCTGTCGGGTGACCTGCTCCTACTCGCTGGGTTAACACTAGGGAAAGGAAAGAGAACGGAGCCTGATGGAGACGGAGGCCGCCTGGCCTCCTGTGGCTTTTGCCTCCCGCGGCAGTGATACGCACGGGCGGTTGAGCGGCCCCTTATCCTTAGGAGAAAGGCTGTGCGGCCCTCCCTCGGGGTTTCTCCCATATCAAGCCCCTGCTCGATGGCTGTAGACCCTGTTCCTTGGGGTCTGGGGCAGTTTAGAAGCTTCAAGAGGCCTGGCCCAAGCAGCTGTCTGAGCAAGGTCAGAGGGCTGAGCAGCCATTGGGCAGTTTCTGCTGTTCAGGAACTTTCTATGGCCCTAGGGCAGTGCACCTCTGGGCCCAAAGGCTTCGGGGCCTCAAGGAACTTGGGAGAGAGCCCTTGGCTCCCAGGGGGTCTCCCGGGCCATTGTGGCTGTTACAGGCTGTGTCACACTGTCCTTCATAGCAACAGAGAAGAGAACAGTGGCTGTTTGTGTCTTAGTGTTGGCTCTACATCTGAGTTTTGGAACCTGCTCCTTGGACTCTTCGATTTCATGGAATATTAAAAATTCACCCGGTCACCTGTTGCAAAAACAAAACACAACACAACAGCCACTGGGAACCAATCTAATGTTAACTTTCAAGTTTCTAAAAATTAAGGACATTTTGTTAAGGGACGTATTAGTACTCAAAAATTCTTACAAATGAAGAATCCTTAAGTTGAATACCTCATTTCCAAAAGAAAGAATTCACTGCAGAGTCCATTTCTCGTGTTACCACAGCTGGGTGCAGGTTCCAGGGCTTCTAAAGGCTGTGTAAATGCCTGTGTCCGGCCCTGCCTCAGCAGATGGGGACAGCTCTTGTGCAGGAGGGGATGGGGGACACCTGGGGAGGTGACATGTTTGGCTGCAGGTGCATGTTTGCTCTCTGCCCTCTGAACCCCATGTCTGGGCTGAGGGGTCCAGTCTCCCCAGAAATGAAGGTACAAGAGCCATGGGTGCTGTTAGCAGCGCCTGTGCTGTACATTAGAGGAGAGCTACTTGCTTTTGTGCTGGTTTTCTGGGTCGAGAGGTTACCGGGAAATGGGTTCCTGGCTCGAGGCCATGGCCCATTGACTGGGTCTGCTGCCTACTGAGCTCTCGCCACCCCTCAGCCTGTCTGCCCCATCACTGCTGTCACTTCAGCTGTGCTGCCTTCCCGGGTATAGGCTTTAGGCTCACTGCCACAGAATCTGCATACATTAACTATTGTCTGCTAAAAACTGTGACTATTGGATTTTTTTCCCCCCGTAAGCATTTATTTTGATTTATCAACTGAGCTAAGCTGGCAGCCATGAAGACTGAGACATCGTAGTTTCTAACAAAGAAAAATGCAACCTGGTTTCCTCCTCCTCCTCCCCTCTGCGCTCTCAGCAAGCCTCTGCTCTCAGTCGGCCCCTCCCTGACTAGTCTAGAAAATGCTGTTGTGTGCGATGCAGAGCAATTCGTAGTGGGTGAGGCCGAGATGGAGCGCAGATGCCAGGGAACCGTGGGTAGCACCCGGCTGATACCTTGCTTCACCCTGGCCTTGTGTCTGAGTAGCCGGCTCACTGAATGGCGGCTAGGAGTCTTGCAGGTGTGCTGAGTAGGGCTTTTCAGCTGCTAATGAAAACCACAGGCAGGCGGGGAGACAGAGAGGCTTGCTCTGCTTAACCTGGGGAAACCTTGGTGTGACACTGAGCCAAGGACCTGCCATGAATGTTCCTTGATCCTAAGGGTCTTTGGAGTCTGTGCCCACCTCCCTGCCGTATCCGAAGCGTAGTGTTCCTGAGGCCAGCACCAAGGCCTCTTCGTGAGGCCTTCCTCTTGTCCCACGGTGGAAACCAGAGCTCACCTTTGGCTTCGAGGCAAGGCTACAACCAGTTTCTAGTTTCTCTGTGATCTATGGAAAAGGGAAATAAATTGACTTCTCTATAGAATTTAAGAGACTCATCTGCTAAATTCACCTTCCAGCATCTCATTGATGAGCGAAGTGACTGTAACTCCTGCTTGCACCCCGCTCTATCTGGTCTCGTGCACTGTGGGGCTGGATAGGAATGTCGAGGGGGAGGGAAACTGATGTGGATGTGTGGTGGTACCAAGACCTTGAATTCAAGTCTCCCTCCCCTTGGTCCACTACTTAGCCAGTTTTTACTGAGTCCCTGCTATGCCAGGTGCCAGGGGCTATGCAGGGGGCAGATGTACCCAGTCTGGTCTCAAGTCCTGCTGACTTGGCTTCCTGAATGTCCCTTGACGCTGGCCACCTCTCACGTCCTCTACCACTTCCATCCTCATCTGAGTAGCCGGCGTGTCTGAGGGTGCCTGGCCTCAGGTGACGTGGACCTTTGGGGAAAGTTCCCAGAGAGGGGCCTGGGTGAGAGATGTTAGGCTTCAGCCTATAAGAGATCAACTAGGAAGTGTTCCGCTGTACTGTGGCATCAGGGACAGATGGGTGGATGAGTGGGCTGGTGGGTGCCCGGATGGATGGACAGATAGACAGTACTAAAATAGTTGATTCACGAAACAGCAGCTGTACTTACTACATGTTCTATACTCTGACATTATTTCTGCTGGCTATATTTCCATAGTTGTCTTACAGTACATTTTGAAAAAAAAATCGGGGTTGGCTGTGGTCACTGGGGTTAGCATAGGATGCTTTGGAAACACAGAGGTAGGACACTCCTTTGCAACTAGAAAATTGAGTAAGCCTTTCTCCACAAATGCGAGATGGATTGTAAGCTACAGATGAAGGAGAATAAGCCAGTCTGCTCACGTATGAGGGTGTGTGTGTGGAAGGATGGAAGGGAAGAAGAGATGTACCTGGATTTTCAACAACCCTGGTTTGCTTGCTGGAAACAAATGTATTTCCATGACCCAGAAATGAAAGACCTGTCTCTTCCAGGCTAGCCTCGGGCTGGCAGCTCCAGAGGTGTCCGGCTCTTCCTTAGAAGATGCCAGTGAGAACAGGGCAGGAGTAGGAGGCTATTTTACACAAAACCGCGTTTCCTCTTGTATGCGTTTTAGGAAGGCGGTGAAGAGGCGGGTAAAATACAGTAGTCATTGAGTGATTTGGATGTCACCTTGATGTTGAGTGATTTCACGTGGAACAGAATCAGCATCGTTGTTTATCTCAGAGTGAGGTGGCAGGAAGGATGGTCCCAGGAGCAGAAAGGGGTATATAGCGTGAGGACCAGGTGACCCCTTGCCCTCTGCCCCAAGCGACCCCATACTCTTTGCCCTCTCCACTGTGATTCGTTGCTTCCTCCTCTCTGTGGACAGTTTGTCATGATTTAAGGATATCCTGTAACTTCAGGCTTTGGGCTCTACCAGGATATCAATTTTATTTCTCTAGATTTAGCCTGCTCACTAGCTTTTGTGAGTGTTGGTTGTTTCAGTGAAAAAAAGAACTTCTGGTTCATTCTTTTATGAAGAAATGACTCAGCAGCTACAACCTCACAGCACATTGTCTCATTTTTGTAGAGCATTTTCTAAAACTCTTTTGTCTCCTTTTAGAAGATTTTTCTCTTCAGAATTTGATTTTTAGTCCTTGGCTGAACATGCATTTTAGATCCAAAATTAGATGGCATCTATATTTATATTTTTACTTTCTCTTACAAGTGGAAATAAATTAAAACTGGAAGGAATATTAAATTTTTTACTTTCAGATTCTCTTGTGATAATAACATTATCCCTCATTGCCCTGCCCAGAAATGAAGAAAGATGAATTTAAAAAAAAAAGTGGAGAAAAGTTTTTAAGAATCCATTTTGCTTCATTTTTTAAAGTCTTATGTGAAGCAGTGACAAATAGTTCCAAGTTTAACTAAAAGCAAAATATCAAAGGGTTTGTTTAAAAAGTGATTATCAGGGTGAACATTTGGCCCAGGGGTGAGGATACCGGTGAGGATGGATTATATCCCTTAAGAGAGTACCGGGGTTCAATTCCAGACATCAACTCCTGGCTCAGCCTCGTGCTAATGTAGACCCTGGGAGGCTGCAGCTGGTGACTCGGATAATTGGGTCGCTGCCATCCACGTGGGAGACTTGGATGGAGTTCTTGGCTCCTGGCTTTGGCTGGTCCCAGCCCCAATGTCACGGACATTTGGCAAACAAACCAGCAGGTGGGAGCTCTCTCTCTTTTTCTCTCTGCCTCTCAAATAAATAATAAATACATTTTTAAAAAAAATTAAAAAGCATTTGTTATGGTTTAGTGACAGGAACATGCAGCCGAGGGGCTGAAGTCAGATGGAAGCGAATGCATCCTAGGCTAAGGCTGTCTTCAGCTGTGAGATTCCGGCCTTCTCACTAAAGAGGATGGGCTTCCGCACCTCACAGCCTCTTCAACTCCACTTGTGTGCCATTGTGCGAAGCTGCCTCTGTCAAAGCTGCCTTCGGCACGGCTGTGCTCCTGTTTGCAGGGATCTGTAGGTCAGCTGACTCCTCACAATTCCCGGAAGGTCGGCTTAATCTGGATGCTGATTGGGTTTGACATCCTCTGGTGATGTAAAAGGCAACTCCTGCTGGGCAGGTGCCTCTGTGGCCTCCCCTGCTCCGCCGTGCTTGACAGCTCAGCAGCCTTCCTGGTGCAAAGTGCAGAGAAACCTTTGGGACTGGGCTGAGGCTGCTAATTGTTCTGCAGCCAGAATCTCAGACTGCCATCCTAAGGTGCATTATTCAGGCATCTGTCGAGCCCTTCGAGAACTGTTATTTCAGCTTGCAAGTGAAATTTAAGAGGAAAAAATAGGTTATTTTTCTTTTCCAATGTTACCTTCAGGGACAGTGATAGCATTATTTCAAAAAACAAAATATATATCCTGAGTCCAAAAAAAAATGTGGCAGACATTTTATTTCAGACCAGTAACTGCCCGGCGCCCTGTGCTCTGAGAATGTAACATGTCCTGTCTCCTGTCTGGCCTTGGCTCAGCACCATGGGCTTGGTCGGCTCAGCCCTAGGCTGCTGATGAAAAGAATTAGGTGTTGAGGTGTCTTTGGGACAAGTTACTCATTTAACAAAAGCTCCTTGCTTTCTTAAGAGCTAAAGATCTAGTGCAAAATTCCCTAAATGGCTCTGGTGGCAGAGGTGCCTTGGGGACTCCCATGGAGAATAGGGGAATGGGGGAGGGGAGCAGACTAGACTTGGATAGCGGAGCCCCTGCCTGGACTGGGGTGGGGAGTGGAGTCGGGGGAGGCGTGGGAGAGGGAGAGTTCCAGGTAAGGTTTTATTCAAGGAAAAGTTGTGCTGCAAATGAAGCCAGAAAGGAAGAGAAGAGTTGGAAATCACTGATCCTTTGAGCTCAATGCAATAATAGAAACATTTGTTGTGTTCCTTGGTAGGGTAGAGGTGACTGACAGTGAGGTATCAGAAGAGGCGATACTTGGGTTGAATCTAGAGTTTATTGGGGAGTCAGGAAGGCAGGGGGATAGCCCAGACCAAGAAAACACCTCCAGAAAAGCAGAAACAACACAGTACATTAGAGACCTGCAAGCAGTTTTGTCTACAGAGGAAGACCAGGTGGGAGCCTAGGTAATGTGGAAGGAGAATCAGCTTATAGGGGATCCTATAAGCGCTATGCCAGAGTTAGCTTTCATGATATCATTAAAAGAATTTCAAAGTAAGTCAGCTATGGAAGATTGAGCATTAGGTCTCCTGTATTTGTCAACAGTTCCCCTGCTCTTTCAATGCTTTAGTAGAGGAGCAGATATTGTTTAAGGTATGATTTATGTTCTTTAAGCTATTGATTGCAAAGCTATCGATTGCTTTGCAGAGCTCCTCATGATAGCACCACAGACTCTGCCAGGTCCCACATGACTCTGGAGGTCACTCAGTGTTGATCAACAAGGCAGCTTAGCACAGATGGGCCCCTGCGGATGCTCATTGGCTTTACAGGGCTGTAAAGCTATGTGCTGTCAGTGGAGACCCAGTATCTTGAGTTTTGATCTTTCCCAGCCTGGCAGTATGTGGTGTGATGGTATCTCGTGCTGGGCAGTGCCTGGCTAGCCACTCGGTCACATCAGGGAGCGACCCTAGTCTACAGTGTGCTGTGTTGCTAAGCTCGGATGTTCAGCAGGTTAGGTGGATTGTATGCATCTTTATTCACTTCTTGGCCTTTTGGCTAAGATCAAGCATAAAAGCATTTTTGATTTACCGTGTTTTTAACTGATGTTGGGTTTATTGGGAGGTAACCCCATTATAAGTCAAATGAACATCTGTGTTTTTGGTCCTGGGTGCTACCAAGCAGTAACACTGCTCTCCTCAGTCATTGTGAAAACAGTTTCCAAGTGTTCCTTGGGATGGAAAGAGTTGATGCTGATGCATGCTCCTCTCTCACCTCCCAACTATTGGCCCTGGCTCCCCCCATTTTGTGGATGGGGAAGCTAGTGCCTCCTGAGCCCAGATAGATGTAAGGTATAGAGTCGGAGACTGGACAAGAATCGAGCCTCTGGTCTTCTACCCCAGGGCTCTTTGCTCACTAATGCACCCAACCCCTTCCCTCAATTTTATGAAAGTTGAGGTGGGTATAAGGGGCTGAGTCTGTGACTGTGTTTGATCAGTGATTTAATGCCTCATTCCTTGTGCTCTTTCCTGAGGGAGGAGGAAGGAAGGAGAGCAGGATAGGGGCTGAAGGTGAGGGGGACGCTCCCAGAATCAGACCAAATAGGTGTTGAAAGCTGAGGGTATGAGAAGGGAAGGGACAAGCGCTGGACAAAAGTTAAGGGGTCAGGAAGAGGGGAGAATTAAGGCAGGAGGGGGAGAGAAGTAGCAGAGAAAGGGGAAGGATTCAGGAGCTTGAAGATTACAAAATCAGCCCAACACTGCCTTTTTTTTTTTTAATTAACTCCAATTTAAAAAATTTAAAAAATTGGGCCCAACCAAGCTACCATGTCTTCCCCCAATTCAATCTGAATCTAAATTGCAGCAAAGCAATCCCCTCTTCTTAATCTCAAGTACTGAAGTGATTGAGAAACTTACCACAGCTCCTATTCTGGGCCCTGGAAATACAACAGTGAGAGATGGATCTTGCCTTCAAGAAACAGAGCCTAGTAGGGAAGACAATATTGAATCATAAGGTAGGGCCATAAATAATTATGGCCAGTATCAGCTGACAGCACATCAGTGCCAGGCACATTGGTGGAGCATCTCTCATTTCAGCCTCGTCTCATTCTCACTGCTATCCTGAGAGCTGGGTATTCTTCTTGCTATTTTCAGATGAGGAAACTGAAGCTTAAAAGGTTAAGAGAGTTGCCTGAGGTCATGCAGCTGGCGGTTATGTTATACTGTCTGGTAGCAGCAGCAGCAGTGGTAGATCAGATGTATTTTTTTTTTTTTTTTTTTACAGGCAGAGTTGTACAGTGAGAGAGACAGAAAGAAAGGTCTTCCTTTTTCTGTTGGTTCACCCCGCAAGTGGCTGCCATGGCCAGTGCTGCGCCAATCCGAAGCCAGGAGCCAGGTGCTTCCTCCTGGTCTCCCATGCGGGTGCAGGGCCCAAGCACTTGGGCCATCCTCCACTGCACTCCCGGGCCACAACAGAGAGCTGGACTGGAAGAGGAGCAACTAGGACAGAACTGGCGCCCCAACCGGGACTAGAACCCGGGGTGCCGGCACCGCAGGCAGAGGATTAGCCTAGTGAGCTGCGGCGCCGGCAGGACAGATGTATTTTGAAAGCCATATATAAAATGCATTTGGAAGTCCTGGGTATGACCATCTTTGCTGCTCAGAGTCGGATGCGGACATTAAGTTTTCTCAAGGAGCAAGCAAAGAATCAAGGACATTAAGGTGCCTTCACCTACCCAGTGTTTTCTGCAGAGATATGTCTGTGTCTCTTCCTTCCTGGCCTAGATCCCCTTCCACATAAATCCACCTCTCACACAAGCTGTCCCTATCGCCTTGGAGATGCAGTAGGACCACACTGTTCAACCTGCTGCTTTTTTTTTTTTTTTCTAACAAGACGCCCAGTGGAAAATAAATCACAAAAATAAAGCAGTGGGAATTGTCTTACCAAACCAGCCATCATTAGAAAGGGATGTTCGGGAATGGGTGTTTGGTACAGTGGTTAAGACACCTATTAGGGTCTTGCATCCCAGATCTGAGTGTTTGGGTTTGAGCTTGACTCCACTCCTGATTCCAGCTTCCAGGGCCTGTGCACCCTGGGAGTCAGCAGGTGACGGCTGCACGTGGGAAACCTGCATTGATTTCTAGCCTCCTGGCTCTAGCCTGGCCCAGTCCTGCTGTTGTGGATGTTTGGGGAGTGAACCAGATGATGAGATCTCAATCTCGCTTGCCCTCTGCCTTTCAAATAGATAAACAAAAAATTGTACAAAGATTTTCAAAACATTTAAGGTTTCTCTGGCGTGTCTGTCTTCCCCATTGACATACTCTAACTTTGATGTGTCTAGGCATGCATTATGTATAGTGGGAACTGAATACTAATATTGCTCATCAGAAATAAATCCCTTTTTATTATATTTTCTTTATAGGGTCGTCATGTCAAAACCGGCCAGCTTGCAGCCATTAAGGTTATGGACGTCACAGGGGTAACGTATCTTTTTCTTACCATCTTGAAAGCTATGTATTTGTAATAGGGAAGTTAGTGCTAGAAAAAATGTCTTCTTCCATAAAAAATAATCTTGCTAAATGTCTAAGCCTTTTTCTCCACTGTGCATAACATAAAGAAGCAAGAATATGCAACTGCTGAGAGGAGAATGGATAAATCGTTCATTAAACTTGACACCTCTGTACTTCCTTATGTGGTTAGAGTGAATCATATGTGCCAATAATTTACATAAAACAAATATTTGCATATGAAGACAGAACAAGGATTTTAAGGTATTAGAAGAATAATACTGAGATTACATAGCAGAGAGAGGTCTTAACGGTTTCCCAGAGGTCTACCTAACACTGGAGCAGACAAGAGGATGGCAGCTCTAAAATTCCAGTAGAGTATTTAACATGAATATTTCCCCAAAACATTATGGACCAAATAATCACAATAACCATAGGTCCTTGTTATAGTAGAGCAACACTGAAACAAAATTTCTGCCTGGATGATCAAAAGCAATCTGAGGAGTAGACTTCATTTTGATTGTAAAAATCTAATGCCTTCAGTCCTTCCCTGGGTCTCTTTAAAATATTTTAATGCCTTTGCAAGAGTACAGGGCAAGAATCAGACTTGAAAGGATTCACTGGACATCAAAAGCATGTTAATAATTTTCTGTTATCTGGGGGATTTTTCTAAGATGCCTGTCCTCTGTACATGAAAGCTAAAAGACCAAAGTCTTCCATTCGGCCCGGAAGTGGATTACTCAGTATAAATAGACATAGAATGAATGACTTACACAAAAATATCAATAATGGGTACACAAATAAGAAAGACACCCAGTAAATCTGTATGCCAAGCTTCACTTTATACTGTTTTGGATCCAGTTTGTTAGTTTTGATAAGCATATGTTTCAATGTAATTACCTACTATACTAGCAGTTTCACTAGTTTTCATTTGTACCACACTTTGTACTATCTTTCCTTATGAATTATTTGAATTCCTCTTATATTTTTTAAATACAAGTAAAAATATAATTATGGTTTAAAAAGTGTTATGTTTATTACCATGTGGATAAAGTACTATTTGTCTTAAATACATTATTGGAGTTTCAGAGTTTGCAAACCAGTTCAAATATGTAATCCCAATTAGTTTGTTAGTTTACTGACCTTTTCTCCATAAGAAACTGTGCATAGATTATCTTACAGTTTAGCTTTGCCATTTGAAAGAGAAAACTCAAAATAACACAGGAATGAGCATGATAAAACTATCTTATTCTCATATTAAAGGGATCTAAGAGTCGGTAATACAGAGATTTGTGACAGTGCTATGATAAAGGATATTTTTAGCTGTCCGCCCCACTATTCTAATAAGCAGTTCAAGATGCATGTTGGATTTTCACCCATTACACTCCAGGAAGGCAAAAAAGGAAGGATATGAGCAAAAGTCTGGAGAAGGGTCTCTCACTGTGAAACCTTCTGCTTTCATACAGGATTTGTACTTGGGCTTTCATTGGCTAGCTCCAGGTGCAAGGAAAGCTGGGAAATAGCCTTTTATTCTTCCAGTGTGTCTGGTTAAGAATCTAGTTACTAATATTCAGAAATGGAGGGTGGGTATTGGCATGGGCAATTAGCAGGGACTTACACAAAACTCAAAACCAGATAATATCAGTTTCTACATAGAAACCCACTATAAAGCTCCAACACTGGAACAAATCACAATTTGTTTTGCAATTCTGCTGAACTCATACTACTTGTGTTTTCCTTGGAATGAATACAATCTCTACATAATGGGATGCACTTAGCAATTTCACAATGAATGGTTGTGGCTGGAGTCCAGGACATTGGTACTGTAAGTTCAGTTCTGTTGTGTGGTTCCAGTTGAGTTCCACTGACATGACAAATATCAGTGCCTAAAGTTGTATGTCGTTTGCACAAGGCATGATGTGCAACATTGGTATTTTCTAGTTTCTGATTCTACTTGTGAGGCTTTACACTGTTTAGAGAACCATTCTTTCTAGACCACTTTTCTTGGAATCAAAAAGTTAGTTATTTATTGGAGAATCTATGTTCAGTTTAAGGAATGTCATTTAATCTTTCTAAACTGGATTTTATTAAGCAACTAGGCCTTGCAGAAACAATGACCTGAGACTATTTTCTCAATTCTTCCAAGGATAGCACAGAGTTAATGTCATCTGATATGCATAGAACAGTCAGTGCATTATGTACAATGGGTGCTTTGTAGTGTTTAGGCTTAATTCTTGTGGGGAACCCCTGTTGAGAAGGGCTGGGTGGTTTTTGTGATTTAGTCACATCATTTACTACTATTTAGCCACTGACTTTTTTTTTTTAAGGTTTATTTTATTTTATTTGAAAGAGTTACAGAGAGAAGGGAGAGAGAGAAAGAGAAAGAGAGAAAGAGGTCTTCCACTTAGTGGTTCACTCCCCAAATAGCTGCAATGGCTGTGATGTCAGAATTTGGCCCCCTAAAATATATATGAAATATGGCCTCTTAAAGTTCCCCAAAAGTCCCACCTGGGGTACCACATGATATCAGACTTTGGGGTGCCATACGATATCACCGTATGCTTATTAATAAATCCACAATATTAATAAGCCCATGTGGGTTCTTGCCTAGTATTCAGAGAAGAATTCTGAATACCGGCATAAATGAATGAGGCAGCATGGTACATTTTAAGCTTTATTTAGTGCAAAAGATGCATAGGAGAGTGAGGCTTTATCTAAGAGAGAGGGGTAGATCTGGGTTCATACCAAGTACCAGGAACCAGCCACGTGGAAGAGCATCTAGGCCAGGAAGCAAAGGGTGGGTTGGCCTGAAGGCCACATGCCCTGGAGGCGCAGGGCTGCAGCCAGCCCCCTCCTGGCAAGAGGCCAGAGAAGGAAGGGAGGGGAAAAAAAGGGCTGGACACACCATATCCCAGGCTTTGAATCCACTTTTAAAGTGGAGTGGTTAATTAACCTGATTGGCCAGTGGGCACTCAGGTGTGGCCAGGTAGGGGCATGAGGTCACATAGGGGCGTGGCAAAGGTGTGGTCTTCCATCTCACAAACCTAATAAATTTTAGCCTGATGCCTGTCTACTTCAGCTGGAGCTAAGTCGATCCCAAGCCAGGAGCTTCTTCCTGATGTCTCACTTGGGTGCAGAGGCCCAAGGAATTGGGCCATCCTCTGCTGTTTTCCCAGGCACATTAGCAGGGAGCTGGATCGGAAGTGGAGCAGCCGGGACTTGAACCAGTACCCATATAAGATGCCGGCCATGTGGGTCGGGGCTTTAACCTGCTGTTAAACCTGCTGGCCTGGTAACCACTGACTCTTAGAACAGGCAAAACATGGCTACCTGTACGAAATGGGTTTCTCATTTCTATGGTTTGTATCATCCCCTCATACCACGGTCAGCATGAGATTTCCTTTGTGAAGCTCATGTGGCGCTTTCTGAAAAGAACCCGTTCCACTTTGCCATGTTGTCTTTTGTGTATTTTGGAATGCCAAAATAGCTTCTTACCAATTATTATAATTGTGCTCATTATAGCTGCTCTGTGAAGAATTGCAATGAATTCTCAGAGGTCGTCTTTGTTAATTGTACGCTATGACCTACTGCAAAGTTACTGCAGTTTATTGTAATGAAATTCATGGAATCATAAGCTTGAAATCAATTTTTAATTATTGTTTTTGTCCTAGACCACTTCCTTTTTACAGCAAATAGCCACAGAAAGAACCGTATGTAATGCTTCTCTCCTTCCGGTTTTCGAGCCGAGATGTGTCCAGATTTGCAGACACACGCTTCAGAATGAGTGCTTAAACTCAGCCTTTGAAGTTCTTTTAGCTCCCGAAATCATTATGGAAATTTCCCCATTTCACTGCTTTCTGGGGATTTCTTCCCAGCTGGGTTTGGGTACTCTGGATGTACCTAGAACCTCTAAGAGGAATTGAACTCTCTAGGGAAGAGTTTCTCACGGAGGACTGCCAGGGGCTGTGGGCCATCAGCACCCCTGTGGAGCTCAGGAGAAATGCAGATTCCCGGGCCAGTGGCAGCCTAGCTGTTCCCCAAGCTCCTCAAGAGCCTCACATACACAAGTCAGAGGACCACTTTTCTAGGCCTTGTCGTTATTCTTCTCTGGTCCGCATGTGTGAAAGGACCATGGTTCTTTTGTCGCCATGTAAAGAATCCTGCTTTCCTATGGAAAAAATTCCTGAGATGAACTAGTCCCTTTGCAGTGATACCCTAAAGTGAATGTGGGACTTAGTGAAATAATAAAAATAAAAAGACCATGTGTCTTTATGACGACTAGTTGTGATGCCATTACTCAGGACGCTAGTAGAGGCTGAGAAGGGAACTTCTGACTTGTGTGAATTAAACTTGGGAAGCCACGTGTTCTGCTTAGGAGTTTTGTCTGACCTCATCTCTGAGCTGTGCATTTTCCCCACCAGCTTCTCTAGGCTTGTGTTCTAATAACCCCGTTACCATTAGTCCTAGCAGAAGTGCTGCTCCAAACATCAGTGGCTAGGCTTGGGTCTTGGACGTGTCCCAAGTCTCTAAACTGACCCCTGAGTTTCTTCAGCCACGTCTAGGTTAGAGGCCTGCCTGGGGAATCTAACGGTAGGGGAGGGTTGATCTGCAAAGGAGAACCTCTCACAGAAAGAGATGGGGAAGGATGCTGGGTAGGCAGGAACAGAATTCTGTGACCATATCATGTCTGTATAGCGTGATTGTCTAAAACTGATTGCTCCTGGAGCAAAGTGCCTCTCTGGTTCTATTCCAGCCCAAAATAATAATAATGGCAGCTGACATTGGAGTCGTGATCATGTGCCAAAACACCTTTGAAAACTTTGTCAATTTCTTTGATCCCTTTCTACAGCCTACAAAAGAGATTCCATTATTAGTGCATTGTAGAGATGTGAAAACTTAGCATCTTAAATATTTTGCTCAATATAGCAAGGTTATTGGGGGTGGAGTGACTAATTCAGCCTCAACAACTTAATCCCCTCTGTGGAGTCCATTCTCCTGGCCACATTACTGTAGGTCTTCAATGTGGAAGGGTGTTTGAGTGCTGAATTCAGCATGGTTCTTTTTTTAATTGATTTAACAAATGTCTTCTAAACACCTGCTTTATGACAGGCACTGGAAATGAAAATGAAGAATGCTCCTTTGCCTGAAGAGGAGGTTATGATAATACCACCTCCCTCTAACTATTTACAAATAAAGGTTACACATTTTTATAATGTGGTTATAAAATTCAAGATAAAGTTACTTGTGAGGTTTGGTGGGTCAGTGGGGGCTGGTTCCCCCTGACTAAGGCCAGAACATTTGTGGCCGGTGATATGGCGTGTGCCAGGGCTTGGAGGCTAAGAGTGTACTCTGAGCACTGTGCAGTTTCAAGGCTGAAAAGTTCCAAGAAGGATCGATGTAAGAGGACTCTGGACCAACCAGGGCCAGGCAGTGAAGGACCTGAATATCTGGACGAGGAGTTTATGGGGTTTTCAAATGTTTAATTTTCCCAGTAAACACTTTGTTCAAATAATCTTAGGGAGAACCCCCCAATGTGAAAGGGATACAGTAGTTCCCCCATTTCTCTCATCCTCACCTTCTGTGTTCTCTGTTACCTCCAGCCAATTGTGTTCTGGAGATTTAAAATGAAATTCCAGAAATAATTCCCAAGTATTAGTTTGTGCACCTTCCTGAGTAGTGTGGTGAAATCTCATGCTATTCCATTTTTATTATAGCATAGTTATAATCATTCTATTTTATTATTAAACTCTGCCTCATTTTCTAGGTTATAAATTAAACTTTATCATAGCTATGTGTAGATAGGAAAAATAGCTAGTATATGTAGGGTGTGGTACTACCTACAGTTTTGGGCATTCACTGGGGATATGATGCTTGTATGGTAGCCCCAGCTCTTGGATAAGGACAGGACACCATATAAGGAGATTTGCTTTGTTCACGGGGAGTGTGAGATTGTAAGTCCTGGCCCCTGGCCCCAAACCACCACCAGCACCAATGGTGGAGCCAGAAGTTGAACAGGAGAGTAGCATGTTGGGATTTGCCTGCAAAGGACCCAGTTAAGCCCAGCCTTACTGAATTCCTGTTTCTTTCTTGCTGAATTCTGGTAGGTGAAGCTTATGAGTGGTCTCTGTCTCTTCAAAAGCATAAGGAAGTGGTCCCTTGATAGCCACTGGTAGAATGCTTTGCTAAAATTGGACAGAAAGAAAAAATCTTTCCATCTCGGTATGATTGGAAGAGTCAGGGGGACATCCTCCTCTCAGAAGGAGATGGTTTCTGGATACAGTGTATAATGACAATCACAAGGCCTTAACATCAGTACCAAAGTGCACTAACTCATGTAATTCCTAAACCACCTTCTGTCAGGGGAGCACTGCTGTTACACTCATTTTACAAATGAGGACTTGTAAGCACAGAGAGCCTAAGTGACTTGCTCAGCCCCAGACAGGAAGTGGTGAGGCTGGAGTTGAAATCCAGCTGGTGAGGTGCACCCACACGGCCCACAGCCATCTTCTAGGGAGAGAGATGAGGGTGGGAGTATCGCCTGGGCATGGTATTCTGACTTGGATAGAGCTGGGTTCATGGCACATTCCTCTCCTTACTGATAGTGACCTTGAGCAAATTTCTTAACCATTCTGAGCCTCAGTTTTCTTTTTCCATTAGATGGGTACATAAATGTTGCCAACTTGCTTTGAGGCTGAAATGGAGCATAATATCCAACACCTGATATAGGACATGTTCTCGGTTCCTGGTTTTAATGATCAGTTCTGGGACAATACAATGAATGAGTAAAATGGGACAGATAATGGGAATGAAAAGATTTCAGAGTGTATATTGAAACTCTGTGCCTGGGCTGTTAACCCGTCCTGTGACCCAGGTCCCATGCTGCTGTTGGTTTCCTTCACCACCTGTTGGAGTTGTTGCTGGTGGCCTGGAGAGTGTTCACCTGTTAAAATGGTATGCTGGAGCAAGATCCAAGTGAGGTAGAAGCTTAAGGCTCAAGTCACACAGCTCATTCATGCATAGTGAACGTGCCATGCTCTGGGTGATAGCATCCAGCAAGACCGTTATGGGCACCATCTTCCGCAGCCTTGCTCTCCAGCAGGTGTGAAAGCCCTGAACTGTTACACAGTAGCTTAACTATACTTTGGATCAGCTAAGGGTGTTCAGATTGTTAGGAGGGAAACTACAAAGAAACTCGCCTAGTTGAGTGCCCAGACTGTGTTCTCAGTAAGGGATCCACAGCCTGAGTAGACCTCGGTTATCAGGAGACCGGGTAGGTGAGGGGCTGTCAGATCAGGGAGCCTGACCCTTGGGTAGGTTCAGCAGAGCCGGGAGTACCCCCCCCCCCCCCCCCCGCACCAGAGGCCCCTCTGCCTCAGAGACCATTCTGGACATCAGGACTTTTCCTTGGGGCCTGTTAAGTCAATGTCTTTAGCAGACAGAACAGCCTGATAAAGCACATGGTGTTTTTACTTCTCAGAGAAAAGATGAACAGTTGTGTGTGTGTGTGTGTGTGTGTCTCCGTCTCCATAACACCCTCCACCTTTGAGGCTATTTCCAGTACCTCCATTCTGTATGCGGTACAGCCTGTAGAACTTGGAAAGCATCTAGAGTTCTAAAAATGAACCCACTGAGCTGCCCACCCCACGCACACTTCAGCATCTGTCTTTGTCTTCCATGCAGACGGCACCACTTCGGGTGCCTTCTGCGTGTCTGGGTCCCTGCACATGTTCACACATGCAGGGTGTATGACCTGTCTGATGGGCTTGTCATGTATGGATGTGCGTATGTTAGAAAGATGGTCAAAGGGCCAAAAATGGACACGGGAACTTCTGTTTATATGTCCAAATTAATAAATATGAGCACTAGTTTGAATTTTTTTAAACTTTTGTTTATTTGAAAGAGAACGAGAACTCTCCCATCTGCTGTTTTACTCCCCAGATGCCTGCAAAGGCAAGAGCTGGGCCAGGCCAAGCATTTTTATATCCTAATAGTTTGTGTACAGTGGTACCTTTCATTTGTGGACCTTGTAGCATTTGATCACAATTATAATTGGTTCTATTAGCCACCTGGTGAGATTGAGACACTTATAGATGAAGGAGTAGACTGCTTGGAATCATTGACTGGGCTATTCAAACCCAGATTTGCAGGTGGGTTCCTCAACAGTAGACCACAGGGTCCCCTGTAGTATATCCTCCCCACTTTGCACTGCCACAGTTCTGTCCTTTGGCTTTTGCTAGGTTCTCACTTGTTGAACTCCATTGCTCTTTTGTAGCTAGACATCCTCATGGATATTTTGACATTTTTCTTAAATGCCTTTTTTTTCTGCTAACCAAGCCAAAATGGGAGATATTATTGATAACACTGTTTATAACCCCAGAAAAGATGACTCAATCTGACTTCTGGGGCTGTTACCTAAATCAAAGGTCCAGGATCCCTGAGGATATAAGCCCCTCGTCTGTGGTAGCCACATCCCTGCTCATGTTAGAACTAGCTTCTGGCTCCCTTGAGTTTGGGTCCTCCTCTTTCGTACATGGGTTTTTGGGAGTTGAACCTCGGGGCTGTGCAGGCTTGTGTATGAGAAAGCTGCACGTGGGACTCTCACTGTCTGCTCCTCTGAGGGGGCCTCACTTCCTGCTCACCCTAATGCCAGCAGGTCAGTCTAACAGTACAGAAAAGCTCCACAACTGGTCCATCTTGTCTGGGGCATATCCTCACTATGACTCTCTCACCCTGAGCATATAGTTTTGCCTTCCTCATTCCACTGCTATAAATGTGGCTAATCCACTTTGACTGGTGGGGTTAATGTGAAAACTAAACATTTACTTACTTACAAGCATTTGAGAGCAGTATGTAGAACATGGTGCTTATCATGTGCTACTGTTGCAGGGTCTCTTACAGACAAGCTTGCAATTTTTTTCCCCCATGGCAACATTGAGTGCCCTGAGACAACATACATTACCCCCTCCAGCCACGGAGCCTTGTAAATTCCATTTCCCTGCCAGGAAAATTACTCCCTTCCTAATCACACCACATCATACTTTCTCTTTCTCACTCCCCAACTGGATACATTTCATGTGACCTTTAGAACTCCTCTCAGACTTGGATTTCTTGGGGCTAATTAGATCAGCTATTACATGCCATGGTAGTAATTTTGCATATATCTGTGTCATTCAGCTTGTATCTGTTATGCTCATTGTTGTTATTATTAGCATTTAGCAATATGCTTGGGATATAGCAGGTACTTCATAAATATGGATTTGTTGAATGAATTCATTTAGCTTGAACTAACATATATAGCAAATCCAGGTGCTACCTGCAGAATGGCATGGCAAAGTCCAATTCATGCTACAGTGAAGATGTGGGATTCAGGGACTCACTGACCCACTCTGGACTGTTGCCTTAGATCTGTTAAAAAAAAAAAAATATATATATATATATATATAGGTGCATAACCTCACCTTGAGGTAATATTGGGTGATTCACAATGCTTATTTCTCATCGACTTTTTAAGAAATTTTAATATTTAATAAACCATGGTTTTAAAAAGCAGACTTCAAACTAAGTTCCATACCAACTTTGAAAATACTAGCAAATGCAGCCTCTTAAATTTGTACCGTCAGGTTACCCCATTCATTTACAGAATGTTTTCTAGTATGAAGAGCTCACTGAAATTTCAAAGCGAGTAACTTAGGAAAGTTATTTAAATTCTCTGAGACTCGCTGTCCTCATTTGTAATATGGCATCATTGAAAACGCCTACTTCATAGGGCTGGTTTGAATAATACAGTGCACACTCAGCCCCTGGTACATAGTGAACATTACACATAATTAGCATTGGCTGTATTTCATGACCACGGTCATGAGCATGTATAATCCAGCCAAAGCTAACCTTATGTGATATCAAAGTTTGTCAATGGCTTAAACAGGATTGTCTCGAACCATCCACTTCATTGCATTAGAAAACTGCTATCTCTTTGCAGGGTTTCTTACCTCCCTCAAGTTGCTTCTTGCATGACTGCGGGTGAAAGCATTCTGTGCTAACACTTGCAGAGGACCAGTCCCTAGGCCCTTGCTGTGTCATGTTTGCTGATGTCCCATTGGCCAAAGCAAGTCATGTAGCCAAACTTTCCAAGTTGGTGACAACTTGGAACTATTACCTTTTCATTATGACCCAGTAGCCATTAGTTCTCCGTGAGCTTGATCCTCGTGCTTGATATTTAAGATATAAGAATAATACAAGGTAGATGTTTGGCGTAGCAGTTAAATCACCACTTGGGACACCCATATCTCATGTCAGAGTGCCAGGTACAAATCCGGTTGCTCTAATTCTGATGCATTTTCCTGCTAGTGCTCACCCTGGGAGGCAGCAGACCATGGTTCAGGCAGTTAATCCTTGCCACCCACATGGGAGACCCCAGTAGAATTCCAGGCTCCTGGCTTCAGCTTAGCCCAAGACACACAGCATTTGTGGAATGAACCAACAAATGGAGGATCTTCCTTGGTCTGTCTTGCCTGCATTTAAAATGAAATGGCAATATGAAAAAAAAAATCTTTAGACAGAGAATATCCCTGTCATAACTGCTTAGTCTAATTCTATCCTGTTATTCTCTTGGCCTTTCTGAAAGTGGTGTACCACCTCTCCTCTGGGGGTCATTGTGAGAGGTGGGACTGATTGTGGCATGATTATGTGAGCTCTTGTCATGGGCGGAGTCTATTTCACCGAATATCTGATTGCCCTCTGAACCCAAGTCTAAAATTCTGAGTAATAGTAAGTCCCTGAAGTCCTGATGAATCACAAACTCACAAGGCCATGTGACCAAGATCAAGGTTGCATATTAGACCTACATAAAATAATTATGGCCAATGGTGGTTTCATAATTGTAGTTGGAAACAGGGTAATTTAAACCTAAAACGCAAAGGACTTACATCCCTAATCTCCTAGCCTTGTTATTGGGTTCAGAAAATTCATATAGCATTTACTTTGTATTACACTTTATAACTTTCACATACCTCGTTTAATTATTAATGGCATGTTGGGAATTACAGTATCTGTATCTCACTGTTGATGAGAAAACTTGGGTTCCCAAAAGTTAGATTTCTTGCCTTAGATCCTCCAGGCAGAAATGGGTGAAACTGTAACTCTGCACACACCTCTCCTACCTGTCCCCACTTTGCTGGCCTCAAACTCCATGCGTCGTCAACATTGGCTCCGTTTCCTTTTGCAGAGTGAGGGAGAATGTGCTGCCTTACTCCTGGCCTCCAGTACCATTTAGCCTACATTTAATTTCATACTGAATTATGCTGGTGTTGAGCTGTTTCCTAAGCTCTTACTTTCTTAATGGTATGGTTAGCTTTGGTTAAGCAGAGCTCCCACCCCCTGCCTTTCTCCCACATCACCCACCATCCTGGGGAGAGTCCAGGAGGCCGACAGTGAACACTGTAGAAACAGCTGCCTTCTCCCTGCCAACAGCTGGAGCAAAGATGGCCTGCTGCAGCTGGAAACTGACCTGCGTCTTTTCTCATTGTACATGGCTGCCGCGTTAGTCGGCCGGTAGCCCATGCCCTGCTACCCACAGAAACCCTCAGACTGGTTTTATCCCCCATCTGTATACACTTCCCTCACAGTACACCTGCTTACAACGCCCAGGCAGCCACAGTTATTTAGCTCCTATGGGCAAGTGTAAAATACCTAGTAGGCCCGTAGTCCCACCTGAGGTGCCCTGCAGGTCTCCTTGATCCAGTTGGAGGTTTGTGAAGGTCATTCTCGCCACAGGCCTATGTGAAGCCGTGGAGAGTTTCCCATGGCTGTGGGGCAGAAGGCCTGGGTCCATGTGCTGTGCCCCTGCCTCAAACCTGCCTGAGCCCCTCAACACCAACCCACCACATATACATACACACACCCACACACACCCACACCCACACACGTTCCCTCACTGCTGTGCTCTGAGCTCAGCATGCCCATCCTATGTCTGGCCTATTTGGAGATTACCTAGTCTTCAGCTTAGTTAAGTGTGTGTGATGTGTACTATGCTTTAGTTCTCCTAGGCTTGCAAATTCCCATTACTTCCCCCCCAGTTCTTTTATGTGCGGTCAGGAAATGTCATCGATTCTCCACCCTCCTCATCCTATTCTTGCCATTCCTTCTAACAGCACCAGTGCCCTCTAGGCCTTGGGTCCTTTGCAAATATTTATCCTGGTACTCACGTTGATTAGTGCTGTGGGTGTTACAGAGAACAAAAGCAAGCTGGGAGCCCGTGTTCTGGACACATAGAGAAGAACGTTTTTGAGGGAATGATGAATTTGGATGCCAGTCTGAGACATCACACGTCGGGGCTACAGAAGGGCCCTGCAATGCAGGCCGCCTCGGTGGAAGCCGTCCAGCAGAGAAGACGGGGGGGGGGGGGAGGGACAGAGGGGTGCTGCTCGTCACGGGGCAGCAGGTCCGATAGAGCTCCTCAGGGCCAGCCTGAAGGTCATGGTAATGTAAACTTGTATACTCAGGGACAGTCTGTGCTTATTGGTGTGTCTAAGACAATTATCCTGGGGTAGAAACTTCCCCCACCAGCCTCAAAAATAAAACACTATTTTGCAGTCCAAAGGACGTGGACACACAGATCAAATAGTGAAGGGAGAGCACACGGCCCACCAGTTGTGGCCCAAGTGGGCAGACTACAAATTGAAACTCTGAATAAAATCTGAATATCAGGAAACGAACTCCGTTGGAGAGTTTCCCCCTGTGCCTTCTTCATGCTTAGTTTCCTGGGGGTGAGCTGGGTACTCCTGCATTGTGCACTTTCTCAGATCTCCAGAACTTACCCCTGCTCCCTTTCCCATCTGGCTTTCATCCTCTTCACTCAAGCACTTCAATCAAAGTAGGTTTCAAAGGAAGGGAACCTAACAAAATTTTAATCTGAGAGCTCATGTTTTTTCTTTGCACTCTGCACAGCCTTTCCTCTGCAGGTGTGACCAGTGATAGGCACTGAATGGACACAGTTCCCAGGGGCCTAGTGAGGGTTCATCTCAATAGCCTGTCCACCTTGATCTCTGCCTGGAGAAGAGTTGAGGTTTCTTTTTGTCTCAGCAGAGTGTGGGCCAGGTCTGTTTGCCATGCAAACGCCGAAGACCCTTGGACCTCCAGTGTGTTGTCTTGTAAACCTTTTCTTTGTCATTGGTTATAATTATTCCATTTCTTTATCGGTATGGAAGAAGACCCCTGAAGAAACGAATTATTACTTTGTTGGTAAGATAGTGTAGAACAGAATCCAGTAAGTCAATGGATTTTCATGACAGAATATATGTGGTTCTAATGCAGGATGAAGAGGAAGAAATCAAACAAGAAATTAACATGTTGAAGAAATATTCTCATCACCGGAATATTGCTACGTACTATGGTGCTTTTATCAAGAAGAACCCGCCCGGCATGGATGACCAGCTTTGGGTATGTAGCACTGTCCACGTTTGCTTTCCTTACGTGAAGATCAAGGCTGAGTGGTCCATTTCTTTATCCTCATTGCTAAACTTGATGAAGTAACTGCTTCTCTGAAGCTCTTGGTCCCATGATTTCTGTGACATTGTATTTTCAAGGTTTTCTTCCTTGGGATTTCTCAGATCTCAATCTTCTCAGTATCTCCAAATCTTTCTTCTCTCCTTTAACATGGGTCATCTCTAAAGCCAGTTGTTAAATTCTTTGTTTTTTCCCCCCACTGATTGACAGCCATTTGTTGCATTTTTACCATATTTTAGGCAACATGCTATTTACTTTTTATGAATTATATCATTTATTACATTTTTTGAGATAGAAATTACTATCTTCATTTCTTGAATGACAGAACTAAGGTTTACAGATAAGGTAAGTAAACAAACCCAAGACCAGTTGACTTGATCTTGAAGTTTACTAGCGGTTTATGTACTTACTGGTATATAGCTAGCAGTGGTGTAGCTAGCATCTAACCAGGTTCTATCTGATTCTTTCTCCTGTCACTAATGTGTGAGTGACTGTCAAATGCAAATTCCAGCTCCATGAGTAAAACACCAAACATAGCATCTGATAGCACGTAGGCGCACTGCAAATGTTGTTTTTCTTTTTCTGCTTCCCCTCATCCACATAGCTGTGTACCTCAGTCCTTTTCCTTTAAAATCTGCTAAGACATCCCTGATTGACAGCTCCGCTTATGTTGGCTATTAATACCACTACCTTGTTCCTGCTCTGCCTACCCTAGATTGCATTTGCTGATCTTGATTTTTATCACTGGATTTTTTATTCACTTAGTATTTTTTTTCTTAAGATGTATTTATTTATTTCAAAAGCAAAGTTACAAGAGAGGAAGGGGGAGAGACAGAGAAAGATCTTCTGTCTGCTGGTTCACTCCCCAGTTGGCCGTAATGACTGGAGCTGTGCCGATCCAAAGCCAGGAGCTTCTTCCGGGTCTCCCAGGTTGATGCAGGGCCCAAGGACTTGAGCCATCTTCTGCTGCTTTCCCAGGCACATTAGCAGGGAGCTGGATTGGAAATGGAACAGCTGGGATTCAAACTGGTGCCTTTATGAGATGCTGGCACTGCAGGCAGTGGCGATTACCAGCTACACCATAGCACTGGCTTAGTCCTGCAGCCCATGTAGAATACCATTATGGTTTGACCTTCCATTGCCAGTTTTATAACCACTCCTGGAAATTCAGTGGAAGCTTATATCTTAGAATAGTTCGCTCTCACTTGGGCTCCTCTCTTCCCTTCCCTTTTTTTCCCTCCCCTCCCCTCCCCTTCTCTCCTCCTCTCTCCTCTCTGTCCTCCTCTATCCTCTCCTGTACCTTCCTATATGTCTTCTTTCATTCTCTCTCAAGCTACCCTTTGTCCAACAGACACTTTGTCTTAATGTTTCTAAAAATGCTCTTTTAACCATTTATTGTCTTGCTCATTTTCTGGAGATCTTAGTATATGTCAAACATGAAAAATTCACAGAATTGTCAATGCCTATTCTATGGCAAAAACTGTGCTAAACTGTATGGCTCCAGTGATACTATTTCAAACCACTAATAAGATTTTTATGTTACTTGATATTGAATACTCAGTTTTTCAAATGAAAGGAGCTATTGAGATTTTTTTCCCAAAATTTTCTTCTCCAGATTTAAATAAAATGGTACTTTAGGATAAATATACCTATTTTATGAGCATGTTGATATAGTATATTTTATATGATTTCTGAAAAAGTTATAGCCCTTATAATTATGGCCCTTCAATGTATAGAATGCATAAACATGAAACTTAAAACCATGAAAGTAGTAGGAGGGTCCAGTGCTGTGGCGTAGCAGGTAAAGTTGCTGCCTGCAGTGCTGGTTTGAGTCTCAGCTGCTCCCCTTCCAATCCTGCTCTCTGCTATGGCCTGGGGAAAGCAGTAGAAGATGGCCCAAGTCCTTGGGTTCCTGCACCTGTGTGGGAAGACCTGGAAGCGGCTCCTGGCTTTGGATCCATGCAGATCCGGCTATTGTGGCCATCTAGGGAGTGAACCAGCGGATGGAAGACCTCTCTCTCTGTCTCTGTCTCTGTCTCTGTCTCTGTCTCTCCCTCTCTCTCTCTCTCTCTCTCTCTCTCTCCCTCCCTCCCTCCCTCCCTCCCTCTCTGTAACTCTGCCTTTCAAATAAATATTTTTAAAAGGAAAGTAGTAGAAAAATAAATATGACTATGTACCTCTCAAGAGAGAGAGATCCCTATGACAACAAAAGAATAAACCGTGAAACAATTTGGATGGACTTGCCCCTGTGAATAAACATAATAAATAAAATTTTGAAGCACACTGAAAGCTGGTAAGTGCCTGTTAGAACAATGAAAGGTTACTGAGGCATGCAGGTGAGGGTTGCAATGTGCTAGACTGACTATTTCTGTTCCCCTGGCATTCGTGTGTTGAGATCCTGACCCCGTCCTGTGAGGATCCTAGGAGGCGGGGCCTTTGGGAGATGATCAGCTCATGAGAGTGGAGCCCTCATGGGTGGGTCCAGTGCCTTTATAAAGTCAAGAAGTCAATCGCTTCTCGGCCTTTTGGCTAAGATCAAGTGTAGTATCTGTTCTTATCAGTTTAATAAAGTCAAGAAGTCAACAGTATGTACCCAGAGGATCTCACAAGAACTTGACCCTACTGGCACCCTAGTCAAAGATTTTCGGCCTCCTGAACCATGAGAAACAGTAACTTGTCTATGAGCTGCTGGTCTATGGTGCTGCGTTACAGCAGCCCGAACTAAGACACAGCGATGAGTGCAGTGTTCAGTAGGAGCCCTGCTGAAGATGACTCGGGGAAGGACGTTCGAGGCCTGGTGTTCTCTGAAGGCCACGGAAAGTGGAACAGTGAGAGTGTGGGAGCAGATCGTACGGCCTTACAGCCATGGCAGAGACCTGAGCTCTTACCGTGTGGGAGGTGGGAGAGCCACTGGAAGGCTTTGGTGGTGCCACAACGAGACCCGATCCACAGGATGAAAAGGTCCTGGAGGCTGCTGGGTTGAGAGCAGAGTGGCTGTGGGTAAGGACAGAGCAAGGAGACCAGTGTGGAGACTGTTTTAGTAAGTTCATGCCCTTCCTGAACTTGGTAAAGAGGTTTTGCAGGTAGTGAGCCTTCCAACCCTGCCCGCAGAGGGTAGAGCCCTGCATATCCCATTCTCCCCACTTGTAGGTGAATGCAGGGACAAAATGTGTGGTGCTTACGGGCCGCATATTCTTCTCTGTTTGGAAGACTGAGGGCCCAGCACCTGTGAGACCCACGTCCCTGCACAGTGTCCCAACCATCCCGGTAACAGTTGTCCAGTAGCTGCTGTATCTCCAGGGATGAGACAGAAGCTATGGAAAGGATCCTCAGGATAAGAGTCTCATTTCTTTTTCCAGTTGTACTTCTATGCAATGAGAAAGTCAGGGGCCGGCGCCGCGGCTCACTAGGCTAATCCTCCACCTAGCGGCGCCGGCACACCGGGTTCTAGTCCCGGTCGGGGCGCCGGGTTCTGTCCCGGTTGCCCCTCTTCCAGGCCAGCCCTCAGCTGTGGCCAGGGAGTGCAGTGGAGGATGGCCCAAGTGCTTGGGCCCTGCACCCCATGGGAGACCAGGAAAAGCACCTGGCTCCTGGCTCCTGCCATCGGATCAGCGCGGTGCGCCGGCCGCAGCGCGCCGGCAGCGGCGGCCATTGGAGGGTGAACCAACGGCAAAAGGAAGACCTTTCTCTCTGTCTCTCTCTCTCACTGTCCACTCTGCCTGTCAAAAAAAAAAAAAAAAAAAAAAAAAAAAAAAAAAGGAAGAATTTGGACAAGTAAGGGCAATACAGAAACATAATAGGAAATTAACATCAGATGGCAATATTGGAGGAGTGTGAGTGTGAGTATAGAGTATAATGCATACTTAACTGCAAGGCTCTGATTCACTAGTTGTGGGGCATTCTGTGTCATCAGAATAATGGTCAGCAGTATTTGTCACCTGCTTATCACATGCCAAGACTGTTTGTTTACATTGTCATATTATTTCATTAGATCTTTATGGCCACTTTACAAATGAATGCGTATTATTATCCTTACTTGACGTATGAGAAAATTTGGCTCAGAGAAGTTAAGAAAAGTGTCCAAAATATGACTGCTAGTCCTTGGTGAAGCCAGTGTGTGCTAGCTAACCCCATGCTGTCTGGTACCAGAATCTAGCCCTTAAACTCTGCATTCTTCTTTTGGTCATGAAAAATAGTGCTGATACCAAAGGTGGGTTTTCCAAACAGGGTTGAAGCTTTGCGTTTCAATAAGTTTACTTTGCCTTCATTTTGATCTTCATTCCTCAGTTTCTTAGTATTTGAAGAGAACAGTAGATCAGTTAGCTGCTAATAGGGTTATTGTGAAATCTGAAAGATACATCTTGAAAGTGCACGAAACTTTTGGGGAATGCTTCATTAATTAATTGTAAACATCACTGATGGTTGACTATTTGAATTTTATCAGGATTACATTTATATAAAAATATCATAGACTATATGGAGACATGGCCTATGGCAGCCAAAGACATTTCCTAAAATTTATTCCCTGTATTCAGACAATGTGAGCTATTCCCCAGATGGTTCTTTTGCTGTGACTAAGGGACAGAGGTTGGCCGTATCCCTCCAGCCGGTGCATGTGCTGTTTCAGGTGTCTGATTGAATCATAAGCTGTGCGAATTCTATCAGTCTTGTAGAGATAAACTCTTGTTTAGTTCCAGCTCTTTGTGGAAATTCAGCCACTTCTGATAATGGCCAAGTAATTCTCCTTTATCAACCGCTCAGGGCCTGGTCCGGAAATCAAAAAAGGGAGCTCTTTCAATAAAGATTCCAATCTTTGGGAAACAAGGCGAGCTGTGACACAACATTTCCATCTCATTCTGCTGCATCTCAGGAGCAAGAGGTTTTCAATTTTGCTGCGTGCAGTTCAGACACAGGGAGTGAGTGAGATGTCCTCTCTATTAAATGGGCTTAATTTCTCTAAAATTAGAGTGCAGAGTCACATGTGATTTGCTGTCTCTTTTGATATCGCCCTAACCATCACAGGGCTAGAATACCTTGTACAAGGAGATAATTTCTGGGGCAAGCATTGTATCACTGCGGGCTGAGCTGCCCCTTACAGTGCTGGCATCCCATCTCAGAGCACGGTTGAGTCCCAGCTGCTCTGCTTCCCATACAGCTTCCTACTGATGTGCCTGGGTAGGCAACAAAAGATGGTGTAAGTAGTTGGGTCGCTGTCACCCATGTCGGAGACCTAGATAAAGTTCCTAGTTCCTGGCTTTGGCCTGCACTGGCTCCAGTGCCAGGTATTGCAGCCATTTGAGGAGTGAATCAGCAGATAGATCTCTGTTTCTCATTCTGCCTTATAGGTATGTACCTATATACATAAATAAATCATTTTAAAATAGACAGTATTTTCTAGCTAGCTCCCAAAACTTGGAGTAGTCAAGACAGACAGCAGATTATTGTACTGTAATGGCCCAATAAGCCATTCCTTAGACTATCATGCTGTAGACAGCAGAATAGGAGTTAAGAAATTATATAGTTGGCATCTTAGGGGCAAATATTCCAGCAGTTGGCGGCAACCTGACCCTGGAATCCTGAGACTAGACTTCAGCTGGCAGAGACAGTGTGCTTGCCTTTGGTTTTTACCTTATAAAAATGATCATGTTGGACTAGGTCTGAGTTTGCACACTGGCAACCCAGAGGCTAAATATGTTCAGTTAGGTTCACATAAGGTGGTAGAGTTTTAATTATGCCAACAATAGAAAAAACAGAGCAGTTTCATATGGATTACTTGAAAAGTTTTAAGAAATCAAATGGTCTAGAAATACTGGGCCTGAAATTCCAAACAGCAGCCAAATGTTGGAGCAGGATGCCAGCTGTTTAGAGGGCCCACTCCATTTCAGTCTCCACCAGAGACCCCAGCATGCTTGTTGCTTTCCACACACACTCAGTTCCATGCATTTGCTTGGCTTCTCCGGGACCTGTGTAAGATCAGCTCCTGGGGTTGGCTTTGTGGTGCAGCAGGTTAAGGTGCTGTTTAAATGGCAGCACCCCATGTCAGAGTACTGGGTAGAGCCTTGGCTGCTCCACTTCTGATCCAGCTCCTTGCTGATGCTCTTGGGAAAGCAGCAGATGATGGCCCAAGTACTTGGACCCCTGCCACCTATAGGGGTGACCATGAAGGAGCACCCAGCGATGGCTATTTGGGGCCTTCTGGAGAAGTAAACTAGCAGATAGAAGATTTCTCTCTTCTCTGTCTCTTCTCTGTCACTCTGCCTTTCAAAGAAATAAATCTTAAAAAAAATAAAGATCATCTCAAAGTAAAACATGAACTCACATACCAAATGAGAGTTTTTTTAATAGAATTTTCATGTTGACCACAACCCCAGATCTGTGTCCACTAGGAGTATATTTTGGGTTTACATTGCTGTGACACCTTTGCTTGTCAAAAATCATGTCTGCTCCATGTTTGGTTATTTTATGGTTTAAGTGCTGCAGGTTATGCCATTAAAAACTCATCCATCTCAATTCTTTTGACCTATTAATTAAAATTTCTCTTCTTAGTTCCAGGTGTTACATATAAAGGTTCTTTTTATTGTTTTAATCAGTTTGTTATTTTTATAACTAAAGAACTCCCTTCCGTTATATGTAGAGGCTAGGTCATGTGTCTGGAGAAGTGATTGAATCTTATTCCTTGTGAGTGGAAATTGCTAAAATTTCCCCTAAAAAGGGCAAGAGAAGTGTGGTAAACAGTCTCCCAGTCTCAGAGCTGCCCCGTTGCATGTCTTGGAGAGACAGAATGTAAATTACTTAGCTCTCCATCTAAAGCTACACTGAAACTAATTCCTTGTAACTGGTACTGAGTTCAACTTTTCATGGAGTCATCTTATGAATAATTGATTCTTTGCAAAAAATGTGAAATTTATTTCTTCTACACTGAAGAATTTCATTGGAACAGTTTCATTTCCTGTAAGACAAAGTTATTTTGCAAATGGTCCATGCAACCCTTCTGGGCCATTTTTTAGATGAATTTTGAGGCAAAGTGTATGATCCTGCTTAAGTTCTTCTCAGCCTCCTCAGCTGCCACGATGTTTAGTCCTGAATGCTGTAAGACTTACACTTTTTTTTCTTTTCTTGTTTTTATTTTGTCTGAAAACTTGCTCCCTTGGTTGCACCCCAAATTCTGTTGGAGTGTAACATTCTGAGGTGCAGAGGTGTGACTTTTTTTTAACACCTTTAGGGTTAATTTCTATGACTGAGGCTCTGGGGGAGAAAGCACGGACATGTGATGATTTACTCCTACCACACCCAGGCTGCGGAGTCGCTGTGAAGTTTGAGTCCAGGCGCTGAACACAAGCTGCAGCTCTGTTCTCCAGTGTTTTCCCTGAATGCTGTCACGCTGACTCTGAGATGTCTTGTCTGCTCCTCAGACGTAAGCAACTGGGAGAGTTTTCAGTGGGCCTGGCCTGCGGGCAGGCTTCCTAAAAATAGCAGTTGGCTCAGTGGGTCCAAATACCATTGTCATTCTCAAAGTATAAAGTTGTTCATTAGCCAGACACTTTATTGACAAGGCTTGGGACACTGCACATCCTTGGGACTCTTTTTTTTTTAAACTACTCAGAAAATGTAGGATTTATAGTTCAAAGATCTCTTTTTACAGCCTAAAATTCCGAAACCAAAGAGTTCTTTGCGTTTTAATTTTTTGTAATTAAAAATTTTAACTGACACATTAAAATTGTACATATTTATGGGGTACAGTGTGATGTTTTGATACACATACACATCATAAAATGTCAAATCAGGGTGAATATATCCTCAAACCTTTGCTATTTCCTTATGCTGAAAGCATTCAGAATCCTTCTGTGTTTTCGTCGGCAAGTACGCAGTAGGGTATTTCCTATACTCACCCTGCTGGGCAATGGAACACCAGAGCTGTCTAACAGTCACTTAGCCTGCCTGACTCAGCCTTTCCCCAACACACGCCTCTTGTTTCTCCCCAGATTCTGGTAATCCCCGTTCTACCCTCAACCTCATTGAGATTAAATTTTTAGATTGCACATGAGTGTGATCACGTGGGTCTTCCTGTGTGTGGCTCATTTCCCTAACATACCTGCTCATTTTTAAATGAATGCAGAAGACTGTTGTGGTTACTTTTCAAATTTGAAATTCCCCACAGTTCTACTTTTCTTCATTCACTTGATTGAAATGCTAAATATATCTGCATGTCTACCTACCAATTTTTGCATTTCGTATTTCATGTTTTTTATTGAGAGACTTAAACTACCCTTGGGGAAGAAGCCTCCTTCTGTAACCACGTTGCTGAGCTTGGGTTTTGTTTACTCTTTGCAAGTGGTGCAGAGGAGCTCTGTGGCTGTTGCTAGCCACACGTGATCAAACCGTCCTGTGCGCTTGCTGCTGTTCACTGCTGTTTCTGGACCTACTGGCTCAAAGGCATCTCCTTTGCAGAGATGCTGGTCTCTGGCTGAAGCCAGGAGCCTGGAACTCCATCTGGGTCTGTCACATGAGTTCGGGGCACAAGTATCTTCCGCTGCTTTGCCAGGCACTTCAGAGAGCAACTAGAACTTGAGGGTACCCCTATGGGATGCTGGCATCAAGACTGTGGCTCAACCCACTGCCCCCCCACAACATTGCCAGCCCCTCTCCTGCCTTTTTTTGAGGGGCGCCTCTAACTGCTTGGTGTAGACAACCCGCTCATTGTTGGGAAGACTTTCCTGGTCCCAGTCTATCCTCCTCACCCCTGCCTCCCGCCATCCTTGCACTGCAAAATAGACAGGAACTGTTCATAGTTGTTTATTCTTATGAGTAACTGACGATTAAGGTTTGGGAGGAATGGGTGGCTGTCAGGATATTCTGGGCTAGTGCCTGCAGGTTAAAGATAATATCTTATGGCCTTATCTCTTGTAACAGCAACTTAAAACCATTTAACTAGCACGTGAGTAAGTGCTTAGGGACCCCCAAGATCATGTGAGTCTCACAGACTGCCTCTTAGGAATATGCTTTTAAAATTTGTTCAGTGAGGCGGGCATCGGCCTAGCAGTTTGAACGCCACTTGGGGTGCTCGTGGTCCGTACTGAAGTGTCCAGCTTCGAGTCCTGACTCTGCTTCCAACTCCAGCTTCCTGCTGGTGTGTATGCTGGGAAGCAGTGGTGATGGCTAGAGTGGTGGGGTCGCTGCCATCCAAGTGGGGGGATTGGATTCAGGTATTGGCTCCCAGCTTTGGCCTGCCCCAGCCCTGACTATTGACTATTGCAGGCATTGGGACATTGAACCAACTCATCAAGACCTCTCTATCTGTGTCTCTATCCCTGCTTCTCAAATCGTAAACGAAACAAATTGTTTACGAATTCTTGTTAGAGTTATTGAAGATGGGAGAGGAAGGTTAGAAGTGGCCACACTGGGTGACTTTGCTCTGAAGGCCCCTCCCCTGTGCAGGAAGAGGAGCTCGGGAGACTGGCATCTGCTGAAGCCAAAGTACTGTCCCCAAAGATGGAGAAGCCCAGGAAGGCACAAGAATACCTCTGCCTCCCCCAGCCTCCAAGAGAAAACGTCCTGCTTGTCAGAAATGTGAGACAGCTGACAAAGCTGTGTGACAGTGATCCGTGCAGATGCATGAAATATGTCAGAACTCTTTGTTTTAAAAACTCAATCTTTTTTTTTTTTTAACCTCAATAGAGATAACTGCCCATGTCTAGGTAACCAAGCAATCCCTGTCCTTAATCATTGGGCTGTGGTGCACTGCGAGCTTCTCTGAATCGCTTGGCCCCCAGCCCCCAGCCCCACTGTGCCTGAGCACTTGCCCTTCCCACCCATGGCCTAGCCCTCTGTCTCCCTTCCCATGGGTGTTTGTTTCAGCTTCTGACCCAGTTGCTTTAGGTGGTGTTGAGAGAGGATTTCTTAGTGTGAAATTCCTTTTAACCTCTATCACCAATGCCTTCCAAGTAGAAGGACCCATTTTCTGGAATATTCTACCATGTCATTGTCTTGCTGTGGGATGCAGACTTGGAAAGAACGCCCATGTCCTTGATATTCTTCTGTGGATAGAGGTATTGGAGACCCGTGATCCCAGCTCCCTTTACCCCCATCCCTCAGCCCTCCTGCTTGCCCATCCAAGTGACGCAGACTTAAGGAGCCATCGGTGCTGTCTTCTGAGTTGGGAACTCTTCCTTGTTGCTTTTTAATAAATGCAAGCGAACTAACGAATGACTACATTATAAGTATTTTTTGAGATTTCTGGCTGCTGGGAGCTTTATATCCATTGGCACAATCCGTGTTTACGTCAAACCTACAGAGCTGATGTTGGAATTCTATATTTTATCGTAGTAGTTGGTAGGGAGGGAGTGTTGCTGAGCCCAGGGTGGTTAGGGAACATGCTCAAGGTCATATGGCTTACAACTGAGAGAACAAGATACTGTTAACTCTGCTCCAGTTGTTTAATGAGTGCATGTTATGAATAAAGCTGCAGACCATAACTAAGCTCTATTTCCAAATAAATAAAGATAGGGGAATTAAGGAGTGGGGGAGAAGCAGAACTAACAGAACAACAATGATAAATCACTTAACCCAGTGCCTGGCGTGTGCTAAGTTCTCAGGAAATGTTACCAAGTGCTATCGCCCCAGTATACGTTCTTTGGGAACTTGCTTTTGGGGAGAATATTAATGATCCATTATTTCTTACTTGTAAGATGTGAAATTATTGACTTCTCGCTGCTGGGCTTGGCATGTTGAGCCCTGCTGCTGTTTATTAATGTGATGGGGTTACTTAGGAGAGGGAGGGTCCCTGCTGCGTGGTGGCAGTAATTATCCATGTTGCTGTGTGGCTGCAGGAACCCATTGCTAGCAAGCATTGGTTCCTTTATTTCTCTTTTTTTTAAATCCTATTACATAATTTAACAATCATTTTGTTCCATAGTGAGATGAAAAGAATTTAGCAGCCTTCAGCTGGAGTTGAATGGAGAAGCAAATTATAGAAATCACTGACATTAGTGCCTGGCTTCAGTAGGATTGTCTCCTACTGAATATTTGAAAGTATTTTGTCCAATCTAATTTTGAAAGACTGGAGTCACTGGGCTTCCACCGTGTTCCTTGGGAACTGTAATTACGTGGCCTAATAGAGCTCAGTAGTGGGACATTTCTCCAGCTGATAGAGAGCAATGGATGCATTTGAAGGAGGTCTGGTCACTGTGTTTTTCAAAATGGGATTTGGAGAAAGGGCACAAAACACATTTTGCTCACTTTAGAAAATAAGTCTTTTCATTCTGTCCAAGAATATTTCTTTGGCCCATCCTGCTGGTGTTTCCCAGCTTGCTACCTGGTGGGATTTTCTTTAGCTTTGTATTTTGGAGGAGACACAAAACACATGAAAGCAGACAGAACATTTTAGTGAACACTCATTTTCCTCCAAACTAACATAAAATCCTTAATCAATGGTTAATCCCATTCCATGCACTTACTCATCTTCTTCTTCCCTTCTAGAATTATTTTGAAAGAAATTTATATGATTTTTAAAAATTCTGATGCAATACACAAAATATAAAATTTGCCTAAATTTTATTTATTTTTAAAGCTTTATTTATTTGAAAGGTGGACTTAGAGAGTAAGAGAGAGACAGATTCCATCCACAGGTTTACTCCCCAAATGCCTGCAACAACCAGGGCTGGGTCAGGCCAAAGCCAGGAACCTAGAACTTTATCTATGTCTCCCACGTGGGTGGCAGCCACTCAAACACTTGGACTATCTTCTACTTCCCAGGTATATTAGCAGGGAGCTGGATCAGAAGTGGTGCAGACAGAATTTTGTTTTTCCTAAGATTTACTTATTTGAAAGGCAGAGAGAGAGAGGGAGAGAGGGAGGGAGGGAGAGAAAGAGGGAGGAAGGTCTTCCATCCTCTGGTTCATTCACCAAATGGCTGCAACGGCTGGAGCTGGGCTGATCCAAAGCCAGAAGCCTGGAGGTTCTTCCAGGTCTTGCAGGTGGGTGCAGGAACCCAAGGACTTGTATCATCTTCTACTGCTTTCCCAGGCCATAGCAGAGAGCTGGATCGGAAATAGAGCAGCTGGGACCCAACAAGTGCGTATATGGGATGCCAGTGCTGCAGGCAATGGTTTTACCTGCTGTGCCACAACAGAGGCTCCTGCAGCTGCGATTTTAACCAGCGTTCATGTGGGATGCCAGCATTGCATGTGGCAGCTTAACCTGCTGCACCACAGTGGGGCTCTTTACCTAACCTTTAAGTACTTTAGAAATGTTGGATTTCAGTGGCATTGAGCATATTCACAATGCTGTGCTACAAGCAGGGACAGAACCTTTCATCTCCACAAGAGGAAACTGCAGACCCATTAAGCAGTCGCTCCCATTTTCCTTAGCCTCAATGCCTAGCAGCCACTAATCTGCAATCTCCCTGGAGTTGCCTATTTGGAATATTTCATATAAATGGTGTCCTATCGCATGCAGCCCTGGTTTCTAGCTGCTTTCACCGAACAGTCACCATTTAGCCACGCTGTTTTGTGCAAAGGTGCCTCTCTTTCCTGTGAGTGGATCGTATTCCATTGCATTGATATGGCATGCTTTGTTTATCCATTCATCTGTGGATGGGCATTTTGGTTATTTCTACCTTGTGTCTGTTAGGAATAGGGCTACTTTGAACGTTCATGTCCAAGTTTTATGTGAACATTTATTTTAAGCTCTTTGAATATGTATGTAGAAGTGGAATTACAAGTCCTATGTTAGTTCTATGTTTTATTTATTGAGGAACCCACAAAATGTTGCTGTAGTGACACTACCACTTTCCATTCCCATCAGGAATCTATGACGACACTGATTTCTCTATTTTAAAAAATTGTAGACATCTTAGTGGATGTAAAGTGGTTTGTTTTCATCTGTATTTTCCTAATGACTATTGACATTAGCCATGTTCTCGTATGATTGTTAGACACTTGTGGATCTTTAGAGAAATAATCTATTCCAGTCCTCTGCCTGTTTTTTTCAAGTGGGTTGCTTGGCTTTCTGTTGCTGGGTTTTAAGAGTTCTTTATAAAGTGGTCATCAAAGCAGGATATACTTTCCTCCGAAGGGAGGGGAGAACTTCCACTTTTCTTATGGTGTTGCCTGAATACTGATGGAGTACGTGGATACGAAGACTTCCATAGTCTAGGCAGCGCATGTCAAGAGCCTCGGGTGATCGCTGACATCATACATAAGATTGTTAATTGTTAAATTAACAACAGAAGTCACTGTGCAGGACTCCCCATGCAGGACCTCTGTCCTCAAAGAGTTGTATTATGAGAGTTAATAGTAAAACTTGTTCTCAGAGATTTACTTCGTTTTAGTGTATACAGTGGAGGATATTCTTATGTCTCCTAAGTTATAGTTATGGCTAAGTACTTGCAAAAGATGTGTCATTCTTGGGTTCTTTAAAGTTAATTAAGTTTCTAAAAAATGCTTCTTTAAAAAAAGTGAAATCAACTTCGAGACGCAGTGTCTTTGAACAGCCCTCCTCTTGACTGTTGAGGAGCAGTTTTTTCTTTCATACAATTTGTTGAACTCTTAGTTGCAACAGCCGGAGCTGCACCGATCCGAAGACAGGAGCTTATTCCAGGTCTCCCACGCAGGTGCAGGGGCCCAAGGACTTGGGCCATCTCTTACTGCTATCCCAGGCCATAGCAGAGAGCTGGATAGGAAGAGGAGCAGCTGGGACTCGAACCGGCACCCATATGGGATGCCGGTGCTGCAGGCAGAGCATTAACCTACTGCACCACAGTGCCGGCCCCTTCCTGTCATCATTTGTTAGGTGGCATGCCTACATTTTATGAAGAGATTTCCCTCTCTTATGATGGAATTACTCGGTGGTAAAATTCATGTAACTAAGCTAAGATACACTTCTGATTATTTCCCCTTCCTTGCCAATTATCAAAATAAGAAGTTGATTCTATTTCTAACAATGCCTTATATTATTTTTGAGGGTAACTGTGTGATTGTATTTAGTTCAGCATATTTAGTGTGTATCTGGATAGTTCAGTTATTTTTACCAATCCCACCTTTACAGTCTCATTCCTGAGGCATTTTTACATACTTCTGTTATCTTTGATGGATTCCTAGCTATTACATGTGGTAATTTTCCAACTCTTAACTGCTTGGAATGGAGTCTATTGAGGCATTTTTCCAATTCCCCCACAAAAGTGTCTTAGACTTGTGGACATGGATTTTTAAAAAAAAATTTGGCACTGAAATGATCTTTTAATTCCAATTTTTCACTGACTTTGAGATGACAAGACCTCCAGTGGCTTGCTGGAGAGACTGGGAGGGCTTCCCCTGCCCTTGTGGCATCATCAAAGTCAAGTCTGAATGGGGACTGGAAATTCATTCATAATATGAGTTTCTGGGAGGCATATGGAAAAACAGAAAACATTTCTGCCTGAAGATTTTGCAGCCTGCTGGGTGTTTTTTTAGGACCTCTTGACGTAGTGCTGATGTCAGAAATGTACACTGGGACAAAGCCAAAACCATCACGGTGGCTTCATTATGGCTCCGTTTGAGTTCTTTCTCTTGTGTCAAGTCAGGAACTGATTGCTGGTTATTCTGAATTCTTTTCATGTAATTACAAAAAAAAAGTGATAGAAGTACCTAATAAGGTGACTTTTATTGAAGACTATTTTTTAACAGCAGAAAAGCTGGGATTGGATTCATAGTCTGAAGCCTAGAAAATGAATGTGAAAGCGCAGATTGCTTTCCCTCTTCTAATCTCTCCTTCCCGGTTAAGTAAGGGCAGTGCTGCTTCTCTGCCTATTTTATAGAGTTGCTGAGTACTGTAATGAGTTTGTATTTATAGAGTGCTTGGAGCTTTTTGGATGAAAGGTGCTAAATTAGAGTTTATTGTTTATTGAATTTATTTGATATGTTCAAACCTCCTGGGAACATTTGCTGAAGTTAATTAAAAACAGACAGTCCCCGCTCTGACAGCTTACAGTGTTACTTGCAAACCAATAACATAAACAGTGTGCACTTGTATTGTCCTAACTTGGGATTGCCTAGAGAACTGTTGTTCTCAACTTTGTCTAAGCCACCTACTTGCTACCATTAAAAAAAAAAAAAAAAAAAAAAAAAAAAAAAAGAATATAGAGATTCCCGCCCACCCCCATATCGAATCATAACTTCCAGGTTGAAAAACAGTCATTTCTTTCTGTCATTTTGGAAAGAAATTAAGGTACTAGTTTCTGTTTTATATATTGATTTATGGTCACTTCTTCTTGCAGGAATGGTATGCCTAAGAGGCAGATGGAATGCTGTGTACTTTCTTATCCCAATTGTGTGGAAGCTGTCCAGTGTAATCATAATGGCTTCTTTGCTTCCTTTGCCAGCTGGTGATGGAGTTTTGCGGAGCTGGCTCTGTCACTGACCTGATTAAGAACACGAAAGGGAACACGCTGAAAGAAGAGTGGATCGCATACATCTGCAGAGAGATCTTACGGGTAGGTGACAAGTGGGGAGTGGTCCAGCTCGCAACATCTTTAGGCAACAGTGGTATCTTGGGAGGCGTTGCATTGTATTCTACTCTTCTGGTGGAAATCTGTAGTGTAGCAGAAATCTCTCCAAAGGTTTATTCTGATGGTGCTGGTGCTGGTTGGGTGTGGAGGTCTGCTCTAATAAGAGAGCTGGTCAGGGTAGACCATGCACACTTCCACGTGGAGGATGATGCTGGGCAGCTTCCCCAAACCAGAGTTTCCTTTTCACCCACGTCTCCAATTAGAGATCTTGTTTAAGATCATAAAGACAAAAATCATAAAGACAGTGTCCCACTTATCAAATGGGTTAAGAGATATTTTGATTGCTTACTTCATCCATTGGACAAAGTTTTTAACTTATTTGTTATAAATGACGGTGCAATTCCTTCCCATCACATAAAGTCTGTAAGGACTGTAGACTTTAGTCCTCCTTCTACTTACAACCCAGTTAACTGATTCTGCTTTAAAAAAAAATTCTTTGAGATTTAATCACTTCAGTCACTCGAATTACTGGACTCGATTATGTGCATGTGTCCAGTTTTGCCCACAAATTGCACAATCGGGCAGTCTCACAGTAGGGTAGTATTTGCTTTGCCAGCTCAGTTCAGGGAGACAGTGGTTGGGCATCTCCAGGTCACTCAGACTGATTATCTGTTGCTACTCACACGGAGCCTTCTGTGTGTCTGCTGAGCCACCTTAACTACTCTGGTCGGTAGTTATTAACTTATGAGCACTGCCGTCTGAATGGAACAAAGGTTAAAACTGTTTTTCACTGTGTGTCCAAGATATGCCTTTGAGAGCCTGCTTGTATCCCAAGTGGTAGCAGCCTTGCAGGTATGGTGACTCTCTGGAGGATGTCTGATCACCTGTAGCCGTTTCAGGAAGGACCCTGCGAGCATCGTGTGAGCATGTGGAACGCAGCCTGTGGCTGCCTTACGTCTACGCTCTGTTACCTGCTTCCACCAATTCTGGTGGCGAAGGTGGCACGGGAATCCCAAGCGCCTCTGTTCAATGTTTATGGAGTGTTCCTATGTTGTGAAAAAAATGGATCTCAATTTGTTTGAGGCCTACCCATAGCCAAATGGACAAGGCAAGAAATGCAATGGTTTAACACCCACACCCAGTGCCTTACAGTGCCCTATGTCACGGCTTCTGTTTGCTGGTGTCCTACATGGATGCATGAATGTTTTCGGATATCTGCACTCCCACATGGAATTTCTCCCACAAAGGAATTTAGATTCTTAGTTTTGTCTTTGTGCCGTGTTCCTAATTTTGTTGTAGAAATTAAAAACTGAAAATCAAAAATAATAAAATGACAATACTTGGATACCCAATACCAAGAATCAGTAAATAGTAGCATTACATAAATTGTTTGAAAGCTATAATTCTAGATTCCTTTAGGTTATAATTTATCTGAAGCATATGTGACTACCTTAGAGTAAGTCTGTACCACAATGAAACCCAAATGAGAGTAATTCATGAGAAAATGGCATGCAATCCAGTTTGGATGTGACTGATTAATTATCACATATAATCAGTGCATGCTTGGAAATATCATAAAGCATGACAAATTTCAGCGACAACTGCCAACAAAGGAAATAAAAATTGTTTTCCTTTTATGTGAGCCACATTGGCTAAAGTCAATGGAAAATTTTTTGGCTGGTCTTAGAAATACTTAATTGTGCTTAATTAAAATAGTGTAACAGAAGACAAGTTTTAACATTTAAATTCAAATATTGCCCCCCAAAGTAGGAATTCAGTTAAATTAGGTTAAGTTTTCTGGAGAGAGATTCTGTGTAGATGTTTCTGTTACATACTGGCTCATATAGGCAGTCTTTACCTTTTCATTGTGTTAACTTGTATTCTGTGAAACTTATATAGCTCTGTGGCTCCTGATATCAGCTCTGATTTGCAAATATTTTACTTAACACATCCCCTTGCACTACAAGGACATATCAGTTTATACCCATCAGTTACCTACAGGGTGGAAAGCACCATGAACATATGAAAGACACAAATGTCACTTCGGCAGTATCTCTGGGTGAATTTTAATTGTTGGAGGGATCACTTTCATTCCAAACAGTTTATTTGCACCTTGGCTTATGTTCCTGTTAACTCTCATTCCAGGGGCTGAGTCACCTGCACCAGCATAAAGTGATTCATCGAGATATTAAAGGTCAAAATGTCTTGCTGACGGAAAATGCGGAAGTTAAACTAGGTGAGAACAGGGTCCAGTGAGCCTAGGAATTGCGAGAATTGATGGGATTATTTCAACAGCCTTTAAAACAAGGATTAGTGTAAATTTGGCACTGTGCATTTGGAAGGCATTGCCCTAAAAATGGAAAGGAAAATGTTGATCCAGTTGAATACTTCCTAGGAGCATTTCAACGAGTGAATTGTAATAGTGTGGTGAACAGAACCATGTACTTAATCCATGTGCAGAAACAACTGAATGTAAAGAAGTGACGGACTTGAAACGGTGATCTGTATCTCGCAGGTTGCTGCTCTAACGGAACACTGATGACTGAATTTTGTGTATTGACCATGTCCACAGTTAGACATACTTAGAAGAATCTCTTCCTGCTCTATTCCCATAAGCTTCAGGTACATTAACACAGATTGCATTATGACCTAGGTCACCTGTACAAAATGGATGCTCAAAATTCTAGTTTAGATGCCCACTAATTACTCCACTTCACCTGCCAGAGTTACCAATGAAAGAATCTTTGTCATATCCATTGGAGCCCTCCCCATGATGAATCTGGAGTTGTCCAGATAAATCGGAGAATCCCAACATGCACGTGCCTGCGTAGCACATATAGTAAGAGCGTGAACTGACAAATATCCTATAGCATACATGATTCATGATCCAGAAGACACGTGCTGTCCATACAATTGTTTATTTTCAAAGAGATGGAAACATTTGCTCTTCCTTTTTGTTAAAATATATAACTTCCTTTTTTTCTTAGCATTTTGGGTCAAACCTTCCTCTCATGAATATTCCCTTTTAAAAAAACAAAAGCATACATCATGTGGGAAAAGCTGTCCTGCATGTACCTTCTGGATACCTCAGAATATTCACTCATCACTAATTCACAGTGACTTGTTGAGAGCATGGTGAATGCCAGGCCCCACACGGGACACTTTGACATGGATTATCTCAGAGAAATCGGAGCAGTGCAGAGTAGATGGCGTCATCCTTATTTTTTAGAATTAGGAAAGCGAAGTGCAAAGAGGCTGATCCTTAGCCCTAAGTGGCAGAAATGGGCTGCAAAAGTAGGCAGTCTGACTCCAGGCCTTACCTCTTCATCACATTTTTTAATCCCCTATATACTATGCATTATGGTAACCCAAGTTGCCTTATATTTAACACCTATTTTTAGCACCCATGAATCCTTGGTGTATCCAAATATAACACCTCCCTCCATTTGTATGTGCACTTAAAACTGCACCTTGACAATACTGAAAAGGTATAAGCAGCCCAAATGCCCATCTGCAAGCAAATAAGTAAACAAAATGTGGTATGTGTGAGAGGTCTTTGGGAAATTCATGGACAATGCATATTATAAAAAAAAATACTTCAGATTTTTTTGCACCAAAATAGACTTTTAATTCCATTTTCCATGAAATCCTTTGGAAGTGCCTTTGTATATGTGAATATTATTCATCCTTTCTAAGCGTGGGTGACCCTTGAGGACTTTATCCAAGTGATATAAGCCAGTCACAAAAAGACAAAGGATGGGTGGCTTCACTTATATGAGATACCAGAGTAGTCAAACCATAGAGAGAGAAAATAGAATAATTGCTAGGGGGTGGGTAAAGAGGTGGTGGGGAGGGGGACAGAGTGTCAGCGGTGGGTGGGGAGGGGCACGTTCTGGGGGTGGGTGGTGGTGATGGTTGCACCAACAAAGTATACTCAATGCCAGAGAAATGCAGAGGTTTAAATGGTTAAAATGGTGGGTTTTGTGTTGTGTATATCTTACCACAATAAAATGAATGACATTCATTTTGTCACCATAGAATGCCTATCATCGTGACTTTATTCATTGGTCTTCTCTTTAAATAGTGGATTTTGGGGTGAGTGCCCAGCTTGATAGAACAGTGGGCAGGAGGAATACTTTCATTGGCACTCCCTACTGGATGGCACCTGAAGTTATTGCCTGTGATGAAAACCCAGATGCCACCTATGACTTCAAGGTATGACTTCTTCATTGTGTTCTAAACTGAGCCTTGTGGTAGAATTCCCTTGTGTCTGTGGATGTATGCTTGCTGTGACCCAAAGGGAGAACTGAAAAGCATTATCTGAATGTAACAGTATAGGACATTCGTGCAAGTGAGAATCTTTTCAATGGTAGCCCTTTTACCCATCACACCTGGTTTGTTTAAATCACTGTCTATATTCTTTTGTATTTACTCTTACTTTGTGTTCTTAGAAGGTAGATTAGATTTCCTTTTTGGCTATAGTTTGGATTTTTGACAAAGTATATGTTCTGTCAGCTTTTTATGTGAAATGTTTTTATGTTAAAACCAAGAGAGAATTTGTTGTCATGGATCATCTTTTTCTGATTAATAATTTCTTGCTCAAAGTGTCATGATCAGTCTTTATTTCTGCAAGAGTCAAATGGGATGTTGATAGATATTTTTTTGGTGTTCCTGTAGCATCATGTGATGTCTCATAGAAGTTTTGACTTGTGGCTTCTTACCTATTGAAAATGGAAATTTGCCAATAAATCAAAGCTGTGTTCAAGTCAACTTCTCCAAGAAGCCTTCCTTGTTGTATTCTGCAAGCTGATGATTATAATTTGTGGCCCTATCCCATCTGCAGCTATAGTGTCAGGTGACGTTTCTTTTACATGGATTGTGGCTAAAGCCAAGACAATAAAATTGGATGATGGACTTAGAGACTACACGTTCACTCTGTGCACTGGGTAGAGAGGCCCTTGTAAGGATTTTAGATCACAGGATGCCACTGGACAAGACTTGATAGTGCCTGGGCTGGTTTTGGAAGTACATGGACTTTTCACCAAATAACTTCAGTGATTCTCTCTAAAATACCCTCATGTGGATGAGAAAACCAACATCCGAGGTCTTTTCTTTGCAAGCGCACACCTAATCAGTGACCACATCAGAGCTGGAACTTGAACCCAGGTCCCCAACTCTGTGTCCAGTGCTTTCTCCAGTGCAGTCCTCTGCCTCTCTGTGACACACTTCTGGATAAATCTCCAGCTTATAACTGAAGAGAACAGCTGAAGAATTCCCCCCCTTTTTTTTTTTGAGATTTACTTATTTATTTGAAAGTCAGATTTACACACAGAGAGAAGGAAAGGGAAAGGGGAGAGAGAGAGAGAGAGAGAGAGAGAGAGAGAGAGAGGTCTTCCATCTGCTGGTTCACTCCCCAAATGGCCGCAACAACCGGAGCTGCACTGATCTGAAGCCAGGAGCCAGGAGCTTCTTCCGGGTCTCCCACGTGGGTGCAGGGGCTCAAGGACTTGGGCCGACTTCTGCTTTCCAGGCCAAAAAGCAGACAGCTGGATCCGGAAGTGCAGCAGCTGGGACTTGAACCAGCGCCCATATGGGCTGCCGGCACTGCAGGTGGTGGCTTTACCCACTACGCCACAGCACTGGCCCTGAAGAATTCCTCTGTTGCAGAACATTTTTTGTTCTCCACATGTGGGGTTATTACAAATCAGGTCACAAAGATGCAAACCTTACCGTGTCTTTGGGACCAGTGTCTCTGGGTGTTGATACAGTTATTTGTCTCTTTGGGAGAAATGCGAGTTTGAAGATCTGAAAGCCCAATGATCTCTTGTAAATTTCCTCCTGCCTTCAAGGTCAGACACTGCAGTAACCTGCTGACAGTCTGTCTCAAAATAGCTGCCAATGTAAAAATTAATCTCCTGCCAAAATAAATGTCATTTATTTAAACTGCTAATGAGAAGCATATTTAAATAATTCCATTTGTAAATCCCATCAGAAGAGCCACTACAAGATAGATGTCCCAATCCAGATACCTGTATCATAATTGGCCATAACCAATTTGTCAAACTACAGTTATACTTAACAAGTGCTAAGTAGTTTACATCTGGGCTACAGGTATTTTAGACTTTTAAAACAAATTGTGGAAATCGCAGTGAAATCCATGCATATGAGGAGTTTTCAGAAAGCTTGTGGGAAAAAATGCATGTTATGAAAATACTGGACATTTATTTGACAGTTTTTTGCACCAACATAAGCTGACCTCTTCACTCCATTTTTCCAGGAACTTTTTGAAATAGGCTTATAGATGAGACTTTTGTTCTGTGGTACAAAATGGTTTCAGTAGGGAAACTAGAAGAAGCCTTTTTCTGGTCAAGCCAAACTTTGCTATTAAGTGACATCTTGGTCCTCTTGCTTCAGATCATGCTAAGGAATATAATTTGGGATGAGTGCAGAATTTGTGAGAACACTGCACAGTGCTAAGTGTAGGCAAAGCGTTGAGTGTGCATAGCCACAGGGTGCACTGTGAATTCAGAGAGGCCAGAAGATACACAAGAATACAGGGGTGTCCTGATACATGAAAAATTGAAGATTAATTTCTCTATTCTATTTAGAAATAAAGAATCCTGATGGGAAGAGCAGATTCAGTCATCTAGACCTTCATGTGAGTTAGTGAAGGGTGTTGCGTAAGCGGAGGAGCATGTCACGGCACGGCTGTGAGCTTCACTGGCCGCTCGTCTTGGGCAAAAGAAAGGAACATAACGAGATGAATACGAAGATCGGGCAGAAAAGTTGTGGGCATTCTTAGATTTATTTTGACTACTTCATCGTTGTACTTTGGACCAACAGAGATGCTAATTTGTATGTCATCTCTCACTTCTCTGTTGGCGCCATACCTTACCCTCGTTCCTGGTCAGTGTTCTTAGAAATGTGGTCTGTCACCAGGCGACAACTTGGCAGTATGTTGACTTTCGAAACTGTCTAGTCACTTAGTATTTATCGAGTGTCCATTGTGTGCAAGGCATAAGCCAAGCTGTATGTGTACAGTTGCTACCCGGTGAGTTCACTTGAGGGCCTGCCTCAGCCCAAGGATTTGTCACTACATGTTTGGTAGTTCACTGGACCCTACAGAATCCCAGCCTCCCAAGCTTATGTCTGCACTGCGGGCTCTTGGGTATTCTAGGTATTTTCAGCCAAGAGGGCACGTATGGAAGAAAATGTGGCTTGCAGATCCCTGGGTGAAGTTCTCCTCTACAAAACCCTTGCTTTAAAATAAAGACCAAGTCCCAAAGAGAATGATTTGATTTATTATCTGCTGGTTGTTTACTGGCTATTTATCTGATGTGTCTAATATGTCTTTAAGGCTGGCTATAATTAAAAAACAACTAAAGAGGCACAGTTGTACAAAGGCCTCTGTATGGGAGTAATCCGAAGAGCTCATCCTGTGTATTACAGCCTGGTTGGGTGTGCTATCTACTGGGCACAGGAAGAAACTCACTGACAGTAGACCCTTTCCTAAGGAGGAGCACGGAATCTCATTGTCTGGTGCGCTGGCTTTCCCTGGAGACCCTTCCTTTCTTGTTTTCAGAAATTCTGTCAAAACACTTCAAGTGAAAGGAAAGCCTTCATTTCCTTGTTAAGTATGCGAGGCAATAATGAAAGCTTTCCCATTCCATAATAAGCATGCAAAAGATGTGAAATTAATAAAACCATTCAAAATTCCTCAGCCGCTTAAACTGTGATTTTTAAAACTTACTTTGAATTGCATTTTAGTTGGATGGGATCTGCCTAGCATTCTGTGGTCCTACGTATTTATTGCTTTAATAGAACCTCCCACTGAAGAAAGTTCTCTGTGGCTAATGCCCACCAACAGGAAACGGGTCCTGTAGAATACTATGTAGACACTTAAGCAATTGGGGTTGGACAAGTCCCAAGGTAGTATTAGGCACAAGAAACAACTTACAGTGCCGTGCCTGTAATATGTGTAGAGTATATATAAGTGTACCTACCCACAGACACACAGCCAGAAGATCTGGAAAAACTAGTGTTTTACCTCTGTCACATGTAGATGGAGAACTTAGATTTAGTATTTTCTTTACCAGCTTTCATTGGCTTTGTCACACACAGGCCTTGCTCCTCCACTACACTAGGGGAGTGGAAGTCCAGGGACCGACACGTCCTCTCCCCCTCCCTCCTGCCGACCTCCTGTGCTGATCCTGTCTGTGATGTACCTCAGCTCTGTTGGTGAGGCTGCACACGGCGGCAGCTGTGGGTATCCCCACCAGGGTTTGGGTGAATGCTGAGCTCTGATGCGCCTTCTCCCATGTCACAGATACATTGTTTTTTTTTCTGTTTTTTTTTGTTTTTTTTTTTTTTTTTTGGGCGGGGGGGTGGAAATAGCTCCTCTAGGTCCGCAAGTCCTGGCCTGTGTCTCCTGAGTTTCAAACACGAGTCCTTCCCTGTTCTCTTGGAAGGAAGACGGTAGGGACACCATGTTGGTGTCTCCAGTGGGAAATGGAGACCCCTGTTCAACGTACTTCTGTGGCTCCACAGTCACACCCACCCAATGGGACTCCTTAGTCAGACCTAGCCAGCGTGACCTCCAGGCAAATGCTGACTCCCTGGTGGAAAAGCATCAGGCCTTCTTCTAATTCTTTCTCTTAGGCCAGGTGAGAAATGCACATGGACAAGGAACTGAAGGCTTCTGTCCTCTGTTTGTACATGAGGAATGGGATGATTAATAACTCCCCATCCTTGCACACCCTTGGTGATCCAGAACTTACCACCTTAGTTCTGTTTCCATCTAATGTCGTGTGTAAGCTGATGCCAGAATGAGAGCTGGTGCCAGGACCAGTCTAAAAAGCAGATTGTGTCTCCTATGTCTGTATCATGTTAGAGGAATTAGCAACCTTTCTGTGCCTGTATAAGACGACAATGAGAGATTGTTACAGGTTATAATAGAAAATATATACACACGCACATATATAGAATAGAATAGGGCCAGCACCATGGCTCATTTGGTTAATCCTCTGCCTCCGGTGCCGGCATCCCATATGGGTGCCAGGTTCCAGTCCTGGTTGCTCCTCTTCCAGTCCAGCTCTCTGCTGCGGCCCAGGAGGGCAGTGGAGGGTGGCCCAAGTGTTTGGGCTCCTGTACCCACATGGGAGACCAAGAGGAGGCTCCTGGCTTCAGATTGGCAAAGCACCAGCCATAGTGGCCATTTGGGGAGTGAACCAACGGAAGAAAGACCTTTCTGTCTCCCTCTCACTGTGACTCTGTCAAATAAAAAAAAAAAAAAATAGAATAAAGTGAGTTAATATATAAGTGATTAATATAGTGCCTAATGTTTGGCAAGCATTCCATATATGGCAATTTTGTGTTTCCTCATCATATGAAAGTACTACTATTAGGGTCATTTTTATGTAAAAGCAGCAATTTCATATGGCCCGACCTTCTATTTGTATGATGCACTGTAACCGCTTATTGTGTCTCTGTTACTTCTAGCAGTAGGGTAAGAGGCTAACTTTAGGGACCACACACAGCACATATAATTTCCTTTTGCCAACTAGAACATTTCAAAAAGATTAACCACAAACGACTTATGCGATGAAACACTCTTTTCTGGCCTGTGAAATGTGGTGGAGTTCACTGTGCTGGTTGTGTGTGTGTGACTGAGCGACCCTCTGTCCACTCTAGTCTGCCATTCTGCTCTGTGTGTTGGGCTTGTCCCTCTGCCTTCTCACCGGGCTCTGTCAGGAGGGGGCGAGAGGTGGAGGGAGACTGCTAGGCTGCGGAAGGAAGGCATGCCTTTCCCTGTTTGCATTCTGTAAGGGTCTGGTTTTTGCCTGGGTGAGCCCAGTCATTTGGTTCCAGTACTGTCCTGTCACTGTGACTGGTCCTAGGGTTCTGTCTGCACTGGCATTTGTTAAATATGAGCACTGTATTGGGTTAGGCACTTGGTATGTATTGTCTTACTGAGTTCACAGACCAACCCTGCAAGGAATATGTTCACTTTACAGCTGAGAGAATGGGCTCGGAGCTGTGAAGTGCCTTGTCCCAAGTCACCAAGCTGGCTGTGTCAGAGCTGGGAGTCGACCCCAGGGCCGTGTGCCTGTACAGTGCAGCCTGCTCCTGCCTACAGTGCTCTCGGGGGTCCTTCCTGTACCACGCTGCCTCTCCTCCCTCGTGTGGCTGGTTCAGCTGTCTAAGGGTGTTTTTTCCTCACTGTGTTGGCTAGCCCAGCCCCAGAAGTAAGGCTCTCTTGTTCTGGTTAACCTTTTTTCCCTGCCAGCTGTCCCCAGTGCCTCTCGTATATGCGCGCGCACACACACACACACACACACACACACTATCACACCAGCCGGAAGTGGTGTTTCGCCGCTGCCTTCACAGAGGCACTAGAATTTGTCTCTGTTCTGTGTGTAATGCGCACAGGACTGAGCTATTAATCATGCCCCGGGCAGGCTGTACCGCACCTCTGCAATAATGAATTGCCCAGCTCTTGCCAAAATGAGTCACAGCATGGCCACAAAGGAAACTTATCTCTCCCTGACTCTCCCCATCTTGTTCCTCCTTCCTTCGGTTCTTGTCTCTTGTGATCTGTCTTGCCAGTTGTAACTGGAGCATTTTCTCCTGTATTTAATTCCAAAGTGTCTTTGGGACTCACTAATGCATCCAAAGGCTGAAACAAGGCCCATCCAGGACATTTATAGCTTCCCAGCCTGGACAGTTAAGCATAACTTACAAGCAGCCATGAGTATACATGGCCAGGAATACAAATGTTTGTTTTGGAAAACAAGAGTACCCCAGAAAAATACATATATAAAAAAATCCCAGTAATGATATCGGAGGAAGCCTCAATGAAACACCAGTCACTGGCTTGGCCGAGTGACTCATCAGAGGCTGCATGGGCAGGGTGATGTGGCCCTTATGGTATGACAGGGGTGTGACAGGTGTGACGGGGGTCTTGTGGGTAGCCTGCAGAAGAGCAATTCTGAGATGTGTATTAAACAAAAGCAATATCCCTTCTCTGACGCCTCTGCTTCCTGTGGGAGAAATCCAGGAGCACCCAACTGCTGAGACCTCTGCGGTCCCACGCTGTCCAAACATGCTTTCTCCCATGATCCTCGTGCATGTGTGTGTTCTCACTGGGGAACGTGTGTGGCTGTGCTTAGGTTTCTTCTGTCACCAGAAATCTAGAGAGCACTGCAGGGGCGATGGAGGGGCTCAGCTGATGTCTTCAGAAACCCCGGCTCCTGTCTTTCTGGCCTGACACTGTTAACTTGCTGCTTATGGCCTCATGTTTGCAAGACAGATGCTGTTGATCCAGATACCTTGTTTTTATTCAAGACACCAGGAAAACGAGGAAGAGTTGGCAAGGCACCAGGTCTATTTGTCCATTATTTCAGGAAAAACGGAAGCTCCCAGGAACTGTCTGGGTTGTGGCCAAGGCTATGTACGTCACGTCTCTAACTGCCACCTTTGCTGCCGAGGAGTTGGGAGAGGCAGGCGTTGCTTTGCCTCTACTCTGAAATGGGAACAGCAAGGGAGAAAGGGGTTGGGTCAGCCAAAAAAAAAAAAAAAAACAGTATCTGCCGCAACCACCTGGAGAGAAATCATAGAAAAATGAACTGGGCAGCCTAACGCAGAGGGGAGAGCCCCACGGGCTGTGAGAAGGTGGGTGAGGCAGCACCACACTGGAGTGCAGGAGTGGCACAGGATGGCTCCTGGGCGATTGAGAAGGGGAGCTCAGAGAGGAGCCTGATTGAAAAGCCTGATCTCCCGCGTCGATCTGTGTTACCTCTAGCAGCTGAGGCCGGCTTCTTCACCTGGTACTGGCCTGCCTCAGTGCGTCTCTGCCAGCACCTTTAGTTACCTGTAGACAAAGGAGGAATCTGGAATAATTGTGTTCTGGGCCTCTGATAAGGAAAGGAAAAGGATGACCACTCAAGTTCTTACACTGTGATATTTAAAGGGAACTGGCCCAGGAGACCGGAGATCTAACGCTATTGAAAAGCTAGTGCCAAGATACTCTAGGATCCTGGCTAAGTCACCTTCCCGTACCCATCAAGTGCAGGCTTGGATCAGATGATTTACAGGGACTCTACAAGCCCCAGGACACAAGTGTTACTCCTTTGTCTCTTTCACTTGTTCATTCATTCATTCAAATACTTTTTAAGGGCCTAGTATTGCCCAGTACTGTTTTAGGTGCTTGGAATATATCAATCAACAAAAGCCAGGATGCCTGCCCTCCTGTGGGTCTTAGATTCTTTGTGTGTGTGTGTGTGTGTGTGTGTGTGTAAGGCGAGAGGCACAACAGTAAACACAAAGCATGGGAAGGCAGCGCTGAGTAAGCACAGCGTGTTGGAAGGTGGTCACGTCTGTGGGGGACGCAGGTGCGGGGGGAGGAGGAGCCCTGGTAGTGCTGGAGGGAGGCCGCAGTGATCCTCACTGCGCAGAGGCTTCTGCCGGGGAGGGGGCAGCTTGCTCGTCACTGGGAGCTGCTGCAGGCAGTCGGAACTTGCCGGGGAGCACACACCCAAAGGCATAGGTGTGCCTGGGTCTTGTGGGCATTTCCTTCCCCCCTCTTCGTCCTGGTCTGCAACCCTTCTTACCCCAGTACTGCAGCTTCCTTTCAGCTTGTTGGTTGTCAAACCAGCTCAAAGCTCTCTGGACTCCAGGGCTATGTAAACTGGACCCTGATGTGATGGTCGGGGTCACCGAGCGTGGCTGTCGCTTTCATCCCTGTCCCTCATGCACACTAGAGGAACACGCAACTCCTAGGAATACTGGGGCAGTGGGGGTAGAACGTCCAGCTGGGAGACATTGGTGTCTTGATTACAATTGCACAGGGACCTTTGGAGCCCATCCACCAGTTCCAGACTGTCCTTACTGTTTCCTGTTTAATGTCTCCTGCACAGAGTGACTCAACATTTTCATCATGTTCCCAAACAATCGTCTTTGTCTATCAGCCATAAAACCCCAGGTACAAGAGAGCTGTGTTTTCCTCCTGTACCGTTACTGCTCCTGAGCCGGCCTGAAATATGTGGGCTGAGCTTTGCCCACTAGCTCCGGAAATGACCTCACTGGGCAAAGCAAGAGCCTGTGGGAAAACGCAGTATTTGCTGGGCTGTGCAGATAAGTGGGAGTGTGTATGCGTTTAATGACAAGCTTTGAGCACATCTTGAAACAAAACAAAAAGAAGACAAAAGGAACCTTCTTCAGCTGTGCTGTACACAGAGCAGTTCCTTGCAATCTGAGGCCAGTGGTTTTGTGAAGATGCATTGTTACCGCCCGTTGTACTGAGAACTGGTAACATTTCAAGAATCCCCTCTGGTGCTAGTGTGAAGTTGCATGTGCCCAGTCACCTGCTGCAAGGTAGATTGCTCTTTGGATAAGAAGCTAGGCCACTTAGGAAGCCCTCTCCACACTGTACAGGGCTTTGCCCAAATACCAGGCTTGGATGTCACCCGTGCGATATTCTAGGGAATGATTCAGCATAAATTTCATAGTTCTCTTCCGAGTATCTCTCTCTTTCATGTGGCCTTGACATTTGCTTGAGGAGAGTGGCAAGGAAATATCACTTGGATCCCGGTGATCTCAGGGAGGTTACAAATGAGAATTTCCAGGAATGCACAACATGCATGAGGCATATAAAATGAGAGATTGTTATGCAGTAAGGGCCTGATGTCCAGTGCACATAGAAGCTGATTGTTTGGTTCTGACTTTTGAGAGAACAAAGGTAAGGTCAATTGGCAAGGAGAAAAGGGGACATGACTCATCTGTCTCCCTACTCTGGGGTCTGGGGTGGGTTTTATGGGTTAGGGTGGACAAGCTGGGATGGGGAAGTGTTGGCAAGACAAGATCTGATTGAGAAGCTCCAGTACCAGATCTTCCTGGGCTGCAGCCCACTCTCCTCTTCAGTTCCACTCGTTCTCTGGCTCCTTGGTTCCAGAGAGCAGGAATATGGGCTCCAGGCATTAGTTAAGGTTGAAGTCTTCCTCCTCTGCACACGCCCAGGTTACATGACTTGCATTTGCTGTATCTCAAGACAACTGGACATCCTGTTGTTGCCACAGTCAAAGCAGTTAGGTCTGGTTCTGCGGTTATTTGAGGGTGAGACTCGATCAGAATACAGGCCATTGAACCAAATTTTGTATTAGGTTTTCTTAGCAATCTCCTGGGAAACTGAAGTGGCAAGCAGCCTTTTCGGGTTTGCTAACCTGCATTTCCCCATCTCTTGATTTGCGCCCTCCCATGCAATACTTAGATACCTCTGAGTCATAGATAGAGTGAAGGGGAATTGCATTATTGTAGACAAAGATTGCATAGGCAGAGGTGGAGGCATTGGCCTGGAAAGTGCTGATCAGAGCATAAACATCAGTCTAAGCATAAGAAAGGATATAAGGGCATAAGGATACTATGTTATTACTCCACTTGGAAGATATTTGTGGCCGGTGCCGCATCTCACTAGGCTAATCCTCTGCCTGCAGCACCGGCACACCGGGTTCTAGTCCCGGTCAGGGCGCCGGATTCTGTCCCGGTTGCTCCTCTTTCAGTCTAGCTCTCTGCTGTGGCCCAAGAGGGCAGTGGAGGATGGCCCAAGTGCTTGGGCCCTGCACCCGCATGGGAGACCAGGAGGAAGCACCTGGCTCCTGGCTTCAGATCGGCCTAGCGCGCCAGCCGCAGCGGCCATTGCTGGGTGAACCAACGGAGAAAGGAAGACCTTTCTCTTTGTCTCTCTCTCTCTCTCTCACTGTCTAACTCTGCCTATCAAAAAAGAAAGATATTTGTTCACCCACTCAACAAAATACACTAAACACCCATTACTGCACTCAACTATATTCTAAATACTGGAGATACATCAGTGAACATCACCATTGGAGAGTCTCCCTGCCTTTATCTTACTAGGATAAACCAAATGAAATTGCTGGTTGTATAGGTTGGAAATAATTGAATATACCTAGCACCCACTGTATGATCCAGCTGTCCCACTCCAAGGCGTTTATTTAAAAGAATAAAACTGCATACCCAAAGACTGTACCACTGTTCCTTGCAGTTTTATGTGCAGTAGCCTGACTTGGAGATAAGTCAAGTGTCCATCAACATGCAAATGCATGATTCAGCTGTAATGTGTCCAGATAGTGGACTACTACTCAGCAACAGAAGAGGGGGCAGTACTGATCGGTGCAACCTGGGTGGGCATTCTGCTGAGTGATGGAAATGGGATGCAAAAGACCACTTATTGCATGATTCTGCTTATATAAAACTTTAGAAGATGCAAACTAATCCATGGTGACAGATCAGTGGTTACATAGGGACAGTGGAGTTGGGGATATGGGCAAGGAGGAAAGGAGTGGGGGACTCCGAATGGACAAGTGTGATATTTTGGGGGTGGTGGGTATGTTTGCGACCTTGATGGTGGTGGGTTCACAGAAGCCTATATATGTCATACTTTACCAGTGGCATGTCTTAAATATGCTTGGTTTATTATTTGACAGCTCCAGCTCAATCAAGATGTGAAACACAGACAAATAGCAGCAGAGATATGATTCGAGTGACAGATAATTTCAATGATGAATTAATTTTTAAAGCCGTATGCTTTTTATGCATTTATTGGAAACTTACATGGCGTGTCAGGCACCATGAAAGACGTTGTCAGTGACGAGTGAGCGAGGCTGCTCCTGCCCTGCAGCTTGGTTAAAAAGGCCTTGGAGTGCAGTCCTGATGTGGTGACCAGTGGAGTCAGGCTGTCGTGCGATGCTGGAATTTACGCGTGGCTGTGCCTTCCTTGTTTTTCAGAGTGACCTGTGGTCTCTGGGAATCACCGCCATCGAGATGGCAGAAGGCGCTCCCCGTAAGTACCTTCCTCTGTGGTGAACTGTGCTGCTGGTCCGCTCTGCGGGCGCTGAGGGGTCCTTGCCAGGAGCTGCAGTGGCTTTACTTCCGCTACACTGCGCCCTGCATGCCTTTGAGCTGGCAGAGTTAGAAAGCAGAGGCTTCTGGTCAACCAGGAATCCATTCATATTAGAGCAGCCCAAGCATCTTGCCTTTACGAGAACAAAGGGACAAAGCAAACTTTGGGGAGTCCTGTTTGTTGTGCAGATCGTGTAGCTTATTCTTTGAACTGCTTTTCATCTAGCGTAGAACTGTGACCAACCCACAAAGACTGCAAAACTCCAGCATACAAACAGCCAAAGCCAATTGCTAGTGCACTGGTTCAGCAAACACACAGTCAGGAGCTGTCACTCCTCCTCCAATTCTGCTCTTCAGAAGCTGAGATCGCCCTGCTGTTCTTTGAGACAGAGTAGCCAGAGCCCTGGGGCCGTCTTGAGAAGCCCTGGGGTTCCCAGAGATCCGGGGCACTAAGCCCTGGGGTTCCCAGGGATCCGGGGCACTAAGCCCTGGGGTTCCTAGGGATCTGGGGCACTAAGCCCTGGGGTGGCCGTGAGGATGTGCTTCCCCGCAGGAAGGGGAGCTGACCACGGCCCCAGCGGCTCGGCAGCACTGCCCTCACGCCCCCCAGGGCCACGGTCCATCAGTGGCCAAGAAGGATGTGGGTACTGGGCAGAACCTTACTCGGAGGCTGCAGGGTCCTTTGCAGGCAGCCGTCTCCCTGGTAATCCCCAGGACTCTGCTGACCTTGCCTGCAGTGTGGGACACTAGGACACTTCACCTGCCCTCCCCCCCACCTCCTGTCCTAAAGACCAGACCCGCATAGTGAACTGGGGCTCTCCTACCCTTATTGGCTGTCTCTTTCCTTGGACACAGGAACATTCCCCAGGTATAGCCTACAGGCTTCACATCCCCTTGGTGTCTGCCTCTCAAAGGACCAGGACTGAAACAGGCCCTGCAGCTGCCTGACAGGTGGCCGACGCTCCCGACTTCAAGTTATCATAGTCGTCTTTTCTCTCGGTCTAGCGTTGGTAGAACTCATCAGGTGATAGACTTTGAGTGTTGACAGCTCCCCTCCATTCACACTACTCATAGGCATTTATGCATCAGAGAAATAGTCTGTTGCCATCTGAAAACCATATTATCATTCTTGATGAGTAACAGACAGGGCTAAAAATAAGCTTCTGCCCACAGACTCCCTGGGCTTTTAGGAAGCATATATTCTTATTCTAGGTACAAGGAAAAGATATCCCCAGATGTTTGAAAAGTAAGCTAATAAAATATTTCAATTAAAATAAGGTATGCCTGTTTTCTCTATTAATGAGTGTCAAGTTTGCAATAGCTTTGTTTTCTGCAGCTCTCTTTGAGTTAATCCTCTGGTCTTCCTGGGGCCAGTGAGTTTAAAGTCAAAACCCTTCGTGAAACTGAAAAATCTACTTGGGAAATCTAGAAACAGAGAGAATGTTGTTCTGGGCTAGCACTTTGGACTCCAGAAATCTGTGCAAATAACATTGCAATTGCATGGACTTTCAGTATATTGGATATAGATTGCAGGTTATCAAATATCTTTTCTTTTATGGCCTAGGCTTTTGCTAATTGAAAGGAATGCACCTGTCATTGGCGCAGTTGTCATCGGTTTCAATGTCAGATGGTTTGTTTACTGCAGAGATGGCTGGGGGCAGACCCTTTTACTCAGTTCCCTTAAATGTAAAATAAAAGCTCCGTCAGTGAAAAGACCAACAAAGCAGCAGAAACATGGTGTATTTATGGGGCTCCTACAATTAGGCATGAGCTCTTTTAAATGCTTGCCAAGTGGAAGCTTCTGGACCTTGTGAGTCAAGGCTCACTGGTCGCGTGTGGACTCATTTGGCAGCATTGTCTGCACAGCCAGGCCAGGCTCGGCCTGGGTTTGGCTCCCTAGCGAGCTGGCCCTTGTTTTGGTCTCTTGCAGCTCTCTGTGACATGCACCCCATGAGAGCCCTCTTCCTCATCCCCCGGAACCCAGCACCTCGGCTGAAGTCCAAGAAGTGGTAAGTTTGCTCTTCGGTGTTTTTGCAGCTATAAGGGTGAGATTTTTCCGATGGTTCTCTTTTGCGTTAGCTGGAATCCCAAGGCACTGCTGGCAACAGGAGACTAACATACACTAAGACTTGATTGATAGCTGGCTTTCCATATGCTGTCATTCATCTAAAGTACACACAGAGCACCTGCTATTTGTAGAGTGAGTCTTATTCCCATACCTTCAAAGTGAGGAGCTATTAGCTGCAGTGGGTAGTGGAGACCAGGTAATAACACAGTCGCTCTTTGATTTATGACCTCAAGTGTTATCTTTCCCAGCAGCATGGAGCATTGTATCAGAAGATGGCAGTTTATCGCGTCATCCGAGTAGATTGGCCGACTTGTATTCCTTAATTCCCTTAGTGCACATACACACCTGGTGCTGTTTGAAATGATATCTGCAGCATGTGCATAACCATTTGTGGATTTTTGTTTTAACTCTTGCTTACTCTGGGTTGCAGATGCTACAGCTGGCTTCTTTTGGGCAGTATTATAACGTTTCATTGTAACAGGCACACTCCCCTAAAAAGGTGACTTAATTGAAAGAAAATGACTATATGAAGGCTGCTATGATAGTGTGAGGCTGTAGCCAAATTGTGTGCGTAGGATGTGATCAACTGAAGTTGGGAAACTGAGTTCTACAGGTTGAGCCACGTGTTAGATGGTTGACTTTGTGGTGTGACTTACCTTAGGGTCTCTGTTATCAATCTGTTGCAAAAATTCATTGCTTCCTCCTTTCTCCCTGTGGAAATGGTGTATCTTTTTGATAACAGTTTTTTCTTTTTCAAAACAAATGAGAGGCAGAGAGAGGAAGAGCTTCCATCTGCTGATTCACTCCCCCAAATGCCTGCAAAGGCCACAGTTGGGGATCAGAGCTGGTGGCAGGGAAGCCAGCTTGAGCCATCGCTGCTGCTCCCGGGGTCGGCTTTAGCAGGGAGCTGGAGTCGGGAGCCGCAGCCAGGTATTGAACCCAGCCACTCTGATGTGGGCTGTGAGCGTCTTAACCACCAGGCCTGGTCTCTGCCCTGCCCCAGCCCTGATACAAATTCTTGAAACTCTGATTCTTCTTGCACTTGAGCCAATGCCTGCAGCCCTTTTTCTAGAAACAGTTCCTGGGGAGTTAGACCAGGAGGGCACAAGATGCTTCTGCCCCTTTTCATCGCCCTTGCTTGGGGGGTCCCCTGTTTCCCAACTTTGGGGTGAGCCTGCACCATACAGAGAGAAGCCTTAATGAATGCGCCACATAGAGCTGGCATAGCAACACTGGTACAACACAGAGAGGGGGAAGGAGACAGCCAGAAAAGAGGCGACAGCCTCCTGGTTGCCGGGCCGGCGGAGCAGAGCCTGAGTTGCTATTGGTGACGAGGAGCCTGAGCATTCGTCGTCTGTTCCTCCTTCCTCCGGGAGGGTCACTGTGCAGGAGCAGCCTCCTTTCCCCAGCAACAGCCTTCCACTGGGCACTGCGTGTCACGTGATCCGCAGAGCACCCCGAGGCCCTGCCCCCGCTCTCCTCCTGGGTCACACTCCCCGGGAGAGGAGCCAGCTCCACGCGCTCCCCGGAAGCCACAGAAACACTGCAGAGCCCCTGCTAGGCTGCTCCCGGTGCCGCGAGCCAAGGCTCCACGAGGAGCCTGCTGGAAGCCGAGCCGCTCCCTCCACTGCTGCTCAGCAGCTCTTTCGGGGTTTTACGTGAATGAGGACAACCGGGCCAGCTGCAGGTGTGTGTGCACTCAGGCACGACGTGGCCACACATTGTGCGTAAAATCCTTTGTGTCCATTGCCAGCACTTAACACCCCGGTGAAGGGGTGCTGCATTTAGATGTCCGCCCTTTATGTGGGCACAGCAGCACCGCCCTGCTAAGGGGTGGCTCCTACTGCCAGGGAGGTTGGTCAAGGGATTGTCCTTCTGCCCTGGTGGCCCGTGTCAGCTGGCCATTGCACTTGGGCCATTCCGAGCTTACTGTGGGGTAGGCTGCCCCTGGTCCAGCCCAAAGAAGGGAGGGTGAACGGCCCCTACATTCTTGAATGATCAGCTATGCCTGACCTTGTTTGGGGTAACACAGGCTGACTTTTCTGCCTTGAACCACTGACAAGTGTAGCTGGTTCTGATGGCATGGGGGGTGGGGGTGGGGGGGTTGCCTAAGAAGCCAGGGAGGCTGAGTCGCAGTGCCTCCTGCCCTTTGCACATCCGTTGCTGACTTGAAAGCCAAGTGGGAGCCCTATCCTGGGGGTGCCGGGGAGGGAAAGGAGCCTGACTGTGTGATCCTGAGTGGGGGCAGCCAAGCCTGACTGTGCTCTTCCCCACTTGGACCCCAGCTTTTACAAAGGAGGTGTGGCCTTGGGACATCTGACATACCACACTGCAGGTGCTCCCCACCCTCACCCTGTCCCCAGAATTCCAGTTAATTCCAGTTTTTACATGCAAATCCCTGCACACTTCAGAGTGCTTCATCTGAAAAGACCGGGTCCAGCATGAGGGGGGTGGGTTAGGTTGGCTTGGCTTTCACAGGCCCTGGTCCCTGGGAGGAAATAAAATGTCTTATGTAAAATCATTTAACATTTTCATCTTACTTGAAAGGCAGAAGGAGATAAGTGAGATCTTCCATCTGCTGGTTCACTCCCCAAATGTTCACAACAGCCAGCGCTGGGCCATACCAAAGTCATGAACTCGGAACTTGGTCTGGGTCTCCCACATGGGTGGCAGGAACCTCTCAGGGTGGCTATAAGGAGGCAGATGAATTGGAAGTGGATCCAGAACTCAAACCAGTATGGAACGCAGGCAGCCTGGGTGCGGCTTAACCACCGAGCCAAATTCTTGTGCCTTCTTTTCAATTTTTTTCTTAAAAGGGATAACCTCCCCCATACACAGCCCAAAATGGTCTCTGATTTCCAGCTGTTCTCCCCCACAAAGGGGTTGTCAAGTCGAGTGCACTGTTCCTGGTGTAGAAAACATCATGCTGAGTGAAATAAGCCAGTCCAAAAGGGACAAATATCATATGTTCTCCCTGATCGATGGCAACTAAACGAGCATCTAAAATGATACCCATTGAAGTGAAATGGACACTATGAGAGATAATGACATGATCAGCCCTTGTCTAGACTGTTGAGGAACAACTTACTATTTTATTCCTTTTAGTATTTTTGTTGTTGTTGTTGTTGCTCTGTTTGTTCTACATAAGACCACTGGTTGAACTCTGTAATCAATGCACAATCATTCTTAGGTGTTTAAAATTAACAGAAAAATGATCTCTGTTAAATATAGGAGTAGGAATAAGAGAGGGAGGAGATATATAGGTTGGCACATGCTCACTCGGACTTACCTCCAATGGTGGAACTAGAAATATGCCAGGGGATTTCAACACTGTCACCTTGGTGGAAATGGGGCTGAGCAGTTTTCAGCGTGGACATTCTGTAAAGGTCATTTCCAGCCAGCATTACTGACTGTATTCCGAGCTCTCGCTATGAACAGTTTGTTCCCTGTGCTTTTCAGGCTGGGGAGAGAAAGGATCCCAGCACCACAGCGGGAGTCTTCCTCCTCTTGCGTTAGTGCCGAGGGAGCATGGAGGCGAGGGTGCCGCCACGTGCCCAGGCAGCCAGCTGTTTGAAGGGCTGAGCAACATTGGGATCAGACCCTGTGTCTCCAGCCGCCCCGCCCTAGCCAGTGAACAGCATGGCTGGATTCCCTTTTCCCCCTTGGGGCCCCCGGGGGTGGGTGGATTTGACCCGCAGGGGCAACCCGTAGCCTGCAGAGTTTCTCTCTTCCCTTCCCTTCCATGGCTGCTTGCGTGTGCTCACCTGGCCCTGCAAGAGCACCCAGGCCCTGGCTTCCCTGTGGGGGCTCTGGAGAGGGTTGGGGATGACTCTGTAAGCAGGCGGTCAGGCGGATCCTCCCGTGTGCCCTTTCAGTGAGAAGAAAGTCGGAACTAATCAGGGACGCTGCGCCCCCTGGTCCCTGTGGGCCTGCAGGTGCAACCTGGAGCTCAGGGAGGGTGTGAGGCCTGTGCCTAGCCAGCTCCTCCCCAGGGAGCCAGCCCACACCCAGAGCTTATGCTCACCCTGTTGGTGAATGGAGCCCCAGTTCTGGCACTTGCTGGGTTGGCAGGCACTTTTAAGAAATGCCAACGCTCTTTTGTGTATGTCCTAAATAAAATAACGACAATGCTAAGCCAGGCTCAGGAAAACACTCCCAAGAGGCTGGATTGGTAGCTGTGGCCCTTATTAAGATCAAAGCAAAAACTGCTATGCACACTTTAGTTTTGCACGGTCTCCTATTGACTCTTCCTGATCTCCAGTCTAACCCAAATATGGGTCAACTAATTTCAGTAAAGGACTCCCTACAGTCAGTGCACCCCAGCGGAACATTCTGGCCTACAACAGGCCCCGCAGACTCTGGTGGGCCTGTAAGATTAGATGGCCTTGGGACGCCGCTGCCATTTGATTGGCACCAGTGAACCCTGCGATGTTTACACAGCAGTGAAATCGCCTCTCGCAGCACGATTCCCAGGGACTGAGCAGCACGGGGCCGGGTTTACTCAGCTCCACAGAAGTGGGGGAGAAGCAGCTTCAGATTCCCACGCCCCAGTCCTCCACGCTCTGTTCCTTAAGCCTGCCGATGGTCAGCGGCGCATGGTCACCACGGTTATGATAGGAATGGTAGCAAACACACAGTTAGCACTTGGGATGCCAAGCCCCATTCCCAGGCTTCTACACGAATTGCTTTCTTGGGATGGGTGCTGAGAACTCTTCACTTCTAGTCAGGGACACTGAGGCACAGAGCAGTTCAGCCACTTGCCCCTGGGGCAGGGCCAGGGTGGGTCTTGAAGGTCACGTTGCTTTTAGGGAGTCTGATGATGGCCCAGAACTTTTAGCCTGACTGCTGATCATAGCTTACTGTGACCATCTTTTAGACATTTGGAATTCCTCCAACACAATTTTACAAGATAAATCTGGGTGGTAGAATTAGTGTACCGATCTTTAACATTTCTCTTCTGGCCAGCCAACCCTCAGGAAATTAGTGCTACTGATTTTTTTTTAAGAGACCACTAAATTAGCAAAGTCATGCAATAAAGTTATACAAATGGACTTTGAACTCATTAGAACAGTTGTCAACACAGGTGACGTATTTTCCCGTTTAACTAAATGTGTGATTAAGCATATTGATTCCCCAGCCACCCTAACTTAAGGAAGAAACAAGGAATCTTTCTTGGCAAACATGTTTTAAGAAACGAAGCGTTATTTTCTCTTCAGAGGGTGCCACGTGGGGAAGATGTGGGAAGCATCCGCAGCCCCGTGGGTTTGCTTGGTGGCCCCGCGGGCCCGGCGCCAGTCTCTGGAACACTGCTCCCCCCAAGAGACGTCCTGGAGGAGGGGCTGTCCCACAGCTGCCTCTGCTAAGCTCTGAACCCTACGCCATCCTGCAGATCTGGCCACTTGTCTGCCTCCTTTCTGGATGTCAGGAACAGCTCCAAGTCGATCTCATCGCTAAATTGGATGTGATTCCTTTTATTTTCTCAACCTCTAATTAAGCCCCGCGCTTCATCAGAAAACAACAAGCTCTTTGCCTTGGTCTGCAGCAGGAAAAGGAGCACTAGCATTTGCACTCCTTGTGAATATGTAACAGCTTCCTGTCAATTCACTGTTTTCATGGTCTTAAAAAATGTGTTTACTAGGCTAATCCTCCGCCTTGCGGCGCCGGCACACCGGGTTCTAGTCCCGGTCGGGGCGCTGGGTTCTGTCCCGGTTGCCCCTCTTCCAGGCCAGCTCTCTGCTGTGGCCAGGGAGTGCACTGGAGGATGGCCCAAGTCCTTGGGCCCTGCACCCCATGGGAGACCAGGAGAAGCACCTGGCTCCTGCCATCAGATGAGCGCGGTGCGCCAGCCGCAGCGCGCCGACCGCGGCGGCCATTGGAGGGTGAACCAATGGCAAAAGGAAAACCTTTCCCTCTGTCTCTCTCTCTCACTGTCCACTCTGCTTGTCAAAAAAAAAAAAAAAAATGTGTTTACGTATCTGAGAGGCAGAGAGGGGGAGCAGGAGAGAGAATCTCTTCTGTTCCCTGGTTCATTTCCCAAATGACCCCAGTAGCCTGGTGGGGCCAAGCTGAAGCCAGAAGCCTGGAACTCCACCAGGTCTCTCATCTGGGTGGCAGCGGGCCAAGCATTTAGGCCACCTGCTGCTACTTTCCCGGGAGCATTGGCAGGGAGCTGGGTCAGAAGAGGAGCAAGCAGGCGGGACTTGAACCAGCGTTCCATGGTGGGATGCTGGCATCTCCAACAGTGCTTCAACTGAACCACAAAGCCAGCCCAACCTTGTCTTTTTGATACTGGTTTCCTACCGAGAAAACCACTGTGTTTTTTGACTATTTCTTATTGCAGTTTCACTCATTCTCTTTGGTCTGCTCCTATGGAGTGGCCGTGATCTCAAGAGCTCAAGGCAGGTTTCTTGCAGGGGGTGGGAGGGGGTGGGGAGGAGGGAATACCATTTTCCACTTTTCACCGCAGCGGGACTGAGAAAGAAAATGTGGTCTCGTCTCCGAAGCTCCTTCCTGCCCCTCACATGCGTGGATTTGAAGGCAGTCCCGGTCCAGCCCTTGCCCAGAGCGCTCAGCCAGCCAGCACCCCAGGCAGGGGGAGTTCCGGTGACACAAGGATGGCTCGGGCACATCCTGACGCAGCCGTAATGCTGAGGCTGGGAGACATGGGCTCAGGGGCTGAAGTGCTGTCCCCAGTGGCCATGAACTATGTCTCGTCCACAGTGTGGCCAGTCCTGATTAATCCTGGGTAACTTCAAGCACAGTAGTTTCCTTCCCTTCTAAGTCAGATGTTGTCAAAGCTTGAACATTATCTTGGAGACTTAGGGCCAATTATTCTTGGCTTCCAAAAACATGGAATAAGGTGAGGAAGTGCTTTGACCTGGGCAGAATCAGAGCCGTGCACATGGGATTCAAGTGGGTTTGAATCTTGAGGAATGTGCTCCTGACCGTGTTCTGTGTGGTCCGGACACTTAGGGGGTCTGAAATGTGTGTGTGTGTGTGTGTGTGTGTGTATGCGTATGCGTGTGCGTGCACGCACCTGGATTGGTGCCTGTTGGGAAGCGTGGGAAAGCATGGGAAAGAGGATCCACTGGGATCCACTCCTGTAACTCCACAGTGCACCACACGAGGGAGACAGAGAGCACACAAAACGGATTGTCCTCTTCGCTGAGCCAGGGTCGCCTTCACTGCCCAGCTGAGGTCTTTCGGTGGGGGTGTGCAGCTCTGGGCTGTCACTGCGGCCCTTGAAAGGCATGCGGTAGTCATCAGCTTAATGATTCCACGACTCCAGACAGTTTCTCAGAACCTCCGCAGCAGCGTCCGTGCCCGAGTCATGAATGCTGGCTAAAGTCCGCTCTAGTTTCTGCCACCTTGCAGACTTGCTGCTCTGTCAGTGGGGCGGGAGCTCCCACCGGCATGCCCAGCCTCTGGGTGTCTGGCGCCTGATTTCGCTTTAGATAATAGTGTCTTCCAGAGGCAAGTTCACTGCTGGCTATGTACTTGGTCCTTGCATTTCCCACTCTGAATTGTTGACAAAGATACATGTGCATCTACAGCCTGTTCTTAGTCATTGGAAAGTGAAGTTATGGGTTAAAAAGTTCTGGTCCCAGGTCCCTTTGGCATATGACACTCTTAATCATTTTATAAAGATTTGTTTATTTGAGAGGCAGAGTTACCAAAAGAGGGAGAGAGAGAGAGAGAGAAATCTTCATCTACTGCTTCACTCCCCCATATACTAGCAGTGGCTGGAGCTGGGCCAATCTGGAGCCAGGAGCTTCCTCTGGGTCTCCATGGAGTGCAGGGGGCCATGCACTTGGGCCATCTTCTGCTTTCCCAGACCACTAGCAGGGAGCTGGATCGGAAGTGGAGCGGCCAGGACATGAACCTACACCCATATGGGATGCCAATGCTGCAGGTGGAGGATTAGCCTGCTACGCCCCAGGTGCCAGCCTCACTCTGAATCATTTTTGCAAAGAGCCCTCCGCTTACCCGTCCCGCCTTGGCTGTACTTTCTCCGTTTTGACAGTTCACTCGGCGACACCTGCTGTGCAGTGTTCTTCCCCCTCGCCTCCAACACAGGTTGCCACCTGTCAGAATTCTCCAGACCCTGGGGCATTTGCTTGTCCTTTTGAAGGCCCAGCTCTGGTTTCCGCCTTCCAGGAGCCCTTGTAGTCAGGATTCTCCCTTGAGTCTCTTCCTTTCGTTTTGGTGTTTGGTGCGATGTTGCTCGTGAACTGTGCAAAAGTACTCTCGTGGGTGCGGCTACCACGTGTTCACGGTGGTGATGGCTTTGGACGCCGTCATACCTGAGACAGCACTGGACCTATTCTCTCCTTGCTTGGTCCCTCTGCCAGAGACTGGGGCTGGGTTTTGTTTTTGATTTTAATTGTGCCACTAAAGAAAATAAAAAGCTTGCGTTTCTGTGGACTGTCATTTCAGCTGTGGCTTCACCGCTTTTGTTCGGCAGGTCCAAAAAATTCCAGTCCTTCATCGAGAGCTGCTTGGTGAAGAATCACAGCCAGCGGCCGGCCACCGAGCAGCTGATGAAGCACCCGTTTATCCGCGAGCAGCCCAACGAGCGCCAGGTCCGCATCCAGCTCAAGGACCACATCGACAGGACAAAGAAGAAGCGCGGGGAGAAAGGTCGGCCACCCGCTCGCATTGTGGAAGGGGAAGCCGAAGGCGGCTGAGTCAGGGCTCTTCCCGGGTGTGGAGGTGGCCGGGGGTTCTCGGCTGATCCTGCACCGCGCTGTACCGCGAGGGGCTGTCTCTGCGGGCATCCGTGGGGTGAGACCGCCGCAGTGGGTCGTTCAGGAAAAAGCAGAACTGCGAGGAACATGACTCTTGAGGGCACTGAGCAAAGTCCTGTTCAGTGATACTATGAAGCACTCTCACATGACAAGTGATTCTCTTAATTCAAATGAATATTCATGCATGGAAGACTAAAAAGCTGCAGACAGACAACCATTAAAAAAAAAAAAAAGCATCCATCTAGTTGACATTTTTCTGTACTGACAGTCTTCAGCATTTCAGTCGGCCTGCTCTTTGGCTTCTTTCTAATTCAGCTATTTAGAAGTCAGAGGGAATTTTCTTACCGTTGCAGTGAAGGGAGAGATCATTAGGTTGCCAGGTTTGCTGTGTGCAACATCAGTTTTGGAGCCGAAGGTCAGTTAGTATACCTCTTTATTTCATGGGTGCAGACGCGTCTCTCTCTTGACTCCGGTCCTTGTACCCTGCTGTCTTGTCACTGCATTGCTGGGAAGGATATGAATCCAAACGTGCAGCCCTGGGGCTGAGTAGGGGGAGACCAGACCCGAGTAGAGCCATGTTAGCTCTTGCTTCCTCCTCTCCTGCAGCTCAGAGGGGGCAGACAGCACAACGCAGCACAGAGCTTTCCTCTTTTGTTTACATCTCCCTTCTTCTCTGCCTCTTTCACACAGTGAGGTATGAGCTGAGGCTTGGGAGGGGCAGGGGGAGCAGTGTGGGCGTTGGTGCTGGGCCAGAGGGGCCAGATCAGCAGAGGGCGCAGGTGGAAGGGGAGGTCCGGGGCAGGGCCTGTGAGGCACACCTGCGATGTGATCAGGTGTACTCCACACGGGAGGCTCTGGCCTGGGCCAGAAGGAAGCCCCTTCCAGTTGTGGGTGGGCAGACAGGGATAAGCTAGCCGTCCACCTGGGCCTGAGGACAATTAGGAAGGTCAAGGTCAAAAACTCCCAGGACTGATTTTTCAGCTGTTTTTCATCCCTGGTGGTCGTGGGTCGCTCTGTGCAAAGATTTTAAGAGAGTATTCGCTCTCTGCAGAGTGGGAGGGGAAGATGCTCAGATGTCAGCGTGTTCAGGAGTTAGGTGGTCATTTAAGGAATCCAGAATAAGAGTTGTTGCCTCATTTTTGTCTGCTCCCCAAGGAATGCTCTGATCAAATGAGATCTCAGTGCTTTGGCTCTGTTTGGTCAGATGGCTATGTTGCTTCCTCCAATCATTTTTCACTCTCTTACTAGCTGTCTCTCTGACCAACTTTGGTAGAACCAAGCAATTTTACTTTCCATTGCATTATGATTTATTTGAAAGGGAGAGACAGAGAAGGAGATCTTCCTCCATTAGCTCGCTCCCTAAATGGCCACAGCAGCCAGAGTTGGCCCAGGCTGAAGTCAAGAGCCTGGAACTCTATCTGGGTCTCCCTTGTGGGCATAAGGGCCCACAAGGCTTTTTCTTTATGCTGCTTTCCAATTAACAGGAGGCTGGACTGGAAGCAGAGTAGCCAGGACTCAAACTGGCACTCAGATGTGGGATGCCAGCGTCACAGGTGGTAGCCTAACCAGCTAAGCCATAACACTGGCCCCTACTGTATGATTTCTTAGCCTTGTATTTTTTTTTCCTTAAGATATGTTGACACATGCTAATTTAACCCAGTTATATGGAAGCAATCAGACCAAATTCTAGAGAAGTATTAAAATTGAAGAGCCTGAAATGTGAAGGTTTTTACCCTCGAGAGAAGGAGTAACAACGATGTTTATTAGGTAAAATTCTTGCATTGTGTTTTGAACTCTGTGTGTCCATTTCAGGAAAGTTTGGAGGTAAAACTGTCAGTGTAGAGTATTACAGCACTTTTATACAGGTTGTTCACGTTTTGGTAAAAGAATACCTTAAAAATAAGGAGCCTAGAAACATACATATCTAAGTGAATGAAGCTAATTTGTAACTTAACGAAAAAATACTTGAACTCATCACCCTTTTGCCTATCTTTCATTATCTCTTTATTAGTGCAAAAGGCAAGGCTCCTTTATCAAACCTGAGTTACACCATGTGACTGCTGCCTCCTGGTGGTAATGTAACTAAATTGCAGTTTCAGTTGCTTTCGAGGGAGTACGTAGATGTCCTCAGGGTTGTAATTCCTAGCGTACAGCTATGGAGATGTAGGAGTGAGGTGACGTTGTCCCTTGTTTGCAAGTTCCTCGTGGTCCACAGAAAAGTCCTCAGGATGGCATATGCAAGCGTCATGAGCTATTGCACCCCTGCTGGCCTTTCTCTCTCATCTGTTTTGCCTGCATCCAGATGCGTGGCCACCCACAGCCCACTGTTTGCTGAACATGCCATGCACTGTAATACTGCCATCCTTTTTCGTGTGGGTACATGCCTTGGGATGCTATTTCCCCCACACACTTGCAGCTTCCGGCTGCCTGAGGAAGCAGTACCTTCAAAGGCCCGGCCCATTTCCTCCTCAGAGACTTCACTGTCCATTACAAAGGGTAGAACTGTCTACTTTCCTCTCTGATAGCTCATTGCTGCTTTCATGTACCACTAGTTGGGGTATAATGTGTTGGAAAGAGCACTAGTTTTTTTACAATTGGAAAAGTTCGGGATCGAATTCTGAATCCAAATGGGCCTTTATTAGTGTGATGACATTGACCAAAGCTCAAAGCTCTTAACCTCGTGTAATCTGAGTACCCTTGCTTGCGAAGGAGCGCTGTTTCAGGGGGAATGTTACGTGAAATAAATGAGAAGCTATAGGTAAAGTATCTAGCATTGATACTGACCTGGGGGAGAGAGAACAAATGTTCGTTCCCGTGCTTCACAGTCATGGGGACCCTGAGTATTTACCCCTCTTGCCTGTTAGATTCTTATCTCCTCCAAGGCAAAGATTCAGTCTTACTCATTTTTACATAAGAACTTGCTTCACGTTATCCCAAATTAAATGAATGTCCCTGCTGGTCAATGAAACCAAACTGTGACTATGTATTTTTAATAGCTGTCAGAAGTTTCTTTCCAGTAGTTATTAAGACATCAAAAGGCAATTTGTGGGCCTTTGGAAGGCATAGTAAAAACCCTGCTTTAAGAGGAAAAGTCATTCACTGATGAGTGAGTTCTAGTAGGGCAGTGAGTTCGATGCAGGTGGCTTTATAATGGGGGTTACCCCAAACAGAAAGGTCATTTCCCATTCCCTCTCTTGTCTTTCTCCTGAAGATTAGACATTGGAGATGGACCCCTAGAGGCAGCTGGTAGGAACTGCCTGAATCATGAGTCAGGAGGCTTGAAGTTTATCCCAGCTCAGGAATAACCACAACCCTTTGGGCCTCTGTATGCTTATAACAGTCATACACACCACCTAACAACAGGGATACGTCCTGAGAACTGCAATGTTAGGTGATTTTGCATTGCATGTACGTCATGGGGTGCATACATGCACCCAACTAATATTAGTGAATCACTCAACAACGTGGCCTGTTGGTACAGTGAAGAGCTGTGGAAAACCCACTTTGAAGAGTTCATGGAAATTGAAATGAAATGATAAATTCATTTTGATGCAAAAAAAAAATTTGTACATAGTGTTTTCATGGTATTTATTTTCCATGAACTTTTTGAAGATCCTTGGTGGGCACCGATTTCAAAATTTTTTACACTGAAATAAGCTTATCTTTCAATAAATTCTGTTTTTCTGTGAACGTGTTGAAGTTCCTTGAGATGCAGCTGCTGCTGTTGGCATAACACAGTGTCCTGTTTTACAGTAAACTTGTTCAATAAGTAGAAGTGTGTCCTAAAATAACAGTAAAAAGAGTAGCACAGTCACTAATTCAGAATTGCACGTGCTTGACTTGCCTGTCAGTCCATAGGTCTGTTGGCATGGACGTCACCACAAACACGTCCTAAGGGGATGGCGATTTTCAGCTCTATGGCAATAGGCGTCCGTCCTACGCGCTGTCCACCACCGAGCCAGCCACCAACCCCGGGGCCCATCAGCACACACACAGGAGGGGATGGAGCTCACCAGGCACAGCGCTTCCTGTGCACTGACCTCCCGTGCGTCTCTCTCTAGATGAGACTGAGTACGAGTACAGCGGAAGTGAGGAAGAGGAGGAGGAGAACGACTCGGGAGAGCCCAGGTGAGGCAGCAGCCGCCAGCTCTCAGGTGCACCTTCCCAGCCGTGCGTGTGTGAGACTCGCTTCCCTTTTGATTTATAGACTTGCCTTTAAGAATCCACAGGGGTGGGAGGGGGGAGTCTTATCTAATGTATTGCCCACAAATATACTCATTAATTTGGGAAAGAGTTCTCGAGGCAGGCTCTCGTGAACACAAGAAAATCAGCATATCCTTTCTCTTGTCCCCCAAGGTCAGTGGTTTCTTTGCTAAGCTGTTTGCTCACGTAGGTAACCCGTAGACTGCGTGGGAGACAGTTGTCTTGGTGATGCAGAACTACAAGTACTCCGAACTGCAACTTCCTGGAGACCTAAATGTGTTTCAGGCTTGGGTTACCCTGTCCATTTCTTCTCACCTCGGAGAAGCCCATGTAGACAGCCGTTGTCCTTGTCACATGCCGTGGTATGCTCACCACAGCCCAATCTAGGAAGAAGTGATTTCCAGAAAGTGAAATTACCCTCTAGAGGTGAACCGTTAATAGAAACTGGTGCACCATGGCTGCTGTCACGTGCCACCCCCCCCCCCCCCGGAATCCAGGGCTGCTTTTCCAGTGCCCGCCCTGCGACATGGACTTCAGTTGGCTGTGTTGACAGAGAACTGACACCGGTGTGCCCACACTGCTGGGATTACTCCTTTGTGAGAGCACTCAGCCGGCACAGGCTGGCAAGGCAGGGGGCAGCACGCGGGCCACAGTGCTGTGCACTGGGGGTGTGACGCTGGATCAAAACGGGGAAGCAATCAGGCAGAGGATCATGGTGGGGGGGGTCTATGGGCCCTCCCCCGCCCAGCCACATGAGGGTGGCTCAGTGCCCCAGGAGAAGGACTTCCCAGAGCAAGGAAGGGGCCAGCGTAGCCACCGCTGCTAGAGTGAGCAACACCAAGCGTTCTTTCTGGAGCTAACTCAGACCCACCAATTCGGTTCTTGCTAAGCTGCCGCAAGAGGGTAGACTGAGCTTGCAGCACCATCTCGTGTTCTCTCTTCCCCTGCCACAGGATCCTTTAGTCAAAGACCAAAGGAGAATTCTTTCCTTCCATCTGATATGTACCTTGTCAGCTGCCCCCAGGTCAGCTGCGTGAAGGCGACAGCTGTCAGCAGCGGCGTGGACAGTGGGCATTCCTGTGAGGCCAGGGACAAAGGCCCTGCTGTCAGAGCTGCAGACCGTGTCCCAAGGCCGGCCGTGGCAGCCTGCAGGCCACGTTCTGTCGAGCTGAGGAATCTTGTCTTTCCGACACGTGTCCAGCTGCGTGTTAGCTGTCAGTGCGAGCCAGTCTGGCCAGCCCGAACACGTGTGCCCTGATATCACACTGAAGAATAGGCACCAAGTCCTGTTTTTATAGCCACATCGGATTAGTCTTCGTGAAACCCTGAAAACGAGAAAGGGAAAGTGGTTATCTGACTTTTTATTTATTTATTTTTTTAATTTATTTGAAAGGCAGAGATGGGCCTGTGTTGTGGCACAGTGGGTTAAGCCACTGCCTGTGATGCCAGCATCCCAAATGGGTGATGATTCAAGGTCCCAATGGCTGCTCCACTTGTGATCCAGCTCCCTGCTAATGTGCCTGGGAAAGCAGCACAGGATGGCCAGAGTACTTGGGCCCTGCACCCACGTGGGAGACTCAGAAGAGGCTCCTGGCTTCAGATCGGCCCAGCTGCAGTCATCTGGGGAGTGAACCAACAATTGGAAAATAACTCTCACTCTCTCTCTTCCTCTCCCCCCCTCATGACTCCGCTCCCCCTCCTCCCTTTCCCTCTCAGTTTCTCCATCCTTCTCCTTCCCCCTCTCTCTGAAACTCGGCCATTCAAATAAATGAAACAGATCTTTTTCTTTTTTTAAGTTAAGACAGCAAGAGAGGGAGAGACTGAGACAGAGACCAGAGAGACAGACACACCTTCTGTCCTCTGATTTCCATCCATTCCCAAATGGCCCCAAGAACCAGGTCTGAGCCAGGCTGAAACCAGGAGCCTGGAACTCCATGCTGGTCTCCCATGTGGGTGGCAGGTGCCCCAGTACTTGGGCCATCCTATGCTGCCTTCCCAGGTCATTAGCAGGGAGCTGGATGAGACAGAGGAGTAGCTAGGACTCAAAGTGGCACACTCGTATTGGATGCCAGCATTGTAAGTGGCAACTTAACCCACTGTGTCACAACACTGGCCCGGTTACTCCATTTCAGAGATGAGGTGACAAGTGAAGGGTGACAGCCAGGTGTCACGCAGAGTTCATGACTGAGTTACTAATGCAGCTCCGATCTGACACTGATGCCACGTCAGTTACCAGCAGTGAGCATCCTTGTGTGAGGCTGGGTTCCCTTGCCCCATCGCCTTTGCACGTTGCAAGTAGGTGGGCCTGGGTGTGTTTGGGAGGTTGCCACAAAGGCAGGGCAAAAGTTCTGGAAGAGGCGCGTGACCCGGCTGTCTGTGGGACGTCACCAACAAAGCCTGTTTCCATCATTCAGTGCCCCATGCCCCACAGGACACGCCAGCCACACCCCAGAACCATGCTCCATCCTCTCTCCTATGGTCTACCAAACTGCCCCTCCCACACACACCCCCCAGCACCCAGGTAGCCCTGACCTTTGCCCCATGGGCATCCTGATGGCTGTCTCTGTCCGCAGCTCCATCCTGAACCTGCCAGGGGAGTCGACACTGCGGCGGGACTTCCTGAGGCTCCAGCTGGCCAACAAGGAGCGGTCGGAGGCCCTGCGGCGGCAGCAGCTGGAGCAGCAGCAGCGGGAGAACGAGGAGCACAAGCGGCAGCTGCTGGCTGAGCGCCAGAAGCGCATCGAGGAGCAGAAGGAGCAGCGCCGGCGGCTGGAGGAGGTGAGGGCCCCGCCAGGGCCACCTCTGCACCTGTCTGGGCACCCACAGCGGGCCCAGACCCCACCCTGGAGCTTCTCCATAGCTCTTGTTGCTTCAAGCATGCACACTATGTTCTTTTATCTGTCTGCATCTCCCTGCTCAATGATCCATGCAGAGAACCCGGGATTTCCCTCTTGGATTCCCAGACGTGTCTCCAGCATGCTAGCTAGCTTTCTGTCATGAAGCAGGTGCCTCACAAATATGAGACTTTGTGGAATGAGCAGGTCAATGATTGAGAGGTGAAATACAGGTGTTAACTAGACCACCGTGAACAGGGAAATAAGTGACACGCTAAGCATGGCCTGCTACTGGGACTCTGGTGCTCACTGGGCCTGGGGCTTCCCAAGCCTGCCTACCTACCCTACATACCTACAGCTTATCCTTTCTGGGGGCCAGGCCTGGCTTCACAGCAGGCTCAGCTGTCACCCATGGGAGACCCCACTGGCAGCCGCATTTCCCTCTGTGGCCTCTCTTGGGTGAGGCTCTCACCTTCGTTTCCTACAGATTGTATTCATTCTTCTCTCTCTGGTCCTTGCCCTTGTCCCCAAGGCCTCCCTCCTCTGCCAGATCTATCACAGCCTCTAGATGATTAGGAACTGGGGAGAGTTGGGCAAATGGGGCGGCACAGGAAAGAATCGCTAACTGCCCAGGAACGGGGCCGTAGTCTCCCGACAGCAGCTTGCTGAATGGGTTGACAGCCGTTCACTTGCTTTGTCAGTGGCCGCTGCGGAGTCACAGGGTGGTGAATCACAGGTACCAGGAGCAGGTTGCTTTCTAAATGCTACGTCAAGGTCCAGCCTGCATGCTTTAGTGCGGTGAGGGCCTCAATTCCAGTGTGCAGTAGGTCCTATCAGCCTCGTTATGTTTCTGGAATATTAGCTTCAGACCAGCAACAACAAGGCCCAAGAGTTGCAGTTACTGAGTGGTTTCTGTACGCCAACTACCAGGCAGGGGGCTTTGCTTATATCCAGGATCTCCTTATCTCTGTGCGGGGGCCCATTATCCCCGTGCCTCGTGCAAAGTGCATATCACATGCCTCTCCTACCCCAGCCCACCTTTAGCAAAGAGGTTCCGGGAGGGGAAGTGACTGATGCCATGCTGCAGGGGTGCTAAGTGCAAAGCCAGGATTCATACCCAGGTCTCTCCAATCCCAATGTCCACGCAGGCCTTACTGAGACAGTGAGTTAGGGGTGCATGATGCAACCTTGAACTGTGACCCTGAACCTTCCTGCCAGCAGCAGGAAGCAAGTGAAGCACTTCCCAGCCTAAATCTGTGCTGTCAGCATGGTCAATGCTTAGCACACATCACCTCCTATCTTATGGTCTAAGGTTTACAGGGCGGTGGACAGAGATGCTGTGTGGCAGAGACTTCAAAGGCAGAAGAGTGACGTGTGGTGTTTGTAGGCAGCTCCTGGAAGTCTGCACAAAGTGCCATAACCTGTGGTCACCTCCCAGGCACCTCCTGACAGCCACGCAGGTCAGCTGTGGCCTCTCATACAGGCCCCAGCCCAGGGCCATGCTGTGCCCTCCTGTCTGCCAGGTCTCCTGAGGACTTGTGGCCTCTGTCTTTGGGTTCAAGGCCTACTCCTTCGGACTAAGGGTCAAACTTCTGTCCCCAGCCCAGGCGGTCCCCTCCCAGGCTCTGTCAGCAGAACACACCTTGTCTGCTTCCACCCTGGCTGGTGGTTCCCCTCTTTCAAGAGCATCTCCCCAGGCCCCCTATCCTGAAAACCCTGACCACGTGCCTCTGCCCTGTTCAGAATAGTGCAGCCTGGGCCTGGAGATTTGTTGTGCTTGGCTGCAGGCCGCAGTCATCTACCATGTCACCTGGGGAAATTCCCACTGTCATCCCATTAAGCATCTAGGATGCACACATACACACATGTCTACACATTTCCTTAAATTTCCACGCAAGAACTCTCGGCCTCTGGACCTACACCCTCCGTCAGAGCGACGTCTTTTCAGAAGCTGCATTGTTTGATTTGGTTTTTAGGTTCTCTTCCCTTCATATCTGATATGATTTATCTGAGCTTAACACATGGACATCAGGTCATGAGAGCAATACTTTCAAATAGGTACGGAGCTTTTAACATGTGATAGTTACTCTCTCTGCTCAGCTCTTCCCTGAATGATCTCACTCACTCCTTGTAATAATCCCCGGTCTAACGATAAGACAGCTGAGGCCACGAGAGGTTAATGACTAGCCAAAGGTCACCCAGCTTGAGATGAAACCAAGTTTCAAACCCAGCACATGGGACTGCAGCGCCCAAGCACCAAATTGCTGCCTGCAGGCACCCTGCCCCTGGGATGATGGGCCGTAGCTAGCTGGCTTTTACTGTGGACACTGGAGGATTTCTGAGCAAAGGCAGGGAAGCTGTGCCCAGCAGGTGCTTGTCTTTGAGCCGAGTTCTGTCTCATGTTCCCCGGGGGAGCCACTGCTGGAGCCTCCTATGTAACTCTTCTCTTGTAGCATTTCCTGGCATCTCATCATGGGCATGAGTCAGGGTTCAGCTAAGTGAGGCCTGTGCGCCTGTACAGGTGCACTCTGTGGGCCCTGGCTTGCATAGAAGGTTTTGGGGGAGGACCCCTGTGCCCTGTGCAGCAGAGAGCATGAGCCCAGGCTTCTTCGTAGAAGTGGGCGTGCCAAGGTCACGGGAAGTAATAGACTGTAGCAGCTTTATCCTTTGATCCTTTATCTCACCCAATAGCTTAATGGGGAAGAAAAAGAAATACTAACTCCTTGGATGAGTGTAGATTCTGAACCCCTAAGTGCCCACATGCTGCCCTGTGGCAACCACTTGTGTTTCTGGGGTCTTGAGTAAGAACTTGGATGACATTGTCACACAGAAATAGCTCAACGCCCATAGTTCAACTGGGAAATGTAGCTTCGCTGTGCAGGCTTTTGTGGGCGTCCTGGGAAATACATTTCCATTTGCAAACACGGGTTCTCCCACTACCCCTTAGGCAGCACATGACCGTGTGGGTTGCAGCCTTCAAGTCTGGGGCGCTCAGAGGTCACCTTCCAGCAGAGATTCTGAGGAAGACGTCCTCTGCTATTTATGGCAGCCCTGGGGATTGGGCGAGCTCCTGAATCCCTGTCTGCATGTTCTTGGAAGGACTTAGACTACACCCAAGCATAGGCATTTATCAGCTTTTTGAAAAGGGCATGGCGTCAGGCCAGTTAACGTGGTGAGGACAAGACTCGGCTTTTGACCAGGGATCAAGTACAACCTATTAACTAAGTTCCAGGAACATGATTCAGCCCAGTGAAGCAACTACCTCTTCTGATGTTACTTGGTCCATTGGGCATTTCTTCTCCTTGGCTTAGAGCACAGCTGGTGCATTCTGGGTAAGTTAGGCCCTCGAGATGTAGCGACTCCTACTCTGGTAATCTCATCAGACTAAGTTGGAGCAGACGCACAGTGATGTGTGATCCTGCTCAAGACTTTTCAAATCCTATCAGTGACTGATATATTCGATTCAGTGTTTGCTAAGAGCATTCTATGCCCTCAAGTCGAGGGAATGAATCAAATTGACTTCAGGAGCACCGGCCTGCTCCATAGGAGTAAATTGTATTCTCTCTAGGGAATTTTTCAACCCACCAAGGTCTCATTTAGTGCCCTTCAAGGCCATCATAGCATTGTCCAATTATCAAAGCAACCAGTTTGAGCTGGAAAACACACTGCTTTGATTCCATCACCTGAAGTTTTCAAAAATAGAACCACTGCCTGTTTCTCATTGGCCAGTAATAGTGGAGCAGTAATGCACAAAATAGAGCCTGCAGTGAAAACTGCGAATTCCCTGTGAGCCTTGAACTTTTTTTTTATTGTGAATCACTAGGGGCTTTCAAGGACGATGGGCCTATTTGCTTTGCAAAAGTGGAAGGTAGAATTAAACTCTTTTTTTATGCCCACAGGCAGTCATTCAACAACTACTTAGCAGATGCCTCTGTGGCACAGGCGCTGTACTGGACACTGGGATTGCAGTCTGCCCTGGCAGAGACAAGAGCTGTGAGGGAAAGGGGAATTCAGCAAGTTGGGGAACACAACCCCAGCCCCCATGGGTCAGAACCTGGCTGGAGGAGGGGAGAGGGGCACCTGGAGATGCTGGGTGGTGAAGCCCAGAGAAGGTTGTGCAGGGCCCTGCGGGCGAAGCGCGTTACTTTGGGATCTTACTCTAAGCAGAGTGGAAAGCCGCTGGTGTGCTTCAACCACAGGACCATGCCCGGACCTACCTTTTGAAACTGGAATGTTGGCTGCTGCAAAGAAAGTGACTGCAGGCGCAGGAGTGGGTGCAGAGAGCAGTAAGGTCTGGCCCGAGTGGGTGCTGCTTGGTATCGAGTGGGGCGTGAGAACTTGGACACAGCACAGGGAGCTCTGGCCTTTGGAAGGTGCAGGACATCAGAGACGAGGGGGAGTGGCAGTCACAGAAGCGTGCCTGATGTCGCACTGGAGTGTCAGGTGGAGGACCAGCGTCAGTATGGGAGGAGAGGCTAAGGTCAACTCGGCACGAGAGGAGAGTGAGGTGACTGAGGCGGCCAGTGGTGACTGCACGTGTGTAGTAGGGTGATGTAGAAAGGGAGGATGTCATTAAGAAAAAACAATGTCTACCAGATTTCCCACGGCCAGTTAGTGGGTGAGCGTAGAGGTAAAGTACCCAGCTTTGTGGACCAGAAAGCCTAGGCTTAATCTTAGCTCTGTGGCCTTGAGCAAATTCCCTCCCCTCTGAGCCCCAGCTTCCTTATATGCACATTTGATACAATCATATTCATCTTGCAGGAGTGTCGATGTAAATGAAACCGTAGATACAGAAGGCCTGACACACGTCTAACTCAGAAACAAGTGAGATGGTTGAGATTGTGGGGTGATTATATTGTTATTTTAGAGCAGATGTTCTCAAAGCATTTGTTTTTTATTTTAGTGGTTATATCTATAGATAGCATGCCCCTTCCCTGCCTGCCTTATTTCTCCAGCCTACCTTCCTGATTGCTGTGGAGCTTGGACTAGCCCCGCTCCTGAGAAAAGCCCTTCCTTTGGGTCTTGCTGGGCTGTGTGTGGGCACTTAGCCAGCAGTCCTGGCTACACCTGCACAAGGAGGCGGAAGAGAGCGCGCTCTTCATTCTTCTGGGTGCGCCTGGCTCGCTAGGATCAGCTGCCAACTTGCGAGCTCTCCTTTTCCCAAAGCAGTCCAGAGGCCTTTCCCCTGGAGAAACCCTGCCTGCTGATGGATTCTCTCGCTGGCATTTCTTGCTGTCATGCCCAGCGCTGTATGATTATGATCCCATCTCTGCTACCGAGGGGCTGCATAAAGTCTCCTCTCTTCCCGGTCTCCAGACCAGAGCTGTCAGAAGGCGGAGCTCTTGGGATGTCTGCAGAGTAGGCCCTCGTGCGCCCGGGACACGGTACCTTAGCACTGACTCTCTGCCCGAGAAGGTGGGATCCAGACAGGCCACTCGAGAGACTGCCTGGGTTTGAATCTCATCTCTGCCACTTTCGGCTTTTGCCATGTTGAGCAAGAAGTGACTTCTGTATGCCTCAGTTTGCCCATTTATAAAACGGGATAGTAGTAGTTCTAAAGGATCGAATGAGTTAGTACATAGCACTCAGGACAGTAACCTGGCACAGAGTAAAAGCCTAAGCATTTTAAGAGGAGAGTTGTATGGAGCAAGAAACATCTTTGCTTCCCACTGCCTGCCATGTGGATGTTCCCTGCGTCGTCTCTTCAGGGTGAGCAAGCTCCGTGGGCAGATGCAGAGACAGGCAAATCAGCGTGGCCTCTCACCAGGGCCACCTCCCTGGCCACAGGCCCACGCCCCTGGGCCCCACCAGAAGCAAGCACCATCAGCAAGAGTAATTCCCGGGTTTCAGGGGCTGCAGCATGGAGTTCATTGGCACCGCTGAGAAGTGGCCTTTCATTCCCGTGCTCATTAACTACAGGCAACCCGACATGCCTGAGAGCGGTGGCTGGCTGGGGAGGGTGGAGCAGCCCTTGATTCCTAGAGGTCATTACCATCAACATCAAGACTGAATGCTTCCTGGCCGCACTGCGCTCTGCTGCGAAGCAGCTGGGGACCAGGCTGGCACATGGGATGCCACTGTCCACACAGGGCCTGCTGTGGGCTTCAGACAGCAGGCACAGACTTCTCCTGCTTTAGGAGGACGCGTGGTGTGCACAGATCTAAGGAGCCCAGCTGCTCAGTGGATCCCGGAAAGGCTGCTTATTCTCGCTTACCTGCCGTGCCACAGTGGATCTGGCTTCTCGGCTTGGACACCTGAGTCCTGAGATGAGAGGGGTTTCCTGCTCATCTGAGGCTGCTGGGCTGAAATTCCTAGACTGTAGCTTAAAACGCTACTGAGAGTTGAAATCCCTTTACCTAGACCTATTCCTTTACTTTGAAGGAGCAGGAAGAGCCCGCTAGTTTGTAAAGACAGAGCATTTCATCCTGGAGAAAGGCCAGTGCAGGGCAGCGCCCCTTGCGTGGATGGTAGAGATGGGTTCCAGTGCCTCCTGCGTGCACCTGCCTTCCACTGTCCCGGGACTTCACGGAAGCCCTTTGTACACCTGCTCTGCGTTTCTCGTGATTCGCGGTTTTCTCCGTTATTCTTCACCATAGAACCGTGACCACAAAATCGTCTCACAGAAAGCATTATCTCACGTGACACTTAAATCTCACTGTTTTCATTTCAACTCCTGGCTTCTTCAGTGGGAAGTTGTATAGAATTGTAGAGGGGCCTTGAAAATGATCGCGGCCAATTCTTCTGTCACAGCAAGCCCCTTCGATGGCCCCTTGCAGCACAGCTGTGTAACCTGTGGACTGTACAGTCTTTCCTTACATGGCCCTGGGTGTTGGCACATTCTGTTTTTGAACACTTGCTAATGTTAGAAAAGGTGTCTTGTTTTTGTTTTTGTTTTTTGGACAGACAGAGTTAGATAGTGAGAGAGACAGAGAGAAAGGCCTTCCTTCCCTTCCGTTCGTTCGCCCCTCAAATGGCCACTACGGCCAGCGTGCTGTGCCCATCTGCAGCCAGGAGCCAGGTGCCTCCTCCTGGTCTCCCATGCAGGTGCAGGGCCCAAGCCCTTGGGTCATCCTCCACTGCCTTCCCTGGCCGCAGCAGAGAGCTGGACTGGAAGAGGAGCAACCGGGACTAAAACCCGGGGTGCCGGTGCCGCAGGCGGAGGATTAGCCTAGTGAGCCACGGCGCCGGCTGGAAAAGGTGTCTTGTTACTGGTGCAAGTCCTGATACCCATGGCCTAATGCAAATTATTCCAAAAAAATGAAAATGCCTTCCATGTCGACCCCAGAAGTATTTCAAGACAATAATAACGGTCTCTGGACGTCACCGGTTCTTGCAATCCTCTTACAGCCGAGGAGGTCATTCATCTTATCTCTGCAAACACTGGAACAGTAAACTGGTCTATTTCAGGGGCTTGTTTTCATAAGATTTGATCTGAGGGTCTCAGGCTGAGGCCTTGGAACACTGACAGAAGTCATGAGCCCTTGACTTTCACACTAACATACAGAATCAGAGGGTCCAGGGATGTCCATTGGGCCATTCTTATTACTTTCCATGATATCCAGGAAAACCCAAATAGCTCCTCTCCCTGGGGGAAACTGAGGCACAAAGACAGGAGCTTGTGAATCCCCATGATGACCGGTGTCCGTTGAAGAGCATGCTTCACAAAGCCACCCTACCACTCGGTCTGTTTATGACCTTTGGCCCTTTTTCTGTGTGTTTCATCAGCTTGCACACATGTGCCCGGCAGCGCCTAGCCACGGGGCTGCTTGCTGACCAGAAGTTGCCCTGTGAGCACAAAGGAAAAGCTTCCTTAACTCAGTCCATCTTTCAGGAAAGGGCAGGTTGTTGGATCACTTATCAAACAGTATAAAATATGAAGTAGCAAGAAATGGATGGGTGGAATCTTGCCTGTCTAGCTTTCTCAGCAGATAACTATGAAGAAAAGATAGGCAACAGAGTGAGGATAGAGGGGAAAAAATGGCAAAAAGCATGATATAGTATCTTCCACTTTGTGTATGTTGAAGCTTTAGGCTGCTCCTTTGGAGTCTGCAGAGGCAGCATGGCGAGAGCAAGCCAGAGTGTAAGTCCTGGCTTTGCACTTAGAGTTGAGTGAACTTGAGTGAGATATTGGCCTGGAGGTGCATCAGTTTCCTTATCTGACAAATGAGGATGATGACGGTAGCACCTGCCTCCAAGAGTTGTGGTGAGAACAAGTGAATTTATACTAGAAAAGGCTTAGAACAGGACTTCGGTGGTAGGAAACACTAGGTAGACATTTGTTCTTATTCTTAATGATATGGATTGTTGCATAGTAAATTCTGAGGTGCCAGACTGTTGCCCTGTCCCTCGCAATGTCCCTTACTATAAAATAAAAGCTTTGGCATTCCAGTTGTAATTGAAAAGAATCGTGCCCTAGCCCTGCAGTGGTTGGTTTGTGATGGTCTTTCCCAGTCTGAAACTTTGCAGGTGTTACATGGGAAATGGAATGCCCAGGAGGTTGTGAATGCCTCTCACCACAAGTCCAGTCCTGGGAAGCTTAAAGAACAGCCCTGTTTAAAGTGAGAGGCACGTGTGATGTGCAGTCGATTCAAAAGACCACACTGGGCTCTTTCATTCTGCATGGCTTTGAACAGAGAGCCCTGTGTTAGGAGACGGTTTGAGGTACTTCCCAAGGAGCCTGACTCGATTCTGCCCCAGCTGCTTTCCTGTCCCCTGGAGGCCAACTCAGGTCTTCCACAGTCACAGTGGGGTCCCCTCTTGGCACTTCCGGGAGGTCATCCGGGATAAAAAGCAAGAGGAATTCTCCAAGGGCTAACCAGAATTCTGCTTTGTGTCACTTCTCATTCTGAATTGTTAGATATTTGCTTTGCAATGTAGCATATCCTTGCTCAGACTCTTAGTGTGAACCGACATGTGAGATTACCTAATCTGCTCCCTCTGGAAGTTTGGGCAAAGGTGACTTTTTCAAGGTCATACAACAGTCACTAAACAAGTATTCACAGGGAGCCACTCTGTGGTCTTCTGTGTTTGCGTGGGTGCCTCTGCAGGATCACAGTCTTGTCTCACTGTTTCCGATTTATTGTTCTGTCCCCGTGCCCAGTTGGCTCTCCTACATCCCTGGAGCCCCCAGTGATAAGCTGCTTTGCAGCTATGGGATGTCCTCCAACGTGGACATTGCATCTGAGTCACCTAAGAGGAAGAGTGACATATGACAAAGGTGGACCCAGGGCCAAGTTTATCTATCAGTGGTTGGTTTCTATCCTTCTTTATGACTTATCTTCATTTGAAACAAAAGGCTTATGGTGGTTTAAGTGAATACAGCTAATGCACTTTTAATCAAGTCAAATTAAGATTAGTTTAATGAATACAGTGCATAGGAGCATGATGTAGAGGAGAAAAGCGAGATGCAGGCGGGGGTGGGATCAGTGCATGGCACCCCTGCGCCACATGGCATTGAGAGTGGTGGGCTGGGGTGGGCTGCTGGCCTTGCTGTGTGAGCCCCCGAGGAGAGACCAATGCGAATGGCTGAGATGCCTGTTGGTCATCAGATGAGAGTAAAGCAGTTACTTGGGCAAGCTTTCTGAGACCAGGGGACCCCTGCGCACTTGCCTAGCAGAGATTGATACTGCTGTGAATACCGTCCAATGCAGTACGCCTCCCTTACGTGCAGTGGTTAGCTTTACTCAGCTGTTCTGATGACATTGTAAAATGCGATTTTATGCCATAACCATGTGTCAAAGTCACTTCTAGAAGAGCCACAGCTCTCTGGTGCAGGTGCACGCCTTTCTGCTGATCTAAAGTAACCTAAGAAGAGCATTTAAAGAAATGGAAGCAAAAACCAAAAAACCCAACTCCACAGCCTTTCTGATGAATATCCAGGAGGGATATATTTCTTTTGTAAATTTTTCAAGGAAGCTTTCTCTTTTTAAAAAAAAAAATCTATTTTCATTTTATTTGAAAGGCAGTTGGAAAGAAAGCATCCACTTTGCATCATTAGGGAGTGAATGTTATTTTCTAAGTGCCTACAACATCCAGGGTTGAGCTAGGCCAAAGGCAGGAGCCCAGAATTCCATGCGGGTGGCGGGAACCCAAGTACTTGAGCCATCACCTGCTGCCTTCCAGGATGCACGTTAGCAGGAAGCTGGATGGGAAGCAGAGGAGCCAGGTGTAGAACCGGGCATTCTGATATGGGATGCAGGGGTCTTAACCACTGCACCAGATACCACAGAAGGAATATTTCTTAGAGCCAGGCCTTTAATAAGAACTCAGTCAGGGTCGTGGTGGTATTCTCCAGCAAGAGTTTAAACAGCGGAAGTCCTGCATAGTTGCTATAGGGTAAATGTCTTACCTCTAAGGGTCCCTTGAGCAGAGGGATAGGATTACTATTTCCTCATTAAGCTGAAACCCAGTCACAACCATGCAGCCTCTGCCTGGAGATGTCCTGGGGATGGAGGGGGGGACACCATGGGGAAGATAAAAATTGTCTTCTAAAAGGCCTCCTGGCAGCGACCAACAGCAAGGACAGGCAGGTCCTGGTGAGCTCCTCCGTGGAGTAAGGCAGCAATGATTTTTGCCTTTTATACTGTTGCAGTCGGTACTGTCAATCATCCCCCAGCAAGGAAAAAAATCAAGTTTTTAGGAACCGGCAAAATGTCAAACAAATATAACTTGTAGCAAAGCCTTCACTAAAGTATGCATGAAAATATACTTCTGGGCAGTTCAATATAGGCGACGTCTCCAGTGTTTTAGAATAGTTGGCTCAATGCATTCTTTTCTGACAGCAGGACCACCATCATTATTACACATAATTTGAGTAAAATCTAGAAATGCGGTTTCATTTTTCCCCTTCCCCTTCCTTCCAGCCCAGACTCTAGTTTTCTTGTTTAACTTCCATGCTTTTCTCTAAGATGACCAACAGGCACCATGCCAGGAACAGCTGTGGCTGCTGCTCTTCTCAGAAGAGCATCCTCCGGGCTGTGTTTAACAGAAAAGAATATTCTGGCCCAGCGGGATATTTTTTCACCCCTTCTATCGTTTATCCTATCTGCAGTATTCAGTGCAGCAAATATCAGTGGTGCCAGGACCTAAATAGGAAGCAATGAGAGAGAAAAACCAGTGTGGAGGGGCTGGCACTGTGGCACAGTGGGTTAACGCCCTGGCCAGAAGCACCGGCACCCATATGGGCGCCGGTTCTAGTCCCGGCTGCTCCACTTTGATCCAGCTCTCTGTTATGGCCTGGGAAAGCAGTAGAAGATGGCCCAAGTGCTTGGGCCCCTGCACCTACATGGGAGACCCGGAAGAAGCTCCTGGCTCCTGGCTTCGGATCGGCGCAGTTCTGGCCGTTGCGGCCAATTGGGGAGTAAACCATTGGATGGAAGACCTCTCTCTCTCTCTCTCTCTCTCTCTCTCTGCCTCTCCTCTCTCTGTGTAACTCTGACTTTCAAATAAATAAGTAAATTAAAAAAAAAAAAAAGAAAAACTAGTGTGGAATGGAGACTCACAAATAGCTTTCAACCTAGATTGCACAGTTGTTAGGACCCTGCTCAGTAAGTGTGGGGTGTGGGGTGATAGAAGTCATAAGTATTGATAGGAGGGCAAATGATGCAACGAAATTTAAGATGATCCTGGGTTATTTCCTTTTACCCCAGCCTTTTCACTCTGTTCATTTCAATTAGCCCTGAGGTGCATCTTCCAAGTGCCAGGCCCTACATAGGGGGTGCGGGTACAGCAGAAGTCTAGTACAGGCCTTGCCCTCAAAGAGCTGCTTCTAGCGCGAGCCAGCAAAGCTTGCTAACAGTGTCTGCCTGAGACTGACGATGTGATCTGCCTCTGGCGTGTGTTGGTGCATCCTCTCCACAGCCCCATGCCTAGGAGGGGAGAGAGGAAACATTTCTCCAGGAAAGGCATTAGCGCAGAGACAGCGCCAGCTGGAAATTGGCAGGGTGCCCTCCGAAGGTTGGAGAAGTGATTTATTTTTCCAGCCTCACCACAGGAACCAGAGCCCTGGCAGATGCCTCCATGTGTTAGCAGCGGCCTATCCGAGTGAGATCATTATTAATTATTAGTCACTTTTGCATGTCTTTCTCAAAAACTGCAAAGGACTTGGGAAGCCCAGGCTCTCTTGAGTTGCAATCAATACTGAGTATACCTTGCATGGGCACCTGAGTGGCATGTAATTATAAAACAGTATTGATTCCTAGCAAAGGGGTTGAAAATGTACAAATCCGTCACATAAAAAATCAGCTAAATCTTCAAAAGTCTCAAATATTTTTTTCCCTCAAGAAAGAGACCAATGGTTGGAGTAAAAAACTTGAAATGTTAGCTAAATTAGGGCTATTTCCTGCCAGGAGCCAGTTCTGTACATATAATTATTTTATTCTCTGTACTGGCACTGATTTGTTTTGGTTGCATATTGGGAATGTCCCTGTTTTGGGTCTGTAATCCAAATATTTCAGTTGTTTCCTAAGATGAGGTTTTCTCCTCGTGTCTGTGATGTTTGTGTAAAATCGCAGGGCTAGGGCTGGACTTACCCTTTTTACCCCCACAGACCCCTGCCTTTCCCCTCATCTCTGTTGTACCATCAGAAGCCCCTTGGCCAGGACCTCCACCCACCTCCATGCCCCATAGTCCCCACATTCTTCCTGTTTATTTTGGCCTGTTGCCTGTTGCTACTTCTAAGTTGGCGCCCACTCCAGTCCCGTGAGGACGACTGAAAATCTGGATGCTCTTGAGTCCTCCTCCTTTGGCTGCATCGCCATCCTCTGCGGGGTTCACTGCCAGTCTTTGCTTATGTCACCAGTGCCCTGTCGCCCCATGCCTAGATCTGTGAAAAGTTCTTGAACCACTTTTCTGCTCTGAGTCTTGTCCCCTCCCATGGCTGCAAGGTGCAATTCTGATCACGTCCTATGACTGCATACAGCCCTTCCAGTGGCTCATCATTGCCTACCTGTATTCTAAGGTAGGCAAATAATTACTGATCTAGAAATGAGAGACATTGAGTGATCACTTTGACAGCACATATACTAGAAATGATAGGCACTGAATATAAAAAAAAATGTAGTTTATCACCCAGGAATCGGAAGCCACTGGAAGACAGCAGGTCCAGAGGATTGTATCCAGAGGTACAGGAGGAAGCATTTTGAAGGTCTGTGGTTGGTTCAGCTGGGCCTATGACAGAGAACTTTTGTATGGAAACTGTTCTCCTGGTTATGTGGAGCTAGCTTGTCCGTGTGATAGTCACGGTCCGTTCTATTCCAGGCACTGTGTGTTCCTCTGCCACACAGTGAAGACATGACGTGTTAAGAATGACAGAGAACAGGCCTCCTCTCAGGTTCTCTGTGAGGCTCATGTTTGAGGAAGGAGACATGCCAATGCCAGTACAGGCATCTGACATAAAAGACCTGCAATCCATCTCAGAAGGGGTGCTGACGGCATGTTGTACGGGCAACTGCTTTGTGACGTGTGACAGTCTTGCACAATGTAGGATGTCTGACGCCACTGGCCCCTTGTGCTAAGTGCCACTCATGTTCTCCAGCCATCGGGACAACTGGCAGATCCCCTCCCCTGCCCCACAGAGTTCCAAAGCCTTCCAAGACAGAGCAAGGATGCTATACCTACTTGAGAATCTGTAACTGCTTGGCTTTGTTCCAACTTCTCCTGAAACATTCTCCTTTCCTGAGAGCATGATGTAGAGGATAATGAGCAGCCACACCGTTTGTGATCTCCCTGTCATTCCTATTGCCTCTTCTGTAATGATGGAGCTCAGATACTGAAATTGCATTGCCTGGCTTTGAACTCCAGCTCCACCACTTATGATGGACTGGGTATGACCTTGAATGTGAGCATGACCTTGAGCAATTAATCTCTCAGTTTTCTTATATAAAATGGGGATCATAGTAATATCTACCTTAGAGGCTGTGGGGGATGATTAAATAAATACAATGTGTAAAGGTCCTATTAAAATGTTCACAGTCAGCAGCACATTAATTGTAGGAGGTGATGATAGTTCCCTGAGCTTAGAGGTCTTATTTGAGCAAGAAGTTAAAATTGACACCTAAAAAATGACCACTCCAGAAAGCACAGAGAAGCAGCAGAGTATACAAGAAAGACTAGTGTGACCAGTGTAGGAGTCAGTGAATTTTCTTGCAAAGTCAGCCATTATATACTGGGCAACATTGAATATGTCACATCACTTCTGATTTCTCAGTTCTGTACATATGAAACGTTGGGGTTGTACAGTGTCAAGATCGGATGGGGGCTGACCCTGTGGTGCAGTGGGTTAAAGCCACAGTATGCAGTGTTGGCATCCCACATGGGCACTGGTTCGAGTCCCAGCTGCTACACTTCTGATCCAGTTCTCTGCTTTGGCCTGGGAAAGCAGTAGACGATGCCACAAGTCCTTGGGCCCCTGAACCCACATGGGAGACCCGGAAGAAGCTCCTGGCTTCGGATCAGCTCAGCTCTGGCAGTTGCAGTCATTTGGGGAGTGAACCACAGATGGAAGACCTTTCTTTCTCTCTGGCTCTACCTCTCTCTGTAACTCTATCGTTCAAATAAATAAATATATAAAAATTTTAAAAAAAAGATTGGGTGGCATAAGCATTGCGAAGTGATTACCTTGTGATGCGTGATAAAGAGCCTTTATGCATTGGACTTTCCTACCTTGGTGTAAATAAAATACCCACCAGCCACTGGGACAAGGCGTTGAGCAGGAATTTCCTAGTAAGAGTCGACTTGCATGGCAAATGGCAAGTGTCCTGTGAGACCCTAAAGCGCTCTCAACCACCCTGCACCCATGCACCCAGGAGAGAGCATGCCCTGGTCAGTTAGGTCGCTGCCCTTAAGGGCTCACTGGAGGCAGCTCTCCCGGCTGGTTCCAACATCCGCTCCCGGGCCACTGCCTTCACTGTTGTCTGCTTGTTGTCCCCGCAGCAACAAAGGCGCGAGAAGGAGCTGCGCAAGCAGCAGGAGAGGGAGCAGCGCCGCCACTACGAGGAGCAGATGCGGCGGGAGGAGGAGCGGAGGCGCGCTGAGCACGAGCAGGTACGGCCGGGCCCGGGACTCCTGCAGCTGGCTTCCAGCGCTGGTCGCCTTCTCTATGTTCTCTTATGGCAGCTTGGGGTGTGGTTTAAGCGGGTTTGCTTTCTTTCTTTTTCTTTTCTTTTCTTTTCTTTTTTTTTTTTTTTTTTTTACTAAAGCAACTATCCTGAGCTATTCAAGAAGTCAAATGCACAACCTTGGCAACACATGGCTCCTTGAGCTTCGGTTCCTACCCAGGCCAGATTCCCCTGACAAACCTGGACCTTCTGACTCTCCCAACCAGGGGTGTCCAGTTCGAAGGTGGCACTGGAGCATAAGCAACGAGCCCGGCCTGCCACTTCCGTTGCTTGCAGCGGGCCTTTGTACTCACGTAGGCTCTGCGCTCTGTGGCTGTGAGTCATTGCTACAGGCCCCTCTGCTGGCGATTCGTCTCCCACAGCACAGCCCAACTCCGCACGCGGGTCTGTTACAAAGACAGCTCGCGAGGGCATCCAGCAGTTGTTTTATCCCTGCTGCTTGCATGGGAGCCTCTGTACTTTATGGCAGTGTTAATTCCAGGGAGTCCATAAAGGGAAGAACCTGTAATGAAAAGCCTTAAAATGGAGCTGGGTCTATTAAAACCAAGTGGTAACAATCAAGCAGTGAACCCGCTTGGGGAGCTGCTGCAGGCAGTGGGCTTGTGCCTTTGGCTGCATTGAAATGCTTCGCTTTGGTGTGGCACACTCTTCCTGTTGGGTGAGGGGGTGTCTGGGTGTTTTCCCCTCCTGCGTTCTATACTCGGCAGCTCTTGTCATCTTTGAAATTACCGGTTCTCTTTCTCTTTCTCTCTTTCTATTCCTCTGAATTCTCTGCTGCCCACCTCTCTCCAGGAATACATCAGGCGACAGTTAGAGGAGGAACAGAGACAGTTAGAGATCTTGCAGCAGCAGCTACTGCATGAACAAGCTCTCCTTCTGGTAATGGGAAAGCCAAGAGCCAGCTGGTGTGCTCTGTGTTCATCCTGTGTGTGTGTGTGTGTGTGTGTGTGCGCGCGCGCGTGCGTGTGCGCCTTCCTCACGTGCCAGTCCAAGGCATCCTCCAAGCCTCATGAACCTCAAAAATCCCATTAAACTTAATACATTTCCTGACCCAATTTGCTGAGGCTAATACATTTAATGCAGTTGTTAGGAATTTGTGATTGAGTCCACCTATTTATGATACTTTCGCAGGAATCCAACCTTGTGATAAGTTCAGACCACTTTTGAGACCAGTGTGTTTATTGCAGAGTCATTTCTAGGGCCATTTGCAACATGCTGGAGTACAATCGCGCAGAATGCACCTCTGGCTTAACGCACTTAGCTCTGCAGTCATATTTCATTTGCAGACTATTTGCTTTGCCCTTACAGTGGGAACATTTTGTGTTCCCTGCTCATGCGGCTTCCACTTGAAGTACTTTATTATTATTTCACTGCTTGCCAAGTGGGCTTCTTGGTGTATCTTTAAAAAAAAATACTAAACTATTTATTTAATGGCATTCTGATAGTTTTTAGCCCGAATATGAGCTTGCTGAGGGCTTTTGTTTGTCCCAGTCTTATTGAACAAAATATGGTCTCAGCATTGTCTTTGTTAGTTTTCTACTTGATTACACAGAGTTAGGTGGCCTGATTACATAATCAGAAGTGGATGGCTCCTTGGGTGTTGTATGCTGACCACCCAAATGTCCTCATCATGGCCGTTTGCCCGGGTATAAGTCACTTTGCAAGTAGAGGTGTTTGGTGTAGAGTGCCATTAAGGCAATAGTGTGTTCATGAAGCGACATTCTTGCACAGACATGAACACAGGCTGTAGCTGATGTTTACAGCACATCCTGACGTCCTCCTGTCCTTCTGTTGGTGTTAAGGCCCTTTGTAAGTTAGCCTAATTTTCCCTCCAGTGCATGCTTAACTGGTACTGGCCAAGAGTTTCCATGTGGTAATTTGGCCTCTCCCTGGCTCTTCTTGCCTTATCTGGACAGGAGTATAAGCGCAAACAGCTGGAAGAGCAGAGACAAGCAGAAAGGCTGCAGAGACAGCTAAAGCAGGAGAGGGACTACTTGGTTTCCCTTCAGCATCAGCGGCAGGAGCAGAGACCCGTGGAGAAGAAGCCACTGTACCATTACAAAGAAGGCATGAGTCCCAGTGAGAAGCCAGCATGGGCCAAGGAGGTAAGTGAGCAAGTGAAGCCAGGCCTGTTTGGCCAGGCCTTCGACTCCAGTGAGTTTGTCCGCTAGAAGGGGACTGCTTCCAAGGTGGAAAACAACCCGTCACTCACTTGGCTTTTGGAAGAACCATGATATTCTTTCTGTAGAGAAGTGACAAGGGACCTTACCACATTCGTGGTCCTTTTTGTGTGTCTCTTCAGAAGAATTTTCCTTCTCACAAGTCGAGGTGAATTTGTGGCATGAGGGTACCTCATGATCTGTCCTTGGGAGAGTGTGATTTGGGGTGTATGGAATTCTGCCCGTCCCTGGGCTCTGTGGCTGATCACAGTGTTGCTAACTCTGCCTGCGGTACCAGTGGACGTGCAGTAGACCTAAGACGCTCGGTTGTGATGCTTGCTTTCAGAATCAAAGGCCACGCGCATGTCTTTGGCACATACTTCCAAAGTGCTCATCCTTCATTGCTCAAGTAAGGGTGGGAGGAAGAAGGGTGATGACCAAATGGGTAGAGCAAACAAAATAACTGTAGCCAAGCCCAGCCCCCTTTCTGGGAGGCGCTGTGTCAGCTCCTGTACATACACCCTGGATTTCAGTTCTGTCATTATTTGGGATTTCCATCATTTTCCTGTGAGCATAGCTAGTCATTTAAAGGGATGTTTGGATTATTTTATATTTTTATCTAATATATTTATAGACATTTCTAGCTAGAGCTGTTTTCAAGTTATCTAGACTGCAAGATTGCCAGAACCAGATGTTTTACATGAAATCTGATTTTTATAAGAATGTTTCTTTGTTTTTCTATCGTATCTTACATATGTACAGAAAATGTTTGAAATGATATTCTCCTAGTGTTAATGAAGGTGGTCTATAGGAGGTAGAATTTTAAAAATTGACTGTTTCTTAAAAAATGCACTATATATATTTAATAATCGTATACTCTAGTGAAAATGACTTTTAAGACTTAAAAAAAGTAAATCTATAAAGAAAATGTTTTGGGTTTAAGGTCAAGAACATTGTTATCACTTTCCCCTATAATCTGTAAACATGATCCATATTTACCTGTGTCTGTAATAGCTGCCTCTTTCTCTTAGATCAATAATTCAATTTTGTAATCCTACTCCCAGGTACAGCAACGACCCCTTAGTAATCCATCTGTTCTTCCAGCTAAGCAGAATCACTATGCTGTTAAACAGCAGCTGACATGCTTCCTGGCTGGCAGAGATGTGCCGCCTTCCTCCACTGCTAAGCCATTGTCTAGCCATGCCAAGTTGAAACCTTCAGCTAAGCCCGACCCTCAGCTCCTGAGCGTGGCAGGTGTTCAGAAACCTGAAAAACTAGCCTCTGTGAAGGCCATGCCGGTAGCACCTGCAGGAATCAGTGATTCCAGATCAAGACTCCTGGGTGAGCGTCACTCGCGGAAGCAAGATGGGCCAGCTCGTCCTATTAGACCTGTTTTGGACGAACAACTGAAGCCCCAGGAAACGTCAAGGACCACAGTGAGATCCCCAAAGCGATCTCGCTCGCAAGGATGTAGCCCAACTCGAGAGTTAGGATCTAAGGTCATTTGTGTGTCCTCCCCCAACATCTCCAAAGTGACGAGCCCCCAGCTGGCCCTCACTGCAGCTAAGGAGGGCCTCAGAGACTCGCGTGGCCCGCAGGACAGGAGGGGCGTAAGTTCATGCGTCTCCACAAGTACCTCACCTCTTCTAAGAAGCGCTGCGTCACTAAGTGATCTCTGCGTGGTGCCTGACCACCCGGCCTTCAGTGGTGCCAGCCCCAGGCGTGAGTTTAGAAAAGGGGCGCCTGCGGATGCCGCTGGAGAGGACCACGACTCCTTGCAAAGCATCCCAGCCGTTCTTCTTTCCTCTGGGCTGCTCCCGCGTGCACACACACCCCCGAAAACGGGGGAAAGCCCGAAGCAGTGTCTGCTTCCCTCCTCCAGCCTCTGCCCAGCACGTTCCGATTGGAACTTGTCCACTTTGAATTCACTGATTTCTAGTTGCTATTTGTCCTCGTCACTCAATTTCCTGGCCTATCCTGTCTATTCAGAAGCAGTGCACAGCTCCCGAGCTTTCCGAAGCCCTGGCATCCCTGAGGGTAAATCTTTGCAGATGTCGTCCAAACAGTTTCCTAGACCACCTCCTCTGCCTCCTGGCCAGGCTCCTAGCGGTAACAGAAACGGAGCCGTTGGGCATGCAAACGACATGGCTGTGTCATCAAGCACTCCTGATGTGAGGGTCCCCGGCCACCATAAGTGTGGGCTGCCTCTGGTGGGTGACGTCTTGCGAGGTTCCTGGCTTCCTAGCAGCTGGCACTCCTTCTTTGAGCTTCATGCACTTCTACACATACGTGGGAGCCTTCTTTCACATTACATCCTCTCCTCCTGGGTGTGGTTAACAGAATCCAGCTGTGAACTAACCATCAGTGCACTCATGAAATGATTCCTAAGCCTTCGAGCGGGCGGTCATGTTTGAGAAGACAGATGAAACATGTAGATGGTAGGAGGAGTGGCAGTGCTATCTTTGGGATTGGAGCAATTGGTGTGCTAATAAGAACAAATAATTGTCTGCCTCGGTTTGATTCATCATTTTTAACACCCACTTATTAAAACAGGAACAAAAATGAATGTGAGGATCCTTATCTTCTTGTCTTTCAGTGCTTCTCATCAGCAATGTATGAACTGTTCCTCTTCTGAACCACTGTTTACAGATCTCTTAAACCAGGGAGGGTGAGGGGGCTCAGAGCAGCCAAATAGTAACATGTTTCAAGACTTTAGGTAGGAATAGAATTCCTAGCTTATCAGTCTCTTAGCTAGCAACTGCTAAGCTGGGTTAAACTCTGCTGGTAGAATAAAAAGGTACCATTTTCTTTTTTCAAATGTATCCTCATCGGGATGTAAGCTTGAAAATATCCTCCCCAGGGAAGAGTGGGCAGCCTGTGTCACTGTGTCCTGTGATGCAGGGTCAGGATTTTCTGCCCCAGATGCCATGGAAGATACCACCCAGCTGTCTCCCTACCCCTTGCAACGTCTTCTGGAAGCTGCCCCACCACCTGTTTTCTAACTCCGCGCTCTACCGTCTTGTCAAGATGGGGCTTTTCCCCCCTTCTTTCATTACTTTCCCAACCATTTCTCTCCCTCACGCCAAACCGGCAGTTTTTCATCAGCGAAGTGATGTTACGCTTCATCCTCTGCGTTTTGATTTCTTCATTTTGTAAACCAGAAGTGATCGTGGCGTTTCTCATTATCTTTCTCATTAATATTTGTTGGGTGCAGTAAAGACAAATGGCAATGCTCAGTCATTTGCAAATCTTGTTCAAGGCTTCCCTCCCTCCTTTTCCTGCATGTTTTTCTTCTGTCCTGAAAGTCACATTGGCTTGACTTTTCCAGGTTTCAGCTGGAAAGGAACAATAGTGTCTGCATTAAAAGGACAGACTCTGCTGCTCTTTATGTCTGCCATCTCTGGATTGGAATGGAAGTCAGATTTGCTTTGTAAAGGACCGATGGAATTTGAAAGTCCTTTTTCCCCCTCACTTTTTAAATGCTGGAAGTTCCTTTTTTTCTTTCCCCTATTACTCAAAATGGCATGTGATTATCAGGGCCTGGCATTAACTTTGTGGCCACCCCCTACTAACCTCCCACATACTTAAAAATTGTTTTGCACCAACATGCAGTAGTGACAGGATGCTCTAATGCCCTGTTTACACGAGTGTTGCATGAGACTGTGTTTTGATTTCTGTGACACCCCATCCTGTTCTCTGATGCATACTCGTCATCTGGCCATAGTTCTAAACTATGATGATCTGTTCAGGGCCACAATACTTCTTTGTTTCCCATCAGCCTTTTGGATTCTAAAACCCTACGAATAAAGACTTCTCTGCTTGGATTTTTTTTTTAAAGATTTATTTATTTGCTTGAAAGGCAGAGTTACAGTGTCGGGAGGTGGGGGGTGGGAAAGATCTTCCATCTGCTGGTTCACTCCCCTAATGACCACAATGGCTGGAGCTGGGCCAATCGGAAGCCAGTAGCACCCACGTGGGTGCAGGGACCCAAGCACTTGGGCCATTTTCCACTGCTTTCCCAGGTGTGTTAGCAGGGAGCTGGATCAGAATTAGAGCAGCCAGGACTTGAACTGTTGCCCATATTGGATTCCAGCACTGTAGGTGGTGGCTTTACCCACAATGCCACTGCACTTGTCCTTCCACAGTGTTCTACAAGTGAACTGTTTTTTTATATGAGCTACTTTATATTTGAGATTCCCAGATTATCTTTTCTTTAAAGCTCTGTTCCCATCTCTCCTCATTTTCTACTTGTTTTGCTTACGTTTTAACATAGAGAGACCTGGATGGAAACAGGAAGGAGTGTGCTTGAGGTCAAGTTCTTTGACTATGTGGCCTGGGGAAAGTTGTCTCACTTTGCCGAGATGCAGCTTGTCATCTGTACTTCCTGCCTCACAATTAGGAGGACCGGGGGCAATAATGTATTGCAATGCATGTGACATTTAAACTGTGAGCACTGGACAAATGTAAATGAAATACACATATAATATTCAGCATATTCATTTTTGTTCCCAAGGCCATTATAGCTTATAGTGAGCATTCTGCCTCTGTTGTTTGTTTCTTTCATTTTTAAAAGATTTACTTGTTTATTTGAAAGTCAGTGCTACAGAGAAGGAGGGATGAGAGAGAGGTCTTCCATCTGCTGGTCTACTCCCCAGATGGCCGAAATGGCCAGGGTTGGGCCAAACCAAAGCCAGGAGCTTCATCCAGGTTTCCCACGTGGGTGGGAGGGGTCCAAACACTTGGGCAGTTTTCCACAGCTGTTCCTATGTCATTAGCAGGGAGCTAGATTGGAAGTGGAGCTGCTGACACATGAACCAGCCCCCATATTGGATGCTGGCACCGCAGGTGGTAACTTTACCTGCTTCGCCACAATACAAGCCCTGCCTCTGTTCTTTCTGACTTGGATTTCACATTAAGCAGTTCATGTTCATCTCCCATGTCCTCATCTATCTCTCCCCAGTGATAGCCAAGCACTTCTTCATTTCCCATCTCAGCTTGCTAATAATTTGTTCCATTACTTTTAAAATGTGTGCTCTTGGGAATCTATATTTTTTCCAGGAGTACTGATTAGGAAAGGATCTTGGAAAAAGTGTCCGGGCCCTGGCTTCACACAGATCACCTTCTAAACATTCTGTATGAACAAGAGTCTCTTTTGTGCTCAAAGGTACCCCTGAGAGCCAGTGTCCCCCATCTTGCTCAATAACCATCTGCCCATGCAATTCTACCAAGACTAAATGACTCAACTCTTCATGTGCCCAGCGAGTACAGGGTAAAGCAACTAATGAGCACTTAGAAGTTACTTATTGACTATTTCCTTTTCTCCAGAATTTTCAGTGAAACAAAAATCAAACTATGTTCAATTTGGAAGAAAAACAGGAATTCCCACATGATTATGTCTAGCTCACCACATACTAGCCATTCAGTGAGGCCTTCTCAGGCCTACAAAGACCAACATCCTATAAAAGATTATTGGGATGCACTCATATAGTATATAAGAGTGTTCTTCAAAATGTTCATGGAAACTGAAGTTAAAAGATTATTTTGATGCAAAAAATTTGAAACCCTTGCATATGTGTTCTATAAAAAGTTCATGGAAAATGTATTATAAAAACTGCATGGGTTTCAAACTTTTTTGCACCCTCTCCCAAAAAAAACCTTGCTTTTAATTCCATTTTCCATCATCTTTCTGAAGCACCCTCATACTTTTCTGTCACCAGTTCTGAAAATACTTCGATAATTTTGTTTTGAAATTCTTTCTCAGTAGCTACTCATCACTGTGAAGTGAGACGTTGTAACCTACATATTGTTTTCAAGTGTACCAAACAGTTTGACAGTTGATGTTGAGAAAGTGTTTGCCCTTATACATGTTTAAACATTCTTATCTACTTCAAATTTCTTTTGGAAATCTTGCAGTCAACAAAATTATTTTTAGATCTCCTAGATTTGCTGTAGCCTTTATCCATCTCCGAGTCCCCCAACAGGACTCCTGTACTGCCCAGTGGATGATGCAACCTCACCTGGACTTTTATTTCTGAAACAGTTATTTTCATTTTTAATTTCTCCATATAATGCTATAGGAAATAGGATAGCATTTTTGAAGGGGTGATCTAAACCTCTACAAAGTTATTTTAGTTTTCATGTTTAAAGGAGCCTTCTAATAAGAAAAAAAATGTTTTTGTAGCGAAATTGATCAATCTCTGCCATTCTTGTCCTCTGGATTCACTGATAATTCCTTCAACTCTGAAATCCTGTATCTTTTGTTCTCACTCTCAGATCTCTCCTGTTCAGTTAGTAGACCTAAGTTGTGACTCGGCACGGGACAGACCTCTGTCTGGTATCACAATAATCGGAAGGGATCACTCTGCCATGCACTATCCAGCTTTCCCTGTGTAGCGCCACATCTGTGTTTGGTTTGACATTTCTGCTCACTAGTTAAGATGACCCTTTGGTGAAAAAGCACTTGGGCAGTATTATCTTCCTAGGGTTTAATACAAGATTTTCTTGAGACAAAATATGTAGCCGGGTACTTCATTGTTACAACCTTTTCATAGAATTTTTTTTGATTTCTTTTTCATTTGAAAGAGACAGAGTTAGGTCTTCCTTTCGCTGGTTCACTCCCCATTTGCCTCCAACAGCCAGCTCGGCCAGGCCAAAACCAGGAGCTGAGAATTCAATCCAGGTCTCCCACGTTGGTGGCAGGGACCCGGGAATTTGAGCCGTCACCTGCTGTCTCCCAGGGAATACGTTAGCAGGAAGTTGGAACTGAAAATAGATTGAGGACTCCAGGCAAACCCAGGCACTCTAGTGTGGGGTGTGGTCATCCCAAGTTTGTGTCTCAACCACTGTCCCAGACTCCCACCCCAGATTTTCAGATTTCTTCAAACAAACTCCAATCCAGGAAATTTCAACTTTGCACCCATCTGGAAATAATTTGCAAAATATATCAAACATTTATACTGTGTATTTTAAAATGCTGTAGACTGAAGCATACTAGTGGTAGGACTTAGTATGTAAACTGTTAGAAAGCACACACCATTTTGTGAGTATAGATGAGTAACATATATAGATGACTAACCAAACCTGTTCACTGCCTGTGAAAATCGGCACTCTGCATTCTGTCTGGTTCATTTCCAACGCTAGCTTTAGGGACCTGTGTGGCCTGTGGTCCTCTTAGCCAGGGATACTGGCCTGATGGGAACCTTGTTGCTGTGAGTTGAAAATAGAATTCTTTATTTCGAAAATGGTTTCTTTGTTCCAGATGGAGTCTTTGGAGCAGACTTTTCTACTGTTCGTTTCAGGGTGCTGTTTCAATGTGTATTAAAACAATGTGTATCAAATCAATAATAATTACAAGTATTCCCCACTTTGAGTATACAAGGCTCTTCAAAAAGTTCGTTGGAAATGCATATGATGAAAAAAAATGCGTGGATTTAAAAATTGGCATCAAAATGAACTTTTAATACCATTTTCCATGACCTTTTTGAAGTACCCTTGTATTTGGTTCTTGAATTTGGGATGATATGTGGCTAGAATTTAGATAGCCAGCTATCTTTATAATGATGTGTCTGAGTCTCATGGGTTCTTGATTTCAAAGAGAAATGGTTTGGATAGTGGGAGTTCGGATAGTGTAGGGTACTTGAACATGTGAGTGATCTATTCAGCATATTCCCTGGAAATAAGAAAACTGCTTTTTTAACAATTTCAGTGGTTTAAAATGTTCACTTTCTTTCAAAGAGCTTGGCATTTGGAAAGCAGTCTGTGGCATGCTTTGGGCTCAATTTATTGCTGTCTTGATGGGACTTCTTCTTTGTGGTCTTATCTCAAAGTTGGCTTTGTTCTTTTGCTCAATGCAGTGGCCAAAGTATTGCTGATGAAATACTTTGCATACATGCATACACACAGCAGTAAACATGTGCCTGCTTATTTTTTCTGCCTTTTTGCTGCTACTCTTACTTGGTTTGTGGTGAGCTTCTGGGACATGGAATTTCAAAACCTAAGTCAACTGGATGCCAATTGTACGTACCCTGCACAGCCATGGTGGGAAAGATGATCATATTACCCCTCCATAGAGGCAAGAGGGCTATTTTCGATTCTGGAGCTTCTTTTACCATGTTAAAATATTTTGGACCAACATGACAGCTTTAAAACAGCCTGGTTCTATATATGAGAATGAGTCTGCCTCTAGGAAGATTCAAAATGGGGTGGAGGGATGAAAAAGATTAGCTCTTCTGGATTTGTATTTCAAATCAGCCAGGAAGATTCATAACCACTACATAAAATATGCAGACAAGAATATTGAGTCCCTTACACATGGCTCTTTCAACATACAGTAAGAGGTCACTCTGAAGGTTCTTCTGTGTAGGGAGGACAGCACTATTGCCCTGGGGTTTGGGGAGCACAATGTCCATTTGACCCAAAAGAGAGGGCAGGATCAGATGGAGCTGAAGAAAATTCCTAGACCTTTTTGAGTTGTCTAAGATCATAACAGAATATTGTGCCGTGTACATCTTGTCTATCAAAATTTCCCTCTGAGCTAGGCCTTAGCAGCAGGGTGTCTGATGTAAATAAGACCCCAAGAGTCACCCCCACCTGTTAACAAAGGGCACTCACTGGTAACTGAGCCTTCCCTATGAAGTGCTTGGGATATGTTATCTGGTGTGGGCTGAGAGACTGAAAGAAGGGGAATGACAAGGACTGGGAGAGGAAAGGATTGGAGGGCTGGGGAAGGAGGGCTGCAAGAATGAACAGCACATAAGGATAGGTAGGGCAGGAGGGAGTAGGGGTGGGTAGGCAGTGGAGTCCAAGCTGATGCGGAAAGAATAAGGAAGAGCCATGTATTTTTTTTGGGGGGGGGGGATGCAGAGAGAGATGAAAAGATAGAGCCCTAAAGAGAGAAAGGAAAATGATAGAGAAAGTTAGCTTAAGACAGGCCTTGCTCATTAAGCAGGCAGCCTAGCACACCCACTTGCCTACCTTCAGGGCCCGGGAAGGAATCGGGGCTCACACACTCAAGTTCATCCTTCTCAGTCCTCCCCAGTGCACTTCCCCTCCATGTCCCTTGAGTCAACCTAAAGCCATTTTCTTCTTTCCCCAAGCAAATTCAATGCCTACTACAGTTGCCCTGGATTAACTAAGGTGCCAGTTGACTCCCTCACTGACCACAAAGCTCTGTGGTCAATCTGCCAGGTGATATTCCAGTCAATGGAAGATAGCACCTCTTAAGCAGATCCCAAATTCTCTGCCAACTGAAATAACTCAGGATGATGGGTAATGGAAGAGTGACAGCTGGGGTGTTCTGCATTTTTGTTGTTGTTATTGCCAGTGTTGGCTCCTTTAGGAAAGAGCTGTTTGCAAATTATTGATGCAGAGCAGAAAATGAGATATTTGACTCTGACCAAAGGGACACAAAAATGGCTGTGCAGGTGACTACAGAAAGTGTTTTTTAGAAAATAAATCAACTCCTATCCATTGAGGCTGTCTGTTCTTTTGACTTCCAGGTAGAAGAACGGTCAAGGCTTAACCGGCAGAGTTCACCTGCCATGCCTCACAAGGTTGCCAACAGAATATCTGACCCCAACCTGCCCCCAAGGTCGGAATCCTTCAGCATTAGTGGGGTTCAGCCTGCTCGGACACCCCCCATGCTTAGACCAGTGGATCCCCAGGTATAATCCCTTTAATTCACTTGGCAATAAGAGTATACAATAAATGCTATTAATATCCCAGAGAATGGTAACATGGATTCTGGCATAGGAACAATGAAATTATGACTCTTGATACAGAATTTACATAGAAGGCCCCAGTGAATTTTAGGGGTTAAAGAAAGAGTAAGAAAGAAAAGAGCATCACACGTAAGCTTTGAGTCAACCCCAAAATGACTTCTTGGTAAACTGGCCTTTCTGAGAGCCATGGAAGCTTCTGCAGGATGAGGACAAGCATCCTTTTAGGTATGAGTACCAGACTCAAATTCCTGGAGATTTTGGCGGCATACTGTATACGTACATATATAAGCTTTTGTTCCTTGGGGTCCTGGCATGAGCCTGAAATGAGAAAAATTCAATGGACTTGGTTAAGCACAATTGTCTTTTGAGCCAGTGCTTCTCAAAGTGTGGTCACACAGAGCAGCAACAGCAGCAGCCAGAAATTTGGTAGGAAGACTGATTGAACACCATCTACACGCCAAACCCTGAGCCGGACTCAGAGATCCAGTGATGAGCATTGTAGATGCAGGTCCAGTCTTCAAGGAGCTTACGTTCCCCACAGCAGAGGAGACAAGCTTCAAGCAGGACTAACCAAATGTGGGCAGTGCTAGGGCAAAACGGGTACTTTGGACTCTGGGTCTTGCTGATTTGTCTCAAATGGCCACAGTTTCCCTAAAAGACTATGTGTCTTCCCTACATGGACAGTCTCACCACGTGTCCAATTGTGGGGCTTATGGCTCTACAAGAAATTTCCTGGTATCAGGAGATATATAATCCCCCAGATGGTAAGCACCAGTACAACGGAAACCAGGATTTTATAGAGGTTAGTCCTATAGGCCACCAGTGTAGAATGCTAGGTCCCATTTTAGCCTCCAGCACATATTAGCTGTAAAAACTAGGGTATCTTAGGTTGCTTTTGTGTGTACAGTGTGGGAAATGGTTGTGTCCACCTCGTGGTGGACTCAGTGAATCCCTAACAAGTGAGATCTTTGGAGCAGTTCTCATTTTACGGAGCAAGAGCACTCTCTAAAGCCAAGTTAAGGATTTTAAAGGAGGAAGTTTGTAATATTGGAAGGGAAGTGCTTGTAAAAGATATTGTGTTCTTGGTACATGAATGGGCACCAAATATAGTTCTTGTTATTATCATCACACTGTTCTACCAAGTTCTTGGCGGTCCAAGTAAGCGATTTAACTTGTTGCGGGGACCCCAGTTCAGCCCTACCTGTCACTCTAGACAGAAAATTCTGAAGAACTGTTAAAAGCATACTTGTGGTCAGCTGTGATAGAATCTCTCCAGTCCACTTCTTGTGCCCTAGAACTTTCTCTTCCCTTCACCTGATAAAGGTGGTACTGGCTGTTTTTGTTTTTGTTTTTTTTTTTTTTCCTCCTAATAATCCTTCTTCTCTAATGTTGGCTTGTGCTTAGATCCCTCATCTGGTAGCTGTGAAATCCCAGGGACCTGCTTTGACCGCCTCCCAGTCAGTGCATGAGCAGCCCACCAAGGGCCTGTCTGGGTTTCAGGAGGCTCTGAGCGTGACCTCTCACCGCGTGGAGATGCCGCGCCAGAACTCGGATCCCACCTCTGAAAACCCGCCTCTCCCGACGCGAATCGAAAAGTTTGACCGAAGTTCTTGGTTACGACAGGAGGAAGACATTCCACCAAAGGTAACAGTAGGGACGTTTTTCGCATCACCATCACCATTGCCATCACCGTTGTCATCACTGACCACTCTTGTGGTCACTGCGCCAGGCCTTTTGCAGCCGTGGAGAAGGTAAAGATGCCAAAGCACCTTTACTTCTCATGTTTGTCTTGGTGCCCCTTTATTCCTACACTAAAATTTGCATTGTCAGCTTTTCTACCATCATTTTCCCTATAACTAAATCTTGGGGAGGCTGAATGACTACTAAGTATATATTCTGTGTTTAGCACCAGAACTCTCAACACTAAGCATTTCAAACTTATTATCTACAGCAAGAAGTAGAATAATGGATTTTTTATGGATGACTTAATCTATGTCTGGGCAAATTGAAAACTTCCAGATAAAAGATAGAAAATCTATTTCTATTTTGATCAGAAAATCAGATTTCAGAGAGTCAGAAGATAGTGTTATTCTTAGGATATTTTAGTTGACCCCATTGAAGGAAAGCTCCTTGTAGGCCAGGTTGTAATTTAATTCCAGTCTTAATCAGTTATTGTGGATAAAATTTCAGGGTCAAATGATCAGCCATCCCACTGGATAGAACATTCTTGAGTTTGGGTCTTTTTTTTTGCTGTTGTTCTGAGATGTCCTAGCATGTGTCTGGGCACCTGGCTACAGACAGTCTGGAAGTATTTCAAAATACCAGAGACATGTTTACACTGGATTCTTCCTGGCTTAGCAATCTCCCTTCTCATTAGCTCAGCATAAAGGCTGTGACAAATGGGATGTTCTGTGATTTCCAGAAGGCAATGCCATTGTTGATTCCAGAAAAAAGTTTTTGATGGCTTAATTAGTATTTTTCTTTATACTCTTCTCAGGAAGGTATTGTAACAGGAGTTCCATTATTTGAAAATGAAAGCCACTAATAGCTTGTCTTATTAATATTTTCTTCCTATAGAAGCAGAAATGCCATCAGAAGAGATTATTAGGGAGCAAAGTTCAACAGGGAGAGTAAGGTAGGCAGAGGAGCAGACACCATGCTCGAACTGAAATGGGAAGTCATTAGTCTACTTTCTGAAAACAGGCAGGCATATATTGGTAGAGCAGGGAGAAAATTTTAGATCAAATGTAAGATTTAGGTTTTAATAATTCATGAGACTCTTTCTTCCCAACTATTTGTTTACAAAAATAAAAAGGAAAAATAGAAGTGGTAATATTTAATTAGAATCGGTGGTAGAACTCATTTGGTCATTTTTGCTTCACTGACTCATCTTTACATTAAAATGAATTATAATAAAAATTTTTCAAAGTAGACAAAGGATGGCACTTAACACTGGAGATAATTTGCTGTGCTGAAATTCATCATATGATTCTTTTAAAAGAATAGACAGTTTTGGCACAGTTATAATGTTTGATTTTATTAAAAAGTCTGTATATTTTCTAAAATGAGGCTTATTGAATTCTACTTAAGGCTCTTGCCAGATAAGCTAAAATAGATTCCTACTGCACTTCACAAACAAATTGTTACCCCCATAATCTTTTTGAAACCCTTCCAGTTTTTTTAGCGTTAGTCTTGAATTAATCTTGAATCCTGAATCCTATTTGGGACTGTGCTTACTAATTGACCTTCCACTGCATAGGTGATTTGAAGTTCGGATTTTAATTACTAATTTCAGGTTAACTAGGAGGTAGAAACATTCACAATCTACTGTGGTATGTTCCCTGAAGTTCTAAGCTGACATCCTAGTTTCACTCTAGATTTTTGCCATTTCTTTATCTGCTTACTAGTTGTTATATGAGCTAAAAATGGAAGTTGGCTTGAGCTGGGTGGCTACTATCAGATCCAATGAATTAAGAGCACCCTAACGAAATTCCTGGTGTCTACCACTGTTGCCCAAACAAAAGAGGCCAATTATTTTTAGCCCAGTGAATCCAAATTTTACCGTAGTCTGTGTTTACGGTATTTTTAAGACTGAGAATGTCCCTTTCTCTGGTTGTTGATTGTGTCTTACTGCCTTTTGCTAGCAGACTCTTACTTGGTTTTGTTTAGGGAGTTAAACATTTCTGTGAAAAATACAAGACATTCCTCCTGCCTCGCCCCATTTCAGATAGTTTCTGAACTTCCTTGGAAATCGTTGAAAAGGGTAAGATTTTCAGAGACCAGCCTGTAGAAACTACTTTGTGGGAAATATTTCTGAGTTCTGGTTTTCTTCCAGGTGCCTCAAAGAACTACTTCTATATCCCCAGCGTTAGCCAGAAAGAATTCTCCTGGGAATGGTAGTGCTCTGGGACCCAGACTAGGATCTCAGCCCATCAGAGCAAGGTAAGGGAAGGAATGTGGTGACAGTGAAGGAAAAAGCCCACTCACTGTTGCCATCACTGCTTTCCTTAAAAATGGCTGTGTTCTTTTCACTGAAAGGCAGGTTGACTTGCCACCTGGACTGTGTATTTTGATGGGCCAGATACGTGCCTTTTATTTCTTCAAAAACTTTTCACACAAATCACCATACCACTGTGTGTGTGGAGGTGGGGGTGCTCAGGAATGAATGAATGAAGCAACCCAGAAACCAGTGCAGTGTACCTTAATAGTTTTTAAAATCTGGGAGTAAAATTGCAAATACAAGTCTGGGTGTAATATCTCAAACCGATAATTATTTCAGAGGCCATGTTATGGAATCAAGAGGGAAAAAAATGGCCTATTTTGAATTGATTTTCAATATCCGGTCAAGAAGTATGCTCTACGAACCACTGAGACTTCACAAGTATTTGCTAAGGAGATAATGACCAACTGCAGAGCTTAAAATTACAGAAGAACCAGCTTTGGAGAGGAAACCACCTTATTGGTCACTGAAATAGGAGGGCATTTGAAAGATGTTATTTTAGTGCAAAAAAACTTTTGAAATTCATGCATAGTTTTTTCACATTAAGAATTTTCCAAGAACTTTTTTAAAGTTATTTATATTATTATTATTAATTTGAAAGGCAGAGTTACAGAGAGAGGAGGAGACACAGAGAGGTCTTCCATCTACTGGTTCATCCCTGAGGCCAGGGCTGGGCCAGCCCAAAGCCAGAAACCCAGGCTTCTTCTGAGTCTCCTATATGGATCCTAGGGACAAGCACTTGGGCTATCTTCTGCTGCCTTCCTAGGCACATTAGCAGGGAGCTGGATTGGAAGTGGAGAAGCTGGGACTCAAACTGGTGCCCATATGGTATGCCTGCATCACAGGCAGAGGCTTAACCTGCTACACAACAATGCTGACCCCATCTGTGAACTTCCTGAAGACCCTTCATATAGCTTCCACTGTTGTTTTTCTGAATTTTCCATCGATAATGTATGTTTCTACAGTTTGGAAGTTGCTCCCACTTCTACTGGTTGCTGTTGAGGACTCAAAACTGGGAGGAAACAAGATCTCTACAGTCTCCCAGTGGATTTTTATGTGGCAACAGATGCTATTTGTTGCTGTAGTTCATCAAGCTTCCCTCAGATTTTTCATGATGAATACATCCCGTTTTAGGATTAGCAGAAATAGCAAATGGCCTCTGCCGAGGCTATAAAAAGGATGTGAGCTTGGGCAGGCTGTTTTCTTTTCCTTCATTGTGTTCATAATAAGACAAGGACCCCCCTTTCTAGTACAAGAAAGACTGCAAATGAAGCTTATGATTATTTGTACATCTCTTTAAAATGTGGAATGCTTTTGATCATAAAGCTTTCATTTTCTTTTTGACATGGAAAGCCTTGGGAAGAGGTCAGTCCATAAATAATATGCAACTATACTAAGAACACGAGTTCCTTTAGGGCAAAGATGCCGGTCCATTCCGAGTGGAACTACCAAAGGCAGGAGGCTCTGAATGAGCCATTTTTCCCCAATGACTTGTCAGACTCACACTGAGCTGGTGTTGCTAAGCTGTTCTAGGCCTGGAACGTGCTGTGACCAGGCAGCCAGAGGAAGGACAGCATCGGATTGCCTGAACTTTATCAGTCCTCCTCTTAGGCGGCAGTAAGTCCCCAATTATCAGTGCTTTTTGCTCCTTTGAACCCTGCCCTCGGGGCTCTGTTCATTGGATCACTTGCTCAGTATTTTAGTGGCTTTAGATCAAGCATTATTTCAAACTTACTTTTTTTTCCTGTCAACCAAAAAAGAGCGAGCTACCATTATGCAGTCAGACAAAAAGCAGCTTTTTGTTCCTTCTTAAGTGCTAATTTAATGGCATTGAAGCCTAAAATAACTGGTATTTGATGGTCAGTGGTTTACAAAGTATGAGTATGGTATTTAAATGCCATACCTTGCCCAAAGAACGCAGACTTTGTGGGAGACGGCTAACATTTTTCTACTTCAGAGGTAGAGAAGAAGTGAGCGAAAAGATCTTAATGATTTCGGTACAGAGAATCCCCATCTTGTAGGTGGGACACTCCTTCAGCACACCTGCTTCTTGTCTGGCGTGACCCACACTTAAGTCATAAATCAGAGTTTACAGCTCTAATGGGATTGCCGTGTTAAAGCCTCAAGATCTAGTTTATTTCCTGTGATAAGGGTAGCTTTTGTTCACCTAATTAGCCCACCCAGTACTTAGTGGCCTGAAATATAACTGCTGCTTGCATTTCAGGATTCTGGGAGGCCGCTAAGAAGTCCATCTGCTGATCTTGCCAGGGTTTGCTCGTGCAGCTGCTGGGTCCCCTATACCTCTTGTTCCATCCTCAGGGTCTTTCACGCGGGGCTTCCTCCTCCTTTGGTGATGTCAGGAAAGCATTTTAAGAGGAAAACATGTCCCATGGCCACTGCAAGTCGAATGCTCAACCCCTGAGTCCATTGGAAGGGAGCTATGCAGGGCGTGGGCACTACGCGATGCGAGTTGGCTAGGGGCCATCGCTGTGACGCACAGCCTCCCCTACTCTTCTGGGTCTCATGAAGTCCTTTTTGTACCATTTGTCAGACAAGCAGCCATTCACAAAGCTCTTAAGAAAAGGGCTGCTTTTAAATAAGTCACACTTCACCATGCTTCTGGGCTATACTTCTGTACTTGGTCAATGTTCTCTTTCTTCCCTCCTTTTCTTTGAAATAGTTCTCAAGGGCGTCTAGAAAATTAACAAAGTCGGAATGGGTTGCAAACAAAATTACATAACTAATGAGGGACAGATTCAGGAAGTTTCATTATTTTTAATTCATTTGCTGAAGTCAGCAGATAAACATGAAAGGCCCACTAAATGCAGAACTGCACGTGACTGGGAGCCAGTGACTGCAACCCAGGCTGCCCGACTCCAAGGCCCATGAGTCATACTAGACCTGCTAGTCCTTAGGGCTGAAGGGCCAATATTCTTTTTCCTGTCTCACTGTTTTACTTTTGGGAGAATATATCAATTAAGGTGGAGCCTCTTTTCCCCTTTTGTGGCACATGAGGGATCCCAAATTTAAGATAATAGCATCTCAACATGGAAGGAATTTGGGTATCCAACTCACTACTTGGAGAACTATCAAGAAGAAGTTCCAGCTATGTGCATTATATGTGAAAACTAAATTGTTGTTGTGCTAAGTCAATAATAATAAAAAAAAGATCCAGAGCCTCGTGGATAAAAAACTCAGTTTTTCCTTTTTGCATTAGTACTCACAATGCTAGATAAATGCAGAATGTATGATTTCTTTTTTTGAAAGTTTGGGAAACATTATTTAAATGCATAAGCTCTTGAGAAGACTCCAGGTCAAATGTGTGGCATGCAAGCATGTTCCTGTAACATGAGGAAAAAAGCAAAGCTTTGCTGGTGTGAATACTTATCCTTTTCCCCAACAAAACTGATAAGTTCCTCTTCTGTCTACACATACCACACCAAACCAAGAAGAGCCCCATCGCCAGTTGTTTGTAAATACATGCAGCATTGAGCACGCACAGCTGTGCAGCATCAGCTGGTCAAGAACGTGTTACAGAGCCACCCCTGCAGTGCCCTGCCTTCTGCTGGGCTCAGGCAATTTCTTACTGAATTGTTTAGTAAATAGTCCTGGAGTGGCATACTGTTGTTCTAAGTGCATTGCAAATATTAACTAATTTAAGCCATAAGCACTCTGTGAGGTGGTGACTATACGCGTTCCCATTTCATAGCTGGAGAAATTAAGGGAAACAGAAGTTAAGCAAGTTGACCAAGGTGACAAATTTAATTAAGTGGGAGAGCTGAGATTTGCGTGCTGGTAGACTTACACCAAAGTCTGCACTTCTCAGCACCATTCCCTGCTAGCCTGTTTAGTGTGCATTGGTGTGGTGTTTTCCCAAGGGAGATGGACCCTCCGTTCCTTGAGGGACATGGCACCATTTTGTTTCCAGCTTTCTGACCATGCGGTGTAGTGAGTCAGTGAAGATTAAGATTATTGCTCCTAATCCAGCGATATGCACCACCCTTCAAAAGTCAGCGTGCTGCAGGACACACCTCTGAAACATCTTCCCACCCTAGATGGAACTCACGTCATCGCATGCTTTGTCTGGCTCCCTTCCTAGATGGCTAAAGTCTGGATGATAACATGGTCACCATGAGCCCTGGCAGTGGCTGCCTGCCCGCCCTTTGTGCATATACAGCTGGGCATTGCGCAGGCTGTAGAATCGATGGGGACTTCTCACCTGTTGTTTTCACTCCCAGAGGCCTTATGCACTCAAGGTGATCAGTTGAGTTTAAAAAAGATTTGATTAGATCATTGTAAGCCATTTCTTTGAAATCCCAAGCACTTTTATATTTAACTATGATTCGTGTGTGCTTTTAAAGCAAATTAAACCATGATCAAACAAGCACATCTGAAATACGGAAAGATTTAAATGAAGCCAGAAACACCCAGTGAAAACTCAGGGACTTAAATACAAACCTATCTTCCTATGGCTCGTTTGCTCTCATTGGCTGTGTTGTCAGGAACAAAGTAAAGTGAATTTTGGCAGTCACCCAGTTAATTATAGACTTGGCCCAAGTATTTGAGCCACAAAATCACTTTGTAATCCTAATTTTCCCTTTTGACTTTTCATGTGATTCAAGTTGATGGACTAATGGCCCCGTTTTTACTTGACTGCATGTTTTACAGACCAAACAGGCTTGCTGCTTGATGGTAGTTGTCTGAATTAAAAGTTAGCATTTATAGAAATCTATTTGGATGTTTCCAAGCTTTACACATTTGGATCTGAGTAGGTTCAGTTAATATGTGAACAAGGGAAATCGATCATTTAATGGAATCCTTCTGAAGTTGATCCTCTTTAAAAGCATTTCTCAGCCCCCTTTGGTCCAAGGCCAGACCATGCAGATATATAATAAGAGAAAAATGTGAACAGTAGGAAATTTTCTCGAAATACTCATATTTTATCAGTAACAATAATAATAATCTAGAACAGACATCATAAAGTTTTCGCTGTTCCTGTGAGTGGCTACAGAGAAACGTAAGCACTTCTTCGATCTCCAGCAGCAAAAATAGCAATGTATTAAGATCAGCAGCTGTGCTGGTTTGCTCCAGTGGGGAGGACTTGTGCTAATGAGGCCCTGGTCAAGGATTTAATGCCCTTGGGACCCAATTAGCTTCACACAGGAGGCTCCGAGCCCAGTCAGAGCCATGTGCTCATCCCAGCCAAGGCCTCTGCTTCTCTTTTATACTAGGACAAGCCCAGCCCAGGCCTCCTCATCCTGCTGTCTGGGCTCCCTGCCTCACACTGGGCCAGTCATTTATAAGCCTGGCAAGGGAGGTCCACATCCTGAGCCAGGTTACAAAGCCATGGCTGCACAACCAGACCTTTCCTTCTGATCACCCATTCTCACAGTGCTTCCTGATACCCCTGGGTCTCTATCTCGCTGGTGTCCTGTCCACATCCATGTGCACAAGGAAAACCTCAGTCCGCTGTCTCAGCCTTACTGCTCTACAGCCCTACTAAGTCCTGTCTTCCTCCTAACCTGTCCTCGACATGTCCAGTATGCATGAATGGTTCCCTAAACTCCGAAAATCTTACAATCACTTTCACACAACACAGAGGCCACCACTTCACTGCTGTGTCTACAGCACTTCTCTCAGCTCTGCGTTTGTGTTGTAACACGACTGCCTGCCTTGTGCCCCATCACTTGTCTTGATCCAGCCAGTCTCACAAGTAAGGGGCTTATTAGAAAGGTTTGAGTCAAATCACCAAAGGAGTGCTGCATTAGAGCAAAGAGCTAGATTCTGCTGCCACCCATCACCCCCCGAAGAAAACACCTCGGATCATCGATCACCAGCCACCCTACTCGCGAGAGACCTTTTCATTTTAATACAAAGAACACTGCGTTGCCATTCCACCACAGGAAGAGCAACACCAAGAAACAGCAATATGCCCATCACTCTTAATCTGCAGTACAGTTGGTTAGCAATCCATTTCCCGGAATACATGCTTTTGGAATTTATTATGCATAATTCTTGATCACTACTGTTAAATAAGAGAGAGGCAGTGGGGCAAATTCATTATTTATGATTTAAAGGAGATGGGATCAAGGTGGCATGTGCCAATGCCATCTCACTATTCCAAGTGATCAATTTCAGTTCACAATTGATCATAATGAAAGGACTAAGAGTCAAAGAGAGCACATAAACAAGTCTAGTATCTGCTAACACTAACCGATAGAATAAATAAAGGGGAGAGTGATCCAACATGGGAAGTGAGATACTCAGCAGACTCATAGAATGGCGGATGTCCTAAATAGTACTCTGGCCTCAGAATCAGCCCTAAAGGCACTCGGATCTGGCTGAAAAACCCATGAGAGTATTTCAGGCATGGAAAGCCAAGGCACTCTGGCAAAAAAGATCTCTGTGAGTGAGATCCCAGTGGAAAGAACAGGTCTTTAGAAGCTGAGCAGCGGGACTGAGCTGCGCAAGCTGCAGGGTCTGCCCGCAAGTGCTCGAAGGGGAGTGCAACAGCGGGGAGACTTGGGAAGTCCAGGGCTCCGAGTCCACACATCGGCGCTGGAAGGGGAGCAGACCTGCGTGGAGAGCGTGGGAGCCCACAGTTCAGGACATCAGCGGCAGACTCAACACACCAGCGCTGGAACGCGAGGTGAGCCGAACCTCAATAACCCGAGACACCGGCAGGCAAGCGGAGAGAGGAGACTAGAGGGAACGACCCCCGGGGCGGGGGGGACTTCACCAAGCTAACTGGAAGAGAGAGAGGGGGAAAAAAAAAAGGTGACTGGTATGGACACGGGTTTCTCTCTCTCCGCTCACCTCTCAAGGGCGAGCAAGACAAAGAGCAGGCGCCATCTTGGACATACGTCATAAGCAGAGCGACCTCAGGTCTGCACCGGCCCTGAGCCTAGCAGTAAAACCTGACTCTGGGTGGGGCGAATTAACAGGAGATTAGGACTTAGTAAATTTATGGTGCTACTGAACTGAGACTGTGAAAAAAGAGACGGTGGGGGAGAGAACTCACGGAATTCACGTGAGCACTCTCCAGAGACGCTACAATTCCGTAACTTTGGCAACCCAGTGGGAGACTGAAGGAGAATTTGAGCCCACTCTAAGGGCCGAACAGATTCCCTGTGTGGTCCTTGGGAAAGAGCTTCTGATCTCTGGCTCCTGTGGGTATATCATTCGCCTGCTAACTACCTCCAACTTTGTTCAGCTGTGCAGAATAACTTCCCTGTTGAATCAAAAAAAAAGAGAGAGAGAGAGAGGTTTACCACGCCTAACCTGGGAGTGTCACCTTAGGCACACCAAACAGAGCTCTCAGGCCACACCCATCTCAAGCCCTAAGGCTCCCTCAAAAACAGATAGTCCACTTAATCTAGAGTCGTAGTATAACAAGAAAAAGCACCACAGTGAAGAAACCAAATATCTCCAATATGACAAATAACAAACGCAAAAACCAAGGTAATAAAAACAAGGAAGTCACCATGAAGCCCTCAAATGAAAAAGACACCCCAATTCAAGATTATGAGGATGATGACATAGAAGAAATGCAAGAAGCAGATCTCAAAAAATTGATAAGAACATTAAGAAGTTCTCAAAAACAAATTCTTGAACTACAGAAATCCTTAATGGACAAGATAGAAAATCTCTCTCGTGAAAATGAAATATTAAGGAGGAATCAAAATGAAACGAAACAACTAGTACAACAGGAAACTGGGATAGTGACTGAAGTGAAGAATTCAATAGATCAAATGAAAAACACAATAGAGAGCCTTACAAACAGAATGGGAGAAGCAGAAGAGAGAATATCGGACTTAGAAGACAGAGAACAGGAAAGGATACAGTCAGACCAAAGAAAAGAAGAGGAAATTAGGAATCTAAAACATATTGTCGGGAATCTTCAGGATACTATTAAAAAACCCAACATTCGGGTTCTAGGAGTTCCTGAAGGCATGGAGAGGGAGAAAGGATTAGAAGGCCTTTTTAGTGAGATATTAGCAGAAAATTTCCCAGGTTTGGAGAAGGACAGAGAAATCCTAGTACAGGAAGCTCACAGAACCCCTAATAAACACGACCAAAAGAGACCCTCACCACGGCACGTTGTAATTAAACTCTCCACAGTGAAACATAAAGAAAAGATCCTAAAATGTGCAAGAGAGAAACGTCAGATTACTCTCAGAGGATCTCCAATCAGACTCACAGCTGACTTCTCATCAGAAACTCTACAAGCTAGGAGGGAATGGCAAGATATAGCCCAGGTACTAAGAGAGAACAACTGCCAGCCCAGAATATTATATCCTGCCAAGCTCTCATTTGTGAATGAAGGTGAAATAAAGACTTTTCATAACAAACAGAAATTGAAAGAATTTGTTGCCACTCGTCCAGCCCTGCAAAAGATGCTTAAAGATGTGTTACACACAGAAACAAAGAAACACGGTCATCAATATGAAAGAAGGTAAAGGAAGGAAACCAAGGAAGGAAAGCTCACAGCAAAAGATCACAGGGAATTCAAAGCATATATTAGAACTTATCTTTGGCAAATGGCAGGGCAAAGTTACCACTTATCATTAGTCACATTGAACGTGAATGGCCTGAACTGTCCAGTTAAAAGACACCGTTTGGCTGATTGGGTTAAAAAACAAAACCCATCTATTTGCTGCTTACAAGAAACACATCTTTCCAACAAAGATCCATACAGACTGAAAGTGAAAGGCTGGAAAAAGATATACCATGCCAACAGAAATGAAAAAAGAGCAGGCGTAGCCATCTTAATATCAGACACCATAAACTTTACCACAAAAACCATTAAGAGAGACAAAGAGGGACACTACATAATGATTAAGGGATCAATTCAACAGGAAGATATAACAATTATCAATGTATATGCACCTAACTACAGGGCACCGGTTTATCTAAAAGATTTGTTAACGGACTTAAAGGGAGACTTAGACCCCAATACAATAGTACTGGGGGACTTCAATACTCCACTCTCAGAAATAGACAGATCAATAGGACAGAAGATCAACAAGGATACAGTAGATTTAAACGACACTATAGCCCAAATGGATCTAACAGATATATACAGAACTTTCAATCCTACAGCTAAAGATTATACATTCTTCTCAGCAGTACATGGAACCTTCTCTAGGATTGACCACATACTAGGCCATAAAGCAAGTCTCAGCAAATTCAAAAGAATTAGAATCATACCATGCAGCTTCTCAGACCATAAAGGAATGAAGTTGGAAATGAACAACTCAGGAATCCCTAGAGCATACGCAAACACATGGAGATTGAACAACATGCTCCTGAATGAACAATGGGTCATAGAAGAAATCAAAAGAGAAATCAAAAACTTTCTGGAAGTAAATGAGGATAACAGCACAACATACCAAAACTTATGGGACGCAGCAAAAGCAGTGTTAAGAGGAAAGTTTATATCAATAGGTGCCTACATCAAGAAATTGGAAAGGCACCAAATAGATGAGCTTTCTATTCACCTCAAGGATCTAGAAAACCTACAGCAAACCAGACCCAAATCTAGTAGGAGAAGAGAAATAATTAAAATCAGAGAAGAAATCAACAGGATTGAATCAAGAAAAACATTACAAAAAATCAGCCAAACGAGGAGCTGGTTTTTTGAAAAAATAAACAAAATTGACACCCCATTGGCCCAACTAACTAAAAAAAGAAGAGAAAAGACCCAAATCAATAAAATCAGAGATGAAAAAGGAAATGTAACAACAGACACCACAGAAATAAAAAGAATCATCAGAAATTACTACAAGGACTTGTATGCCAGCAAACAGGGAAACCTATCAGAAATGGATAGATTCCTGGACACATGCAACCTACCTAAATTGAACCAGGAAGACATCGAAAACCTAAACAGACCCATAACTGAGACAGAAATTGAAACAGTAATAAAGGCCCTCCCAACAAAGAAAAGCCCAGGACCAGATGGATTCACTGCTGAATTCTACCAGACATTTAAAGAAGAACTAACTCCAATTCTTCTCAAACTATTCAGAACAATTGAAGAAGAGGGAATCCTCCCAAATTCTTTCTATGAAGCCAGCATCACCTTAATTCCTAAGCCGGGAAAAGATGCAGCACTGAAAGAGAATTACAGACCAATATCCCTGATGAACATAGATGCAAAAATCCTCAATAAAATTCTCGCCAATAGAATGCAACAACACATCAGAAAGATCATCCACCCAGACCAAGTGGGATTTATCCCTGGTATGCAGGGATGGTTTAATGTGCGCAAGACAATCAATGTGATACACCACATTAACAGACTGCAGAAGAAAAACCATATGATTCTCTCAATAGATGCTGAGAAAGCATTTGATAAAATACAACACCCGTTCATGATGAAAACTCTAAGCAAACTGGGTTTGGAAGGAACATTCCTCAATACAATCAAAGCAATCTATGAAAAACCCACAGCCAACATCCTATTGAATGGGGAAAAGTTGGAAGCATTTCCACTGAGATCTGGGACCAGACAGGGATGTCCACTCTCACCACTGCTATTCAATATAGTTCTGGAGGTTCTAGCCAGAGCTATTAGGCAAGAAAAAGAAATTAAAGGGATACAAATTGGGAAGGAAGAACTCAAACTATCCCTCTTTGCAGATGACATGATTCTTTATTTAGGGGACCCAAAGAACTCTACCAAGAGACTATTGGAACTCATAGAAGAGTTTGGCAAAGTAGCAGGGTATAAAATCAATGCACAAAAATCAACAGCCTTTGTATACACAGACAATGCCATGGCTGAGGAAGAACTTCTAAGATCAATCCCATTCACAATAGCTACAAAAACAATCAAATACCTTGGAATAAACTTAACCAAGGACGTTAAAGATCTCTACGATGAAAATTACAAAACCTTAAAGAAAGAAATAGAAGAGGATACCAAGAAATGGAAAAATCTTCCATGCTCATGGATTGGAAGAATCAATATCATCAAAATGTCCATTCTCCCAAAAGCAATTTATAGATTCAATGCAATACCAATCAAGATACCGAAGACCTTCTTCTCAGATCTGGAAAAATTGGTGCTGAAATTTATATGGAGGCACAAGAGACCTCGAATAGCTAAAGCAATCTTGTACAACAAAAACAAAGCCGGAGGCATCACAATACCAGATTTCAGGACATACTACAGGGCAGTTGTAATCAAAACAGCATGGTACTGGTACAGAAACAGAAGGATAGACCAATGGAACAGAATTGAAATACCAGAAATCAACCCAAACATCTACAGCCAACTTATATTTGATCAAGGATCTAAAACTAATTCCTGGAGCAAGGACAGTCTATTCAATAAATGGTGCTGGGAAAATTGGATTTCCACGTGCAGAATCATGAAGCAAGACCCCTACCTTACACCTTACACAAAAATCCACTCAACATGGATTAAAGACCTAAATCTACGACCTGACACCATCAAGTTACTAGAGAACATTGGAGAAACCCTTCAAGATATTGGCACAGGCAAAGAGTTTCTGGAAAAGACCCGGGAGGCACAGGCAGTCAAAGCCAAAATTAACTATTGGGATTGCATCAAATTGAGAAGTTTCTGTACTGCAAAAGAAACAGTCAGGAGAGTGAAGAGACAACCGACAGAATGGGAAAAAATATTTGCAAACTATGCAACAGATAAAGGGTTAATAACCAGAATCTACAAAGAGATCAAGAAACTCCACAAAAACAAAACCAACAACCCAATTAAGAGATGGGCCAAGGACCTCAATAGACATTTTTCAAAAGAGGAAATCCAAATGGCCAACAGGCACATGAAAAAATGTTCAAGGTCATTAGCAATCAGAGAAATGCAAATCAAAACCACAATGAGGTTCCACCTCACCCCGGTTAGAATGGCTCACATTCAGAAATCTACCAACAACAGATGCTGGCGAGGATGTGGGGAAAAAGGGACACTAACCCACTGTTGGTGGGAATGCAAACTGGTCAAGCCACTATGGAAATCAGTCTGGAGATTCCTCAGAAACCTGAAGATAACCCTACCGTTCGACCCAGCCATCCCACTCCTTGGAATTTACCCAAAGGAATTTAAATTGGCAAACAAAAAAGCGGTCTGCAGCCTAATGTTTATTGCAGCTCAATTCACAATAGCTAAGACCTGGAACCAACCTAAATGCCCATCAACGGTAGACTGGATAAAGAAATTATGGGATATGTACTCTTTAGAATACTATACTGCAGTAAGAAACAACGAAATCCAGTCATTTGCAACAAAATGGAGGAATCTGGAACACATCATGCTGAGTGAAATAAGCCAGTCCCAAAGGGACAAATACCATATGTTCTCCCTGATCGGTGACAACTGACTGAACACCAAAAAGGAAACTTGTTGAAGTGAAAGGGACACTATGGGAAACGGTGACTTGATCAGCATAGCCCTGACTGTTAATGAACAACTTAATACATTATCCCTCTTAGTAGTTTTTTTGTCTGTTCTACTTAATATGACTGATTTAATTCTGTAATTAATACACAGTTATTCTTAAGTGTTGAAATTTAACTGAAATGTGATCCCTGTTAAACATAAGAGTAGGAATAAGAGAGGGAAGAGATATATAATTTGGGACATGCTCAAGCTGACTTGCCCCAAATGGTAGAGTTAGAAACATACCAGGGGACTCCAATTTAATCCCACCAAGGTGGCATGTACCAATGCCATCTCACTAGTCCAAGTGATCAATTTCAGTTCGCAATTGATCATAATGAAAGGACTAAGAGTCAAAGGGAGCACATAAGCAAGTCTAGTACCTGCTAACACTAACCGATAGAATAAATAAAGGGGAGAGTGATCCAACATGGGAAGTGAGATACTCAGCAGACTCATAGAATGGCAGATGCCCTAAATAGCACTCTGGCCTCAGAATCAGCCCTAAAGGCATTCAGATCTGGCTGAAAAGCCCATGAGAGTATTTCAGGCATGGAAAGCCAAGACACTCTGGCAAAAGATCTCTGTGAGTGAGATCTCAGTGAAAAGAACAGGTCATCAAAGAAGGAGGTACCTTTCTCTGAAGGGAGGAGAGAACCTCCACTTTGACTATGACCTTGTCTAAACAAGATAAGAGTCGGAGAACTCAAGGGGCTTCCATAGCCTTGGAAACTCATGACTGGAGCATAGGGAGATTACTGATGCCATAGACAGGAGTGTCAATTTGTAAAGTCAACAACAGGAGTCACTGTGCACTTACTCCTCATGTAGGATCTCTGTCATTAATGTGCTGTGCATTGAGATTTAATGCTATAACGAGTACTCAAATAATATATTTCACTTTGTGTTTCTATGGGGGTGCAAACTGTTGAAATCTTTACTTAATGCATACTAAACTGATCCTCTGTAAAAAAAAAAAAAAAAGAAAAGAATAGAAACTATCAACTCCCAACTTGACTCTCACTGGGATTAAACATGACAATAGGTCTGATCTGATTTCATCATCATTAAAAAAAATCATCTATTATTTTTCACTTTATGTTTCTGTGTGGGAGCAAACTGTTGAAATCCTTACTTAATGTATACTAAGCTGATCTTCTGTATATTAAGATAATCGAAAATGAATCTTGATGTGAATGGAAGGGGAGAGGGAGTGGGAAAGGGGAGGGTTGTGGGTGGGAGGGACGGTATGGGGGGGAAGCCATAGTAATCCATTATTCGTACTTTGGAAACGTATATTCATTAAATAAAAGTTTAAAAAAAAAAAAAAAAAAAAGAACAGGTCTTTAAAGAGGGAGGTGCCTTTCTCTGAAGGGAGGAGAGAACCTCCACTTTGACTATGACCTTGTCTAAACAAGATAAGAGTCGGAGAACTCAAGGGGCTTCCATAGCCTTGGAAACTCATGACTGGTGCATAGGGAGATTATTGATGCCATAAACAGGAGTGTCAATTTGTAAAGTCAACAACAGGAGTCACTGTGCACTTACTCCTCATGTAGGATCTCTGTCCTTAATGTGCTGTACACTGAGGCTTAATGCTATAACGAGTACTCAAACAGTATATTTCACTTTGTGTTTCTATGGGGGTGCAAACGATTGAAATCTTTACTTAATGTACACTAAACTGATCTTCTGTAAAAAAAAAAAAAATTATCAATTCCCAACTTGACTCTCACTGGGATTAAACATGACAATAGGTCTGATCTGATTTCATCATCATTTAAAAAAAATCATCTATTATTTCTCACTTTATGTTTCTGTGTGGGAACAAACTGTTGAAATCCTTACTTAAGGTATACTAAGCTGATCTTCTGTATATTAAGATAATCGAAAATGAATCTTGATGTGAATGGAAGGGGAGAGGGAGTGGGAAAGGGGAGGGTTGTGGGTGGGAGGGACGGTATGGGGGGGAAAGCCATTGTAACCCATGAGTCGTACTTTGGAAATTTATATTCATTAAATAAAAGATAAAAAAAAAATAAAGGAGATGGGAGTACGTCTTTCTGAACAATAGAAAAGTTAGTGTTTCAGAAATACCACACATGTATCATTTGCAGCATTTTCAAATTAAGGGTATTTCCAATATGGATCCTAATCATTTCAATCACCTAGATGCAAACAATTTTCACAAAAATACTTGAGACACAAAGGAGTGGCCACTACAATAGCCAGCATTTTTGAAGTTTTCTTTAAGTTTACCAATACTTAGTTACTCTGCAATTGATGCTACTAGGTTGACTTAGTAGCCCCTTTACCATAAAACCTGCAAAGATAAATATAAGTCCTACATTTACATGACAAAAAATAAATTATGAGAACATATTTATTTTTACATAGTTTTCCACTGATGTTTTCCAGGGTTACAAGCCATCTATACCAAATCAAACTTTTCTGGCTAATCTATTACCACAAAGCATGAATCTCGTATTTTGAAAGAAGGCATTTTGTTTAGTTGCTGCTTTATAAGGATGCCATTTTCTGGTGAAGTTGTGTGGACTAAGTTACTGTTAAGTGTCTCAAGGGCAGGAGCCATCTTATTTTTGAATTTGTCTGTGCCTGGTACACACTTGGGATGTTCCTGAAGTGGGCAGAGCAAGAACTAAAGCATACGATTACACTTCTCTGTGATCTTTCCTAACACCATGGGACTCTGTGAATAAGAATGTGAAATTCGCTTTAGAGAACTGAAGAGTTTGGGCACGTGGTGGAGTTGTGAAGGGATGCGTTTCATCCCCTGAGCAGTAGATTTAAGCAAGAGCTTTGAGTTTCCAGTCTCGCAAAATTATCAGTGCTCAGCATTGTATAAATATAGTGAAAATGAAAATGTCTATGAGTTATAAATTTAGATTAGAAGGAGGTACTTTATAAAATTTTTCACAATGTTGCTTATACTTTTTTAGGTTTTTCAGCCCACACTAATTTTTTTCCAAGATTTATTTATTTGAAAAGTTGAGTGAGGTTTTCTTTATTCATTCATGTATTAATGGACACCTGGGTTGACTCTATATCTTGACAATTGTCAATTATGCTGTAATGAATGCAGGTATCACTTCAACAAACTGATTTAAATTCCTTTTTTTTTTTTTATCCAGAGGTAGGACTGCTGAATAGTAATTCTACTTTTAATGTTTTGAAGAATCTCTACACTGCTTTCCACCATCATTGTACAAACTTGCATTCTCACTCTGCAACCCTACATTCTCACCAACATGGTTCATCTTTCTTGTCAGGTGTAATGTGATGACTCCTCATTGTCATTTTAATTTGAATGTCTGATTACTGACAATGATCAGTTTGTCATACACCTACTGACTGTATGCCTTTTGAAAAAAGTCTGTTTGGGTCATTTGCCCATTTGTTAAGTGAGGGTATGTGTTTTCTTGCTATATGGACTCGTTTGAACTCCTTGTGTGTTTTGGATACGAACCCCTTCCGAGGCAGGTGAGGTGTAAATGAGCAGGTTGTGAGAATAATCAGTATGCTCTGCTGTCCACACAGCAACCCGGATCTCCGGAGAACTGAGCCTGTCCTGGAGAGTCCCCTGCACAGGACCAGCAGTGGCAGCTCCTCCAGCTCCAGCACCCCCAGCTCCCAGCCCAGCTCGCAAGGAGGCTCCCAGCCAGGGTCACAAGCTGGGTCCAGTGAACGTACCAGAGTTCGAGGTAAAGCGCTGTGTCACCTTCCTGGGGAGGAGGCCCATAGACAGGGGAACAGGTTACTTCTTGACTCTCGTCCTGGCATGGCCACCCCTGTGGGACACTGCAGAGCCCCATAGCTGCTCTTAGCGTCTGCCTCCTCCCAAGAGTGGACAACCATCCCTAATTGTGTGTGTGTGACATCAGAGTGTGGACAAAGTCCTTTTTAATCTCAGGAAACAGTGCCTTCTGGAGACGTCAGCAAGAGTGATCTTACTTGCGAATACGGTCACGTAACGTGGGTGAACTTCCATGTCCATTTGATGGCCCGCCTTCACAGTTTCATGTACTCCCCGAGTGTCCTACTCCAATGTCCCAAAGTCCCATCTGGCATCCTGAATATGGTTCATATTAGTAGGTATTTCTCAAAATTCCATGAAGACTAAAATAGAACAAATATATTTGAGGAAAGAAATAAAATCTCTGGCTTGAACAGATACATTTAACTCTTCTGGTTATTCCTATTAGATAGGTAAAAATTAGCCTCTCTAAAATATCTAATTCAAATCATTGACATTGTTTAGTTTTCACTAATGAAGAAGCCTAGGAGAAGCAGTGTTGTCCAAATTATTATGAGCGTAATAATACATTGTTTCTAGCTAATCAAAATTCTCTTTTTGAATCCGCTTCTTCAGAAGGTAATTCTGCTTCCAAATGATAAAGACCAGTACTATTGAGTGCGATTTGATGAACATTAATAACACTTGTGAATTACTCTGATGAAAACCACCAGCTCTTTTTTTCTGAGCCTCTTCAGTAGACACAACCATAGTTTACCATCCAATATATATCCCTTTAAGGTCTTAAAGGCCCCATATGTGTGTTTTGAAAAACTGGTGTATAACCTGGGGTGTCCATGTCTCTAGGGATGTGGATTGGCCTCGGGCTGCCCTGCTTGCTGCCTTCTCTGGTCAAGGGCGTCTCCCAGAGCTACAGAAGTCTTTATTGCCAGGATCCAAATATAAATTGAATTTAGAAAATGTTTTGCCCCTGCCTTTCTTTCTAATCATATACTTAGTTACAGAAAATATCAAAGAAAACCAAATTTACACATAGCAGTTGAATTCCCTCATTCAGGCTTAATTCTTATATTCTTTCCTTTGGCCCCTAGCTCTTCTGGGTTAAAACAGATCTCTCTACTGTAGATTAGATCTTCACTCCCTGCACTCTCATCACCCTAAGAGCTGCTTGCTCACTCCTTTGCTCTATAAGTCTGGTCTAGGGCCCTTCCCCCCAGGCATACCCTCCTCCCTGCCCCCACATCATTCTTTCTACCTTAAAGGGGGCCAGACCACTTCTCACTCCGACTTAAAAACTATTCTACCAAATAAAATAGGTTTCCTTTTTTTCTTTTTCTTTTTTCCATAAAAGTTCATCAGAATAATCTGTTCTGCTGGGTAACTAGTCAAAGCAGCAGCCAAGTTGAGAAATTGCACTGAGAGTTTGGGCTCGCACATGGCTTAAGAATGGGACTTGCAGAATTGAGTCAGAATCTCAGCTCTCCCCGATTTCAGCATCACCTCTGGCCAGTGGTGTCATCTTTCTCTCTTTCTTTCTTTTTTAACAATTTGTATTTTTTTATTTTTATTTTATTTTTTGACAGGCAAAGTGGACAGTGAGAGAGAGAGACAGAGAGAAAGGTCTTCCTTTGCCATTGGTTCACCCTCCAATGGCCGCCATGGCCGGCACGCTGCGGCCAGCCACTACACTGATCCGAAGGCAGGAGCCAGGTGCTTCTCCTGGTCTCCCATGGGGTGCAGGGCCCAAGGACTTGGGCCATCCTCCACTGCACTCCCAGGCCACAGGAGAGAGCTGGCCTGGAAGAGGGGCAACCGGGACAGAATCCGGCGCCCCCACTGGGACTAGAACCCGGTGTGCCGGCGCCGCAAGGCAGAGGATTAGCCTATTGAGCTGCAGTGTCGGCCTCATCTTTCTAAATCTGTGCTGACAGTAAAATCAAAAAATAGCACCACCCTTTTGGGTTGGAACAGAGGATTAAGTGAGATAATTGACGTAGAATGCATTTAGCACTGTGCATACCCAATAAATGGTACTTGCTGTAGTGTTTCTGATTACTAGTAAGTTCCAGGTTAGAAGCCTAACTGCGCTTGCCCAAACATTTATTTATTTATTTTTTTGCCATGAATGTGCTTGAGGATTTGCTGGAGTGAGTGCTGTGTCCACGGAACAACTCTGACGGCGTGACTCAATCCCAGATGACTCATCCAGAGCATGAGTCCCTACTTTTTGAGGTCTTTCCTGACCCTCTATTTGTTCCTGCAGCCAACAGCAAGTCAGAAGGATCACCTGTGCTCCCCCATGAGCCTGCCAAGGTGAAACCAGAAGAATCCAGGGACATTACCCGGCCTGGTCGACCAGCTGTGAGTGCTTTTCTCTCTGCGTTTGTACCTCGATTAATTTACCACAGAACACACAGGTTACAGCAGTCAGGGTACACTCAGGAGTATAAACCAAAACTGTTGATTATTGAGAAGAATGAAGTCCTGAGCACCAAATAGGCAGTCATACTGATATCGGAATTTGATCCCTTAAAATTATATATGAAATGTGGCTCCTTAAAGTTCTCCAGAAGTCCCATCTGGGGTGCCACATATGTTACTGGAATTTGGGGTGCCATACGATATCACCATATGCTATTAATAAATCCCCAATATTAAGCCCATGTGGGTTCTTGCCTAATATTCAGAGAAGAATTCTGAATATCGGCATAAATGAACGAGGCAGCATGGTACAATTTAAGCTTTTATTTGTGCTAAAGATGCATAGGAGAGTGAGGGCTTTATCTAAGAGAGAGGGGTAGATCTAGATTCATACTGAGTACCAGGAACCAGCCAGTGGAAGAGCAGCTAGGCCCAGAAGCCTAGGGCGGGTAGGCCAGAAAGCCACCTGCCCAGGAAGCGCAGGGCTACAGCCAGCCCCCTCCTGGCAAGAGGCCAGGGCGAGGGAGGGAGGTAAAAAAGGGCAGGACATACCCTGTCCCAGGATTTTAATCCACTCTCAAAGGGGAGTGGCTAATTAACCTGATTGGCCGGTGGGCACTCAGGTGTGGCCAGGTAGGAACAGGAGGTCACACAGGGGCGTGGTGAAGGCGTGGTCTTCCAGCTCACAAACCTAATCAATTTTAACCTGTATGCCTGTCTACTTCAATACCTGATCAGCAAAGAAATGAACCAATCTTGGAGTGCATCCTGTGCCCTCAGATGTTGCACTTAATATTAGCATGTCTTTAGAAAATGAAACAGGAGGAATAATATATCATTCTATAATTTCTATGCAACAACTTTGGCAAAAAGATGTTGAAACTGAAAGTTAAAGAGACTTGGACACTTTCTATGATTTATTTACTGTTCTACTGTGCTTTTTCCCCATATTATTTTCCATGTTTGTTACTATTACAGTTTTTCTGTTACTTTTCATGCCGCTAGGCCTGTTTTCTGGATAAAAATTGATAAGCATGGTGCAATTTAAAATTAAATCCAGCGTCACTGCTGTGACGTGATAGACCAAGACATCTTAAAGAATGAAATAAAAGCACAGAGGCTACAATTTGAAAGTTGAAAAATAATTTAGAATGAGTGACTATCAACTTTTTAAAAATTTGCGGAGAATCTTTTCTACAGAATGAATGTCGAGTCTATCTGGTTTACTCTGTTTGTTCACCTAAAAGTGAAGAAGTACACTGAGAGTAATAACCAGGGGGACTCGCACAGTTCCCGGCTGGTGTTTTCTTTGCTCTTTTGTATTATCAGCTGTTTTGGGAAATGATTCCAATGTGTCTAACTTGCTGCCTTGCCTTTCTTCTGGCTTTCTCCCCTTCTATGGATTCTTCTGGATTGGGTTCTTCTTATCTCAGAGCTATAAGAAAGCTATAGATGAGGTTAGTATTTTCTCTTCTTGATTGTATTTTCATAAGATGTAAATGTTAACCAGTTTCCTGATTTTGACATTCAGAAAGGTGGCCAATGGGATCACAGATGTAAAGTCACAGGCAGACCTGCTGGGCGAGTGCCCCTCCAATGGAAGCTACCCTCAGACCTACCCATGTGAAGCCTTTCTTTTAAGCTGTCACTTTTCCAGTGTCCAGTTGGTTAATAACAAGTATCAAGGCCTTGTTAATGGGACCATTTCTCTATTCAGTATCTTCCCATAGCAAACCTGTACCTGACAGCCTTGCTAGGGGATAGCTCTCTGCAGTTTCATTAACAAAGAGACGTCAGTCCTAGGACACTGCAAATTTCTAGGGTGTGATTTTGAACAGAAAGTGACTGAGTACTGCTAGATTAATCTTATGGGACATTAACAACACCATCAACAGCAACGTTAGTTAATGAATCTTGGTGAGTGAAATGACTCTCTTATCTGTTGAGACATTTTTTCATTAGAAAAATATATGGCTTTGTCAGTCGCAGGTAGATCATTAAGAAGCCTGATTGCCTTACTGCTGTTTGTCAGGCCTGCATGAATACCATACAGCAGAGTAGATTTTTTTTTAAGAGGTAGGCCTTGCAAAGCACTCAAAATGCATGGAATCTGAGAATACTGTTATGGCTTTAAGGCTTTTCACTCTGCTGAGCACTGTTTTGGTGAGTTTACACAGAAAAGGCATGGCTTTGTGATGAGAAATCTGCATTGAGATCCCCCAGTAGACAACTGACTGGGACAAGTTTCTAACCTCTCTTGGCCAGACTTTCCTCAGCTGTCCAATGGGGATAAAAACCCTGCCCTACCCAGCTCAGTGGAGTGTTAGGCTCGCTCGAGGTCATGTGTGCAGAAGCATTTTGTGACGTGTAAAGAGCTGCAGAAAGCCAAGAGGTGATCTTGTTTGTTGAGGATGGGGCCAGAGGCATGGAGCTGGCAAGCGGGAGAAGCATGTGTCTGTGCACCTGGTCTTTACCAAAGAGCCTCACTTGTGCAGAATTATGATCCTGTCACTCTGCAGAGTAATCCAGAAAGTTACCGTAGTTAAAGAATGATTGATTGTATGAGTGAGATGCTGCATGTCTAGCGTGGGGTTGTCATGCACAGGAAGGGCAGAGGGGACCTTGTTGACTGTTGTGTGCTGTGGTCTTGCCCACTCCTTTCCCTCATGGTAGTGACAAGGACAAGGGTTATCACCATGTTCAGCAGCTTTCTGCCAGAACATTGGCTGCTAATACATACGGTTTTGTGTGTGAACAATCCAACAGTAATTTCACCCCACCGGAAATTGGCTTGAAGATTGCTGGTTAACCTAGGACATTTTGGCCTTTGAAAACTTGCTTTGTGTACTGTGGTGTGCTCTACCACGCTGGGCAGAGTTGAAAGAGGGCCACAAAGACATAAGCCATGATGAGCAGTTGGGGGAGTGTGAGCTGCACACTGTAATCCCTGGAGCCACGTGTGGTTGGAAGAAGCCCTGCAGGTGAATCTGATAACCCTACCCCTTGAGCATCACTGATCTAATCCAGTGCAAGTCCAGGGTTGCTTGGTTCTACCGAACCCAGTGGTTCTCCACCTGGAATGGTGCCTCTACTCCCCTTCTAGAGGACACTGGGAAAAGTCTAGAGACGGTTCAGGTTGTCACACTCAGGGCTGCCAGGGGGCGCCCCTAGTATCTTGTGCATAGAGAGTGGCTACCAAATATCACAATGCACAAGAGAGCTCCCCATGATAAAGAACTGCCTGGCCCCAAATGTCAATAGTGCCATGGCTGAGGAACCTTGAGCTTAAATCCCTCCCCCCCTTCTCCTTTCAAAAGCATGGCTATGGCTTCCCTCTCAGAGACTGCTTTTCCCTTTAGATACCCTGAGATTGCAACGAAAGTCCTAAAACGTCTTTGAAAATGTGTTGCCTGTTGATACTAATTTGATGGTTCAATTCTTCATAAAAATCTGAAGGAGTGCTCATTAATTTGGAGTTGTGGTCTAAGGAATATGAGACAATAGAGCATAGTGTGTGACTATTTAGTACAGCCTTTGAAAATAAGTATTTGCTTTAGACAGTCAAATACGTGACATGAAGATTATGCATATAACCAAGCACTGGTTTTACCACTGTTGTTTTGTTAGTGCATGGGATTCTGGAACAAAACAAAACTTTAAGCATGCAGGCTGGTGCAAATCTGTAGACTGGCTGGAACTAGCGGCCTCAACCAGTCTGATCCCTTCTTTCCTCACTTGAGGAGGCTGAAGCTGAGTGACCTGCCTAGTGTCTTAGCTTAGGCTTCCTAACAAGAAGTAAGTTATTACATAGAGGAAAGACCAGCTCAAAACTTTTAAACAAAATAATAGTTCAAAGAGTTGAATGGAAATTTGCATAAACTATCTTGTTTCTAAAAAGAGGAAAAAGCAAGTTTTCAGACAAGGTGTGCATAATAACTGTCAGGTTACATAAGCTTTACTGAATGAAAAATTATATCAAGTTGGCTCTAAAATGGGTTAGATCACAGAAGCCTTTGGGTAAGAGCCCCTTCACTATCTTTAATTTTACTCTGTCGAAAAACCCTACTATATTGCCATATTTCTTTTTTAGTTATGTGTTCTCAAATATTTTCATGCTAAATAGCACTTTTATTCCCTTTTCTTAATACTTTTTAGCTTCAGGCTTGAGATAGCCAAGCAATAAATTAGCACAAAGGCTCATTATATAGAGAAAATTGGTATTGTCAGAGAATAAAATGTATGAAGATGGATCTGAACCCAATGGTGTCAGTTTTAGAGCATGTCTACTTATATAACTTTGCTTTGATAAGTTTTTGCATAGGCAGTGAATACAAAACAAAACTTTAACTAAGCATGCAGGCTGTTGGCAATGGAAGGTTAGTTCTTCTGACTGGTAGTGCTACTTCAGAGTTCCTGATTTACCTTGGTGTTTTCATGGCATCTCACCCCACAAGCTGTTACCAATTAAAAGAAACCTGCAGTTATTTCTAATGTGTCAGGAAAGTTAGATTTTTAATAGCACCAGAAACAAAAAAATTGAAAGCAAAATCATAAAGCAGGTCAGAACGTTAAAGTGTTTCTAAATACAGTGTTTAGAAAAATGTAGGTCATTTTCAGAAGTGAAACTTGTTTTAAAATCAGTGGGCTATTGGGCTACCTAAATATTTCTAAATAACTGATTTTTAAAATCTCTAGTTTTGAAATGTCAAAAATAAGGAAAACCAAGTCCTGGGGAAAATGTATAATTAAATAAATCATAGCTAATAGTGTTATATTTTACTCATAATTATTAACAATAGAAATAAACTATTTTAAACCATATTCTCTCTTTAAATTTATGATAAAATGCAACTTTTAATGACACATAACATTTTAAATGCTAATTTTGTTCTTTAATTTAACTTAACCTGGCCTTAATTTACAGAAGTCATAAAATAATTTGTTGTTATTTTATTGGTTTGAAAGATTATAATATCCTTTTCCTTTCATAATCTTAACAAATATCTAGGTGATATTTTCTGAGAGTATTCAAGTACAGCATACACTTCACTTTCTTCTCCATTTAATAAAGATTAGCATTGGTAATTGTTAAGAGGAAATAAGTCAAAAGCTGAAATCCAGACAGTAGCTTTTCAAATTTTGAACTATCGCTAAAAAAAAAAAAAAAAAAACCAGAAAAAAATCCGTAGTGTTCTAACTATGGGGTAGTTTTCCCTTTCTTTATTAGTATGCATTATATTTCAACACCATTGAGTCTTTTCAGTGCAATTCTATTTCCGCTTGCACAGGTGAGGCGACAACACCTGTTGAAGCTGAGAGCATCTGTGTGAGCAAGTGTGCCAGTGTGTAAAAGTCCTGCAAAGCATGTTTGTGTAGTGAGTGCACAGTTTGAGTTTTCAAACAATTACCTTTTCCAAGGGCTTCATGCAAGTAATTCAGGGCAAATTTCAAAGTCACTATTGCTTTCCCTCTGATTTCTATGAAATTAGAAAGAAATGAGCCCTTCACTTAACACCTTGAACTTCGTAAATGTCAGATAAAATATGGGAAGCGTTAACTCGCTTAATTTTAACCAAAATAGTAATGTCTGGCATCTAGGTGTCAGTGGAGAAACACAGTAGTGTTACTGTCTTCTTAGAATAAAATCACAGTTATGATTTCACTAAACACATGTATCAGTTTTGCTTCTCACCAATTCAGATAGATTATATAACATCATCTAGATCGCCTAGATTGTGCTGATCCCGCATCAGGTAAATTGAACAAATACATTTCTGGATTGAAGTAAAGAGAGAATATGGCCTTAAGACAACTGGGATTTAGTATTTTTCAATGAGTTTCTTTCTCCCTAATCCCCTGTCTCTCACCGAATGCTCTGATTCCCACATGGGTCCCTAAATAGGGAGAAATGGTAAGACCAATGTCCAATTGCCTTGTCCTCACTTGCATGCTGTGTGCCATGGGCAGTTTAACCCATGTGAAGTAGAGCGGCCGTGCTCTCGTAGAACTGCTTCTCTCTCCCTGCATTGCTCTGAAAGCATGTGCAATCAGAGGCAGTCAGACTCTGCACAGTGCCTGCACTCTGCCTGGTGACCAGATACTGCCTCATCACATCCATAAGGCTACAGGTTTCATCATCCCCATGGACACTGGAAAGTTGTCTCTTCCTTTGGGGGTTTGCACATTTGTTGCAGTGTTCTGCACCAGGGTTTCTGATTGGGAACCGGAGTTGAAAACAAAAGAAAATGAAGCTCCTATCATTCTGGAAGAGGACTCTTTGATTTTTCTTTTTTTGTATTTTGTTTTGCTCTGTTGTTCCTCTTGATGAACTCAACTCTATGGCTGTAATTGTCAGTGGCACTAGGCTTTGGGTGGGCCATCATTTGATTCAGTGCCTCTGCTCTCCAGGGAATGATGACACACCCAATGAGTCATTGTAGTAGCTGGAACCGTGGGGATTACTCTATTCTGTGACTGATCCTAGATTTTGGTACAGTAGTGATCATAAGAAGGGAGAGGCCATTGCCATGGTATGGGCAGGAGCCCCAGAATCCTGGGGAACAGTTCCTAATCCCATGCATTTTCCCATTAACTCTGAGACTGACCAGCTTCACCTTCCCAAAGTAAAATGAGATCCCACTGTTTGCATATATGTGTATGCACACAACAGGCCTACACATACATACACATATATATTCAGAACTCAACAGTCAGTCTCGCCATGGGTTTTGAATGGAGTTTTAATGGATTTCATCTTTCTTTTCTAGCTTCTACACGCTACAAACATTGTTCCCTTCGTTCCATGCAGTAACTATGTTTGTCACAGTTGTATAGAGAGCTTCTTTTTTCTTGTTGCTTAAGCTGGAGCACTGACTTGCTGAGAGATGTAGCTTTGGTCGCATCTACAACTCCTATGCTGAGCAGGCTTTTCTTTTGTAGGATCTGACGGCATTAGCCAAAGAATTAAGAGAACTTCGGATTGAAGAAACAAACCGCCCACTGAAGAAGGTGACCGATTACTCCTCCTCCAGTGAGGAGTCGGAGAGTAGTGAAGAGGAGGAGGAAGATGGAGAGAGCGAGACCCATGATGGGACAGTGGCTGTCAGTGACATACCCAGACTGATGTAAGAGGACTGTTTTCAACATAGACGAGGATGGGCCTAGAGGTCTCTTTTTCAAAAGGGGCAAATAAGGGTTGGCTCTGTTGCTTAGATGGTTAAAGCACCTGTCTAGCAAAAGGGGCAAATAATGAGTCTAATATAAGCACCTATGTGGGTCTCAGATGGGATAAATTGGCTTTGGGGATTTGGGTTTCTGTTAGAGCAGAATACTTTCATGATGATTTTTCTCACAGACACAGCATTATAGACCATGCACTGTTTACCTGCCTCTTGCCATCGGACTGACTGTCCCTTTGGTGGCTCCGTCATGGCTCTTTACAGCTGTAGGGTGCACAGTGCCAACAGCCAGGCATGAGTAATCACAATGACATCTAAGAATGACCCTGAACTACTCATCTTGCATCATCGCCACTATCACCAAAACACTGAGCACAATGCACTTGGCAGCGTGGGTTAGCATGCCAGCCCAAGAGTCAGGTGTCAGATAGTGAGGAGGTGAAACTCTCAAGGGTCTGACTTAATACTCACTGTTGCAATTTCCTGCCTTGTCCCCTTTGTTTTGTCTCTAGTTTGATCTTTTCTTCCCCCGTAGCTTGTGTCTTGTTCTCATAATTTGTCAATGTCTGTGTATTTGCATCTATATTTATACCTACCTGTATTCCCTTAGTAGTGAATAGCCTTGACTTTTTCCTTTTCTTTTTTCTCTTACTGGAGTAGATCCTACAGAAGAACCTATCTCTATCCTTTCTGCCTTCTACCCCAGATTAGGCACAGGTGCACTGCCCTGGTTTACTGTAACCCGGACAGCATAAGATGCCAGCTTTCCAAGTCTCCTTTTTGTTCACCTCCAAGTCTTTGGCTCGGCTGCTAGTGTTGATCCCAAGACCACAACCCTGTGTATAGGGAAAATGCCATTTCAGACTGCAAAAACTGTTCAGCAGAGGTTGGAGAAGCAGGACAGGCCGGTCTGCAGGGAGTGTCATCTATTGATTAATGATCCTTACGTTGAGGCAGTTCTTAGAGGCAAATCTAATTATCATAGCAGAAATCTGTAGTTGTTAGTTTACTGATGATTTCCCAGCTATTGACACTCAGAAATGTGCTAAAATATGACATTTTGAAACAAACTGTTTTAAATTGCTCTTTTAACAGCACATAAAAATGTCCTAGAGGCAAAATCACTAACCAGAACATTTCTGCAAAAAGGCACTAGCCCTTTCAGTATTGTCTTGACTCAGCATTACCTCATTCTTCTCACAGATGTTCTGAATTCCCTCTGGGCACTGAGCACACAGCTACCAGGAGAAAGTCAATTGTGAAATTAAGATTGCTAGAACACTCACAATGTGTTAGACACCCAACCAAACGCTTTGAGAAATTTAGGAAGTACATACGTGCTTGTATTCTGCCTTCCCAAAGTTTATATCCTAGTTGGAGGAAAACAACATTACACCTGGAAAACTGCAGGCTAAAACCAGCATTTGGAAGAATAACCATTGGCAGTTTGGAGGGAACATGGCGTTTAGTTTTAAGCCCTATTGTATTTCTGCAATGGTGTTCATCCCTGTACCTCCAAAGGCAGGCATCTCTGGGCCTCTTCCCCAATGCAGAAATAATCTACTTTCCCAAGATTTCCAGAATAGACCATGCTGGACTTCACTCTACTCTGTGGCACTCTCCTGTCCCCTTAAAATTCACCTGTTCACAGCCCAGCCCATACAGGTAAAGTCTGTTCCCTCTCCTTTCCTGTCACTGTATCTTGTGTTTATTCCTGTATATTCATGAAGTGTCTTGAATCGGGATTTTTATTATTATCATTATGCATTTGTCTCCCTCTCTGAGTTGTGAGATCCCCGAGGGTAGAGACTGTGTCTTCTACATCTCTCTACTCTCTACTTTTGCATGGTGCGGGATTAGAGTGGGTTTCAGTGACTGTGATTCACATTTAGCTGCTCCGAGCTGGGATTGCAAGTCCTGACTTTGGAAGAGTTAGTCTAATACAAGGGAAAGGTGTGCGTGCAAGTGACTGGCAGCAAGACAGGAGAACGCAGGGCGATGTTAGCATCTCAGGCAGAAGAGTTGAAGTAACGACACACAAGGTGTTTGCTGGGAATGTAGGGTGCATGAGGAGCAGAGGGGACCTGGACTTGTGAAACCAGAGAAAGAAGCGAGCGCTTCGTGGTGCAGCCGCTGGGAGCTGCTGAAGCTGCCCTGAGGTGGGGAGTGACATGATCGGGGTTGTGTTTGAGAGACTTATTTCAGCAAGATGCTTTGGGAAGGGGGCAGCCAGAGACTGGTAAAGAGATTCACAGATCTACTACTGTAATCCAGGTCAGAAACAAGGTGATCATGGAAGGCTCATCCCGGAAACTTGACACAGTTCTTGAAGAAAGGATAAATTTTAGATAGACAGACAAGATCATCCATTAAAGAACATTTAATAGAATTTATATAAGAATAACATTTAATTATATGAGATACACTCAGAAAGTGGAAGGAAGCATATGTACTTATTCCAGTCTGGTAAATACTATGCATGTGTTTTTATATGCATATAAAATGTATACAGTCTGTTTTCCAACATGACAATTGCATGCCAAACAAATTTCACACTATTAAAAATTCATTATAAAACAGTTGCTCCTTAGATACAGAGTATTTTGGCATTAGAATGTTTCTCATATACATTTTCATTACCTTTATTTTCTGTTGTTAGTGTGAACTTTATATATTGTGCTATATATTTACAGAGCAGAAAATGAAAATAAATTGCAACACATTTCAATATCATGAAATGTAAACAAAAGAGCTTCTCAGAAATGGAGTCCCAGTCACTCAGAAAAGCAGCTGTGGATTCTGATTTTCAAAGCAGTTGCTTTTTTTCTTTACACAACTTCACACTTACTGTTTAAAGTATAAGCTAAAAGAGTGCACATAACTAAGTTTGTGTTCCAAACACCAACTGCACCAATTCCCAATGCCTTTATTCATAGAAAAATTCTAAGTGGAGGGAAACTGACAAAAAACTACAAAGGTGGTAACCTCTGAACTATACAGCTATAAGGAATTTTAATTTTGTTCATATCCTCAGTTACGTGATGGGCATGTACTACTTTTCTAATTAGAGGGAAATAATAGCTTCATAGAATAGAAAGAAGGCAAGGAAAGACAGGTAAGCTGGTTTGCAGCATCTCAAGCAAACCAAAGAGGCATCCTTTTGTATTAGTAACTTTTCTCAAGTACCAGCACACGCCTTAGAACAGGCCATGTAAGGTGTGGTCTTGACTGTTGGGGTGGCTACCACTACACAGTCTTACAAACCGCCATCTGGACAACAAAAAGCCACATAGCTTTGAGTTTCCTCATTTTCATTCTTACTACAAGCCATGGTTGTGACCCCCCTGCCTGCCTCCCAGCTACCAGGGTGCTCACTGTCCTTGCCTTGGGTACTCTTGGCTCTCCCCGCTGTCGTCCAGGCTCTGGCCGGATTAATGCTGAGGAAGGGTGACTCTGGCCAGGCTCCATCTCTAGTTTCCTACAACCTTTTGCACCCCTGGAGTCCGTGATTTTCTCTAATAAATGCTCTGGCCAGACCTCCTCATCAACCTAAAAGGCCTTACCTCTGTCTAATATTACACCTTTCCTTGGAATGATCTACCCCTGTCTCATTTATTCCTTCAGTTTGCACTGTATTTCAGTACATCTGTTATGCTTTAATGTACTTATGAATCCTCACTTCCTTAGTTTTGGAACTTTTACTCAGTTTTTATATCCACAACCCAGAGCCAAACCAAGGGCCTTCAGGTAGCAGGTGCTTGATAAATGTATAGTCAATTGAATTAAATCAATACCTCCAGGAGCACAGTGACAAATCCAATTAGAGGAAATTATTGTTTTAAACCTACAGCTTAATTACAGTAAATTTACAACAGTGTTCCTTCTATTCAGTAGAGGTTTTTGTTTTGTTTTGTTTTTTATAATCTTTATAAGATTTTGGACAACTAATTTTTCCTATCCAGTTTCTGTATTGGAAAAGTAAGTTTTAGCACAAAGGATTGCTTTAATTGAAAAATGTTGTTGTTTTCCACTAATAATTAGCATCTTCCAGTCATAGGGTATATATGTCTTAAGGATTGAACAAATATTAGAATATTAACTTCCATAGTTTTTATTGTAATACTATTTTCTCTCTCCAAGGATCTCATCCCAGATACTGTATTGTATTATATTTAATTTTCATAGCTCCTTAGACTTCTGGCTGTGATAATTTTGAAGACCTGTCTTTTGGATGAACTTGGCAGTTTTGAATAGTCCTGAGCAGACATGTTGATAGATGCCCCTGTGTTGGAATTTTTCTGATGTTCTCATGATTACACTAGGGTTATGGGGGCCCCAGAGAAAATATGACATTTTGATCATATCATGTCAATTGCACATCCTGTTAACATGAGTAATGACTTTTTAGCGTTCACCTTGATTGACTGGCCAAGGCAGTGTTGAAGTTTTCAACTGTTAAGTGACTTTTCTCAACTTCTCCTCCCTCCCATGCTATACTCCTTAGAAGAAAGCCACTACACACAGCCCATACTTAAGGAGTGGGGGAGTATGCTCTCCTCCTTTAAGACTGGGATATCTACATAATTTATTTGGGATTTTTCTTCATTGGAGATTTGGCTCTTTTTCATTTGTTAATTTATTCAATATTTATATCAGTATAGACTTATGGATATTTATTTTGTGCTTTGTGCTATGATCCAATATGAGGGAGCTTCTAAAAGCTCATGGAAATTGAGTTAAAATATACGATTATTTGGCTGCAAAACTTTTTCCAATCTATGAATGTGAGGGCTCCTCAAAAGGCATGTTACAAAAAAACTATTCATGGCTTTCAAAAACTTTTTGCAGCAAGATAAACTTATCTTTTAATTTTTCCATAAACATCTTAACATCTTGAGGTACTCTTGTACATGGTTTTTTTTGTTTTTTTTTGTTTTTTTTTTTGTTTTTTTTTGCACAGATTGTTCCAGTTTTGACCATGAAGGGCACTTTCAGTTCTTTCCTGGCCCTCTTTGACATCCTATCATGTACATGCACACATACATGTGTGTGCATTGGGACACTTCCTTGCCTTTTTCTTTTAAAGATTTATTTATTTATTTGAGAGGCAGAGTTACAGAGGAGAGACAGAGAGGGATCTTCCACCCACTGGTTCACTCCCCAAATGGCCACAGTGACCAGAGCTGAGCTGATCTGAAGCCAGGAGCCAGGAGCTTCTGAGTTTCTGAGTTTCCTATGTGAGTGCCAGGGGCCCAAGCACTTGGACCATCTTCCACTACTTTCTCAAGCACATTAGCAGAGAGCTGGATTGGAAGAGGAGCAGCTGGGCCTTGAACCAGTGCCAATATGAGATGCCAGCACCGCAGGTGGAGGCTTAGCCTACTACATCCCAGCGCCACCCCTACACTTACTGGCTTTCTGGTGCTACCAGATATTCCAGGCTCACTTTACATATTTTTTGTACCAGTCTTGAAATCATTCACTTCTTCAAGGAACCCAGATGCCTTTTATTTGGAGAGCGATGATAGAAACCAATGTCTGGGCCCTTGTTGTGCTCATTGCTAGTACAGTGTCATTTCTTCCAGTCCCTTTTGAATGAAAGCAAGGAAATATGTGTACATATTAACCCATGTATGTGTACATATCAACAAATATTTATGTAGCCACCTGTGTCTATGTTAAGCTGAACATGAGTTCAGTACTGACATCTCCAACACTAATCCATTACCACATGGCTCATTCTAAACCACTCCATTACTCATATGTAGATTGTGGCTCCTGTAGTGAGAAACCCACTGTTCACCTCCATTGACTTAAATTGCTCACTTCCAGTATATATATGTATAGAAATGTGGACTAATTAACCCATGCTGTCGTGGAAAGCAATTTCTCAATGTTGTCCACTAAGGTTACATCTCTAAGGTTACTTAGGCCAATGCCTTTTCTCCCATTCTCTTACTGGAGCTGTGCATCCATTTCTAATACAGTCAGATTCTCTTGTCACTGTTCACTTTTCTTTCCTGAGAAATCTTCACTGATTTTTCCTTTCTAGGTTTTTAAATTTTGTATTGAATTTGTATATGTTTAAGACATACAGTATGTCTTTATACACACATATAACATGAACTTTCTTTTTAAAACTACTTTTCAGTTTTACACTTAGTGATGATTTTTGGGGTACACTGAGAACACTTAAATTCTACTCCTAGCAAATTTCAACTAGGCAATGGTACAATATTACTGTATGTGGAAAGCATTTTCCTGTCACATATATGAAGACAGTGATTTTAAAAAAGGTCCTTTCCTACTTCTGCCATTTTGAGCAACTCTTAAGCAATCATAGATATGATTAAGGTTTTCTTGCTTTAAAACATTGAGAGAGAATTGAGCATGGTAGGAATAGGTCATCTTGCAGCTTCTGGAGATTGGTGTGGGTTTTACATGCACCCTGAAGTATTGTCTGCTTTCAGTGGTCTTTGCAAATTTGCCTACTCTAATGTCCCACAAAGTTCTGTGACATATCTCAACATACTTCTTGTTATCCTTTAATAACCACCTAAATTATTTTAGTATATCCTAGGGAACTCAGTGCCAAAATTATTGCTTAAATTATAAAACAGCAAAACTTAACATGAGTTGAGCCGGCGCCACGGCTCAATAGGCTAATCCTCCACCTGCGGCGCCGGCACACCGGGTTCTAGTCCCGGTCGGGGCGTCGGATTCTGTCCCGGTTGCCCCTCTTCCAGGCCAGCTCTCTGCTGTGGCCCGGGAGTGCAGTGGAGGATGGCCCAGGTGCTTGGGCCCTGCACCCCATGGGAGACCAGGAGAAGCACCTAGCTCCTGCCTTCAGATCAGCGTGGTACAGCCATTGGAGGGTGAACCAATGGCAAAGGAAGACCTTTCTCTCTGTCTCTCTCTCTCTCTCTCACTGTCCACTCTGCCTGTCAAAAACAAACAAACAAACAAACAAACAAAAACAAAAAAACATGAGTTGTAAAGGACATTTTTAACATGCTAGTAATTATCCTTGTAGCAAGTCACTCATCAATTCACAGGAGAGACAGGTTTTGACAATCAGCTTGGATGCAGTCTCTACTAGCAACCTTGAACAACAGCTTTGACTGAGCACACCTTGAATGATCTCATAAACGTTTAGTAGGTGCTCCCTGCATTCCATGAACAGTGCTTGGCACTGAAGATGCCACTGTTAACACCACCTGACTGTTGCAGGGGACTGTGATGGGTTTAGAGTCCCTAACTGCAGCTTAAAGGATGAGCTGACTTGGGGATGTAGAGAATGGAAAAGAACCTTTCAGGGAGAGAAGGCAGACTAAAGTCACCAGAGTTTTTATAGTATGATGGGTATAGGAAAAAATTGTAAATTAATGCTGAAATATTAAATTATTCCTTTGAGTATCTTCCCCAACACATCAGTTCCACCCCATACTTAGATGTACACAGTCTACTGTTCTATTTTAGCAGTTTCAAAGTTAATGTGTTGTTGTACATTTCCTTGTGTAGATTCACCCTCTCATCTTCCTGCCTTTCTGTTTAGGATGAAAATCTTTGAACTTCTTCTTTGAAAAATATCTTCTGCCCCTGAAATATCATAAATCTTGCATATTTAACTCTTGTTTTGAATCAAGTCCTTTGATTGGTAGTATCCAAGATGTCAGAGACATTTTTTCAAATATATAAAAAATACTCATAAATGAATGATATAGCCAAAGTTAAATTAACACACATAAGAAGTAATCCTTAAAACCTTTCTTTTTAAAAGCCATCCAATTACTTGAGTCATCAACATGGTCTTCCAAGGTCTGCCACCATGTGGGCGACCTGGATTGAGTTCTTGGCTCCTGGCTTCAGATAAGCCTGGCCCCAGCCATCATGAACATTGGAGGAGTGAGCCACCAGGTGGGAGCTGTGGCTCTTCCCCCTTTCTTTGCCTCTCAGACAAATTTTTTTAATTCATAGGAGGTATACTTAAAGTCACAGAAGCATACTTAAAAATATTTAAGATAAATTTTAAGTATATTCTACCACTAACATGGTGTTCGCTAATCATACAATGGCCATGAATATTGTTCCCTCACATCTCAGACCAACAGGCACTCCAGGGAGCAACGAGCAGTACAATGTGGGAATGGCTGGGACGCACGGGCTGGAGACCTCTCATGCGGACACCTTCAGCGGCAGCATTTCAAGAGAGGGAACCTTGATGATCAGAGAGGTGAGTTGGTGTAAAAACTGTACAGGAAGTTATGTTTCTGAAGTGGTTTTTATATCCATGCTTTCACAAAATGCTTGTGCTGTGGATTTTAAGCATGGTGAATGCAGGAGAAACCTGTGCTTCTAAATGGTTGGGTGATTTTAATTGTCTACCACCTTCTTTCTTCTATGGTTCTGCAGTATGACTTAATTACATTAATCCAAATTCTTCAGTGGGAACTATACAATTTGGAATGTAGAATTTGAGCCTGAGGATATAAAATTGTCAAACCCAGATGTTCCTGCAACAGGAAAACAGAAATGAATGGTCTCTGAATAGCATCAGTAGTTTGTTATGTCTCCCCCTGCATCATGGTTTTATCTTTGTGGATTCCGTGTAGAAAATGTTTAGTAGTTCCAAGAAATGGTGATTTCATCTAGGTGAATTAACACTAAAAAGACCCTTTCGCTGCTTTGGTAAAGTAACAAAGAAATACCCAGATCTGCTTTACATTGCACCTTAGCACGCTGGGTGAGTTGGTTGGTTTTACTCTAGGAGCATCCTTTCGTTTGGTGGGAGGCACACATTCCCTTCATCTGTCCTGCCAGCATGCAGCGACTCCCCACTTTGTCTGCCAGCTGCTTAGGTCCCTGACAAATGGGAGCCCATCTTCTTTTTTACTTTATCCTAATTATGTAAGTTTGAGAACAAGTCTTTACTTGCCTGGAAAATAATAGCTGATAACAATGGACAGATTTTACTTGCCCTCTCCTTTCATCTGCTTTATTATGCACAAAATTTTATAAATAATAATATTACACAAGTTAATAAATATAAGCATTCAATAAATGTTATGGATCTTATTTTACTTCACTCAGTAGGGCTGAAATTCTCCTTTGACTTCTAATCACTGCCCGCTCTTCCCTCTGACACATGTGTCCTCTGTAATTCTGCCTCTTCAACCAGGAGGGAGTTGGGAAACACTAATGGCAGGTTTTCTCTCCGTAAAGACAGAGGGTATCTCACTTCTGTAGGGAGGAGAGCAAGTATAGTTTTCAGATGAATAAAAGTCTTTGAAGTAATAATTGGCAATGGGACTATAACCAGAAAACTAGTTCACAAAGCAACTTAGTAGGATTTCATTTTATGGCCTGTTGAATCTTTCAAATAGGCTTTAAAGACTCCTTCCACATACGCCTGGAATGAAAAATGGACTTGGCTACTGAAGTTGACACTGTGTATTTCTGGTGTGTAAATCTCCCACAGTGGTGAATGGATGATTTCAATGAAAGTGTAGAGGGCTTCTATCATTATAGCTTTTCACTTGGGAAAACAGGGAAAATGTTCTGGAATGAGTTACTCTTTGAAGAAAAGAGAGTCCAATTTCTAATGTGATGTAAAATTTTCTCAGGTCTTTATGACAGACTCTGTACCTCCAAGTAGACATTTGGAAGTGCATTTTCAGTTCTGTTGCCAACAACTGAATGACTCCATATTGTTTAAACCACTCCCTATTCTATGAACATAATCAAGCACTTTGAAAATAGCATTCCTCAGTGTCATACATGAATTTGGTCTATTGAGGATTCCAAAGGCTTTGTCCTCTGTTTCCAAATTGTGCCTTTTCCAAATGTGAGTTTTGAAAACAACAAACTATACTCATCAGAGTTGGCCAGAAAAATGGAATATTTACATATAGAAAGATGTTTATGTGAGGAAATGGCTCCTAGGATCAGGGAGGCTGAGAAGTCCAGTGATCTCCTATCTGCAGGAATGCTCATCACATAAATCCCAGCTGAGAGTCTGTGCGGAGATGAGATGTTCCAACTCAAGAAGGGAGACAAGAAAAAGGGGGTGAATTCTGCCTCCTGAATTTTTCCATTCAGGCCCATAAAAGACTGGTTGATGCCACTTTGGAGGGGCATACTTCTGAATGCACCAATTCAAGTGCTAATCCCATCCAGAAATTATGCTTAATCTGGCCATTCCATTTCCTAGTCAAACTGATGTAAAATTAACCATCATACAAACCTTGAGTAGAAATTCATTAAAACTACATGTATTAAAAAGATTAACACTGGTTAAAGTATATCCCTGAAAAAATAAGAAAAACTCATTATAACAAGATTTAGCTTATTGCAGGGTGCCATTAGTTCAGTGCCCTAAGATGAGCATTAAGGACTCATTCAATTCATCATTTCTATGGGACTAGATTTCATGGTTCTGTAAGACCACACTGGCTCTACTACCCATAATCTGGTCAGATGTACAAATATCCCTGCCCTCTTGTTCTACTTTTCTCTATCCTTCAGACCCACAGAACCATGCCTTATTCTAGTTCTAGAACATGCCACACTGGCTATGATCCAGCATGTTGTCCAGGGGGCCCATCTGCTGAATAAACTATTCTCCCTTCCCCACTGCTGCCCATTTTTCAGCCAGCAAATCCCTGTAGGTTTGGGTCAATCTATTCTTATCAAAGCCTCTACTGGGACTCGATGGACCTCTGTTCATACCACCTTGCTGGTGTCAGCTGGAATCTCATCAGTGTAAGTCCATCCTACTAAGCCACAACACTAGCTTATCAGTGTTCTTTTGGTTACAAGTAATAAGAAAAAGAGCCCACTTAACACAGCTGAAGAAAAAAAAAAAACAGCAAGAAGTGGGCAGGAGAAGAACCATAAGAAACAGGGGAACAGAGGTCCAGAAGTATTTCATGGAAAGAACCCAAAAGTAAACATAGAGCTGGGCCCCTGTGTCGAACCGGAAACTCGGAAATGATAGTACGGGAAGTCGGGCAACTTCTGGTGTGCATGTCCTGACTTACGCTGCCTGTCTCTCCTTATCTTATCCCTGCCTGCTTCCATGTTTCTCCTCTGTTCTCTCTCCATAGTGCAGCTTTCTCTTCCTTGCCCCCCTTCCTTAATCTCTGGTTCCCCTCCCTCCATTACAGTCCAGTTGTCAGCAGAAACTGACCAGTGTATCTCAGTTCTGATTTTAAACTCCATTGGAGGCTGGTTCCACTTGGCTCAGGCATCCACTTTTAGCCAAATCCACTAGTACCACAGTGCAGCCCAGACCACATGAGCTCTGCTGCCAGATATCTTGGGTTCAAACCCGGAGTTCATCCCTTAGAAACCATGTCATTCTGAGAAAGTTAATTGAAATTTTTGTGCTGCACTTTGCATCTATCAGATGGGGATAATGAGGGCCACCTCCTGGTGTTGCTGTGAGGATCCAGTGGAATGCCATGTATAAAGTATTTAGCACGGTATCTGACATAAGGTGATGTGTAAACCGTCTTTGTGCCTATCCCCATGGCAATTGCGAGTGTGTAAAGAGCAGAGATGTGATCATGTTGTTGGCTTCTGCTCATGAGGTCCTGGAAGGCAGGGCTGATGCTCACTTAGCTCTGCATTTGGGAATACCCTGCCAGGCCAGGTGTGTTTCAGGGTGCCTGGCACACTGAAAGTGTCTGATAAGAAGGCACTGGTAGAATGAGTTGAAGGCTGCTGACTCCAAAGTGGGCAAATGCAGGGGTTAATGATGGAGGTCAGATTTTAAATTTTTTTCTCTTCCCCTCACTGGCCTCTTCACGTCTTTCTTTAACAACCAATGAGTCCAGATCAGGTTTTGCTTGGCTCGGAGCAAAATGCTGCTGATGACAGACCAAAGACTTCCAAAGAGACCATGTGTGATTTATACTGCTGGGAAGTTGAGTGAACATGTTAAAAAGCTTTATAGTATTTGAACAGGAGTTAGGAGGAAGGAAAAACTGCCCAGTCTATGTAAAATCAGGGACAGCATGATAAATGAGGCCTGAAGTCAGTGTCACTGAGATGAAATGTTCAGCTGCTGAGAAGAGGCGCCGGCATCAGCTACAGGTGAGCACTGTGGCAAAGTGAATCCAGAAAAAGGACGGTTTGCAGTCTGGGAGCATGGAGCCAAAAACACAGAGGATGCCAGGCCTTCCAGTTATTTCTCAGGCTTCCTGCTAATGTCAGTTACAGGCACCCTTAGGAGCTAGTTAGTCTGTTTCATCTCACTGAAGGGGGACAGGAACAAAATGCCTCCTCTCTCTGCCAGCCAGGGGCAGATGCAGAGCTATCATCGCAAGCCAGAACAGGCTCCAGAAAGAAGACACCAGGCCAGTGAGATGGTCTGCCCATGCCAACCCCAAAGAGGGTAGGGCCACTGCCTGCCTTATTGGCAATTAGCCCATGTTCTGCAGAATGCTTTCTATTTAGTGGTCTTTAAAAACTCTGGGTCAATGAATGAATGACAAGAAAAGGCAGAGAGAGAAAGCAATACTTAATCTGAGGGAAGAGACATCTCTAGGGTAGGGGTTTCCACACTGGAAGGTCATGCAACGCTGTAGGTAAAAATTTTAGAGCATGCCCCATGATACAGTATAGTGATTCACAAATCATGTTAGTCCCACTGCACTAACATATTAGATACATTATCAAATACTTCTACAAGATGTTAAAAAGGGAGGCTATAAACATTTCAGATGCTTTGCTGTTCCTGATGACATTTTTTACTGCCTACATCACAAATCATCTCCGTTCCTTAGTAAAAGGTTCAACATTAATGAAAGTGGATACAAGCCAGTATCTTCAAATAGTCTTCCAGATCACGTCAGTGTTTTTTGGAACTCACGTTCGATCTGCTTAATCACTGTTTTGACCTTGTGAAGAGCCTGTAAATTGAATAACGTTGCCTCTGTATTTTCTTGGAAGACTCTTGTGCATGGATTATTAGTATTTACCCGTGGCACTGCTGCTGCTTCTCAGCAATGTGTTAGTTTATGTATAGTTTTGTTTCTTCTTCTGGTATTAGGGTCTGTAAATCCAGTTAATTAATATCACCCCACACATCCATTCAGGGGAAGAGGAACTCATAAGTGTGGGTTCTACTAAGTCTTCGCACTTTGTGCTGTCCCTCTCTCCCCAGACGGGACTCCCCACACACACACCGTATGTGACCCCTGATGCCCCTCAAACAGAAGCACAAGGCCTCAGGGCCAATTCATATACTAAATATTAGCATGGCTTACTTTCTCTTGTCTTCATAGGTTATCTTCCCATACCCCAGCGGGCTGATTTGGAGCCCCCTAACACCCATGCTGTGTGAAGGGTGACATCTTTCGATGGCCCTTTCCTGCCTTTCTGATGCCCCCCATGTGTTCTGCCCCCTCAGACATCTGGAGAGAAGAAGCGATCCGGCCATAGTGACAGCAATGGCTTCGCGGGTCACATCAATCTCCCAGACCTGGTGCAGCAGAGCCATTCTCCGGCTGGGACCCCGACTGAGGGCCTGGGGCGTGTGTCTACCCATTCCCAGGAGATGGACTCGGGGACTGAAGTAGGTACTGGGCGATAGCCCCACGGTTCTGTTCTTCAGCGATTCTCAAACCTGGTTCTCTTCAAAAACAAGGTCTTGGCAAGCCCCCTTGAAACATAGATGGCTGGTTTCTACCATGTTCATGGAACTGCTCGTGTGGATATATAGAGAGAAACCATCAAAAACTCTCACATACCATCTGGACCAAAATCTGTTTTTACAGATGAGAGGACTAACACTCACAGAGGTTCAGTGACTTGCCTAAAGCAAATAGCTGTTTCGTCACAGAGCTGAGGCCAGAACTGGGACCTCCTGTTTTCCAGGACAGTGACAGAAACCTCAGGTTTTAGCAATTTCAAGGTCAACAGTTGAGGTTCATATTTATATGAATTTTGTCGAACTATGTTTTACTTGAATAAAAGGAGGTTTAAATGATTTGCTTATGAAAAATAAAAACAAATAGATGGGTTCTTAGCATATTCAAATTCCTGGACTCCAGGTAGTGTGAGAAGGGAGAAGTGAGGTGTCTTTCCTGTAAAGAACAGACACAGGAGCCAGCGCCACGGCTCACTAGGCTAATCCTCCGCCTTGTGGCGCCGGCACACTGGATTCTAGTCCCGGTCGGGGTGCCGGATTCTGTCCCGGTTGCCCCTCTTCCAGGCCAGCTCTCTGCTGTGGCCAGGGGGTGCAGTGGAGGATGGCCCAAGTACTTGGGCCCTGCACCCCGTGGGAGACCAGGATAAGCACCTGGCTCCTGCCTTCGGATCAGCGCGGTGCGCCGGCTGCAGCGCGCTGGCCACGGCGGCCATTGGAGGGCGAACCAACAGCAAAAGGAAGACCTTTCTCTCTGTCTCTCTCTCTCACTGTCCACTCTGTCTGTCAAAAAAAAAAAAAATTTAAAAATAAAAAAATTAAAAAAAAGAAATTAAAAAAAGAACAGACACAGGAGAAGCTATAGAGTAACCATTACCAGGAGGAGCTGGAGAGGTGCCCACAATGATTGGGGGGTTGGTGCGTGAACAGTGGAACAGACCTTGTGATCTGTTGAAAGCCCAGCAAATATTGTTACGTTGTCTGTTCCTGCAGTATTCATTTATCTGCTCTGTTTGGTCTTCCTGTTTATTGACTAGTATGGCATGGGGAGCAGCACCAAAGCCTCCTTCACCCCCTTCGTGGACCCCCGAGTATACCAGACCTCTCCCACCGATGAAGACGAAGAGGATGAGGAATCGTCAGCTGCAGGTAGGCAGAAGGCCCCAGTGTTTTAGAAACAGCTTGATTTCTTTCTGACAAAGCTCAATATAGAAATTAGTCATCAGTTCAATAATTAAGCCATTTACTGCTTGGTCCTGGTCTTAAAAAGGAAGATTTTGTGGTTATTTTTATAGAATTCCTAAAACAAAATTTTTGTTTCCTTTTTTTTTTTGTTTGTTTGCTGCTGGTAGGAAGCCAGAGGTATCCAGGAACCCTAGGAAAAGTTGTTCCTCAGAGACCTGTGAACTTACCACCTATTTCCCAAAAACAGTTTCTGGGTATAATTCTATGCACGCAGTAGACACCTAATACTAAGTGCGTGTTGAGTTGTGCTGAGTTTAAGGTGTGTGCTTCCCACCGTGAAAAGTCTGGCAGATTTTAGAGGATGGGCTTGCTTTCTAGACTTCTGCAACTAACTAATCATCAAAGTTATCTCAGGCCAGTTTTTTAAGTGATGTTGAATTTCAAAAAGCAAGATTTCTTGCATATATTACAAGAGGTAGGGAAGGTGGATTTACTTTTTTGAGATTATTATCAGTTCTCTAAACATGCCAAGTAATGCTTATGTCTATAAGCCTGTCTTGCTAGTGGATAAAATACTGCTTCTACGAATGACTTATACTTCATGCTACTAAAAATAAGTGAAAAGTAAATGTAGTCTCAGAGTGTATGTGCCTTTATTATAACACGCACTAAACAGGAGAAATAGTGTTTTGAAGCCCCTGCTCCGTTTCTCCATTGGTTATCTTTAAGATACCACTGATTTCTCTGATTCTTTTTCTCAAAGCTCTGTTTACTAGTGAACTTCTTAGGCAAGAACAGGCCAAACTTAATGAAGCAAGAAAGATCTCAGTGGTAAATGTGAACCCAACCAACATCCGGCCTCATAGCGACACACCAGAAATCAGAAAATACAAGAAACGATTCAACTCAGAAATACTCTGTGCGGCTCTGTGGGGTACGTTGGTGCTTTATTTTCTCTTATTTTACTACTCATTAATGAGCTGACTCTCAAGCATGCAGAGCCTGTGGATCTCACCATCAGAGTGACACTGGTTGAAGGGGGAGTCTTAAGGAGAGTCAAGAAAGAGGCGATTGTTCCAGAAAAAGAACACGGGCATGGCTGTGCCTTAGGCTCCTTTTGACAAGGAGTCTCTATACAGGGTAGTAAACAGCTAGAGGCAATGAAGGCTGCTACTGCTTCATTTAAAAAAACCTTGTAATGTCATTACCAGAGGGACAGTGATATAATTACTGTGCAAGAACTTCTACTTCTACACTCCCTACTGTAGCACCTGCTCGCTCATTGATTTATATTTACAAGATACAGTTTTTTATGCTTTATTGGGACCACGGAGGCAGAAGGCTTAAAGCCCTTAAAAGTCAGTCTTGGGTTACTTCTTAAAATTTGCAGGTGTAAACCTTCTGGTGGGGACTGAAAATGGCCTGATGCTCTTGGACCGAAGTGGGCAAGGCAAAGTCTACAATCTGATCAACCGGAGGCGATTTCAGCAGATGGATGTGCTAGAGGGATTGAATGTCCTTGTGACAATATCAGGTATGTTACCAGGATCACCACATTCTCCAGGTTGGCATAGGTGGGCAAAGCAATCACCTTGTTTCCAAAGAAACAGGAAGCTCTTCCATTCCCAGTCAAAAAGCAACACAATAAATTATAGCAGTATAGCCAGAGTGAGAGCGCTGGAGTTTGACTTCCAAAGAGAGGTCTTACTTCTGCATTAAAGCTAAATTATGTAGAAATCTTTTACAAAGACTGTATATTTATAGGCATTTACTGTTGTCAGGATTTGGTAAGCATGACTCTACTCAGACATTGTTTCATAAGGAGGCAACACTGGGCTCCTGGGTTGAACTTTAAAGAAAGTTTAACTCCTTGAGGAGCTGTACTTCGGTTTGGAGAAAATGCCTTCACTTGATCCTATAATTCCTTTCTTATTTTTTTAAAGATTTATTTATTTATTTGAAAGGCAGAGTTACAGAGAGGCAGAGAGAGAGAGAGAGAGAGAGAGAGAGAGAGAGGTCTTCCATCTGCTGGTTCATTCCCCAAGTGGCCACAATGGCCAGAGCTGGGCCGATCCGAAGCCAGGAACCAGTAGCTTCTTCCAGGTCTCCCATATGGATGCAGGGGCCGAAGGACATGGACCATCCTCTACTGCTTTCCCAGGCCATAGCAGAGAGCTGGATTGGAAGTGGAGCAGCCTGAACTCAATACGGGATGCCAGCACTACAGGTGGCAGCCCCAATTCCCTTTTTCTTTTAACTTTCCACGGAATGCTTAGCATTTTCAGCTCTTTTTATCCACCCCAAATAAATTCTTTTTGCATTATTATTGGAGTTCAACTCTGTATAGTCCTGCCTTCTGGTTAATTGCTGTCTTGACTGTTATAATACCAAATCAAAATTACAGCCACCGATCTGTCAGTCACCTACCAAGAGTGTAAATACTACCACAAAATTCACAGTTAGTCTTGATTATGTTGTTCGTGCCGCTTCCCCCTTCTTAAGCGTGTAACCATTTCCATTTCCTCTTACCATGAGGCACAGATGGGGAATGGAGAAAATGAAAATAAGACCAAAAGATTCTTGCACAGTACTGGCACCCCTGCCTACCTAGCTATCAGGAGCCACACATGGCTTGCAGCTACAAAAATGAATAGTAACACAGTGATTCCCTTCATTTACATTCTGAATGTGCTCCTGTCAAATCCAGTGTGCAATGCTTTAATGAATTCTTTTCTTCTGATACATGTCACATCTGTAAAGTATAAAACATCTCTAAAGCTGAAGAGAAATCAAAAGACAGCAATCTTTTTTTCTTTTTTAAAAAAGATTTATTTATTTTTATTTGAAAGGCAGACTTAGGAAGAGTGAGAGACAGAGAGGTATTCCATTCACTGGTTTACTCCCCAAATGGCTGCAATGGTTGGGGCTGGGCTATGCCAAAGCCAAGAACCAGAGCCTCATCTGAGTCTCCATGTGGAGGCAGGGGCCCACGTACTTTGACCATCTTCTGCTCCTTTCTCAGGAGCATTAGTAGGGGACTGGATCAGAAGTGGAGTAGCCGGGGCTCTTAACTGGCACCCGTATGGGTTCGCAGGTGGGGCTTTACCTGGTATGCCACAGTGTAAGCCTCAGTAATTCTTCAAGATATAAAACCCACAGGCTCAAATTTCTCATTACTTTGGAAGAGCCACCCCAGTGGGCATTTACTTTTCTGGGACTCAGACAGTCTAATGGTGTAAAGTAGCCTTTGTTCCACATATACTCTTCAGTATTATCTACATGTTTTCTTACCATCCTGTGAATTCTTTACTCCAGGATCATGCCGCCAAAGGGGACTTTTGTTTTTCAGCTTTGCATCTGTTTTCTCTAGTTGTTGTTGTTGTTGTTATTCCTTTCAATGGTTTCAGTACCCTCACTTGTCTAGTACTGTGTTCTGAGCCCAGATTACCTTCATAGAACTTGTTTCTCTATCTCCTTTTAAAATTGTCTTTTTGTTAGTTGAATAAAGTAAAACCACTCCAGTTGTTCACATTATGGCAACAGAGGAAATAAGACTTTATTCATTAACATCTGCCATTGATTTAAGGGATATTCAGGCACACAAAAGCATACAAACATGTCCAGTTCTCAACAACCCTCAGATGATGAGATTTGGAATGTTCTGGAACTCTGATCACTCTTTGCAGAATTAGGTCCAAGTTCAGCAGATACTTCCCTTTGTAGCAAGGAGAAAGAAGAAGAAGGGCTAAATACATACTTTAATTCTGTGACTTGTCCAAAACTTTTGTTTTAACCTCAAGTCCTGGGAAAAGAGGCCACTATAATGAAAAATACTGCGGACACTGGTTATTATGACTTTAAAAACACACATTACCGCTTACATTCCCAAATAAGAATAAATAACATAGAGGTACAGATTGGTGAAGGGAAAGATAGTATAAGGACTTGAAATTAAAACTCTATTTTTTCAACAGGAAAGAAGAATAAGCTACGAGTTTACTATCTGTCATGGTTAAGAAACAGAATACTACACAATGACCCAGAAGTAGAAAAGAAACAAGGCTGGATCACTGTTGGGGACTTGGAAGGCTGCATACATTACAAAGTTGGTGAGTCTCGAGACACGGAAGTATAATTTTGGTGTGTCTACTAGTCAGAATCATTCAGTTAAACTTTACTCTGTTTTTTTCTGTTTGATGTATGTATGACCAGTTTCATGTGGCTGGAATCTTAATTATACTCATGTTATTCCCAAAAAAATCAGATGATGAAATTCAAAGAATGCATTCAGATACATCCTAGGCTCCAGTTTGAACCTTTATATTTAATTCCTCCCAAAGACCCATTAAAATGACAGTAAAGGAATAAAAACACCATAAACCTTCAAGGACAAAGAGGCTAAGAGAAGAAAAGCCAGCAAACCAGAAATGTCAGTAAAATTGGTTAAGGGTAGCTGGGTGAGTAGGAAGCAGACATAGCAGACCAGGAAATGATGAATTCTAATCTACAATAAAGAAAATCATCAAAATCAGCCCAGTTTCTCAAAACAAAACCAGAAAAGCCCAGGATCTGAGGCCCCAAGGTAATCTAATATGGGTGTGTAGGGTGAGACTGGAGGTATAAGGACTTTCAGGCAGTTAATTGGCAGATTCCAACGTGCTCATCACAACAGGCAGGTGTTACCCTCTCTAGCTGCAATAGAGGGGGAAGGGGTTGGAAGCCAATGTGATGGTGGGAATACCCGTGAGGACACACTAGCACTCCTCCTGTCCCTATCTAGTTCCCTAAATGTTGGCAGCCATGCTACTACTTCCAAGGGAGAGATTGAAAGATTTGTCTTTAGAGAAACAAAGTGACCAGAAAGAAGAATACAGGTCCTCATATTTGAACCTCCATGAAGAAAGCTCACTGCCTAACTACTCTGGAATGAATCCCAGCAGGTAATAAGCCCACCTGTAAAGAGAACAGAGAAATCCACAAATAGGAAGGAAATGCAAACAGCACGATCAAACATTGTGGAGTGGGGGGAAGAAGTTTAAATGAAGGAGGGAGAGGAGGAAGAAAGACAATAAAATATCACAGAGACTAGAAAAATGGTTTTATAAAAGAAGCATAAGGGTATTAGTATTTTTTAACAGACATCTGAAAATCATACATACTTAGGAGGTTCTATGCAATATTTCAGTACATATACACATTATTTAATGTCCAGTCAGGGTAAATATATTTGTCCTTTCAATCATTTAATATTTCTTTATAGAGCAAACATCTAAAGTCCTATCTTCTAGGTTTTTCTTTATAGAACAAAACATTATCTATAATGACCCTCTTGTATAGTATGATGGCCACAACTTCTCACTTCCTCCCTAGCCTGTGGTAGCCATCATCTTATTTTTAACTTCTATGGAATCGCCTATCTTTTAGACTCTATATGTGAGTGATATCATAGGATATCTGTCCTTCTGTGCCTGGCTTATTTCACTTAACATAATGAGCCCCAGTTCCATCCATGGTATAAATTTCAAGATCCCATGCTTTACATGGCTAGGTAATAGTCCATTGTGTGTATGTAGCACATGTTCTTTAGCCATTCATGAGTGGGTGGATACTGAGGTTGTTTCCCTTTGTTAGCTGTTGTGAATAGTGGTGCAGAAAACATGGGAGTGCAGGTATCTCTTTGACAGAAGAATTTCATTTCCCTTGGATATATACCTAGGAGTGGGACTGCTGAATCATATACTAGTTCTATTTTTAGTTTTCTGAGGAACTTCCACACTGTTTTCCACAATGTCTGTACCAATTTACATTCCCACCAAGAATGTGCAACAATTCACTTTTCTCCACATCCTTGCCAACATCAGCTTTATCTGTTTATGTTTATCTTATAAGTGAGGTGATATCTCATTTGATTTACATTTCCCTGATTAGTGATGTTGAACATTTATGTACCTGTTGACCATCTATATGTCTTTGTGAAATGTCTCTTTCAATCTGCTGTCCATTTTTTAAATTGGATTTTTATTTCTTATTTCTGTTTCTTATATATTCTGGGTATGATGAACCCTTTGTCAAAAACTTAGCTTGCGGATATTTTCTCCTATTCTTAGGTTGTCTCTTCACTGTTTGTTTTGTTGTACAGAAGCCCTTTAGCCTCATGTTTATTTTTGCTTTAATATCTCAGCTTTTGGAGTATGATCCAGAAAACACTGCCTCTCTGAAGTCCTGAAATCTTTTCCCAAAAGTTTCAAAATGTCAAGTCTCACATTTGAGTCTTTAATCCACTTTGAATAGATTTTTGTCCATGGTGAGAGATAGAGGTCTAGTTTCAGGCTTCTGTATGAGGATATCCAAATTTTCCAGCACCATTTATTAAAAAACCTTTTCAAAAATCCTTTTTCCAGTGCATATTATTTTCTTCACTTGCCTAATTGTTCTAGCAAGTTCTCTGTCACTCATCAGTTGGCTGCAGGTGTATGGGTTTGCTACTAGTCACCCTGTCCCACTGATCTATGGATCTGTTTTTATGCCAATACCATATTATGTTATTACTGTAGCTTTGCAATGTATTTTAAAGGGAGGTAGTATAATGCTTCCTGCTTTGTTCTGTTTGCTCAAGACTGCTTTGGCTATTTTGGGTCGTCTATGATCTCATATGAATTTTAGTTTGTTTTTTTCTACTTCTATGAAAAATGTCATTGGGATTTAGATAGGGTTACATTGAATCTGTAAATTGCTTTGGGTAATATGCACATTTCAATGATGCTGATTCTCCAATCCATTAACATGAGGTATCTTTTAATTTATTTGTGTCTTCTTCAATTTCTTTAATCACTGATTTATCATTTTAACTGCAGAGGTCTTACACCTCTTTGGTTAAATCTATTCCTGAATGAAAGTGGCATCATTTTCTTTTTCTTGACCTTGGAGAGAAAGCTTTCAGCTTTTCCCCATTCAATATGATGTTAACTGTTAGGCTGTTATATATGTCATTTATTATGTTGAGGTATGTTCCTTCTATACCTAATTTGATCAGTTTTTATCATGAAGAGATGCTAAACATATCAAATTCCTTTCCTGCATCTGTTGAGATGGTCATATGATTTTTTCTTTCAAACTGTTGGTGTGCTATATCACATTTATTGTTTTGCAAATGTTGAACCATCCTTGCATCCCTGGGATAAATCAAACTCAGTTGTATTTAATAATCATTTTAATATGCTGTTGGATTCGATTTGTTCATATTTTTGTTGAGGAATTTTGCATCTGTGTTCATCAAACATATTGGTCTGTGCTTTAATTTTTGTTGTGTCCTTGTCTGGTTTTATTGTGAAGGGACTGTTGGTCTTATTGAATGAATTAATAATAATTCAGTTTCTATTTTTGAATTAAAAAGGGTTGGTGTTAATTATCCTTTAAATATTTAGTAGCACTGGGCAGTGAAGCCATCTGGTCTTGGGCTTTTCTTGGATGGGAATTTTTTTATTGATTTAATCTCAATACTTGTTATTGTTCTGTTTAGGTGTTATATTTCCTCATGATTCAGTCTTGGTAGTGTAAGTGTCCAAGAATTTTTCATTTCTACTGGGTTATTGAATATGTTGACATAATTTTTCCTAGTAATCTCTAAAAACCTTTAGCATTTCCATGGTGCCAATAGTAATGTCTCCATTTTCATCTTCATGTATCTGAGTCTTCTCTTTTTTTCCTGGTTAGTCTAGCTAAGGGTTTATCAATTTTGTTTATCTTTTCAAAAAACCAGCCTTTCATTCCATAGATTTTGGGAGTATTAGTCTCTATGTCGGTTGTGCTCTGAATTTTATTATTTCCTTTGTTTTTGTTTTTCTAGTTCCTTGAGGTGCACTGGTGAGCTGTTCATGTCTTTTTCTTTTTCTGATGCAAGCATTGATTGCTATAAATTTTCCTTTAGTACTGCTTATGCTGTATCTCATAGGATTTGGTGTGTTGTGTTTCCATTCTTATTTTTGGGAAATTTTTAAAATTTCCTGCTTGATCTCTTTCTTGATTCATTGGTTGTTCAGGAGCAAGTTGTTTAATTTCCAGGTAATTGTGTAGTTTCCAAAGTTTTTCTTGTTATTTATTTCTAGTTTTGTTGCATTGTCGTCAGAAAGATACTCAATATGAATTCTATTGTAAAGTATTTATGATGTGTTCTATGACCTATTGCATTATCTATCCTGGAAACTGATGCATGTGCTGTTGAAAAGAATGTGTATTCTGCGCTGTGGGATGGAAATTTCTGTAGACATCTGGTCCAGTTGATCTGGAGTGCAATTTGTTTTCTTTTTTTAAGATTGATTTTATTTATTTGAAAGAGTGATGGAGAGAGAGGTCTTCCATCCACTGGTTCACTCCCCAAATGGCCACAATGGCCGGAGCTGCGCTGATCCGGAGTCAGGAGCCAGGAGTTTCTTCTGGGTCTTTCACACGAGTGCAGGGGCCCAAAATCTTCTACTGCTATCCCAGGCCACAGCAGAGAGCTGGATCAGAAGAGGAACAGCTGAGACTAGAACCAGTGCCCATATGGGATGCCGGCGTTTCAGGCCAGGGCTTTAACCTACTGTGCCACAGTGCAGGCCTCTCTATAGTACAATTTAACTCTGCTGTTTATTTGTTGATTTTCTGTCTAGATGGTCTATTTCTGAAAATGGGATGTTAAAGTCCCTACTATTGTTATATTAGATTCTCTCTCCCATTAGTCTATTAATATTTGCTCTAAATATCTGGGTGCTGCGATATTGGGTGCAAATATATTTATAAGCAGTATTTCTTCTTGCTGGGTTGAACATTTATTTATTATATAATGATCTTCCTGGCCTCTTTTTACTGATTTTGATTTCATTCAATTATATTTGATAGAAGAATGGCTACTCCTGCTTTCTTTTGAGTTCCATAAGCATGGACTATCTTGTTCTATCCTTTACTTTTCAGTCTATGTCCTTAGGTTAGAATGAGTTTGTTGGCCGGCACCATGGTTCACAAGGCTAATCCTCCACCTGCGGTGCCAGCACACCGGGTTCTAGTCCCGGTCAGGGTGCTGGATTCTGTCCCAATCGCTCCCCTTCCTGTCCAACTCTCTGCTGTGGCCCGGAAGTGCAGTGGAGGATGGCCCAAGTCCTTGGGCCCTGCACCCCATGGGAGACGAGGAGAAACACCTGGCTCCTGGCCTCGGATCAGCACAGTGTGCCAGCCACAGCGCGCCAGCCGCAGCTGCCATTGGAGGGTGAACCAACGGTAAAGGAAGACCTTTCTCTCTGTCTCTACCTCTCTCACTGTCCACTCTGCCTGTCAAAAAATAAAAAAAAAGAGAATGAGTTTGTTTAAAGAAGCATATACTTGAATCTTATTTTTTTAATCCAATAGTCACTCTATTTTAATTGGAAAATTTATTCCATTGATAATTTAGGTAATTATTGATAGGCAAGGTCTTACTGCTACCATTTTGATACTTGTATTTTTATTGTTATTCATTCATTTCTTTCCTCCTCCATTACAATCTTCATTTGTGATTGATTTTTTTTTCTGGTTGTGTGCTTTGATTTCTTATCTTGGCTAACTCTATCATAGGTTCTTGCTTTGTGATAATGCTTACAAAAAACTGCTTTTGGGTATAAAAATCTATCTTGATAACAATTTTTAAAAGATTTATTTATCTGAAATGAGGAGTTACAGAGAAAGAGAGAGAAAGATCTTCCATCCCTGGTTCACTCCACAAATGGCCACAATGGCCAGAGTTGGGCCTGTCAGGAGCCAGGAACTTCTTCCAGGTCTCCCATAGGGGCCCAAGGACTTGGTCCATCCTCTACCGCTTTCCCAGGCCATAGAAGAGAGCTGGACCAGAAGTGGAGCAGCTGAGACTTGAACTGGCTTTCACATGGGATGCCAGCACTGCAGGCAGCGGCTTCATCCACTACAGCACAGTGCCAGCCCCAACGTAGTAATTATTATTTTTTAAATAGCCTGTCTTCAAACTCTCTGATTCTTCTATTCTTCATCTATTCAGCTACTAACAATGCCTTCTATCACCTTTTTAATTTCACTTAGTGTACTTTTCAGATGAAGGATTTCTGCTTGGTTTTGTGTAATTACTCCCATCTCTCTATTAAATCTCTCAGAACATTGAATTGTTTCTCTGTGTTCTCTTGAATCTTGTTGAGTTTCCTTAAAACAGCAATTTTGAAATCTCCATCCACAAGCACGTGGGAATCTCAATTCCTAGACGGTTAGTTTCTGGCACCTTACTTGCTCTTAATGTAAGGTTATGTTTCCCTTGAAGGTCCTTGATATGGATGTACAACATCATCTGTATTGAAGGATTTGTTGTAGTAATCTGGCTTCATTTATGTCTGTCCTTCTAGAAATTCTGTGTTTATTTTCTCTGAACTTACAGATACTTCTGCTGTTACAGCACTAGATAGCACCCTAAGTGGTGGCTGGTTGCAGGTCACTGCTGATACGTCTTTCTGAGCCAGTCCTACAATATTCCCCAAAACTCACGTTTGTCCCAAATCTGTAGTTGGTGTGTTGTCAAGTATGAACTGGGGAAGTGCCTTGAAAGGGGTAGTCTGTCCCTATAATCCTCTTCCTGGGCCTGTGGCAGACTGAGATTCCTTGTCTGTGTATCCAAATGCTGTGATGCTAGATCATCTCTGAGGCCGGCAGCCTAGCAGGACTAGTACGGTCTGGGGGATAGACCAAAGCTCACCCCGCTACGGTCTGTCTGCTGCTGACGTGGACTTGTCGTTCACTGCCACACACCTAGCAGCCCCTGGGGATGCTGACTGGGATATAAGATGATTAGCTGAAACCACGGAGTTCCACTGGACACTGAAGCCAGTCTGGATGCACTGGCCTGGGGCCATTAGGATCTGCTCAAAGCTGAGTTTATCAGCCTGGCCCTGAGTTGCAAAACAGTCTTGTGATTCTTTACTGACTGCCAAGGTGGTAGGAGAGCTGATAGAGGTAGCCTCTCAGCTACTGAGGCAAGCCCTGGCTGGGTCATACCCGGGTCTCAGTCCCCAGGCCCTGTGCAGTTTAGGGGTGCACACCAGGCCCATGAGCATCTGGTGGTGATAGTGGTGATACAAACCAAGGCAAGTCTGTCTCACCAGGGAGTAAGTTTGTACCTGAGACTAGGGCAAGTCTGGAGACTGTCCACAGACATGGGGCTAGGGATGGAAACCACTGGGATCTGCCCAACGTGGGGCTTTACCAGCCCAGTACTGAGTCCCAGGGTACAGTCCTGTGGCCTTTTGCTTTCTTTCTAAGGTTGGAAAGGGCAATAAAGGCAGCCCTCTGGCTGCCCAGACTGGCTCAGACTGGCCCAGGCTGGTCCTACCTGGGCCCAACAGTCATGGGTCCCTATAGAATCTGGAGAGAGTCTGCCAAGCCCCGCCCCGGGGATGGCATGGCACACACAAGTACTGATCTCTGCCTGATGCTAGGCAAGTCTAGAGCTTAAGTATGTGAGCACCAACGTGTGTGTTTTGTGGGGTGGCAGATACACGTGGTTAAAGCCTTAGGTCTTTATAGGTGCTGGAACTTGGCACAGCAGGTCCTGCTCTGATGTCTAAGACATGGATGCTAAACTCCCTCTCGTGGCTTCTCTGTGTGGCTGGAGGTTTGCTGTCTGCTGGCAGTTGGCAGGGGTGTGTGTGCCGCAGGCCACCTGGCTGTGAAGCCTCCAAATATTCCAGAGGTAAGGGTCTGAAATTTTCACAGTGAGCCTGGCGCTGGGATTGTTTGTCCTCCTTCTCCCAAGCCGGAGGTGTCTCTCCACGCCATGCTCCTTGGAGCTGGAGGTGGAAAGACACAGGCAGTTCTTTCCCTCTTGATTTCTTCAATGGGACTTTTCCCATGATTAGAGCAAAATGCGGCACTGTGGTCTCTCAGCTGGCTCTGTAGTTCTTGTCGAAGGTGACTTGCTGTGTTCACATCGGTGTCTCTGTGAGCAGGCGGTGGCCAGAGCTTCTTACTCAGCCACCATCTTACTTAGTCCCACCTTCAAGGATAAGGTGATTTTAAAAGCTGAAACAAGGGGAGGGGAGGCCACTCAGAAACCCAAGGAAAAAATCAGAAACTGTAATATTTTGATAGGAATAAAAAGTGTAACAGATGTGTTAGAAGATAAAGATGAAGAAATCTCTTAGGAAGTAGAAAAAGGAAAGAAAAAAATGAAAAGAGAAGTCCACGGGGTTCAAAAATCTAAGTTATACGTGTTTTAGAAAAAAAGAGAAGGTAAGAACTATGAAGAGGAGGAAAGGATACGAGAAAATGTTTTTAAAAGTAAAAGGTTTTAAATCCCAGATTTAAAGGAATCTGAAGAAGTCTGAGTTAGTACTCGGGAGAGTGAGTGAAAAAACACAGAAGACTCACAATGTATATCAGCATGATAGCTGAATGCCCAGGACGGGAGGGGGTCCATAAAGCTTCCAGACTAGAAGTAAGTAGGAAACACTCTGTAAGAGACTGTCCCACGGCGGCCTGGGACTGCTCAGCAGCAACGCTAGCAGCTGAGAAGACCATGGAGGAGGCCTGTATTTCTAACACGTGAACACGTCTGTGTTAAGATTCTTCAGAGAAGTTTTATTTTAAGGACATGTACTGATAAACTTAGCTAAATGCATTTAAAACAAATTTTGGAGAAAAATCAACATTCTGTATCTGTACACGCAATCCACTGCTCTCCAGCTCAGCACAGTGCTAGGTACATATGTAACAATTAAGAAGTGTTTGTTAAGAAAGAAACCCATATTCAAAGGACACAGCAGTATTCACAAAGCAGACCACATGGGGGAGTGTTCACACAGCAAGCTGATGAAATAGAAACTGTTATCTGCTCCACTGCACATTTTTGTTTGGGAATCAGAATTGCTTGGTACTGTCTAACTGGATACTCCGCAATTCTAATGTTCTTCTTGTCTTCGTGTGATTATCTGTTAAATTATCAAACATGCATCTCATTCAGACTCGTGTGCATTGTTCGGTCTTCTTTTGGAGATAGCAGACTTCTTTAAGCAAAGGCCTTGTTTTCAGGAAAAAGCAATGTAACTTAAGAGTTTTTATGGACAGACTTGAAGCTATTTCTAAACGTTTCTCTGATAAAGCTTTTAAAATTTCCTGTGAGTATTTTCCATTTGGCTGCAGATATCCAGTCTGCCATTAGCTTTTCTAACATTTCTGACTTCTTTGGAATCATTCCTGTCTCTCTGCATTGTCCTGATATCAGTAGGCTGGTGTGTGTCCACACATGTAGGGTGAAATGTAACCACACAGCAATGCTTGATAATTATCATTTGGAAAATTGAAATACTGTAATCCTCAGTTATCCAAATAACTTGCAGTCACCATTTTGTTTTTGTTGTGAATTTCCAGCCACAACAACCCTGAGATCCTCTTGTAGCACAGGATTATTCAGCATACTCAAATTCTCATGAAATTTCAAAACTATGAGAACAAAACAATCAAATTGTATATGCAAGAGCCATTTACAGTATTTATTTCACTTGAACTACAGTATGTTCTCAGAAGTTTTGATTCTCAAGGCTATTTTAAGTTTTAATTTTGAGTCTTCTCCTAGGTTTCGGGTGAGGAAATCTTAAAAGAGATCAAGTCATAAAGAGTTTATATCATGAAAAATCATGAAGGCAACGATTAAAAATGTAACATGTTATCTAAATAGATTAAAATTCCTCTTACCAAATCTCTTTAGGAAGCAGACTGTTATGTTCAGAAATTATTGTGCACTGGTAGCTTCTAAATTTTCCTTTTTATTTTTTTAAAGATTTATTTACTTGAAAGTAAGAGGTACAGAGATAGAGGGAGAGACAGAGAGAGGGGTATTCCATCTGCTGGTTCACTTCCCAAATGGCCGCAATGGCTCGCACTGGGCCAGGCCAAAGTCAGGAGCCAGCAGCTTCTTCCAAGACTCCCATGTGGGTGCAGGGGCCTAAGCACTTGGCCATCGTCTGCTGCTTTCCCAGGTGCATTGTCAGGGAGTGGGATCAGAAGTAGAGCAGCCAGGATTTCAACTGGCACCCATATGGGATGCCAGTGCCACAAATGGTAGCTTTACCCACTATGCCACAGTGCCGGCCCTGGTCTCTAAAATTTCTAAGAAACATAAACAAGCAATTATTTCATTCAATAATTAGAATTCAAACCTGAATAATAAGCAGATGGCAGTCTTTGTGTCTCTACTTGTTTCCTAATTTTTCTACCATCCTGCCAGCTCTGTTACTTACATGTCAATGAACGTAAAAGCCAGGCAAACTAACATAAAGGAAATTATGTAGATTCTTATTACAATGAATATTAACATCTAGATCAAGTGGCTAAAGATAATCATAGGGTGAAGAAAAGAGCCTTTAATTAAAAGCAAAATTCCCCAGTATTCTATCAACGAAGTACACTAAATGCACACCAGTTGCATCATGTTCAGGTGTGTGTGTGTGTGTGTGTGTGTGTGTGGTTGTTGTAGCTTATACATTCATTAACACAAATAACTTGAATAAATGTGACCAGTGCCGCGGCTCACTAGGCTAATCCTCCGCCTTGCGGTGCTGGCACACCAGGTTCTAGTCCTGGTCAGGGCGCCGGATTCTGTCCCGGTTGCCCCTCTTCCAGGCCAGCTCTCTGCTGTGGCCCGGGAGTGCAGTGGAGGATGGCCCAAGTCCTTGGGCCCTGCACCCCATGGGAGACCAGGAGAAGCACCTGGCTCCTGCCATCGGATCAGCGTGGTGCGCTGGCCGCAGCGCACTGGCCATGGCGGCCATTGGAGGGTGAACCAATGGCAAAAGGAAGACCTTTCTCTCTGTCTCTCTCTCACTGTCCACTCTGCCTGTCAAAAAATAAAAAAATGAATACATGTATGTACTTTTTCATAATTTTTCTATTACAGTTAAATATGAAAGGATTAAATTCTTGGTGATTGCCTTAAAGAATGCTGTGGAGATATATGCTTGGGCTCCTAAACCATATCATAAGTTCATGGCATTTAAGGTAAGCAGGCATGTGCTTATTCTTTTTATTTTCAGTTTCTACCACTTCTGTTTTCCACATAAGCCGGCACCAGTTTTCCTATGTTTAAAAGCCTGTTTTACACATATAGGTACTCTTCATTGTTTTAAAGCACTAGAAAATTCTGTAAAGTTATTCAAAATTGAAATTTGTATGCCTGCCTCTATTTGAGGTCTGTGAATCATCAACTTCAAGCGCAAATTAATATGGGATAGTTACTGGGCTAACCATTGTTAATGATAGTATTCAGTACTTGCCGTAAAGCTACCTGAACTAGGGTGCTGATATTTTGTCTGAAAAGGGCAGACCAGTGGCAGCACTCAAGGTTGAATTGAGTCTCCAAATACTGTAATCCTCCTAAATTTTTCTGGGTAAAGTCACGAAAACTCAGGATGCTCATAAATCCACACTGCTATTAGACTTCTCTGAAAGGAATAATGAAGGTGGCCTAGTTTCTCCGTATTCTTCAGTTCTGATTGCCTTTTCATTTTTTACTTTGAGGCCATGGTTGGACTGGTCACTCATGAGATTCAATAGCAGCGGGATGGGGAGAGTCTAGCTCTGTTGATACCAGTTTATGAAAGCTGACCCCTAAATGCTAGGAAGACCAGTACTTGCAGGCACCTTTATGTGTTCAGTGCTGCATGGCCCATCCACAGCCCATGGGACCTAATCTGTATTCTCCACTTGCTCCATATCTCATTGCCACTCACTTTTTCTCCCTTTGGCTCGTTACTCATCTCTTTATTCATTGTTTCTTGCCACATAGGGCACATGAGGGCAGAAGCTGCCCTTGGAACACTACATAGATCTTCTCTGAGGCTTAATCACCCCACTTGTGTTTTGTTCCCCTAGTACAAGTAGATCATTTGTGATGTGCTCAGGAAGATCAATCCATCAATGGAAATGGGCTCACATCCATAGGCCCACTTTTATGGAATGAAATTTTGGTAATATATTTTAATAATAACACTTATGAGGTGACTCCTAAAAGCTAAAGTGCTGCTGCTGTTCTGGCAAAATCTCTATTTGCAAAAAGATTGTTAATCAAAATCCTATTCTCATTCTGGTTCTGAAGTTTGTCATTGGTGTAATAGCCAAAGCACAAAAGACTGCAGAATGCTATGTTCAGCAGACCAGACCAGGGCCTGGAAAGAGGAGAAAAAAGGCAAATGCAAGTGCTTGAATCAGGACTGCATATCTAGCAGGGGTCAAGAAGGCCAGGAGGCTACCGCTTCTGATGCTGTGAATATGATATTAGCAAAAGACAAGCAGAGAGGAGTCTGTAAGGGGTAGTGATATTATTGTCAAGGTGACTATGGTTTCTCAAATCTCCAAGATTTCAAGTCTTTTCAAATAATGGCAAAGGCAAACACTTGACATCTACTTTGGGTTGGGCCCTGGATCAAAGCACACAGAACCTTGATAAACCTGGCAAGAGCTTTCTTTGTTCTGTCTCCAGTTAAATTCTAGTAGGCAGAATAAGCCGGAGTCGTGTGACGTTCCACCTCTACCTCTTTCTGTTACCTACACCCAAGTCTCAGATTGCAACACTGAGTTTAGAGATAATAGCACTTTGACACCCACTTAATCTCTGAAGGACATAGTACCCAGAACATGCCCATTAACGCTGAGCAGGCTGCCTGCCCAGGCCTGCTGGCCACATGGGAAAAACAGCCCAGAGAGACGTCTGCACTTTGTCCAGAGGACAAACAGCAGAAATAAACAGCAGAGAACAGCTGTACCCAGTCACCATGTTTTTTTAAGTCTACAGTGACACTATCAAAATTGAGAGCTGTAAACCTTCGTCCTATCCCTAAAGAGGAAAGGAGAAAGGGGCATAAGTAGGTGCTATACTCCTTCTTCTTAGAGCCTGAATATGAATAGCCTGAAAAGCTAAAGAGAACTCTCCTAGCTTTTCAATTTAAGAAAGCCACAAATTAACTTCCTCCTGATAATGTCTAAAGGAAAAAATCCTGAAGATAACCTCTTTGAATGATGTAGATACTAATGGGGTGATTTTTAAAGTCTTTTGCAGATCTCCAGCACAAGCCTCTGCTAGTTGATCTCACCGTAGAGGAAGGTCAAAGATTAAAGGTTATTTTTGGCTCACACACTGGTTTCCATGTAATTGATGTTGATTCAGGAAACTCTTATGATATCTACATACCATCTCATGTAAGTTCCCAGAAGCCTCTGCAAAAAGATTTGTTTCTGTATAGAAATCATGCATTTACTACTCAGTAAAGCACATGGGTCTTTGGCTCTTGCTGAGTAAACAGAATGTTTTTAATACCTAAAACATGTAGATTTAACTAATTTTTACAACTTTGTAAAACTGAGTAACGTAATAGAATTACTTGATACTCTATGTGTTATCTCTTTGGATGTTAGATTAAAACCCTTTGATATTTTTCCCTCCGAGCATAAATTTTTCAAAGTAGCTCATTTTTAGTTTCTGAAGAGAGATTGGTTCTTTTTATGTGGAAGAAAGCGAATGCCCAGATAAGAATTTCTTGGAGGAAGTCCTTTATCTGCTGTTTTCACTTCAGCCTCAGAGCAGTATGGTGTCCTAGCGTGAGACACAGGAGCTTATACCCTGGCTCTGTAGCATGTGTTAGCTTTGTAATGGTACATTAGGTAGCCTCTCCAACCCTCAACTTTCACGCCTTAAAATGGGGGTAAAAGGGCTATACCACAGAGTAATCATCAGCACAGAATGAGGCAATGGACCTAAAATCCTGGCAAAGGACCCTCCAGATTGCTCTTATTTACAATAGAATAGTCAAATCCCTGTAAAGGCATGTTACTTCAAACATGACTCTTAAAGGGAAATGCAGCACCTGAATCTCCTTGGAAGAACTGGTAGAGTGTATGCTGTTTGCCTTGTATGTAACCCCAATACTGAATTACAGTAGAGACTGTTTATCAGGCAAGTCTGAGGCCTAATCTGTTGCTGATTGGTATTTTTGAGAGTTTGAAGATTTCTCTCTAAAGAAACACATGAATTGAAAAACCTTGTTTTAGTACATTGCACACATATGGGCACACAGAGTTGTCATTGATTGCACAGTACAACTTTTCTGCTTGTGCATACAAGGACTCCCAGCATCCACTCTCAAGCAGCAGCTGGGCTCGGCATCACTGTGTTCATCCTCAGTGACCTCCTTCTCATCCGCACTTGCACGCTGGGCTGCCATGACAGGCTCACCCAGGGGATCTCAGCACCATGCCGTTCCTCCTAGTGCAAGCCCATTGACACATACTAGTGTGATTTTGAAATGAGTGGTTCAAAACTGTTTTCTAAGAGAGCCATCAATTTGGACTATTCCAGTAGGTAGGCAACCAGATAAATAATCTGTTGTACACTCACAGCCTACTTAGTAGGAGTCCATATGGGCATCCCATTTAGGCCATCTCCCTCAGATTAGTTGATTCGTGTGTTCCTAATCATTTTAGAAGTACCTGTGCTAATGAAAAACATAGAATTTCACTGTGAACAATACATGGTCAAATCTCAATTCTACCAACAAATACAAGCACAGCTTTGATCAAGTTATATAACCCTTTTAATTTTAGGAACAGGTGAATTGGATTTCCATCTAGTAACTAAGTTTGTATTCACCATGGTTTTTTTGACACATCTCTGGTTAAAGTGAATTTTAAGCTCTAGAATGAAAATGGAAAGAAAAACTGTTTATTGCAGTTCTTAGAGATGAATAGTCAAGATGTTATCTTAATTTTAAACAAATAATGGTTGGCCTTTCTTTGTCTTCTAGATTCAGGGCAATATCACTCCTCATGCTATTGTCATCTTGCCTAAAACAGATGGAATGGAAATGCTTGTTTGCTATGAGGATGAGGGGGTGTACGTAAACACCTATGGCCGGATAACTAAGGATGTGGTGCTGCAATGGGGAGAAATGCCCACGTCTGTGGGTAGGTTAACCATTCCTTATCTCCTTCAGCAGTTACACCCCCCAAATGAAACGAAAATCAAGAAATGTGAAACAACCATTTGATTCCACAAAAAAAAAAGTCTGTGAATAACACTTGTAAGACTTGCTTTGTCTGTTTATCTCAAATCGTTTGTCATTTTTGTGGTTAAGATGTGAACAGATGCTGTGAGTTATTGCCCATCTAATGTTTTTAATGCAGTTTTGGAAATTCCTTTTGACAGCCTACATTCATTCCAATCAGATAATGGGCTGGGGCGAGAAAGCTATTGAGATCCGGTCAGTGGAAACAGGACATTTGGATGGAGTATTTATGCATAAGCGAGCTCAAAGGTTAAAGTTTCTATGTGAAAGAAATGATAAGGTAAATCCGTTTCAACATTTGCATTAGTGTTTGCATTTTAAGAGACCACCAGGTACCTGTGAAACCTTCATTTTCCTTTATACTGATTTGAATCACATCTGTGTTAAACAATTCAGTATCTTGAAATGGCATTATTTGGTTTGATTCATGTGAACACTTGAAACATATTACTCACATATCAAAAAAAGACATGAAGATATATAGAAATTTTTTGTAAACTCTTAGCAACTTTTGTGTCCTGCAAGCCGTTTGATGACTCAGCACAAGGCCCAAATTATCTGAAGCACTTAGAGCAGCTGGCCCATCATTAATCACCTCACAGTGGGTCAACTTTCTATTCCGTGTTTAGACTTTCCACAAAGGCACTGCGGGACTACCCCATCATGTTGCATTTACCTTTCAGTGTGAAACATTTGATGTGTAGAAGTGTAAACTTTTTAAAAATGTCACCCATTCCTTAAGAAATGCACAATCGCAAACTCAACTAGTGCCATGTCCTGTGTCATTCCAGCCATGTTTCCTCTGAAATGTCGTAGGGGGACTGTGTTCCAGTGACATTGGCTGTGTCCATCTAGTGTGATCTGGCGTGATCAGTCACCTCAAGGGGTATTCTGCAGCAGTGCTGTTTCTACCCTGCCCTCTATAGCATAACCTAGAATGTTTAGTAGCTAAGCTGTACTACATTTGTGAAGTCATCCTTTGTGGCTGTGGCCAAAATAGAAATACTGTTCCCCAAACAGCTGTACAAAGATGTGATGTGTTGAAGTACTGTACATCTCTTAGTCCATTCTAGTTCCCCAGGGGCAAGGCTGGTGGTGCAGGTCTAGACTATATGAGAGTGTGGCCAACGACTCTCACCTGGTGTGGTCTGGGGTGATCAACAGTTGTGGGTTTCCAAGGTGGTTTCAGGGACTTAACAGAGCAGGTTAGAAAGTAAAACTTAGTAAAACTCCAGTACCCACTCAGCCTCAGGAATAAGAAGACTAGGAATGATCTGACTGTGGAGACCCACCCCGGCAGTCCTGATCCCAAGCTGTGCCACACCCTCAGGCGTAGGCTGGGGACCACACCAGTGTCTAGAGCCCTAGGCTTAGAGCTCAGGACACACAGCTTAGAGAGAAAAGCAGCCCTTTCTTCCCCTCATTGTGGTTTTCCTTCTGTCCTTCCCCGTCTCGACTCACTGACCCTCAGAGTAGCTTTAATTTCATATGTAGCATTAGCTGACTGACAAGCATTTCCACCAGACTTCCCAACATAGTTGTTGGAAAAGAGCATTCTTCTGAAGAAGTTGTGGAGATGAAGTAGCAGAGACTTTATACTAGTGACAAAAGCAAATGCCTTGGACCAAAGTTAGATGTTGGCTGATTGAAGGGCTATGCCACAGCCCCAAATAGTTTCCGGGGCAGTGGTTCATTTACATTCAGCTCAAGTAAGCGGCAACCCAAATTCTGCTCATTTCTCTCAGTTGTTTGCTAAAATGATTTAGCAGACTCAGACCTAATGGACTGTGGTTCTCCTTATTAATGCCATTATCTCACCTGGCTTAGGATCTGCCGACATCAGCAGAGAGAGCCACATGTGAACTCTTGACATGCCAAAATGAATAGGCACTAAACACCTGATCCCAATTAAATTTAAATGCTCCCATTTAAATGTTTTATATTTAATTTTTTTTAATTGAAACTGAATTTGTATAATAGCCAGTAGGCTCAAAATTCCCCCTTGATTTTGGCAATCTGAAAGGATTCCTTTCCATGCTAAAGCCTGCCGCCTTGTCATTTATAGGGGAGAGAGGGGAACCTCTGTGCCTTTCTAGAAATTAACAAAGGACCCATTGTGTCCTAGGTCAGAAATCCAGCATGTTAATCTAGCAGGAAAACTCCCTTTTAAAATGTGAGCACCCAAAGGGATGTCGCAAATGATGATAGAGCCCCTTCAATTCCCTGGAGGCCAATACACCAGAGTGTTTACATAGGATGCACTATATCAAAAAGCACTTTACAAACACCAGCCATTGGCACATGACAAGAAATAGGACATGTGAGAGAAAATGGATGGACGGTTGAAGAAAAGAGGGGAAAAAAACATGCAGTTGAACTAACTTCTTTTTAATTTCAAACAGGTATTTTTTGCATCCGTGCGATCTGGAGGAAGTAGCCAAGTGTTTTTCATGACCCTCAACAGAAATTCCATGATGAACTGGTAACAGAAGAGCACTTGGCACTTATCTTCATGGCATTATTTCTAATTTAAAAGAACATAACTCATGCGGACTTATGCCAGTCTAGAGGCAGAATCAGAAGGCTTGATTGAACAGACAGCTTTCCCCTCTTCCTCTCCCTCCACCCCTCCCAACAGTCCGTCTTTCAGTGTTGCAGCCTGGTTGAGAAGGAGAGAAAAAGGTGGCAAGAATTTCCAGGAGATCCCCAGGAATGCGGCGTTGTCTACAAAGATGGACCATGTGCCCTTCGGAGTTAGGGGTAGAAACAAATATTGTGTGCTCTTATGATTAAGCTGTGTTAGATGGGTTTTGAATTTTTGTGTTTTTCGGTTTTGTTTTTTTACCTTTTCTTTATCCCCTTACTTTGTTAAGAATGGGGAAATGATGCATACTGAGAAAATGAGTCTGTTTTTAATTGTCTGCCTGCTAGTTTTAAGTATATGATGTTGTAAAATTTCCAATTTCCGACGGTGAGAGACAGCACAATAAATGTACCTTATCCCCTTACCCTGAAGGCCATAACTGCATAATGGGGTAACTTAAGAACTCTTGCCTTCACCAATCCAGAGGTTGCTTTTTAATAGCAACTGGCTAATGAATTTTTGAGAAGAAAAATACTAGTTTTCCCCTCTTTTGGGAAATAGATTTTAAATGGCTAAACTACTAGCCTTAATCTAATAAAAAAATCAACTGTGACTTTTCTGAGTCTGACAGGCCATACTTTTACGTGGCCCTTTATGAAATAGAGTGTGTTGAATGGGATAGTAATGGCATTGAGGTGAGTTGGCCCTAGCAATGGAGGGACTTCTAACACAACGTCACCTCAGCTAAGTGCAACAGATCAGGGAAAAAAGACGTGATGGAAGATGAGGTCAGACAGAAAGAGCGACTAGGAAACAAGCCTGCCTACACACACACACACCCACCTACCCCACCCCCACACTTTTGTAAAATGCACAAAGCCTCCTGGCTAAGAAGTCACTTGGTTTGGGCTTCATTAAGATGGAGACTGTTCTGAGAATTGGGAAGGGGGGCGGGTAGGTAAGATGACATCCGGGCTCTGGACATTCCCAGCTCTCTCCTTGGGGTGCCACTTTCTCAAGATGAAAACTGTGACTGAAAAAGATGAATAAGAAATGTTTCTGAGCTGCCTGTGTTCTCCCTGGGTCGGCGAGAAAAGGGACTAGACTCTTAAGCCTGCTTCTAACACAGCAGGCAGCATTGCCTCAGATTTTAGAGAACTTGAAAGCAAGGCTTTAGCCAAAATTCTGAGACCCTAAATCACTTTACCTTCCTCCAAATTACCCGACATCCGGTAAGCGACATTTGTGCAGAGATATGTATGTATTTAGTTCAGGTTGACTCTTGTGTCCTTCTAAACTCTTACTCGGATGATTTAAACTTCTACGTGACTGTCTGGGATTTCTTTTTTCCAAAGCTACAAGCATGGCCGCCCGTGGTATCGAGGTGTTGCAAAACGATATCTGTGTTGCGCTTCCTGTTTTAACCTACCTCGTTTTGTTTGTTTTTGTTTCACTGTTCATCACAGCAGTGTTATCTCCAGGAGACATATAGAGAGCTCAAACGGCAATCTCAGGTGGTATTTCATATTTCCTTAAAAAGCAGTAGTTGGCCAAATTGTTCATAAAAAAATTGGAAAAAAAAATTTCAACAATGAAAATTAATGTAGCTTGTTTCCAGAGAAAACAATTACAGTAAGTGGATCCAAAAAGATATGTGATCCTACTGATTTTGCCTAAATCCATAAGCAGCTGATGTACTATTAATGAGAACGAAATACGTATTAGGAAAATGGAGCCATTTCAATCTGATGGTTTGGGTGAGGGTTTGGGGGCAGTGAAGGAGAAATATTCTGGTTTCTGGATTAAATATTTATGCTCCTCCTGGAAAGGTGGTTATCATTTGCATTTGTGTTAACCAGGAATCTTAGAACTGCAATTGAGGATTATTTTCAAGCTACCCCAGATGTCCTCATCATGGTCCCTTTAGCACTCAAAAGCAATGAAATCCTCCCGTTCTCATTTTTACTGCTGTGGTCGTGCTGCTGAACAATATGATCTTCACAAATTTCATGTGGCAAATTTAGCAATAACTTTCTGGATTGAACTTAGCAACTACTGTAATTGGATGCTGACGTGGACAAAACACGTTGATTTGAGTTTCATCCCCAAATGTGATTGCCACCAGCTCTTTATATTGCTGCTGTGGTATTTTAAACCAGAAGCTTCTTTAAATTATGTTGCAAACTGATCTTTTATGTTTTGTTTTGTTTTTATTTTCTAAGTGATAAGTTCGAAACACACAGCTTTAAATGATTTTTTTATTGTGGGATTTGGGTACAGTTAAGAAATAAAAGGGAATCATTGTGTTTAAACATAAGGTAGTTTGTGAATGTATTTTTTAAACTCTAGATTCATTGAAACAAAATCATAAACAATATTAATGCAGTCTTGTTTACAGTATGTACAGTGACATAACATAGAACATGAGCTTTTCTGGTGCCAACAATAAAACACAGACGTTAAACATCAAGCCATGCCTTTTATATTTTTGTACAAGTAGTTTACACTGAGCACAAAGCAAAACAAGTTTGAAAGAGTGTGTGCTCCTTGAGAGACACTTAAAGAGAGTTACTGGAAGCCTTTATCTTCCAAAACTCATTTTCCTCCATCAGGCCAGTCCCTAACCCTGACATCGTAAGGCCCAGGCCATGCAGAATATTTCAGAGTGGTGTCCTTGTGGCTCACACAATTTCCAAGTTTTTGGTTTAATTCCTTTTTTTGTTTTGCAGGTGTTGGAGGGTTGCTCTTCATCCATCTTAATAAACATGTCTTTAGTTAGTGTCCATCTTCCTCCAGGGAATTTTGTCTCTAGAAATTGGCTCATTTTATTTTCTACAAAAAGAAACCAACCCCTCTTCCCAAAGTAAGTTTCTTCCCGTCCTTACTGCTCTAAATTGATGTATATGTAGTAAAAACCCACTGGCCTGGGCATAATCTTAGTCCGGGGTCTGGTGGGTGACCTTCCTGGTACATCAGGTATATATATTCCTGGATGCTAGTCAGGGATGCTGTATTGTGAATTCCTGCATCCACTGGGTGGTAGAAATGGATGACCTGGAAGGCCTATTTAGATAATGAGACCATTATCATTGCACACAATATAAATGAAAATTTGCACTAAGTTCCACATAAAATCTAATGGCTCCATTTCCTCATTTTTTTGTAGAGGCTTTGAACCATTCTTCAGGAAGACCTAATGCTACTTACTTATTCAGCAGGATACATTAAGGTATAGGCAAAATCCCACAAGGCCACTTGACTAGGGACTCCACTTTTCTAATATTTTTGACTACTGCTTTCTCAGACACACTTCTAGTGCACCTTGCATCAAATACATGTTTTTTTAAAAAGCATCTTAATTCCTGGTTGTCAACCTACTAACAGTTTTCTGTCTGCTCTGTGACTCATTGGTAACTGCGTCTCTGCTACCTTTGCTGCCATGGATTTGAAAGGGAGTGTGAAACTCAGGACAGAGCCATTGTGGTTTCATCCATTGCCAGGCAAGGAAGTGGCTGAAATCTGGCCTCAGGTTCCATGACGTTGAAAAGGAAATGCTTTCCCTACTATTCCGTGTACAGATCGCCATCACTGTTTCCTTGAAACGTGGACAAGCTCTGTGTGTCAGTATTGTGTGCTGTCTTTGAAAGTCTGCTTGAACAGGCATCACTTGCATTTGTTCTGGTTGCTGCAAGATGTGAAATGTGCTACATTATTTTTCAGAGAAAAAATAGCTTTGGTCAAACTGGAACGTGCGCAGGAAAACATGAGAAAATCCACACCATGCTGATAATTCTGAATGACCCTAAAATGCTTCCTCTATTCCAGTATCTCCTCTGAAAGGATGTTCTGACCATCACAATGGTTTTTCTTAACTTAGTTACATATTGGTTCGTTCCTTAAACATGTAAATCTAGCCAAATCAAAACATTAACCAACCAAAACCTGGCCTCCTCTGAGATGAGTTATAACACAAAATCTAAAATCCCAAAGTCTAGATTTGATGCCATTTTATTCCAATATTTCTCATAAATGCTACTGCCTTTTGGCTTTGGTCAGCAATATCAGGAACCCTAAAGTGTGCAATCCTTTTATGGGTCTCCCATAAACCAGGCATAAACTGATCTCTTTTCAGGAGCACCAGCAAAGAAGAAAATTTGAGGATTTTCAGATTTACAACTGACAACTTGTACATTTCTAACATTTTCTAGTGTTCAGACTTCTATTCTGTATCATTGTTCTGAAAATTTCCTCACGGACAACTCAAATATTCAATAATTTGCATAGCATTCAACAGTAAGTGATCATAACATTGTGCTTTGGACTTGACTTTTTTCATGCAGATATACCACCCAGGAAGTTGCAGAATGCACCAAAATAAAAGTCCCCACACAAGCATTTTTAAACAAAAGTTTGAGCTATCTTAAATCCAGATAAAAATCATGGATTGTATATCCAGGAAGCCAAACATTTGGATGAAAACTGTAAAATGCAGTTAAGAATAAAAGTGCTTACAGTTTCCAGATGTCTGATTTTGGGCAGATATCTTCAAACTCACTCCTTGACAGATAGGGTTTGGTTTTCACGGTTTATTTTTATCAGCACCAGGTTACATTGCATTTTGGAGGCTGAGCAAATGCTGGTGGACAGGTGAATGTTCATCTCCAGCAGTGCATCATTATTTGTACATAGCAATTACCTGTGTCCCCGTCCCTTTCCTTTATCTCTTTCGTGGGCTAAGTGTTAGGGAATGGTACTACTGCTATTGTTCAAGAAACCTCCAACATTACTGTAAATCATGATTTCAAATGATCAGTGACAGTAGTGGGGGGAAAGATGACAGACTAGATGCTGTAAAACTACTTTTATAGGTTTTGGGTGTCTTGTCTACAATGTTAATATGACTGCAGAGCTGCCAAATTCATTCTGGAGGGGAAAACTCAGTTTGCCAAGTGTTAGTGTTTATATTTTTTCAATCTCCAGTTTTCAAAAGTGTTTTAAATGGTCAAAGTTTTGCTGAAACTGGATATAGCGTCACCTGTGTGAAGATAAAATCCTAGCACATTTTCCAGTCAGAAAATTTTGATTACTTTCCAGTCATTTTTTTCCTTTATATAAAGTGCTTCAGGAAGTACTTTTCACGGTTGGTCTAAGCAGTAGTTGGAAAATGATTTAGTACATTCTAAGCTTACCCTGCCCCATAACTAGAGAAACTACTACCTTGTCCTAGAATATTATTTTCTGCTATCTCTGTCAACATGTAAATAATAAAACATCAATAGTAGTAGGCTGCCTGCTTGTTCCTCATCACAACTTCCTGACAGTGACTCCTCCCTCTTCCTAAATACCTGCTGTTTTGAAGCTCTGGCTATGAAATCCACTCACGCCCCCTCACTGCTTGAAGATTTTAGTTCTTGGCTCACTATCACTCTATCACCACCTTTTTTAATTATTGGGGATTTTGATATCCACTTCAACAATCCTACAAATAGCCTGGCATCTCAGTTTCCTGATCTTATCCAGTGAAACTATTACTACTCGGAATAATTACACTGGTTCCTTAAATGACACTGGGCCATTGTTCCCATTTGTTAGACGGCTCCCATCTGAACTCACCAAATAAAGGCATTGCCACAGCAGTTGCTCCCTATCTTCTGCATCACCAACGTTTCTCATTCTGCTCAAGGATTTCACTACATTCCTTATACCCATCCTCCTTGGCCCCTCTTGTTTATCTGCTTTCCAACACAAAATGCCCCCAGGAAGAATTTTATACACTTGCAGTATCAAATTTCTCCCCTCCCGGGGTCTTTTGAAGCAATTCAAACCAGGTCTTCATTTTCGCTACAGAGGCTCTTGCTAAGGACACAAATGATCACCACACTGCGGGTTGCTGTGATCGGGTCTCGGACTTTCTGCTGTTTAACTGTGGTCTTTGACACAGTTAATATCTACTTCCTTCATGAAATTCCTGCTTGGATCTGGGACATCCTTCTCATGTTCTCTCACCTCCCTGGCCATTCCGTCTCAGTCTTCTATGACTTCCTGGATTGCCCTACTAGTAGACATCTTCTATCTAAGTGATCGCTTCCAGTCTTGGGACATTAAAAACCCTCTGTACACTAAAAACACATTTTTATTTCCAACCCTGCCCTCTTTCCTGAATACCAGATGTATGTCTAACATCCTACTTAGCATATTAATTTGGATATATAATTGGTATTTCAAACTTGACATGTCCAAAACTAATTTGCACCCCAACCACTAATACACTCCTACTGCAGTTTTCCCTGTATCAGGAAATGGCAGCTCCATTCTTCTACACCAGAAAAGTTTGTTACCCTTAATTTTTCTCTTTCAGATATCACATATAACCCACTACATTTTAAATCCTGTTTTTCTTAGCTTCAGAATATACCAATAAACTCACCTTGGTCCAAGCCATTTGTTGATTGAGGTGAGACTTTTAAAAACATACACCCAGGTGAGCATTTAGCTTACTGGTTAGGACACCAGTTTAGATGCCCACATGCCATAACAGAGTGCCTGGGTGTAAGACCTGGGTCTGGCTCCTGACTGTAGCTTCCTGCCAATGCAGACCCTTAAAGGCAGCAGTGAAGGCTGAAGTGGTTGGGTTCCTGCCACTCCTGCAGGAGACATGGATTGAGATTTTAGTCCCAGCCATTGTGGGCATTTGAGGAGTGAAGCAACCAATGGGAGATTCTCATTCTCTCTCTCTCTCTCTCTCTCTCTCGCACTCACACTCACACTCACACTCCCAACTTCTTTCCCTTCCTATTAAAAAAAAAGTTATGCTGTTTTTCCACTAAGTTCCTCAAAATCTTCCCATCTCCTGAGCACATCACCATCCCTACAGTTTAGTCATCTGCTCCACCCCAACCACCACTACCACCTCGCTACTTCATCTATCCCCCTTGGTCACTTTACTCCAGCCAAGCTAGCTGCCTTTGCTTTACTCAAAATACTCTCGAAGCAGGCTGCTGTCTCACAGGCAATGCCTTCTCATTTACTCAGTCAAGAAACCTCTTCCCCAACTTGTCTACTTGGCTTGCTACTTCCCTTCCTTTAGGTCTCTACACAAATACTCCTTTGCTATCAAAGATATATAAAGTCACTGCCAATTCTCCACTCATTGTCTGCTTTATTGCTGTTCACTGCAATTACCACCATCCACTTTGCCATCTAGTCTTCAAAATCCTGGAGATGGACCAAGAAACAAACAGTAGATAATAGTACTGGAAGAAAGAATGAAAACGATAGGGTTTGGTAATTTAAAAAGCTTAGAAACAAATGGTTATTTTCACTTCAATATCAAAACAAAAAGGTGTCTCCAAAGTCTATATCATAAAAGCATGGGTTTGCTTTCATGTAGACAGCCCAATAGATTTTCCTTGCTGAAACGCTATTATGGATAGAGGATACCTGGCTATGACCCTGCATATACTTTCTTGCAACATAAATCATCTTAACAGACCACGCTGCAGGATTGGAAGAGCAGCTATCATACAGAACCTTGAAAACAGCATTTCAAAACTCCTATACTTACACAGACAACGACCCATTTTAAGTTACTGTCATTGCACTAAGAACAGAGTTTGGATGTGGAGAGAGGATGCTGAATTTTGCTTTCTGGTCTAAATGTTCAAAAGCTACACGAGTTTTTTGTTTTTTGAAAGAACCAAAAGAAAACAGTAGCCACCTACCAAATGCAGCTTCAAAAAGTATAATGACATTTGAGTGATTCCCAAGTGACAGTAGTCCTGAGGCTTTCCTGGGAAACCTCGAACATCTGTATATATTCAGCTCCACTGACTGTTGTTGCATGAAATTTGCTGTAGGAAATTGACACATGCCTTCTGATAACTATGTTTCACTCAGTTGTAAAGGGCACACCTGTAGTTTAAATCTGTTCAATCATGTATTTTCCTGCTCATTTAATAAAGGAAATATTTTAAAAAATAAAGATAATGAAATGATGTAATATAAATCCATATAACAATGAAAGAACTTTTTCTTCTATTTTCTGTGTCTTTTCACCCATCTGTTGAGATTTAATTTATGCTAAATAACCAGGGCCAATATCTTAATTACCCTTTTCCAGAAACAAAGCCATTTAAGGGTTCCATGGTGCTTAACTGCAGATAAGTGAAGTCCAAATATAAGGAAAATAGATGAAATGGATACTAAGAAATGACCAGGGTGTCATGGCCACTGGGAGCAATCTAGACATCACAAGCTTCCATTGTTAGGATACAATACAATATGTGTTCAAAAGAGTTCTCATTTATGTGAAAACATTTTAGAATGTTTTTCTTTCAAAATTTTATCTCAACTTGAACACCTGTTTTTATATTTTCATGAGCAACTAGAAGCATGTCCTGTGACAGTAACAATTTTATATAGGATGCCTCCCTCCAAAAAGTAGTAAACTTGAATTCTAAAGTTCGAAGTTACCAAGTGCCAACATGAGGACATGGATCAGCAGCACCGTGGTTCTGACCAGTTTCCAGCCCTGCTCCCACTGCCCCATGATCTCAGGTTTTCATCTTTAACCCAGGTACCAGCACGTGGATTTAGAGCTCAAAGGCACCACTGGAGTAGAAAGAAACAACATTGCCTTTGTGTCATGCTCACGCTCTTCCTCCACCTCATCCATTCTCAACAGCAGGTGTTCACAACTGGAGACCTCCCAACCAGAACAGGCCATGGTCATCACCAGTCCAAGGCAACATGGCTAAAATCAGCAAAATAGTTTTCTATAAAGTACATGTAAAGCATCTGGAGACAGTGCATCCTCAACTTAATGTTACCATGTATTTGACAGCTGATGCTAATGACAGATGGCTATTCATTTTACCAGGTGCTCTAATTTGGCAAAATTGAAAGCTCGTAGCCGTTTTGTCAGTCTTCACAAGATTTTCAGCTAGGGGAAGGAGTGAAGACATCAGTTTAGTTTTTGAAAATTTTCTTGGCTAGTGAAATCCAAAGTACATGACATCAAGTGTTTCAGAAATTAAATATTCAGACCTTTTTTCAATACAGAAATTTACTGGGCAGGGCTGGTGTTTGGCACAGTATTTAAGGTTGCTACTTGGAATGCCTGTATCCTGTATCAGGTGCCTGGTTTGAGTCCTGGCTACTGTGCTTCTGACCCAGTTTCCTGCTGATGTGTACGCTGGGAGGCGGTAGGTGATGGCTCTGTTCTTAAATCCCTTCCATCCATGTGGGAGACACAGACATAGTTCTGGATTCTAGCTTTGGCCTGGCTTAGCCCTAGCTGTTGCAGGCATTTGGGGAGTGAATCAGTGGGTGAACAATCCCTCTCTGTTTCTAAATAAAAAATGAAAATAAAAGTTTTAAAAAAAAAATCTACCTATCTCAAAAATTGATCAAACAGAATATAAAGGCAAAAGAAAAGGCGGTAACATCAACTAATACTGGAAACAAAGCAGTCAAAATCTTAAAATATGCTGCATTCCCATCATATCTACCTCACAAACTGAAAAGCAACAAAAAGTTCAGTGACATTTAAATGAAGCTGCATTTAATAAGCCACATCCACTTATAAAACAATGTTTATACACAAATCATTTATTTGGTCTACAAACAATGCCTGAGATAAACATGGGTTGTTGGACCCCTTGTTTTAATTCCACACCCCATGCCGGTTGAGGTTTCAAGCTCACAGTTTGAAATATTACTGTGAACAGTAGGAGCCCCCAAGAAGTCCCAAACAGGTCATGACTGTGTTTTATGGGAGAGTGTTTAATGTGTATAATAACATTAATAGTCACGGGCTCAGCTAATTTTCACAAAGCTGCCCTTATCACCTTCAACTCTCAGAGATTCTAGCATCGTCATAGTGTTTTCTTTTACCTGTTCATATGCTGTATTATTTTTTAAAGTACTTGAGTCCACTGTGAGCTGACGTTTGATGAGTCATTAAAGCAAAGCCAGCACGTACAATGCATGTGATAGGAAATGAAGCAGCCATTCCGCAGCTGCCTTTTCTACAGGGGCCCTGAGCTGGTGCAGAAGGGATCCCCACACTTCAGGAGCTTCAGTGTCCTCAAGCTGCAGAGTACCAGAGGAAGGCAGAAGCCAGAGGTTGCTACTTGGAATGCCTGTTTCCTGTATCAGGTGCCTGGTTTGAGTCCTGGCTACCATGCTTCTGATCCATGCACAGAGACAGTGATGAGAAAGTAGTCTACCATTTGATAGACGAATGCAGGAACTGCTCTGGGACCAAAGAGAAGACGACCTTTGCCTAGAAGGGTTCTGCAGGGTCTCCATGAGCAGGTGCCCTTTTCCTGACTGTGGGAAAGGAAGAAAAGGGTTTCTAGCCAGACGGAGAAGCTTAAGGAAAGGCCCAGTGGGGTGGAAGAGCACATGTGCGCAGATAGAGTTGAGTATAAGCAGAGCAAGTGCTGATGGTGGGGATCATTTGACCACAAGAAGCACAAGTGTACAGCATACCCTCTTAGCCCCTATACCTATCCTTATGATATACCTAAAGGGTTCTGAAATCCTTGTCCAGCCAGCTGCATGGCCCCAGCAAGCAACATTGGTGAATGAATGCCATGCATTCAGGAAAGACTGTGATTTCCATGTGATGCTGGTGGGAGCAACACCCTGCCTTGTGGTTGAATCATTTCATGCCAATGTTCTAGATATTCTTTTAGATACTTCCTATAGAATTAAGCTCCCAAATTTCCTCACTAAACTCCAGCTTTGCATCCTAAAACTGTCCTGTGATCCCATCAGCCTAAACTTTCCTGGCCCTAAGAACATCACATAGAGTAAGCATTTGGCCTAGCACTTGTGAGTACCTGGATTCAACACCCTGCTCTGGCTCCTGACTCCAGCTTCATGCCAGTGTGGACCCGGGGAGGCAGCAGTGACGGCTTAAATAATTGTTTTGCTGCCAGCCACATAAGACATCTGGGTTGAGTTTCCAGCACCTGGCTTCAGCATTACCAACCACTTTGACCACTGTGGGCATTTGAAAAGTAAACCAGTGATTGGGAGTCTCAGTGTCTGTCTGTCTCTCTCAAATAAAAACAAAAGGCCTGGCTAAGGACACATTACACCTACCTGCTCTTATAAGCAGGTTATTTTTGTCTTGATTTCTAGGAGTTAATTTAGTATCTTTTTTTTAAAAAATCCTTTAGAAGTAAATTTTTGCTATGATTTTTGCCTTAGTTTTATATATTTACAACTTTATTATTCTTACCTATATCACTATTAAGTTTTTCTTTTTTCATGCTTACCCTCTTCCTGATATCTGCTTTTCAGAGCTACATTTATTTTTACCTTCCTTTTTTATTACCTCTTAGTTTTAGGTTGATAGGATATTATTACTACCTTTTTTTTTTAAAAAAAAGATTATTTATTTATTTGGGAGGTAAAGTTACAGACAGTGAGAGGGAGAGACAGAGAGAAAGGTCTTCCATCCGCTGGTTCACTCTCCAAATGGCCACAATGGCTGGAGCTGCGCCAATCTTAAGCCAGCAACCAGGTGCTTCTTGCCATCTCCCACATGGGTACAGGAAAGACTTGGGCCTTCTTCCACTGCTTTCCCAGGCTATAGCAGAGAGCTGGACTGGAAGAGGAACAGCCAGGACTAGAACTGGCGCCCATATTTGATGCTGGCCCCACAGGCGGAAGATTAACCTACTGCGCCACAGTGCTGGCCTCATTACTACTTTTTAAAAATTCTTATCTGTTTTTATATACAACTGTTAATTTCTTCTGACTTAGCTATTCCCTTTTTTGCTCTGGTTTTTAATTTTGCCTTTCCCTTTTATTTAGTAGCTGTAATGATTTCTCTTTTGTGACTTTCAATTCTTTTTCTCATTTGAATTTTTATATTTGAATTTCTGCACTTTGTATGTTACTTGTTTTTCATCTTATTTATAATTTTATGTATTTTAATCTATATTCATTTTTACTCAATTTCTTGCTCTCGGTTTATTGATTTTATCTATCTCATGTGTTATAATTATTTTTCAATATATTTTAAATATTTTCTCTCAAATTTTAATTTAGAACTCATCTAATTTATTGCCTCAATTTTATAAACAGGGACACAGACTCAGAGAGTCAGAAACAACTTGCTCAAGATTTTAGGGTGGGTACTGACTCTGGAATCTAAATAAGCACCCTGCTCTTCTGATTACCAGTCTAGTCCTGTTTTTACCAAATTATTCCAATAATAATGCCTTGGAGAAGGACATGCTTCTCTTTGAACTGAAACTTGAGTAGCACCTCACCAAAGAGCATTTAGTCCCTGACACATGGGAATCAAGGCTGCAAAGGGCAGTGGCAACACCCTGGGAGCAAACTGTTCATTCTTTTTAACTAAAAGGAAACTTGAAAATAAAATGTAAAGGGGACAACTAAGAGCTGGGACATCCTAAAAAACAAGGAACAGAATTTGAAGTCCGGAGACTGTGTGCTAGCTGTGTTACCCCAAGCAAATCAATTTCTGCAAGTAGGAATGATGTCCCCGCTCCTGCCTGCCTCACAACTGTTGTTTCTACATCAGATCTCTGCAGTCTTTTTCCAGAGAGTTCTTATAATATACCCAGGAAATCCAAGAGAAGGTTTAAAGGAATAGTTACATTGTGAATGGGATGGGAAAGGGAGCGGGAGTTGGGAGGGTTGCGGGTGGGAGGGAAGTTATGGGGGGGGGGGCATTGTAATCCATAAACTGTACTTTGGAAATTTATATTTACTAAATAAAAGTTTAAAAAAAGAAATATAAAAAAGGAATAGTTACATTAGAAAATAACATTTTTTTAATGTGTTACATGAGCGTACTTTAAAAAGTTCATGGCAGATGGATACAAAGATAAGTTTAGTGCAAAAAAAATAAAATCTGTGCACAGTTTTCTTCATAATATGTATTTTCCATGAGCTTTCTAAAAACCATTTATGCATGAATTTCTCAATTTTTGCACCAACTTAAACTTCTCTTTTAATTAATTTCATTTTCCATAAACCTTTTGAAGTATTCTCATATATTTCTGTACTTAAAAAGGGACATATATAAGTTTATGTCTATTATCTATGCCATTGTCAGTACCAAAAACCTTATTTTTCCTTTTTCAGAAAACCAAACTGCTTTTTGTTGACTTTTATACACATTTTCATCTAATGCTCTTTGGTTTATAATCCTGTTGTATGGATGTACTGGCTTGTTTCATTCCTTAAAGTTTAATGGTTAAAGAGTTTTTTTTTTTAACTTTTATTTCTTTGAAAGGCAGACTGACAGAGATAGAGCTTCCCTTGCTGATTTCACTTCTGAAATGCATGCAACAGCCAGGACTGTTGAGGCCAAAGCCAGGAGCCCAGAACTCAGTCAAAGTGTCCTAAATGAGTAGCACGCACCCAAGTACTTGATCCATTACCAGCTACCAACCAGGGTTCACATTAGCAGAAAGCTGGAATGGAGAGTGGAATGGAAGCTTGAACCCAGGCAATTCCTTATGGGCTGTGGGTATCTCAAACAGCATCTTAATCATTGTGCCAAATACCCAATCCAAAAGAAATTTAAAATGCTCATCTTTAGACTCCAGTTTAGCCTTATCAATCAAGCAGTAGCGTCAGAGGCAAACCCACAGTGCCTTCCAGATCTGTTTCTTCCTCTGTATTCCCGGGAACACTGCAGCCGCAATCTCAATGGAAGTTAACAGTGACAATTAGAAAAAACATTACATTGTACATCTGGCATTTGAGATGCTTTTTAATTTCATTACCCAATAAACTTTTCAAACAACAATCTTGCAGTGCCTCAGCATCTGGAACACTTATCTCTTCGGCAGAGCTGGTTCTGTAGCAGCAAATTAATGGATGTGGATCCTAAGTGAATTTTTAATTAGCAAGAAATCTGAAGGACAGGGATGTGTCAGGTTGTGTGCTTTGCAATAAGGACAAAGGGATCAGGGACGTTCTGATGTTTGCGCTGCCTCCTGGCTGGGGTCATAGTCAGCAAAAACTAAAAGAATTTGTCATTCAGGATATTTACCTGCAGAAACATTCAGAATTTCTATTTGCTCTTGAGTGCAAAGCCATCAGCAACAGAGCTAGCCCATATCCCTGCTGTGGTCTTTTATGTGTCTTGAAAGCACAGTGCTGCATTATTTATGAGGGCCCTCTCTGAGTTTACTACCCAAGTCATCATGGGCTGAAAGTGGCACGGAGAGCTGCAGCAACACTGGTATACCAAGGCTCATCTCCAGACCCCTGGGAGGGCACCCCTTCCACCACACCTTACTCCTGCATTCCTTGGGTTCTTACCTGGGAAAACAGGTGGAACTCTTGTTCTCACTGGTGGCAGAACAATGGCCTTGATGTGCAGCAACAGAACCCATGTGTAAGGCTTGGCTGGACCCTCACGATTGATCCAGGTGCCTACACTGTTGCTGCAGCAAAACATTTTCCCTTTTCAGTTCAGCATGGGCCACTTGAGGAGACGTGGAGAAGAGAGAAGACAAGAGAGTGAGGGGAAGCAGGAGAGAGGCAGGGGTGTGGGCTCAGGGCTCTCAGGCCACAAGTGGCTTCTCTGAGGAAGCTTCCATTCTGCAGCTGTCTTAGTCGTCCCTGGAAGCTCACAGAAATGCTTCTAGGAGTGTGGCAGGTGCATCAGCCATTGCACAGAAGACTGACCTCCAATTTCTTACATCCTCATTTGAATCACAGAAAAATACTGCAACACCACAAAGCATGTGACCAAATCTCTCTGCCCTTCCCCAACAAGGGCTGTCACTTCAAATTGTAAGGGTACTTGAGCTTACTTTTCCCAGTCTTGCCACTGCCTGTCAGTATCTCTGAAGAGATGCCAGCAGCCCACATGTGGCGTTGTAAGCACTGGGGCTCTTCTGGAGAGAATGGAGGTAATAGATTTCAGTTGGCTGTGCTTCCTCTGGATCCATGAGACAATGGAGTTCCTGGGTCAACAACCTTCCACCACCAATCTGCCCCCTCTGCTTGCTGCAGTATTCCTGGAACTCCCCTACGTCAGATAAATAGCTGGCATGAGAATGTTTCTCCCTGACACCACTCCTTTTATTGGTGACCAATTGGTCAACAACATGGAGCAACACTGTTTTTCAAACTGAACAGTGACCTCCTGATCTTTGTTCCCACTTTTTTATGTCAACTTCATAAGTCTCCCTTGGCATCCCCAGAATCAGCAGTAAGTGGTATCGAAGTCAGACAGAAAAAAGCACAAACGCTGTCTGAAAATGATTAACCTACTGACATTAAAGAGACATAGACTCATAACAGAAAGATGCCCTGCATATTACTGTAACCATTTAGGTATATTTGATTGAAAAACAGAGGAACACAGAGTTTTAATAGACTTGATTTAAACCGAGATGACGCAAGAATGTTCAAACAAACATTTTCTATCTGTAGCAGCACCATTAAATTTAGACCACATTGCCTGGTGTGATGGATTAATTTAGGACAGTGCTCATTGGAAACCTGTCATTGATATACATCTGTCAAAGGCATTTGCCTGAGATTATTAAATCTTTGTGGCACAAATGACACAAATCCAGGGGCCTATCCACTCCGTATGTGGCTCCTTCATCTTTTAAATAGAACTGCTGTTGTTGACAAATGGTGCAAGCTCCAGGTTAAAAGGAGGAGCAGAGCTGACCTAGCTGGTCAACTCACCACACAATAACTTTTGGAGAGGGTGGTAAATTGAGAACAAATAATCACAAAAACCGAGAGCAGAGAATAATAGCTAACATTGATGAAAGATTACTATGTGCAACATATTGTTCTAAGCACTATTTCTATACCATCTTATTTTACCCTCATAGCAATCCCATGAGTCAATTACTTCCCTCATCTTGTATATGAAGAGACCTAAGAGATTGTCTAGTTTGGTTTACACATGATGTCCAAGACGTTAAGCAAGACCAACCCATGGTCAATCGCCCAACAGTTGCAGAGATCTCTTGTACCTGGTCCAATGCTCCAAGCCCTTGTGGACATTAATTCCATGTTATGAGATGCCTTGGATTCAAAAGTTATGAAACCATTTGCCAGGAGGGGTTAACCATTCTTCCTGTCCAAAGCCACAGCAGGCAAGCTAAGAGGGCCAACCAGACATCATCTGGCTCAGCAGTCATGGTGACATAGCAAGTCTGTTTATCATGCTCTCCCAGTTTAGACAAACTGGGGCCTGAGTACTGGGAAAGGATCTCCAGACACCTAGGTGTGGACTGAGGGATTGAGAATCACTTGTCTACAAGATTCCATGCCATAGTTAGGACAGGAAGCTTTGATGAAGTGTCTTGAGAATTAAATTAAAATTTCATCATAGAATACAAGGAAGACGCGGTTCCAAGGTGGAGGAGTAGGGAGGGAGCTTATTGCTCTAGCTCAGGAGAAGATAGTTTAAAAAAAGTGGAGAGAGGGCCAGTGCTATGGCACAGCAGGTTAGCCCCCTGGCCTGAAGTGCCAGTATCCCATATGGGTGCCAGTTCTAGTCCCAGCTGCTCCTCTTCCAATCCAGCTCTCTGCTTGGTCTGGGAAAGCAGTAGAAGATGGCCCAAGTCCTTGGGCCCCTGTACCCATGTGGGAGACCTGGAAGAAACTCCTGGCTCCTGGCTTCGGATCAGCGCAGTTCCGGCTGTTGCAAACATCTGGGGAGTGAACCAGTGGATGGAAGACCTTTCTCTGTGTCTCTACCTCTCTCTGTAACTCTGTCTTTCAAATAAATAAAATAAACTCTTTTTTAAAAAAAGTGGAGAGAGTGTAGTCTCAGAGAAGAGTTAGGGAAAAAATGGTAGAGGAAACTCTACCAAAATTAGAGGGACACAGCGGACCTATAGGGAGGGCGTGGATGCCCACAACTCAGGACTCCAGCAACCAAGAGCCTATGCACCAGCATTGGAAAGCGAGGTGAGACCAGACTGCAGCAACCCAAGCCAGTGGTGAAAAAGCTGCAGGAAGAGCCTAGAGGGAACCAGGCTTGGAGCCCTTTTGGGGAGTGTGTACCAAACCAGAGGAGGAAAAAAAAAAAAAAAAAAAAAAAAAAGGATGGGACGGACACATTTCTCTCTCCCTGATCACTTTACCACAGTGTCCTGTAACAAGCCAATAGAGTGGGCACCTTTTTGGACATACATAATAGCTGTGCCAGCTTGTGTCTGTGCCAAGTGGAGACTCCAGGCTCTGGTGAGGAGAAATAATGGGGCTAGGAGCTTGTGACTGTGTGAGACTTCTGTACCAGGACTCTGAAAAAAATGAGGGTGCGTGGGAGGACTCATAGTGTGGCTGGGACTCTGGGCATTCATGGTGGGAGACTCCACATGTTCAGGGTTTCCTGGTTACCTGGTGAGAGACATTACTGGGGAATCTGAACTTACACTGAGGACTTTACAAATCCTTTGTGTGGTCCTTGGGACAGAGCAGATGAATGTTAGACCACAGGGGCTAGCGCTCAGGTGCTGGTCTCTTTTGAAGGGAGGAGCTTAGCTGAGCAGAATAAATTTCCCTTCTGATTAAAAAAAGAGAGAGAGAAGATTTACCAGGCCAAGGATGTCAAAGATCTCTATGATGTGAATTACAAAATATTATACAAAGAAATAGAATATACAAAAAATGGAAAAGTCTTGCAAGTTCAGGGATTAGAAGAATCAATATCATCAAAATATCCATACCACCAAAAGCAATTTATAGATTCAATGTGATACCAACCAAGATACCAAAGACATTCTTCTTAGAGCTAGAAAAAACAGTGCTAAAATTCATATGGAGGCATAGGAGACCTTGAATAGCTAAAGCAATCTTATATAACAAAAACAAAGTCGAAGGCATCACAATACCAGATTTCAATACATACTCCAAATCAGTTACAATCAAAACAGCCTGGTACTGGTATAAAAATAGATAGACGGTTGGCGCCGCGGCTCACTAGGCTAATCCTCCGCCTTGCGGCGCCGGCACACCAGGTTCTAGTCCCAGTCGGGGCGCCGGATTCTGTCCCGGTTGCCCCTCTTCCAGGCCAGCTCTCTGCTGTGGCCAGGGAGTGCAGTGGAGGATGGCCCAAGTCCTTGGGCCCTGCACCCCATGGGAGACCAGGATAAGTACCTGGCTCCTGCCATCAGATCAGCGCGGTACGCTGGCCGCAGCGTGCTGGCCGCGGCGGCCATTGGAGGATGAATCAACAGCAAAGGAAGACCTTTCTCTCTGTCTCTCTCACTGTCCACTCTGCCTGTCAAAAACAAATAGATAGATATAGATAGATAGATGATAGATAGATAGATAGATAGATAGACAGACCAACCAATGGAACAGAATAGAAATACCAGAAATCAATCCAAACATCTACAACCAACCTATATTTGACCAAGGAGCTAAAACCAATCCCTGGAGCAAGGGCATTCTCTTTAACAAATGGTGCTGAGAAAATTGAATTTTCACATGCAGAAGTATGAAGCAAGACCCCTCCCTTACACCTTACTCAGAAATCCACTCAACATGGGTTAAAGATCTAAATCTATGACCCAACACCATCAAAATATTAGAGAACTCTGCAAGACATTGGCACAGGCAAACAGTTCTTCAAAAAGACCCCAGAGGCATAGGCAGTCAAAGCCAAAATGAACAAATGGGATTACTTCATGGCAAAAGAATGGCAAAAGAAACAGAAAAGTGAAGAGGCAACCAAAAGAATGGGAGAAATTATTTGCAAACTATGCAACTGTTAAAGGATTAATAACCAGAATATACAAAGAGATTAAGTAACTCCACAACAATAAAACAAATAAATCAGTTAAGAGATGGGCCAAGGACTTAAACAGATATTTTTCAAAAGAGGAAATCCATTTGGCCAACAGACACATGAAAAAAATGCTCAGGATCACTAGCCATCAGGGAAATGCAAATTAAAACCATGTTGAGATTTCACTTCACCCGCGTTAGAATGACTTTCATACAGAAATCAACAAACAAATGCTGGTGAGGATGTGCGGGAAAAAGTACCCTAATCCACTGTTGGTGGGAGCGTAAACTGGTAAAACCACTATGGAAGACAGTATGGTGATGCCTCAAAAATCTGAATATAGACCGAACATATGATCTATCCATCCCACTCCTGGGAATTTACCCAAGGGAAATGAAATCAGTAAATCAAAATGCTATCTGCTCCACCATAGTTATCGCAGCTCAATTCACAATAGCTAAGACATAGAATCAACCTAAATGCCCATCAACTGAAGATTGGATAAAGAAATTATGGGATATGTAAACTATGGAATACTACACAGTAGTAAAAAAATGAAATCCAGTCATTTGCAACAAAATGGATGAATCTGGAAACATCATACCTAGCGAACTAAGCCAGTCCGAAAGGGGCAAATACCACATGTTCTCCCTGATCTGTAAGAACTAATAGAGCACCTAAAATGAAATCTGTAGAAGTGAAATTGACATTTCGAGAAGGGATGACTTGATTTGCCCTTGTCTTGACTATGGAGGAACAGTTTTGTTTTCTTTGTTTTTTTTTTTGTTTTGTTTTGTTTTGTTTTGTTTTCTTCATACTAATCATTGGACTCTTTACTTAACAGAGTTAATCATGTGTATATAAAGTCAATTGAAAATAGATATCAGTAAAAAATAAGAGTAGGGATAAGAGGTCCCCAGAGTAAGAGTAAGAATAAAGGTCCCCAGGCAGGACCTTTCTCCTCAATGAGTTGTATTTAGAGTAAACTGTAAAACCAGTTCTCAGGGTTTTGTGTGTGTGTGTGTGTATGTGTGTGTGTGCGTGTGTGTGTAAATTGTTGAAATCTTTACTTAGTATAGAACTGGTCTTCTGTGTACAAAGTTAATTGAAAATGAATCTTAATGGACAATGGGACTGGCAAGGGGAGAGGGAGGAGAAGAGGTGGGAGTGTGGGTTGATATGGTAGGAATTTGAATAACTATATTCCTAAAGTTGTAGTTATGTAATTTGCACTCTTTAATAAATAAATAAAGAAGAAAAAATATTAATGCAAAATTTCATCATAAAGAAGCTAGTAAAACAAACAAGAATAGAAAGTTCAAGGAGGATAAGGGATTGGAAAATCAACCAACCCACAAAAATACAGGAAGCTTCTGAAGAGGTATCTAGGTCGAAGCTGGTTAAGATTCTTTTTAACTATATTGTTAGCAATTTTCCCAATAGAAAGACCAAACAGAACCTCTTGTTTTAAGAAAAACAGACAAGGAGCTACCATTGTGGCATAGCATTTAAAGCCACTACCTGCAACACCAGCATCCCATATAGGCACCAGTTCAAGTCCCGGATGTTCCACTTCAGATCCAGCTCTCTGCTAATGGTCTGGAAAAAGCAGTGGAAGATGTCCTAAGTGTTTGGGTCCTTGCCACTCACATGGGAGACCCAGAGGAAGCTGCTGGCTTTGGTCTGCCGCAACCTTGGCCGTTGTGGCCATCTGAGGAGTGAACTTGTAGATGGAAGATCGTCTGATCCCCCCCCCCTTCTCCCTGTAACTCTTTCAAATAAATAAATTTTTTTCAAAAACAGAAAAAGTATATTTCTTTGAAAAAGTAAAGAATATGTAAAATTGTTTAATATACAAAATATGAGGATTTGTGTTTGAAGAGACACAGTGCATAAACATTTTCACCTTTTACATTACTTGCCTGGCCCTGTTTACATTTAACATCCCAACATTTTTGAAGGTTCTGTGGGTGCAGAGATTATGCCTATTTTCTTCCCAGATGTCATTACAGTCTACAAGTATTAGTACCTAGGAAGCGTTCAATAAATACCAGTGACTACTATGGTTGTGGCTGTTAATTTCCCACCTAACCCCCCATAGATAGTCATCTGGGGAATGCTGAGTTGCTCTCAGGATAGGCTCTAACACAGTAGTCCTAGTGCACAAAGAATGTAAAATCCAAGAATGTTACATGATTGATTCAATGCTGGCACATAAAAGACAAATCTGTAAATGTTTGTTGAAGAGCTGAAAGAATAATCAGAGTTTTGTCACTGATTAACCATAGAACATCAAAGACCCTTAAATGCGCAAAGCATTGGTCTTCTCTCTGGTAATTGGGAATAATATCTTACTTCCATATTTCAGAGATGAAGTGACAACCTGTGTGATGTTCTGAACTATGGCAAGTGTTCAACAGTTTAAAAGTAGTAACAGGAATTCAGGGACTATTTACTTTTCTAACTACTGATTCAGTTATGACTCTGTCTCTTTTCTTGCAGGCTGTTTATCAAAGGCTGAAGATAATTATCAAAAGCTTTCACTGTCAGATACATGCTGTAGTGACAGGATGCTCATGTCCTACAAGCTCTTCCATGATTCAAAGTTGCTTAACAATAACCCCACAGTGGGATTTCTATACTAATTAATCAAACTTCTTCCATTTCTTTCTCAGTTTTTGAACTGCTTCCTGAGACTAATTCCAAGTGATTAAAAAGATAATAAATAATTTTCAATGTTTTCAATGGAGTCATAGGATTTCTGAAGCGCCATCATTCCTTCACATCCATCTGCTTTCCAATCTCCTTTGTGAAAACTTTCAGAAGGAAAGTGCCCTTTAGTGAAATGTAGCCTGCATTCAGGACTAATAAAAATAGCAGCAAACAGTTATTATAGACCTGGAAGTGTTCCAAGCATTCCAGGCACTGCACATGCTCTAACTCATTTAATCCTAACTCACCATAGAAGGAAGGCAATGTTGTATTCCCCCAGGTTACAAGTGAGAAAATTATGGCATACAGATTAAGGAACCTGTCCAAGGTCATATGCAGGAACCAATTCAGAAAATGTACTCCAGAAGTAAGACAGAAAGGGATTCTAGAAAATTAAGAACATTTCCTCATGATAGTCAACAAATGTAATTCTCCCAGGAAAGTCTCAAATCAATAAATCAATGTTTTATGAGCATCTACTGTTTATATCAGTAATATTCTAGGTGACAAGAATGAATAGAGTTTTCCCTGGAAGAGCTTGTATTTTATTAGGAGACAGAATAAAACAGAAGAGAAAAAATGTTAAGTAGTAAAGATGGTGTAAATGATCTTTGGAGGTATTTTGACATGAAGAAAAACAGAGAATCCAACCACATCTAGGAGGCTAAGGGAAAATTTATTTCCCCCAGATAAGCACTCTCAAAGCACTCTACTATGAAGTAAATGATTTGGTACAAAAAAGAGAAACTGATTATTCATCTTGATTCTCAGCAGACAACAGGGTTAACTGCAGGAGTGACTTTGTTAAGAAGACAACAGGGGCTAGAACAGAAGTTCTGGCTTTGGCTTTGGAGGACAAGGACAGAGTCCTCCCCTGTAATAGAGAGGCCAAATTCGCAGGTACCAAAACAAGGACATCTTCACTTATTGATGCCACGGAGACGCTGAAGAAAGTGATAAAATTTTATCTGGTGAAGAATATTCATATACACCTACAATAAAAGTAATAATCACCTTTCCTCAGTAAAACATAAAGAAAAGATTCTAAAATGTACATGTGAGAAACACTAGATTCCTTTCAGAGGATCTCCAATTAGACTCATAGCTGACTTTACATCAGAAATCTTACAGGCTAGGAGAGAATGGTGAAATATATTCCAAATCTTAAGAGAAAAAAAAATTCAACCCAGAATACTGTACCCTCTCATTTATGAAAGACAGCAAAATAGGGGCAGAGCCAAGATGGCGGAATAGTGAGGGTACACACTGATAGTCTGGGAAAAGATAGTTTAATAAAAGTGGAGTTACTGTAGTTTCAGGGAAAGGCTAAGGAAAAAAAATTGTAGAGGAAACTCTTCTGGATCTAGTGGATGTGACACTGAGGACCTTTGGGGAGAGCAAGGACGCCCACGGCTCAGGAGCCCAGCCGCGGAGTCTGCGCACCAGCGCTGGAAGGGGAGGTGAGACAAAAACCTCGGTAGCCCGAGACATTGGTGGGGAAATGGCAGAAAGAGTCTGGAGGGAACGAGGCTTGAAGCCCCACTGGGGAAAGTTCACCAGGCTAACTAGAGGAAAGAAAAAAATAAATAAATAAAAGGGACCGGCACAGACACGAGCCTCATTCTCCACTCACTTTACAAAGGCAAGCAAGACAAAGAGCAGGCGCCATTTTGGACATACATAAAGTGGCATCCACCATCAGCCAAGCAGAAAAACCTGACTCTGGTGGGGAGAAATAACAGGTTAGGACCTAGTGAAAGTGTGGAGCTAATGAACTGAGACTGTGAAAATCTGAGGGTGTGGGAGAGAACTCACAGAGTACACAAACTCAGTAACCTTGGCAACCCGGTTGGAGACTGCAGAGAAGTTTGAGATCACACTGAGGACTGCATAGACCTTTGTGTGGTCCTTGGGGCAGAGCAGATGAATATTATACCCACAGGGGCCAGATTTCATACATTGACTGCCCTCAATTCTGCTCAGCTGTGCAGAATTACTTCCCTTCTGAGTTAAAATAAAAGAGAGTGAGCAAGAGAGAGAGAGAGAGAACAACCTCAGTGAGTCACCTTTGGCACAACCTTAACCCTGAAAAACCAGAGCTCTCTGGCCACACCCATCACAAGCCTCTAAGGATCCATCAAAAACAGACAGTCCACTTAATCTAGAGTCATAGTATAATGAGAAAAACCACTACAGTGAAGAAACCAAAGAATATCTCCACAATACCAAGCAACAAATGCAGAAACTGAGGAAACAAGAACAGGGAAGACACTAGGATGCCCCTAAATGACCAAGACACCCCAATTAAAGATTATGAAGATGATGAGACAGAAGAAATGCAGGAAACGGATCTCAAAAAATTGATAAGAACATTAAGAATTCTCAAAAAGAAATTATTGAACTACAGAAATCCTTACTGGACAGGATAGAAAATCTCTATTGTGAAAATGTAATATTAAGGTGGAATCAAAATGAAATGAAGCAACTAGTAGAACATGAAACCGTGATAGTGAAGAGAAATCATAATGAAATGAAGAATTCAATAGATCAAATGACAAACACATTAGAGAGCCTTAAAAACAGAATGAGTGAAGCAGAAGAGAGAATATCAGACTTAGAAGACAGAGAACAGGAAAGGATACAGTCAAACCAAAGAAGAGAAGAGGAAATTAGAAATCTAAAAAATATTGTTGGGAATCTACAGGAGACTAGTAAAAACCCTGCATTCAGGTTCTAGGAGTTACTGAAGGCATGGAGAGGGAGAAAGGATTAGAAGGCCTTTTTAGTGAGATACTAGCAGAAAATTTCCCAGGTTTGGAGAAGGACAAAGACATCCTAGTACAGGAAGCTCATAGAACCCCTAATAAACATGACCAAAAGCGATCCTCACCACGATACGTAATTAAACTCACCACAGTGAAACATAAAGAAAAGATCCTAAAGTGTGCAAGAGAGAAACGTCAGATTACTCTCAGAGGATCTCCAATCAGACTCACAGCAGACTTCTCATCAGAAACCCTACAGGCTAGGAGTGAATGGCGAGATATAGCCCAGGTATTAAGAGAAAAAAACTGCTAGCCCAGAATATTATATCCTGCAAAGCTCTCATTTGTGAATGAAGGTGAAATAAAGACCTTTCATAGAAAACAGAAATTGAAAGAATTTGTCACTATTCATCAACCCAGCAAAAGATGCTTAAAGATGTGTTACACACAGAAACACAGAAACACAGTCATCAATATGAAAGAAGGTAAAGGAAGAAAAACTCCCAGTAAAAGATCACAGAAAGCTCAAAGCATATACTAGAAAATATCTTTGGGAAAATGGCAGGGCAAAGTTACTACTTATCAAGAATCACATTGAACATTAATGGCCTCAAATATCCAGTTAAAAGATACAGACTGGCTGAATGGATTAAGGAACAAAACCCATCTATTTGGTGCCTACAAGAAACATATCTTTCCAACAAAGATGCATGCAGACTGAAAGCGAAAGGTTGGAAAAAGATATTCCATGCAAACAGAAACCAAAAAAAGCAGGTGTAGCCATATGAATATCAGACAACATAAAGTTGAACACAAACACTGTTAAGAGAGACAAAGAGAGGCATTATATAATGATTAAGTGCTCAATTCAACAGGAAGATGTAACTATTATAAATGTATATGTACCTAATTACAGGACATTGGTTTATTTAAAAGATATGTTAAGGGACTTAAAGAGAGACTTAGACTCCAATGCAATAGTACTAGTGGACTTCAATACTTCAATCTAAGAAGTAGGCAGATCAACTGAACAAAAGATCAGCAAGGAAACAGCAGATTTAATCGACACTATAGCCCAAATAGATCTAACAGATCTCTACAGAACTTTCAATCCTACATTTAAAGAATTACATTCTTTTCAGCAGTACATGGAACCTTCTCTAGGATTGACCACATACTAGGTCATAAAGCAAGTATCAGCAAATTGAAAAGAATTAGAATCATACCAAGCAGCTTCTCAGACCATAGGGGAATGAAGTTGGAAATTAGCAACTCAGGAATCCCTAGAGAGTATGTAAACACATGGAGACTGAAAAACATGCTCCTGAATGAACACAGGGGCATAGAAGAAATCAAAAGAGAAATCAAAAACTTTCTGGAAGTAAATGAGGATAACAAAACAACATATCAAAACTGATGGGATACAGCAAAAGCAGTGTTAAGAGGAAAGTTTATAGCAATAGGTGCCTACATCAAGAAATTGGAAAGGCACCAAATAAATGAGCTTTCAATATATCTCAAGGATCTAGAAAAACTGCAGCAAACCAGACCCAAATCTAGTAGGAGAAGAGAAATAATTAAAATCAGAGAAGAAAGAAACAGGATTGAATCCAAAAAAATTACAAAAAACAGCCAAGCGAGGAGCTAGTTTTTTGAAAAAAAAAAAAAAAAAAGAATAAAATTGACACCCCATTGGCCCAACTAACTAAAAAAAGAAGAGAAAAGACCCAAATCAATAAAATCAGAGACGAAAAAGGAAACATAACAGACACCACAGAAATATAAAGATTCATCAGAAATTACTATGAGGCCTTCTATGCCAGAAAACAGGGAAACCTATCAGAGATGGTTGGATTCCTGGACACATGCAACCTACCTAAATTGAACCATGAAGACATCAAAAAACTAAATAGACCCATAACTGAGACAGAAATTGGAACAGTAATAAAGGCCCTCCCAACAAAGAAAAGCCCAGGACCAGACGGATTCACTGCTGAATTCTACCAGACATTTAAAGAAGAACTAATTCCATTTCTTCTCAAACTATTCAGAACAATCGAAAAAGAGGGAATCCTCCCAAATTCTTTCTATGAAGCCAGCATCACCTGAATTCCTAAGCCGGAAAAAGATGCAGCATTGAAAGAGAATTACAGACCAATTTCCCTGATGAACATAGACGCAAAAATCCTCAATAAAATTCTGGCCAATAGAATACAACAACACATCAGAAAAATCATCCACCCACACCAAGTGGGATTTATCCCTAGTATGCAGAGATGGTTCAATGTTTGCAAATCAATCAATGTGATACACCACATTAAAGGACTCAGAAGAAAAACCATATGATTATCTCAATAGATGCCGAGAAAGCATTTGATAAAATACAACACCCTTTCATGATGAAAACTCTAAGCAAACTGGGTGTAGAAGGAACATTCCTCAATATAATCAAAGCAATTTATGAAAAACCCACGGCCAGCATCCTATTGAATGGGGAAAAGTTGGAGGCATTCCCACTGAAATCTGGCACCAGGCAGGGATGCCCACTCTCACCACTGCTATTTAACATAGTTCTGGAAGTTTTAGCCAGAGCTATTGGGCAAGAAAAAGAAATTAAAGGAATACAAATTGAGAAGGAAGAAGTCAAACTATCCCTCTTTGCAGATGATATGATTCTTATTTGGAGATCTAAAGAACTCCACTAAGAGACAATTGGAACTCATAGAAGAGTTTGGCAAAGTGGCAGGATATAAAATCAACGCACAAAAATCAACAGCCTTTGTATACACAGGTAATGCTATGGCTGAGAAAGACTGCTAAGATCAATCCCATTCACAATAGCTACAAAAACAATCAAATACCTTGGAATAAACTTAACCAAGGACGTTAAAGATCTCTACAATGAGAATTACAAAATCTTAAAAAAAAAAGAAATAGAAGAAGATACCCAAAAATGGAAAAATCTTCCATGCTCATGGATTGGAAGAATCAATATCATCAAAATGTCCATTCTCCCAAAAGCAATTTAGATATTCAATGCAATACCAACCAAAATACCAAAGACATTCTTCTCAGATATGGAAAAAAATGATGCTGAAATTCACATGGAGACAGAGCAGACCTCAAATAGCTAAAGCAATCTAGTGCAACAAAAACAAAGCCGGAGGCATCACAATACCAGATTTCAAGACATACTACAGGGCAGTTGCAATTAAAACAGCATGGTACTGGTTTAGAAACAGATGGATAGACCAATGTAACAGAATTGAAACACCAGAAATCTACCCAAACATCTACAGCCAACTTATATTTGATCAGGGATCTAAAACCAATTCCTGGAGCAAGGACACTATTCAACAAATGGTGCTGGAAAAACTGGATTTCCAAGTGCAGAAGCATGAAGCAAGACCCCTACCTTACACCTTACATGAAAATCTATTCAACATGAACTGACACCATCAAATTATTAGAGAACATCGGAGAAACTCTGCAAGATATAGGCACAGGCAAAGACTTCTTGGAAAAGACCCTGGAGGCACAGGCAGTCAAAGACAAAATTAACATTTGGGATTACATCAAATTGAGAAGTTTCTGTACTGAAAAAGAAACAGTCAGGAAAGTGAAGAGGCAACCGATATAATGGGAAAAAATATTTTCAAACTATGCAACCAGTAAAGGATTAATAACCAGAATCTACAAAGAGACCAAGAACTCCACAAAAACAAGAAAACCCACTGAACAGATGAATTAAGGACCTAAATAGACATTTTTCAAAAGAGGAAATCCAAATGGCCAACAGACATATTAAAAAATATTCAAGATCACTAGCATTCAGGGAAATGCAAATCAAAACCACATGAGGTTTCACCTCACCCCGGTTAGAATGGCTCACATACAGAAATCTACCAACAACAGATGCTGGTGAGGATGTGGGGAAAAAGGTACAGGGACACTAACCCACTGTTGGTGGGAATGCAAACTGGTCAAGCCACTATGGAAGTCAGTCTGGAGATTCCTCAGAAACCTGAATATAACCCTACCATACAACCCAGCCTTGGAATTTACAAAAGGAAATTAAAATGGCAAACAAAAAAGCGGTCTGCCCATTAATGTTTATTGCAGCTCAATTCACAATAGCTAAGACCTTGAATCAACCTAAATGCCCATCAACAGTAGACTGGATAAAGAAATTATGAGATATATACTCTACAGAATACTATACAGCAGTCAAAAACAATGAAATCCGGTCATTTGCAACAAAATGGAGGAATCTGGAACACATTATGCTGAGTGAAATAAGCCAGTCCCAAAAGGACAGATATCATATGTTCTCCCTGATTGGTGACAACTAACCAACCACAAAAAGGATACCTGTTGAAGTGAAATGGACACTATGAGAAACAGTGACTTGATCAGCCCTTGCCCTGACTGTTGATGATTAACTTAATACTTTATCACATTTAGTAATTTTTTTGTTCTACTTAATACTATTGGTTGAACTTTGTAATTAATACACAATTATTCTTAAGTGTTGAAACTTAACTGAAAAGTGATGCCTGTTAAATGTAAAAGTGGGAATAAGAGAAGGAAGAGATGTACAATTTGGGACATGCTCAAGCTGACTTGCCCCAAATGGTAGAGTTAGAAATGTGCCAGGGGATTCCAATTCAATCCCATCAAGGTGGCATGTACCAATGCCACCTCACTAGTCCAAGTCATCAATTTCAGTTCACAGTTGATCACACTGATAGGTCTAAGAGTCAGAGGGATCACACAAACAAGACTAGTGTCTGCAAATACTAACTGATAGGATCAAAAAGGGAGAGAACGATCCAACATGGGAAGCGGGATACACAGCAGACTCATAGAATGGCAGATGTCCTAAACAGCACTCTGGCCTCAGAATCATCCCTTAAGGCACTCAGATCTGGCTTAAGTGCCCATGAGAGTATTTTGGGCATGGAGAGCCAAGACACTCTGGCAAAAAAAAAAAAAAAAAAAAAACACCTAAATGAAAGATCTCTGTGAGTGAGAACCCAGTGGAAAGAACATGTCATCAAAGAAGGAGATACCTATCTCTGAAAGAAGGAGAGAACTTCCACTTTGACTATGACCTCGTCTAAATATGATCAGAGTCGGTGAACTCAAAAGGCCTCCATAGCCTTTGCAACTCATGACAAGAGCCTAGGGTGATTACTGATGCCATTAACAAGAGTGTCAAATTGTTTTTTTTTAACTTTTATTTAATGAATATAAATTTCCAAAGTACAGCTTATGGATTACAATGGCTTCCCCCCCATAACGTCCCTCCCACCCGCAACCCTACCCTCTCCCACTCCCTCTCCCCTTCCATTCACATCAAGATTCATTTTTGATTCTCTTTATCTACAGAAGATCAGTTTAGCATACATTAAGTAAAGATTTCAACAGTTTGCTCCCACACTGAAACATAAAGTGAAAAATAATAGATGATTTTTTTAAATGATGATGAAATCAGATCAGACCTATTGTCATGTTTAATGTTTAATCCCAGTGAGAGTCAAGTTGGGAATTGATAATTTCTTCTTCTTTTTTTTTTTTTTTTTTTACAGAAGATCAGTTTAGTATACATTAAGTAAAGCTTTCAACCGTTTGCACCCCCATAGAAACACAAAGTGAAATATACTGTTTGAGTACTCGTTATAGCATTAAGTCTCAATGTACAGCATGCTAAGGACAGAGATCCTACATGAGGAGTAAGTGCACAGTGACTCCTGTTGTTGACTTTACAAATTGAAGAGTGTCAAATTGTTAAGTCAACAACAGGAGTCACTGTGCACTTACTCCTCATGTAGGGTCTCTGTCCTTAATGTGTTGTTCAATGTGAATTAATGCTATAGCTAGTACTCAAACAGTATTTTACACTTTGTGTTTTTGTGTGGGTGCAAACTGTTGAAATCTTTACTTAATATATGCTAAATTGATCTTGTGTATATAAAGAGAATTGAAAATGAATCTTGATGTGAATGGTAGGGGAGAGGGAGTGGGAGAGGGGAGGGTTGCGGGTGGGAGGGAGTTCTGGTGAAGGAAAAGCCATTTTAATCCATAAGCTGCATTTTGTAAATTTATATTCATTAAATAAAAGTTAAAAAAAAAGAAAATGAAATAAAGACCTTCCATAACAAACAGAAATTCAAAGAATTTGTCACCACTCATCAAGCCTTACAGAAGATGCTTAAGGATGTGCTATACACAGAAACATAGACACATAGTCAATACAATGAAAGAATGTAAAGGCAGAAAATCTCCCAGTAAAAGTGCAAAGGAAATCCAAAATAAACAACATGAATATTTATGGGAAAATGGCAGGGCCATGTTGTTACTTATCAATACCAACCTTGAATGTAAATGGCCTCAACTCTCCAGTTAAAAGATACAGACTGGCTGACTGGATTAAAAAGCAAGACCCATCTATTTTCTGCCTACAAGAAACATAGTTGACTAACAAAGAAACACCCAGACTGAAAGTACAAGGATGGAAAGAGATATTCCATGCTAACAGAAACCAAAAAAGAGCTGGTGTAGCCTTCATAATATCAGACAAAATATACTTTAACATGAAAACTGTTAAAAGAGACAAAAACTGTTAGAAGTGACAATCCATGACCCAGAGAGCCCTGGACTGAGTCTGAGAGAACAGTGACTGCATAAGATGAGGCAGAGTGTGGCTAGACCTGGGTCAATTCAACAGGAAGATGTGACTATCATAAATGTATATGCACCCAAATACAGAGCACCTGGCTATTTAAAAGAAATGTTAATGGAACTCAAGGGAAACAGACTTCAATACAATAGTTATGGGGAACTTCAGTAACCCACTTTCAGTAATGGACCGATCAGCCAGACGGAAAATCAGCAAGGAAACAACAGAGTTAACTGACACACAGAACAAATGGAACTAACAGATATGTACATAACTTTTCATCATATAGCTACAGAATACACATTCTTCTCAACAGTGTGTGAAACTTCCTTTAGGGTAGACCATATGCTAGGCCAAAAAGCAAGTTCCAGAAAATTTTAAAAAATTAAAATCATACCGTGCACCTTCTCTGATCACAATGGAATGAAGCTAGAAATCAACAATCAAGAAACTTTAGAATATATGCAAATATACATGGACACTGAACAACATGCTCCTGTATGAACAGTGGGTCACAGAAGAAATCAATAAAAATTTCTGTAAATGAATTGAAGACAATAATACAACATATCAAAACTTATGGGATAAAGCAAAAGCAGTGTTAAGAGGAAAGTTTATAGAATTGATGCCTACATCAAGGAATTGGAAAGACACTAAATAAATAAGCTATCGATGCATCTCAATGACCTAGAGAAAGAACAACAAACCAAACCCAAAATTAGCAGGAGAAAAGAAATAATTCAGGGGTTCCAAGATGGCAGAATATAACAGGACAGTCCAACTTACACAGGGAAAAATTAATGTTTAAAAAGAGAAAACACACTCCTAGGATAAAACTCTGGGGGAATCCCAGCAGGAGACCCAGTGTGAGCAATAGAAACACTCCAGACCCATGTTGAGTGAGCAAATAAACAACAGAAGCTTGTATCCGAGGAGGAAGACGGCTGCCCCAGCAAACCAGGTGAGAGGGGAATCTACCGGCCCACAGCACTGCTGAAACAGATGGAGGGAGAGTTTGGTGAACTGCTTTTAAAGTTCCACACAAACCCCCATAGGACAGCAGAGGCAGGAAGAAAGAAAACAAAAGAAGAATAAAAAATAGAGACAGAGAGACTGTACATCTACCTCCCTGCTACAACAGAGACTTGCAATCAGCAGGGGAAGGGCTCATGGGCTCAAGCATTTTTTTTGGGGGGGGGGGGGACACAGGCAGGTAGCTGCCACTCCACTTCCCATGTGTGTGCCCAACAATAAATAACAGGGGTTGCACCACACCCAATCAATGATCAATGAGGGCCACAACAATTCAGAATTCCTTCCCCCTCTGCGCCAGTTGTCTGGTAACGGGAAGGGAGGGAAAGTGTGTACTGTGGGACTCTCCTACCTGCATAGCACTGTCGAGAAGTGAATGTCAGGTACTGTACATGCCTGTGAACCCAACCAGAGGGGAAAAAAAAACCCACCCCCACCCACACACACCAAAGCTGGTTGGGAGGACCACACACAGACAGGGGCTCCAGGAACACCTGAAATTCCTTATAGACTGGACTGGCTAGCAGGGGTGGAGTGACCCCACTGACAATCCACGACCCAGAGATCCCTGAAGCTGAGTGTGAGAAAATAATGACTGCATAAGATGAGACAGAGTGTGGCTAGACCTGGGCAACCACAGAGTGCCTCTCCACACTCCCTGAGCTCCTTAGTTATCTGTAACAGCTCATAACAGAAGGAACTGTGCTCATAGGAATGACTCTACAGATCAAATGATCAGTTCATTAAGCAGACCAACAACCAAGACAGAAATCGAGTCAGTAATAAAGACCCTTTCAACAACAACAACAAAAAAGCCCAGGACCAGACGGCTTCACTGCTGAATTCTACCAGATATTTAAAGAAGAACTAACTCCAATTCTTGACAAGACTATTCAAAACAATTGAAAGAGAGGGAATCCTCCCAAATTCTTTCTATGAAGCCAGCATCACCTTAATTCCTAACCTGAAAAAAATGCAACAGAGAAAGAGAACTACACACCAATTTCCCTGATGTGAACATAGACACAAAACTCCTCAACAAAATACTATCCAATCGAATCATCAACACATCAGATATATCATTCACCAGATCAAGTGGAATCTATCCCTTGTATGCAGGGATGGTTTGACATTTGCAAATCTATCAATGTGATACATCAATTCAACAAACTGAAGAAGAAAACTATATGATTATCTCAATAGATGTAGAAAAAGCATTTGACAAAAGGGTACAAAAGGAACATTCCTCAGCACAATCTAGGTAATTTATAACAAACCTATGTCCAGCATCATACTGAACAGAGAAAAGTTGGAAGGATCCCCAGTGAGATTCTGAACAAGGATGCCCACTCTCACCACTGCTATTCAATATAGACCTGAAATTTTAGCCAGAGCCATTAGACAAGAAAAAGAAATCAAAAGGATACAACTTTGGAAGGAGAAAGTCAAACTATCCCTATTATCAGATGACATGATTCTATATGTAGGGAATCCAAAAGACTCTATTAAGAGATTATTGGAACTTATAGAAGAGTTTGGAAAAGTAGTGGGATATAAAATCAACATACAAAAATCAAGAGCCTTTGTATATATAGTCAATGCCATGACTAAGAAAGAACTTCTAAGATCAATCTCCTTCACAATAGCTACAAAAAAAATCAAATTCCTTGGAATAAATTTAACGAAAGATGTCAAAGATTTCTACGATGAAAATTATAAAACATTAAAGAAAGAAATAGAAGAAGACACCAAAAATGGAAAAATCTTCCATGTTCATGGATTGGAAGAATCAATATCATCAAAATGTCCATACCAACAAAAGCAATTTACAGATTCAAGGTGATACCAACCAAAATACCAAAGACATTCTTCCCAGATATAGAAAAAACAATGCCATCACTTCTCAGCTTTTTGGCTAAGATCAAGTGCAGAAAAAACAATGCTGAAATTCATATGAAACACAGGAAACCCCAAATAACTAAAGCAATCTCTTATACAACAAAAAACAAAGTCAGAGGCATCACAATACCAGATTTCAAGACATACTATAGGGAAGCTATAATCAAAACAGCTTGGTACTTGTACAAAAACAGATGGATAGATCAATGGAACAGAATAGAAATGCCAGATACCAATGCAAAAGTCTACAACCAATTTATCTTTGATAAAGGAGCTAAAATCAATCCCTGGAGTAAGGACAGCCTCTTCAACAAATGGTGCTGGGAAAACTGGATCACAGGCAGAAGTCTGAATCAAGACCCGTACCTTACACCTTTCACTCCACTCCACTAAAGACTTAAATCAATGACCTAATACCATCAAATTATTAGAGAACATTGCGGAAACTCTATAAGACATCAGCATAGACAAAGAATTCTTAGAAAAGACCCCAGAGGCACAGAAAATCAAAGCCAAAATCAACAAATGGGATTACATCAAATTGAGAAGCTTCTATACTACAAAAGAAACAATCAAGAAAGTAAAGAGACAACCAACAGAATGGGGGAAAATATTTGCAAACTATACACCTGATAAAGATTAAAAACTAGAATAAATAAAGAGATCAAGAAACTCAAGAACAACAAAACAAGCAACCCATTTAAAAAATGGGCAAAGAACTTAAACAGATGTTTTTCAAAAGTGGAAATCCAAATGGCAACAAACACATGAAAAAATGTTCAGGATTGCTAGCCATCAGAGAAGTGCAATTCAAAACCACAATGAGGTTCTACCTTACCCCAATTAGAATGGCTATCATACAGAAATCAACAAACAACAACTGCTGGCAAGGATGAGGAAAAAGGTACCCTTACCCACTGTTGGTGGGAATGTGTGCAGGTAAATCCACTATGGAAGACAAAATGGAGATACCACAGAAACCTGAATATAGACCTATCATATGACTCAGCCATTACTACTCTTAGGGATTTATCCAAGGGAAATGAAATCAGCATCTGAAAGAGCTATCTGTCCCTCCATGTTTATCACAGCTCAATTGATAACAGCAAAGACATGGAATCAACCCAAATGCCCATCAACTGAAGACTGGACAAAGAAATTATGGGACATGTATACCATGGAATACTACACAGCAGTAAAAAGAACCAAAATTCGGTCATTTGCAGCAAAATGGATGAATCTGGAAAACATCATACTTAGTGAAATAAGCCAATTCCTAAGAGATAAATCCTATACATTCTCCCTGATGTGTGGTAACTAATAGAGCACCTAAAAGACAACCTGTAGAGCGAAATTGACACTTTGAGAAGCAATGACATTGAATGGCCCAAGCTTTGACTGTTGATGAACAGTTTTGTTTTTTGTTAATATTTTATTTTTTATTTTATTTTATTTACCATTTTTTCATACTAATTGTAAAATTCTTAACATAGAGTTAACCATATGTGCATAGTTTATTGAAAATATATCTTAGTTAAAAATAAGAATAAGAGAGGGAATTGTAAGGTGGCAGGACTGTGGGTTTGGGGGCAGGGACAGAAAGAAGAATCACCATGACCTTTAAGTTGTAATTGTGAAATGTATGAAGTTTGTAACTATAAGGCAGTATAGTTCTGCATACATTCCTATGGACTTACTTCTAAGGGTACAGTTTAAAAACTTGCCATGGGACCCTAAATCACCTTAAGCTGGATGGTAAAAATAGCATTCTAAGTGTTTTAGAGATCATATGGATAGGACTAAGTGTTAAAGTGATCATATAGATAGGACTAAATGTTTGATAATAATAACAGAATGAAAAAGGAGTGAATGCTTCAACATGGGAAGTAATCCATACAGCAAAGTCACAGAATGACACCTCCCTTCCTCTGACCTCAGAATCAACCCTTAAAGCATTATGGCTTGGCTGAAAAGCCCAGGGGAGCATTTCAGGCACGGAAAGCCAAGACACTGTGGCAAAAAATGTTCTACATGAAGGACCTCTGTGGGTGAGACTCCAATGGAAAGAAGTGGCCACCAAAGAAGGATGTAGAAAGTTTCCACTTTGCCTATGGCCTTGTTGAAATACTGAAGGAGTTTGTGGATACAAAGGCTTCCATAACCTAGGAAGCTCTTGTCAAGAGCTTCGGGTGATCACTTACATCATATGAGTGTTAATTGTTAAATAAACAACCAGAGTCAGACTTAATAGTAAAACTTGTTCTCAAAGAATTACTTCATTTTAGTGTATTAAGGGGAGGATAATCTTACATCACATAAATTATAGTTATGTATAAGTGCTCACAAAAGATGTATCATTGTTGGGTACAAATTGGGAAAGAAGTCAAACTATCTTTAGTTGTAGATGATATGATTCTACATATAAGGGATCTAAAAACTCCACTAAACGACTATTAGAACTCATAAAACAGTCTGGTAAAGTGGCAGAATATAAAATTAAAACAAAAAAATCAATATCCTTTGTATATACAGATAGTGCCATGGCTGAGAAAGAACTTCTAAAATCAATCCCATTCACAACAGCTACAAAAAAATAAAGACCTTGGAATAAATTGAACCAAGGATGTCAAAGATCTGTATGATGAGAACTACAAAACATTAAAGAAAGAAATAAAAGATAAAAAAAGAAAAATCTTCCATATTCATGGATTGAAAGAATCAATATCATCAAAATGTCCATGCTACCCAAAGCAATTTATAGGTTCAATGAGATTCCAATCAAAATATCAAAGACATTCTTCTTAGATCTAGAAAAAATGATGCTGAAATTCATATGAAAACACAGGAGGCCCAGAATGGCTAAAGCAATCTTATACAACAAAAATATTATAAAACAAACAAAAAAATCTGGTATTATGAGGCATCATAATACCATATATCAAGACATACTACAGGGTTTTTATAATCAAAACAGCCTGGTACTGGCAAAAAAAATCAAAAAAGCCAAACAGATGGATAGACCAATGGAACAGAACAGAAACTCCAGAAATCAATCCACACATCTACAATAATTTATCTTTGGCAAAGGAACTAAAATCAATCCCTGGAGCAAGGACAGTCTCTTCAACAAATGGTGCTGGGGAAACTGGATCTCCACATGCAGAGTTCTGAGTCTGAGTTCCATTTACTGATGACAAAATTGTAATTGTACCTGTTACACATTGAAATGAATATAAGGAGTTGATGGCTGGTATCTAGTAACTGTCTAGTTTCAGGGAGACCATTCATCCAGCAGTTACAAAGAGAGAAAACTTTTATTTGCTGCTTGACTCTCCAGATTTAAAAATAGAACATCTACAGAAAACTTTCAACATTTTATTTCATTTTCAAAGACTAAAGCTTTCCCCTTAAGACTGCAAATAAGGCAAAAATGTCCACTCTCATCACTAATCCTCAACACAGTGCTAGAAGTTGTGATCAGTGTCATAAGGCAATAAAAGGAAATAAAAATTATATAAACCAGAAAGAAACAAACAAAACTCTATTTTTGATCCCTTGATTGTAAATCTGGAGTGGGGGTGGTGCAGGGGGGCAGGCATTTTGGCAGTGTGGTTTGAACTACCATTTGGAACTCTCTCATCCCAAATTAGAGCTAAGATTGCTTCTGATCCAGCTTCCTGCTGATGCACCTGGGAGGGCAGTGGTTGATGGCCCAAGCATTTGAGTTTCTGCCACCCTTGTGGGAGATTCTAAGAGAGTTCTAGGCTCTTTGCTTCCCCCTGGCCCAGCCCTGATTGTTGCAGTCATTTGGAGAGTGAATCTGCAGATGGAGGTTCTCTCACTCTCTTTCAAATAAATAAATAAATAATAATGAATGCATAAAAGAAAACCCCAAGGAATCTATCAAAAACTCTAAGAATAAGTGAGTTTAGCAAGGTTTCAGTGTATACAATTAATATACAAAAAATCAAATATACGTCCATACCCAGCAATGAATACATGGATATCAAAATTTAAAATACACCACCATTTATAATCCCTAATAAAAACAAGAGTTAAGTGCAAACTTGAAAAAACATGTATAATATCTGGTATGCTGACACTTTAGAAACATTGATCAAAAAATGATAGAAAATCTAAATAAATGAATAACATATTCATAGATTGGAAGACTCAAAATATGTAAGTCAATTCTCTCCCAAATTCATATACAGGTTTAATCCAATTCCTACCAAAATCCCATCATGTCTTACAGATATAGGCAAATTTATTCCAAAATTTATACAGAAAGGCAAACAAACTAAAATTTTCATACATAATAATAAAGTGGGAGGATCAAGTCTACTAATTTCAAGACTTATTATATATAGTTAAAATAATTAAGATTGTGGTATTGGTTGAAGGACAGACACATAGATAAATGGTAAAGAACAGGGGCTGGCACTGTGGTATAGAGGATAAAGCTGCTGCCTGCAGTGCCGGCATCCCACATGGGTGCCAGTTCGAGTTCCAGCTGTTCGACTTCTGATCCAGCTCTCTGCTATGGCCTGGGAAAGCAGTAGAAGATGGCCCAAGTCCTTAGGCCTCTGAACCCTCATGGGAGACCTGGAGGAAGCTCCTGGCTCCTGACTTTGAATCAGTGCAGCTCCGGCCATTGCAGCCATCTGGGGAGTGAACCAACAGATGGAAGACCTCTCTCTTTCTCTGCCTCTGCTTCTCTGTAATTCCACCTTTCAAATAAATAAATAGAGCTTTTTAAAAAAAAAAAAGAAAGAAAGAAAGAAAGAACAGAGAACTCAGAAACAGACCCATATAAATATGCTCAACCAATTTTGACAGAAGAGCAGAGAGACTTCAGTACAGGAAAAATAACCCACACGGAACAACTGGACATCCATAGGGAAAAATGAACCTAAACTGAAGTCTCACACTGATACAAAAAGTACAACAGATTCTCTTAAACAGAATAGATAAAACTACTTTTTAGTAAAAAATAACAGAAAATCTCCATGAACTAGGATTAGGCAAAGAGTTCTCAGAATTAACACCAAAAGTAAAATCTGTAAAAAGAAAAATTAATGAATTAGACTTCATCAAAACTAAAATCTTTTGCTCCATGAAAGATCCCTAGTAAGAGGATGAAAGACAAGCTGTATAGTGTGAGAAAATATTTGCCAGCTGTATAACCAACAAAAGACTACTCTAAGTTATATTAAGAACTATTAAAACTCAAAAGTAAAAAAAAAAACTCAAAAGTGCACACAAACACTAAATATTATCACCAACAAAAATCCAACTAGAATATTAACAAAAGATATTAAACACATTTCACCAAATAAGATATATAGATGTCAAATAAGCAAATGTTCAGTATCCTTGGCCATTAAAAATGCAAATTAAAATCAAAATCAGGAGCAGGCATTTGGTGTACTAATTACTTCCCAACTTGAGACTCTGGTACCCCATCTAAGAGTAGCCTAGTTCAAGTCCCGACTCCTCAACTTTTTTTTTTTTTTTAAGATTTATTTACTTATTTGCAAGTCAGAGTTACACAGAGAGAGAAGGAGAGGCAGAGAGAGAGAGAAAGGTCTTCCATCCACTGGATCAGCCCCCAGTTGGCCACAATGGCTAGAGCTGTGCCGATCCCAAGCCAGGAGCCAGGTGATTCCTCCAGGTCTTTCCCGCAGGGGTACAGGGGCCCAAGGACTTGGACCATCCTCCACTGCTTTCCTAGGCAAAGCAGAGAGCAGAATCAGAAGTGGAGCAGCCAGGATTTGAACCGGTGCCCATATGGGATGCCGGCACAGAAGGTGCCACAGTACTGGCCCCAAACTCCTTAACTTTAATGCAATTTCCTGCTAATGCCTACCCCAGGAGACAGCAAATGATGGCTCAAGTACCAGGGTGCCTGCCACTCTTGTGGGAGACCTGGATTGAGTTCTGGGCTACTGGCTTGGGCCTGGGCCATAGAGAGCATGTGGGGCATAAACCAGTGGGTGGAAGGTTCTAGCCTGTCAGTCTCTTTGCCTTTCCAAACAAACAAATGAAAATCATGTTGCCCTTGCACTTACCTATAGCTGGCCCTACCAGAGAAGGCAGGATGCTGAGAAAGCTGATGTCCTTACCTCCCATTTATAGAAAAAAGCCACTCTCGTTTTACTGACGGGAAGGGTATTAAGGGGAAACAGCATAATAAAGGGTCTCTCTTCTGTCCTGGCACCACTAGGCACTACTACAATCTACTACAATCAGTAAGGGAAGCGCTCAAGTGCGATGTGAAGAGTTTGAAGCGGGAAGCCAGAACAGTCACCCAGAGCCGGGTTCACCGCCCCCAGCGGGGATCCGTGGGTGATTCTGGGCACTGGGCCACCGCACTGTGTCGCTGCCACCTAACAACAAAGCAGGAAAAGCTCTCCCTGACCCCACAGCCAAGACACTGTCCAAGACACCCGTGTAATAACGGGGCCAGCGCACGGGCCACCCATTCGGAGACCCTGAACTCGATGACCAGAGCTCCCGGGTGAAAGTAATCAGTGCGGTCAACGTGATTCAGTCCTCCCCACCCAACGCCGGGACACAGAGTTCCAGCCCACTTCCACGCGCTGCAGACGTGACTCCTTTCTGAGCAACACGTAAAACAAGAACGGTCTGGACTAAGCCAGAGTCAGCTGGTCCCGCTCAGTGAGTGGCAGCTGGCGCTTCCAATGGAAGAGGAGGGGCGTGGGCTCCAGAAGTTAAAGTCTCACCGGCCTCAGCCACTTTTTAGGAAAAGCAAATTCCTTTTCCTAAAAGCAAGGGTTCAAAAGACAAAGGTTGGTGAACAGCCCAGGAGAAGTTGGCATTCCTGACGGAGGCACCGGGAGTCTCCAGCAGAGAACCCCGTCCCTGGGACAGAGCTGCACGGGCCGCGCCCACCGGGCTTGCGGACCGCTCCACGCTGGGGAGCGGCAGACGGCGGCTCCCGGCGCTTTACAACCGGGTCTCCGAGCGGCTCCTCGGAGCCTGGCTCTGCGACCTCGGAGCCTCGTGCTCTGATTAAACAAGTTTATCCTGGGACGGAGCAAGACCGCTGTACCTAAGTGACTGCTGATAACTATTAACATTCGTTCCTGCTTTTCCAGTGAGAAATGATAGCGTTGTGTGTGTGGGTTTACCCGTGCCGCACGCTGTACATCAGGCACACTCCGCAGGAGGGGGCTATCTCATGCATTTCGGAGCGTGGAACTGTGCTGGGCTCAATACGAGTGTGTGGTTAGGGTTAAATAATTCAGCTTCCCAAACCAACTCTGCAGGTGTGTTACCTGGCAAAAGTGAAAGAAGAGAAAAGAGGGTGGCAAAATCAAAGACAAATGAAGCCTGAGTCTCCTTTGCCCCTTCACTTTCTGCTCCTTGCATTCTTCAGAGAACCTTGGATTTTGCTGCTGTCTGTTAACATTCTCTCTGCTGCGAACTGGTTCCTTTTGAGCTTCGGAGGAACCAGTTAGACTGCTCGCCCGGCAGGCAGGGTTAAAGCTCAGTTTTGGTGTCTTCTGGACCTCCACAGGGATCGGCTATGATGGAGGATACCAGGAAGGGCACAGGCTCAAGCCACACGAAGCAGATTCATTTGAGTCCTCTACACCTCCTGCAAGTGTCCCTAGACATACACGGAGTCATTAACAATAACAGTAATAACAATAACCACCACCATTTGCTGAGCACTTATGCTAAACACTTTCATATATTGTCTCATTTCATCTGCCCAATAAAGTGTGTGTTCTGTTATTTCCATTTTATCAGATAAAAATACAAAAAACAGTATGCAGAAAAGTTACAGTTAGCCACTTGCTTAAGATCATCCATCCTCCCCTCCGCACTCCCGCCCTGGACAAAATGCTGAGATTTAAATCCAAGTCCGTAACTCTCCAAAGCTCAATCAGGTAACCATTCCAGTGCACATTCTCTGGCCACACAGCCCAGCTCTAAAACACACACACACACACACACACACATCGCATTACTGGTTCTCTGTACGCGACACAGCAAGGCAGCCTATCTCACTTTCTGTAGAAGAGCCCATGGCTTTCTTGTTTCACCTGTCCCTGGTTACTGTCACCCTGACATGCCTTAAACTGTGACTGCCTCTGGTATGTAACTTAATGCCTAAGAGACCTCCTATTTCCCTTTCTGGTGGAACAAAGACATCGAAGCCACAGTGGGTAGGCAAAGGACTTATTGATTAGATTCCCATCAATAGTCAGCCTCTGCTGATTGGACTTCGACTCCTAGTTGATGGCAGCCGCACTCCTCCCTCTCCTCGCTCCTCCTCCTACAATATATAACCAGGTTTAGGCAGAGCTCCGAACACTCAGGCAGGGGCTCCTCAGCTGCATATGCCACACTCAGTTCAGGACCTGGAATAAGGAGGATTTCCAACCCGCACAATGGCACAAGATAAGGTAATTCAACATTATGTTCCTTTTGAATCTGGCTTTGAGGAAATTAATCTGTTTGGGTCAGTGAATATGTAGAGATTTGAGGGACATTATGTATAACTACCACAGATCAAAACCACTTCTCTGTATGTGTCAACTGATAGCTCATTTGGCTGAAGAAAAACCTATTTCTTGTTGTCTTTTCTCACTAGTCTGAGTAACTTGTTTTCAAGTGATGCTGCATAACCATATTACTGAAGGAATGTGCCCCATCCCAAAAAAGATGGGCAGATTAACCTGAATCTAATCATGAAAATTTACCTGGAATCTTAAAAAATGTCAGTGTATTAAAAACCAGAGAGACGGAAAGACTGCTGTAGATTAAAAGGGGCTAAGAACTGACAACCAAATGCAACAAGTGAAACAAGAAGGAAACAGCTGTAACAGACAACATGGACCAGCAGTTGAGAAATTGTGAACATAGGATGCAGCCTAGTCAATATTCGCATAGCAATGTTGCATTCTTGGATGTGATAGTGGTAATTCTAATTATGTAGGAGGATGTTCTTTGGAGTGCATGTTGAAGTATTTAGGAGTGAGTGACACAGATATCCATAGCTTATTTTTAAATGGTCAACAAAACACAGTGGCACACACAGAGAATGAGAATTAAGCAAAGTGGTGAATGTTAGCCATTGGTGAATACAGTTATGGAGTGTTCACTGCACTGTTATTTCAACTTCTCTGTAGATGTGATACTTTGCAAAATAAAAAACTGTAAAAGGACATAACAGTTTTATTCCTTTAACTAAACTCACTCACTCCTGTATACAATAATACAAGTTGATGAATGTGTGCCCTGTTTAAGTAGCACCTTTAAGTCTGACCTGGACAAATGTGGTTTGCCAAAAGTTCTTTCATGTTAGTAAGCGCTGGGGAGCACAAGCTTTGGATTCAGCCAGGCTTGGACCTGGTTTCTACTGTGAAAGCCGGGTTAAATTATTCACTGAGCTGTGGGGCTTCTATATTATGATAGAATAAGAACATACTGGGATATGTTAGGGGTTATTTAGGGATTATCCTAGTACTTTAGGGTTTGGGGATAACTAAATGAAATAATATTAAAGAGGATTAGATGGCAAACATTTTATGTTAATGCTTACACATGGACATAATATATATTTAAAGAATAACAGCATGGATTTATGAACATTATACCCCAGGACAATGCTAAAACAGAACTTAAAATACAATATAAGTATGAATATTAAATTAATAACTATACAGATGGTATGTAGAGCTGGCAAAAATCATGAAGGTTGTATTTGGGTAACTAACATTGGGAAGACACTGCAAAAGGAAAGGCAATGTGCTCAACACAGAGTCTGGCATAGTTGTTCAAGCGCCATTCAGAGCTCTCATCAAATTCTCTTAGGGGCTTTAAAAATTATCCTGTAGAACTGTTCTTGAAAAACAAAGACTTGCCGTGCCGCGGCTCAATAGGCTAATCCTCCACCTGTTGCGCCGGCACACGGGGTTCTAGTCCCGGTCGGGGCGCCAGATTCTGTTCCGGTTGCTCCTCTTCCAGTCCAGCTCTCTGCTGTGGCCCGGGAGTGCAGTGGAGGATGGCCCAAATGCTTGGGCCCTGCACCTGCATGGGAGACCAGGAGAAGCACCTGGCTCCTGGCTTCGGATCAGTGCGGTACACCGGCCGCAGAGGCCACTGGGGAGTGAACCAACGGAAAAGGAAGACCTTTCTCTCTTTCACTGTCCACTCTGCCTGTCAAAAAAAGAAAAGAAAAGAAAAGACTTGCCCAATAATGGAACCCAGAAAGAATGAGAACCAATGGAAAGTGCAGTTTTTCACCTTTGTGAGTCTATCCAGACTTCGAAAGAATTGGGATAAGCAGAAGACTGAAGCTCAGGAGACAGGGTTGTCACCCTAACTATACCTACAACATGTATAGAACTCAGACAAGGGATGTGGACCATGGACCTCAGTTTCTTCAAGTGAAAACCAAACAATCAGATGAGAATCCATTGCTCTATAAGGTCAGCTTGAATATTCTGTAGCTAAAGATTCCACTAGCCTTTTCCAAAGTTGGTTGCAAGATCACCTTTGGTTTGGCTTTTGGAAATATGTGCTTTAGAGGAAAGGGTATCATTTTTTCCTCCCAACCTAGTCAGTCAACCCTTGCTGAGAAATCTCTTTTGTTTAGCAAAAAGGACTTAAGAACATCTGCTCAAGGACCTGCATTGTGGTATTCTGGGCCAAGCTACTGCTTGCCATGCCAGTGTCTCATATCAGAATGCCAGTTTGAGTTCCAGCTGCTCAGCTTTGAATCCAGCTTTCTGCTAATATGCCTGGAAAACCCCAAGTAATTCTTGGGTCCCTGCTACCCACAAGGGACTCCCAGATAGAGCTCCTGGCTGCACCCTGGCCCAGCTCTGCTTTTGTGGTCATTTGGGGAGGGAATCAGCAGATAGCAAAGATCTCTCTCTCTCTCCCTCTCTGTCTTTCATCCCCTCTATTTCTGTCATGCTGCCTTTCAAATAAATGAAATAAATAATCTTTTTGAAAAAGAACATCAGTTCAAAGTCCCATACTAGAGCATCTGTCACTTCCTAGCTGTGTGGCACTAGGTGTGCCATGAAACTGGTTTCCTCACCTGTAAAATGGGTATAATTTTATATCTGTGTAGTATTGCTGTGAATATTATTAGAGAGGTATGAACAGTTGACACATGGTTATTTGGTAAGCAGTGATGAGAAATAATGATGTGCTTAAAGACAAATTTGTTTTAAAGCCCTTTCACTGTTTACAGGAAGACCATGTTGCTTATTTAATTTTTACTAAATAATTATATGCTTTAACTATCACCATACTCATTTTATAGGCAAAGAAATCAAGACCCAGGGATGTCAGAGGTCTAGCTAGGACTCTTCTAGGTTTCTTTTTTAAAGATTTATTTATTTATTTAAAAGGTAGAGTTACAGAGACAGGGATACGTGCATACACACACACAGGTGGGAGGGGAGGAGAGGGAGAGAGAGGGAGGAGAGGGAGAGAGAGGGAGGGAGGGAGAGAGAGAGAGAGAGAGAGAGAGAGAGAGAAAAGAGCTATCGGCCGGCGCCGCGGCTCACTAGGCTAATCCTCCGCCTAGCGGCGCCGGCACACCGGGTTCTAGTCCTGGTCGGGGCGCCGGATTCTATCCTGGTTGCCCCTCTTCCAGGCCAGCTCTCTGCTGTGGCCAGGGAGTGCAGTGGAGGATGGCCCAAGTGCTTGGGCCCTGCACCCGCATGGGAGACCAGGAGGAAGCACCTGGCTCCTGGCTCCTGCCATGGGATCAGCACGGTGCGCCGGCCGCAGCGCGCCGGCCGCGGCGGCCATTGGAGGGTGAACCAACGGCAAAAGGAAGACCTTTCTCTCTGTCTCTCTCTCTCACTGTCCACTCTGCCTGTCAAAAAAAAAAAAGAAAAAAAAAGAAAGAAAAGAGCTATCTTCCATTTACTCGTTCACTCCCCAAATGGCCGTAGCAGTCAGTGCGCCAGAATTTCCACAGTAAGGCCACACAACAGTCTCACTGGAAAGGAATAGAGTGGGAAGCCCAGAACACTTGTCTTTTAAAATTAACTTTCATTTTTACCAAAGTAACGTAGGAACACCTAACACAGTTGTGACTTAGACTGTGTGTTTGGGGTGACGGAGGAAGGCTGATGGAGATTACGGGGAACCAAATCTGCTCCTGCCACCACCTTCATCCCCAAATTCCCTTTCTGTGGTGTCTCTGCTCACCATTGACATGGTTGCTGATTGGACTCTTAAAATAAGAAGAAAGAAACTATATGCTTCTCTGGTGGAGGCCAAGAGGAAGAGAGCCAGTGGAGAGAAGAAGCCCAGGGATGGAGTAGGAGGTGACAGTCACTAAGAGGCCAAGTGCTGCTTGGAGACTCTGCCACAGAAGAAAGAAGATGCAGGGATAAGATGGGGTGAGTGTGTTGTGGTCCTAGCTTGATGGTGGGACAGCCCTGGGGTTCCTCTTCAACTCAACCACGGATAACCAGTTGAGTGGCTTCTGCCAGTTTGGATTTTTGTCCAGAGACCTCACAAGTTTTCTCTGGGTAGGTGAGAGGGAGGAAGACAGATTTGTGTGGTGAGTGATGGAAAAATGCACTTGAGATTGGTGGGTGTTGGTGGTTCAACTTCAGCATCTGCAAAACTTAGGTATTTACATTCTTGGGTTTTTTCCCTAAATGTAGAAAGATTATGATCCTAGATTTTCAGATGTGCTTAATTTTTGAATATCTGTTTCTGCCCTATAAAGAATGCAAAAATGATCAAGAAGTTAAAAACAGGCTCTGAATCCAAGTCATTACTCTGTAATTTACCAGTTGAGATACTTTACCTCAATCTAGTCATCTATAAAATGGAGATATTAATAGCATTGCTACACTGAATGTGGTAGGCAGAATAATTCTTCTCCAAAAATGTTCACAACCTTGTCCCAGAATCTGAGAATATGTTACCTTACATGGCAAAGCAAAAAGGACATTAGCGATGTGATTAAATAAATATATATAATATAAAAGATAAATAAATCTTTATTTATCTTGACTTGAAGAGATTTTCCTGGATTATCCAGATCGGTCGAATATCCCATGCAATTTTCAAAAAGGAAGAACCTTCTCAGCTGTTGTTGGCACAAGAAAGATGCAACATGAGAAGGACTTGACCTCCCATTGCTGGCTATGAAGATGGAAGGACACCACTAGCCAAGGAGTGTGGTAGTCTCCAGAGCTGGGAATGGCCCTAAGCTTACAGCCATAACGAAAACACAGACCTTGCTCCCACAACCGTAAAGAGCTGAAACTGAATTATCAATCCAAATTTTTTCCTAGAGCCACCAGAAAGGAACCCAGACTGCCAACACCTTGACTTTAGTCCAGTGAAGCTCACATTGGACTTCTGATCTATAGAACTATAAGATCAATAAGTTTGCAACATTTAAGCCACTGAGTTGGTGGCAGCAATAAAAAACTCATATAAGAAGTAAATGAGATAATCCACATCGAGCAGTGGCAATGCATGAAGTAAGAATATGCAGGATTCGGCTTTGAAGCTCTGTTTGCATTGCTGCTCTGCATTAGACTGTCCACACTACGGTGGTGGAGAGAGCACGTGGGAAGTGGAACAAAGCTTTCCCAAGGCGCCCTTCATTTGATTCCTACTCAAAAATAGGATGAAATTCCTTGTCCTTGGAAAGAGCTTGAAAGGAAAAAGGATGTGAGGAGAACACGCTAACCAAGTAAACGGAACTCCATCTTAGCACTGGCTATCTGAACCACTGAGTTTTAGGTATCTAGTTGTATTTTAGAGGATAATTCAAAATTTTCATAAGCCCATACACCAGGTACCAAATAGTTAAAAGTGATACATTTTACATATATTTACATCTAATAAATATATACAATTTTATGTAATATGTTAGTTATTTCTAGAAAATATATTATATGTTATATTTTGTATTAAGAGGGTTCTTCATAAAGTTCATGGAAAATTTTTATTATGAAAAAGCTATGCCTGGATTTCAACACTTTTTGCACCAAAATAAACTCGTCTTTTTTTTAAGATTTTATTTATTTGATTTGAGAGTTTGAATTACAGACAGTGAGAGGGAGAGACAGAGAGAAAGGTCTTCCTTCGTTGGTTCACTCCCCTAATGGCCGCAAAGCCTAGAGCTGCGCCAATCCGAAGCCAGGAGCCAGGTGCCTCCTCCTGGTCTCCCATGTGGGTGCAGGGCCCAAGCACCTGGGCCATCCTCCACTGCTTTCCCAGTCCACAGCACAGAGCTGGATGGGAAGAGGAGCAGCCAGGACTAGAACCGGCACCCTTATGGGATGCTGACTCTGCAGGCAGAGGATTACCCTACTGTGCCATGGTACCGGCCCCTACACTCATCTTTTAAATCCATTTTTCCACAAATTCTCTGACCTCCTCTCATGTTTATATATATATATATATATATGCTTATATATGTAATGCTTATATATGATATATATGCTTAATTATAATGCTTATAAATATGTATATATAAATATATAATAAATATTTATATATAATAAATAAATATTTATTATATATATATATATAAATTGGTCAGCTTTACAATTCTTTATTTTGGGAAAGGAAGTTACTGGGAAGGAAAAATCTACACAGATGCCATCTGTGAGAAGAGAAAGGGCTATGTAAACCTACAGATTTCCACTCCTCATCACAGAGGTCCCAATCCAGTGGAAGGTCTGGGGGAACACCAGGAAGCCACCTGTGCAACAGGCTCTCTAAGGAAGGTCTGGTTTTGGAACCACCAGACTAAATCACTACCAGCGTTCTTAGAGTGGTTACGTGAGATTATTTTGTTAATGATGACACTGAAATTTCTGATCTCCAGCTTGATGCAGGAACAAGGGATCTTGGTTAATTAGCTATTTTTTATACCACAGTAGGGATATTTACATGCATCCCACAATTTGAACAAAACTAAAGTTCCTATAGGGTAAGCAGCTTGGATCATATATATATATATCATATATATATATATATATATATTAGCTAAAAGAGTGGAATTGAAATCCATGCTGGCATGAATCATTCATTCAACAAAATGCCTATTATATCCATGGTCTTTACTTTAAAAATTCAAATCACATAATTATATGTGCAACATTTTCCTCATAAAATGTCTAATAATACAAATAAAATATAAAACTTTATTTTACTTCCCTTCTCCAACCTCACATTCCTCCTCAAAGATAATAATTTTGTTATTTTTCAAGAAACTATTCTGTGAATTATATACAACATCTACAAATCAAAGAATATTCATGTGCAAGCCATTTTCTTAAAAAATGAGATTAACAATTTCCTTTGCCTCTTTAAAAAAAAAAACAAGTAATTCAATTAGTATTCTTTTTAACTTTTGCGTAGTGTGTTGTGATCTATCTGATGTATGTATTGTGATATATATGTATTGTGATATTTGAACATTTTCTATTGAATGGCATTTAGGTTCCTTCTAAAATTTTTGCTATCACACAAAATGCTGCACTGTATATCATATGCAACTCTGTGTGTATGATATGCTTTCTCTAAGATGGTTAATTTGCAATTATGAGTTGAAGAGGATGAATATTCTGAAGTCTTATCATAGCTACACAGAGGTGGGACAAAATTATGCTCCTTAATTCTCAACTCTAGATGCCACTAGAAGAAAATCCTGGAAAGTTTCCTTACTTGGATATCGATGCATCTCGTGATAAAGGCTGGTTGATGCTTTTTATAAGAGCATGGAGGTGTTTTTGTGTCATGACAATGTCCAGGAATTCTTGCTATCTCTTTGTTACTGATCCTGTACATGATTTCTCCCAATGACAAGAAAACTGCTTCTATCTTGACAGTCTCCTTCTATCAGAAGCAATTTGATTTCTGATTTCTGATTTTGAGTCTTCAAAGGATGTTTGCCTCCCCCAACTTGTCCCAAAAACCTTTTTCAATCTCATCTCAATAGGGGAAGCAATGAGTGGCTCTCACATTCTCCTATGAACAGCACCTGCCTGCTGGGAGCCCAGGTAGTATACTGGGATGGACATAAAGGGAGAAGAACCAGCCGGTGGTGTCTGTAAGTGGCCCAAGAGGCAGCCTGATGAGATCAAGGATCCCTGCATTGCCTGGTGTTCCCATCTCTGTGTTTCATCCCCACAGCTCACCGGAACCTTGGTTTTCACTGTCTTCACTGCTGTGCTGAGTTCCTTCCAGTTTGGGTATGATATTGGTGTGATCAACGCGCCCGAAGAGGCAAGTGAAACATGTGCAAGTTCTCTTTTTGGCAAATTTTATCAGTGACAGCTATCATACATTCCTCATACATGGAAATTAAGTGTGTCCACGTGGGGAGCACGGGGGTAATCTTGGCCTGTATGCAGTACAATGTGCATGATTCCAAAGCTGATAAGTTTGGCTTGACTCTTCAGCTAACAACGCTCAGGGGGCAAAGGAGCAATAAATAATTCTTGATCTCTGACTCAGCTGTTTGCTGAGCTCACAGAAAATTCCAGCCAGAATATCACATGCCCAAGGATGTCTCAAAAATAAAAAAAAAAAAAAACAGCTTATTGCAGCATTCATTCAGAACAGTCACTCATGCATGAATGAAAAATGGTAGGGAATAATAGGAAACAATCTAGGACATGTTTTAGTCAATGCCCATTTATTTTTTAAAATTAATTTGAAAGGCAGAGTTACAGAAAGAGAGAGAGAGAGAGAATCTTCCATCTGCTGGTTCACTCCTCAAATGGCTGCAAAGGCTGAGCTAGGCCAGGCCAAAGCCAGGAGCTTCTTTCAGATTTTCCAAGCGGGTGGCAGGGGCTCAAGAAATTGGGCCATCTTTTGCTACTTTCCCAGGCATATTAGCAGGGAGCTGGATCAGAAGGGGAACAGCAAGGACATGAACTGGTGATCATATGGGATGCTGACATTTCAGGCTTGCCTTAACCCATTATGCCATAATGCCAGCCCCTCGATGCCCATTTATTGAGCACCTACTTATTTGCCCCAGGCACTTTAACAAATGCTCTCCCAAATTGGATTCCCTAATGACCTTAATATGCCTATTTTCAAGCCATATTAAAATCTTTAGAAGCCCTAACACTAAAAAGGTTATAGCCCTTCCCCATTCCTGTCCTCCATTGGTGATTCAAAATAAAATACTACAGAACTTTAGAATAACAGTCAAGAAGTACAAAGAAGTTTGAATTTTTTCTGTAATAACTATTTGGATGGGTATTTTTTAAAAGTATCAAATAATTTCTGTGCTGATTTATCCCATTTATTTCATGTACTCATCCCTACTCTGGTATCCAGTGAATAGACAAGAGATTCTTTCCAGTCCCCACAGATGTAAGTGAAGGAGCCAAGACTGTACTCCCCTCTGCTCTAACTCAGACCTGTGAGATCACTGAGTGAAGCACTGATGTCTCATTGCTCTTTTTGTCACCAGTGCCAAGCATGTTGGTTAGCATAAAGGTGTTCATTATATTATCTAATGAATGAATGGTAGAGGGGTTGAGAGAGAGCAAGTGCCTGGGGAAGGAGTAGCATGTGAAGCTGCAAACGTTTTTTGGGCCCCTACTGTGAATGCATCATGTTTCATCTGCTGCCCTTATAACACTGAACTCCAAGGAAAGTGTCGGATACTGCAAGATACTAATGTGTGAAGTCTGTGCGGTCCACAATCCATCACCTGACAAAGGCTGCTCATTGGGCCAAGAGATGCGCTCCAACTAGGTGCCACACTTCTTTGTGAGTGTGGGAGGTGTTTATCCAGGGACTAAAGCTGGGAGTCAGGAGACCAAACTCATGTCTTTTTTCTGTGGATGACGACAACATATACCAGTTTAGTAGGTTTCCTAAAATTTAGCTCAAAATCACCATGACTTAGGGTAACTGGAGACCTTTTTAAAATTTTTTTGTAGAAGACATTTTCACAACTTTTCTTAAATCATCCTCTCCAGTCTTGGAAATTTAGGCTGAGATATCCATTCCTTGAGTCCAAATTGCAGGGCCAGAGATGAAAACAGGGATGCCCCTACTGGTAAAGGGTTAGTGCCTTTTCTGTAGCCCTTTCCTTCTAAGCGCAAAGAGCTGAGTTAACGCCATTTAAAGAGAATGGCCATTCATACCTTTTATTTTTTATTAACTGAATGGAATTTGCAATTATTTTAAGAGATTTTGCACATACTTTTTTTAAAAATTTATTTGACAGGTAGAGTTTAGACAGAGAGAGACAGAGAGAAAGGTCTTCCTTCCGTTGGTTCACCCCCTAGATGGCTGCTACGGCCAGCGTACTGCGCCCATCTGAAGCCAGGAGCCAGGTGGTTCTTCCTGGTCTCCCATGCGGATACAGGGACCCAAGCACTTGGGCCATCCTCCACTGCCCTCCCAGGCCACAGCAGAGAGCTGGACTGGAAGAGGAGCAACCGGGAATAGAACCGGCACCCATATGGGATGCCAACACCGTAGGTGGAGGATTAACCCAGAGAGCCACGGCACCAGACCCTGCACATACTTTTTTATGATTATGGAAATTACATGTCTATTGTAGAAAATACAAGGGAAAAAACAACCATAACTATTCTTCCACATACAGTAAACTGCTGAGAACATTTTGGACAGTTCCTTCCTGTCTTTTTTAATGCATGTTATCCATGTAAGGCAGTGTTTTAATGAGAATGTCAATTCTCCCCCTCATGCTGCTGACTTGGCTCATAACTGGTAACACAGAGCAACAGCATTCCAGGTCCTTGTCAAAAGGACCCTCCCCATAAAGTGATCAAATCATAACTGGGAAGAATGACATGGGAGAAAGATGGCCTGAAGAATGTCCTCTAATTCAGTTCTATTTGGTAGGACATTTGTCTCCACCAAAGCAAAATCTAAAAATGCTTCTGTGTGATTACAATTCTGGACATTGCTCCTTCTATTACACACTGACCTCTGTGAAGGCCTGTAGGAGAAATTACTTCTAAGTCTCCATATCTTCTCAGGAGCCATGGGACTGTTTTTATCTTTGGAATTCATCAATCACTTACATGGTTGTTTTCCTCTCTTTGCACTGACTACCAGGAAGTTTATTACTAAATTTATAGCATTCTTCTTGCAAGGATACAATATCCAGTGTTTGATTTTTGTATACTACTAACTTTATTTTTGACCTACATTTTATCTTTATTGAAACTTAAAGACAAATATTTATTTCCACTTCATTTGAAAAGGGGAGAGAGAGAGAGAGAGAGAGAGAGAGAGAATGAATGAATGACAATATGAATCTTCTATCTGCTGGTTTACTCCCCAAATGCCTGCAAGAGCCAAGGCTGTGCCAGGTCAAAGCCATGAAGCTGAACTCAAATCAGGTCTCCTTCATGCATGGCAGGAAACCTATATTTGAGCCACCATCTGCTGCCTCCAGGGTGTACATAAGCAGGAAGCTGGATTGGAGGCTGAGGAGCCAAGACCCAAACCAGGCACTCCAACATGGGTTGCCAGTGTCCCATGACACATCATAACTGCTGGTCCAAATGCCTGCCTCCCTCATCTTATCCTCTCCCAATCTTTTTCTTTTATACTTCTACTAAATATTTGTGGTGAAGCAATACTTGTGTTAACATGTATCTTTATGGCCGGTGCCGTGGCTCACTAGGCTAATCCTCCGCTTTGCGGCGCTGGCATACCGGGCCGGTCTAGTCCTGGTCGGGGCGCCGGATTCTGTCCCGGTTGCCCCTCTTCCAGGCCAGCTTTCTGCTGTGGCCCGGGAGTGCAGTGGAGGATGGCCCAAGTGCTTGGGTCCTGCACCCCATGGGAGACCAGGAGAAGCACCTGGCTCCTGCTTTCGGATCAGCGCGATGCGCCGGCCGCGGCGGCCATTGGAGGGTGGACCAACGGCAAAGGAGGACCTTTCTCTTTGTCTTTCTCTTTTACTGTCCACTCTGCCTGTCAAAGATTAAAAAAAAATGTATCTTTATAACCTGCAGAACAGGTCAGATTTGTAACCTCTACTTTATAGGATATGGTCAACTAAAATAAATCTATTCCTGTTTATATGTACATGACACACATAATTAGGACAGTCTTAACTAAATATCCAACTAACATTTTAAGGGAAAAATCAACAAAAATATATAGAGTAAGTGAAATATTGGAGTAATTTTCTCTCTGTTTCCCCAGACAATAAAATCCCATTACAGACATGTTTTGGGTGTTCCACTGGATGACCGAAAGGCTATCAACAGCTATACTATCAACGATACAGAGGCACTGTCCACCACCCCTGTGTACCCAACATCACCCCCTGGGTCTGAGCAAGACACTATGACACCTGATGGCCTCATCACCATGTTCTGGTCCCTGTCTGTGTCCAGCTTTGCAGTTGGTGGAATGATTGCATCATTCTTTGGTGGGTGGCTTGGAGACAAGCTTGGAAGGTAGGCAAATTTTACAAATAAGAATTAACAGAGAAACTTTAAAATTTTGGTTTTGTTAGAATTTGTATAGAAAGATATCTCCTTTTCTTTTGTGGGATGCTCTTGGAGTTATTTTTTGCAACCCATAACCCTACCAGGCAGGTTGATGTTAGCTTAAATACGTGGAAAACGCTATTACAGCAATGTAACCAATCATGGAGGCATTGTAGCATAAGTGAATGTGGTGTGTATTTCTAGATAATTGATTTGATTCTCTGGCTTTGTAAGTTATGAAAACATTTTAGGAAGCCACCATACAAATTGTCAATCCAGAAACTCAACAGAAGAGCTTGGATTGATATTTTTAACCTAAGAATCCATTATGAGTTTCACCACAAATTACCAGTTCTCAGACTTCCAGGTTTTTCATTTTTAGATTAGAATTTGGCATTTAGATCAGTCAAGTCCTATGTCAAGTCAACATCTCCAACTCCCTGTTGTCCAGAATACTTGGCCAGCAGTTTCTAGCTGCTGCTACCATCTCAAAGGCCCAATAAGACAGGAAGTGAGTGGTATCTCCATTTGGTTTCTATTAGGCATTTTAAAGACATTAGTAAAATCCCTTTACCCTAGACTCTCATTTAGTCATATGACATGATAAATTTGTTGGGGTTTCCCATCCTATATAGCAGGGATAGGGAAATCTTTTTACTGCCAAGGGCCATTTTGGTATTTATAGCATCATTAGTACGCCATACAAAATTATCAACTTAAAAAAATTAGTCTGCTATAGATTTATTGCATTTTGAGTCCTGCCTGCAGTTGCACTGGCAAAGCCAGACTAAATGATTGCACAGTATGACCCATTGGCAGGAACCTCCCCACACCTGTTCTATAGAGAAAATAAAATCAGATATTGTTTCCTGTTGTTTGAACCCAAATTTTGTGTATTCATGACTATTTTTTCCCATAATAAAAATAATATACACCAAATATAGAAAGCAGTGGCTACCTGCAGTCCTTGGCTTGCAGCTGTTCCCCCATCTTCAAAGCACTCCAACCCAGCCTGGATTATTCTAATCACATCACCTTCTCCTCATCTGCCCTTCTCTTACAAACTACCTTAATAATCCAAGATAACCTCCTCCATCTCAAGATCCTTAATAATCACAGCTTCAAAGTCCCTTTTATCATGTACAGTAGCATTCACAGAGTCTGAGGGTCAGGATTTGGCTCCTGGGGAACATTATTCAGCTTATCAAATAGCAGTTAGGCAATCACTGCGGTATCAGATTGTATAGTTTTACTCTCCAGAAAAATAAATCTGTTTGGTGTTAAAGATACTTGCTGAGGAAAAGCTCATCTATCACAGTTTGAAACATTAGAATAAAATATAACAAGGTGCTTACACTTCTGTATGGCACAAATATGAAAATGTCCACTGAGATTATTTCATTGGCCTTAGCATCATTTACTTAACTCTGAAGAAGGTTTTGGTGTATTTCACTTTCCCACTAAATAGGAATAAAAAATAACATTGTTGCCATTATCAACTTCATTGCATATTTTACATTGGTTAATATTAATTCATAGAGTCTGGAAATATACTGGCATACAATGTTAAAATAAGGTTAAGTATAATTCTGTATGGTGAGACTTAATACTATTTTTAAATTTACTTGCAACTAATTTATATGAAAAGAATTTGTTAGCAAAAGTTTCTCTCCTAATTACATCAACTAAAAACCTGTATCACTGAAAGAAAAAAAGGAAGAAACCAAATTTTAGCTTACAGCTTCAGCTATCACCAGTTATTCTTTAAAAACAATAAGCTTGTAGACTATCTAATTAGCTAACTGTTATTTTTTAAAAAGTCAGAACTGTTATCTTAAACTATTCATCCATGTAACTTAATCATCTCAATCCAAGTGTGGACAGCAGGTATATACAGCCCAGATTCTCTCATCCTACATAATACTTATTGTTAATATTTTAGCCCATGGATGAGTCAAAGTAAGAATCTTGGCTCAAGATTCCTGCACTAGCATTTATAGTAGAGTTAAAATAATTGATCTTGAGCAAAAATCTCAATATTCTCTGAAAGCAAAAAATTTCATCAAGTTTTGATGCTGAATTTATAATCCTTGCTTTTCAAAATTTCAGAATCAAATCCCTCTTGGTAGCAAACATCTTCTCATTAGTTGGAGCGCTCTTGATGGGGTGTTCAAAATTGGGACCATCTCATATACTTATAATTGCAGGAAGAGGCATATCAGGACTCTACTGTGGTAAGTCTCACACACACACACACACACACACACATACACATTTTTGTCTGAAAGTTGCTCTCAAGCCACATATGGCAACATGCTGGGATATTTTTTAGGCGATGGTGGCATGACAGAGGGAAACGGAGTAGCAAATGTAGACGTCTTGAGTGAGAGAGGTTAGGGAACAGTAAGTGTGCTATCTATCCTATGTTCTTATTCACTTCAATGATATCACCTCTAGTTGTCTGATATCTCACAAATTACTTAACTCTCTCAGTTTCTTCACCTGTTAAATGAAGAGGACTTTACTATCTATCCTACAATGTGTGTTATAGATTGAATGTGGCTTCACTTCCCAATTCATGCAGGCATTTAAGCTCCAAAGTCGTAAGTTAATGGTATTAAAGAGGGTAGAGTCTTGATCCAATTACAATGTTAGGAGGTGGACTGGGTGGGAGGTCCTTAGATCACTGGGAGCACGTCCTCAAAAGGCAGATCTTGCCAGATGGTTGGTTATAGCAGCTGAGTTGGGCCTAGCCTCTCTTTCTGCTTTCTGGCTTACTATGTGATCCTCCCTCTGCACAAGCTCCACCATTGCTATCCCCTAGCATCACCACATGGCCTGAACAATAGGGCCTGCCAGATATTAGACTGTGAATCTCCAAAACCATGAACCAAAATTAACTCACTTTCTTTGTAAGTAGTCTGTGTCAGCTATTTAGTTGTAGTAACATAAAGCTAATACAGGGTGATTGTGAGAATGGACGTAAAATATTCAGAATAGATTCTAATATATAGCAAGCTGCCAATAAATGCTAGCTGTTGTTATTACTCTTGTGGTACCAGAAGACAGTGGAAGACAGCTAGATCCAGAACCTAAACTCTGCTCCTAAGCCCTACCAGACCATCACTTCTGTTTCTCATATCTAGCAAGACCTTGACGCCTGGAGCCATCTCCTAGACCACATTTCCTAGCACTGTCTGGTTCTATCCATGACTCAGCGAAGTGGTGGTGTCCATAAGAGAGAAGGAATCAGGCAGAAACAACTGGTAAAGGAGTTCAGAATAGAAGAAAGATACTCCTTCTCTCAATTTTAGGTCTGAATAGTGAGAATTACTAGTCCCTGGAAAAAGCTTTGCAAACTTACAGAGGAAGCAAATTAGCGGAGGTCTGAACAAAGAATCATTCAGTCTTTAAAACAAATGGTCAAATCTTTTAACTTCTCAAAAGCAGTGAAGCCCTGAGAATGACAGCTCTGGGCTGACATTTTAACCCATTTTTTCACAAATTGTAGTTACCCTTCAAAGCACTAACAACCAGTAGAGGGGGAAAAGAGAAGTAAGGTCTAAAACTTGTATAAAGCATTCCATTTGCAGAAAACACTTTAATTTCATGCATTTTCAATGGTCAGTTGAAGCAAAAGTCTAAAATACTCACAGGTTAATAACTCAAACATACATTTTCATTACTTTCAATGTTAATACAAATAGCTGAAGATCAGAGTAGTTTTATCAAAGTGAAAAGTCAACTAACATGGGAAAGAGCTTTGGATTCAGGGTAAATCCATTCTGGCACCGTTTCTGGATGGCCTTAGAGGTAGTAATTAAATCTGAGTCCCAGTTCCTTCTCTGTTGAGATACAAATAATAGTACTATGAAAGAAGTCTAAATCACGATTTTTCTTTTTTCTCTATTTTTAAAAATATAATATAGAAAAGACATCACGGCCGGCGCCGTGGCTCAATAGGCTAATCCTCCACCTTGCGGCGCCGGCACACCGGGTTCTAGTCCCGGTTGGGGCGCCGGATTCTGTCCCGGTTGCCCCTCTTCCAGGCCAGCTCTCTGCTATGGCCAGGGAGTGCAGTGGAGGATGGCCCAGGTGCTTGGGCCCTGCACCCCATGGGAGACCAGGAAAAGCACCTGGATCCTGGCTCCTGCCATCAGATCAGCGCGGTGCACCGGCTGCAGCGGCGGCCATTGGAGGGTGAACCAACGGCAAAGGAAGACCTTTCTTTCTCTGTCTCTCTCTCTCACTGTCCACTCTGCCTGTCAAAAATTAAAAAAAAAAAAAAAAAAGACATCACAAAATATTTTTAGCAAAATGTAAAATAAATGTAATAAACATATGGTTGAGAAGCCCATAATTATCATAGCCAAGTAACTTGTGCTCTGCAGCCATCTTTCAAAATTATGCCTGACCTTATTTGGGTATTAAAGTTGCTAAAAATGTATAGGATGTATGATTATATATATATATGAGGGGAGAAACTAAAAATTGTAATTTCACTTTAGGTTCAAGTGATTTAGACCTATGATCATATCACATCATTCTGTTCTTGATTTACAAAAATAGTAGATATGACAGAAAGATAATACAACCCATAATAAGGTAAAATAAATTTTCCTTACTTAAGATCAACAGGACATACATTAGCATCATATATAAAATTCAGCAGACGTACAGATATCCTAACAACCATATAAATGTTCAGTTGAGATTTAAGAACAATTTGAAGCATTAAAAATATATATAGAAAACAGTTGCTAAAAGTATTTTTACACAAATATAATCCATTTCTATTTGATAAGTAGGTATCCTCTAAGAGAAAAATTCTGAAAAAATTTATTTTTAAATTCTTAAGAAGATGCCAAAGGCCAGCGCCGCAGCTCAATAGGCTAATCCTCCGCCTGCGGCACCGGCACACCGGGTTCTAGTCCTGGTCGGGGCACCTGATTCTGTCCCGGTTGCTCCTCTGAAGGCCAGCTCTCTGCTGTGGCCCGGGAGTGCAGTGGAGGATGGCCCAAGTCCTTGGACCCTGCACCCGCATGGGAGACCAAGAGAAGCACCTGGCTCCTGGCTTTGGATCAGCACAGTGCACTGGCCGCAGCATGCTGGCCGCAGCGGCCATTGAGGGGTGAACCAATGGAAAAGGAAAACCTTTCTCTCTGTATTTCTCTCTCACTGTCCACTCTGCCTGTCAAAAAAAGAAAAAAAGAAAAAAAGAAAAAGAAAATGCCAAATATTGGATTCAGCTTTGCTTTACCGATAGTCTCTGACCTTTTGATGCAATCATCAACTGGCAGGATGCTCCACCATTTCCAAGATGACTGATTCTCTGTGTATTTAAGAAAGCTACGTAAGGCAATATGACCTAGTACTTTTCAAAATTTCTGTATTCCTATAATCATCAAAAGTCTTTCTTCAAATAAAATTTTTGAAGCCTAATATTTGGATAGAATTTGCTCTGACTGCAATAATTGGGGAAAGAGTCCTTCAATTCTTCCTTAACCTCCTCTACTTTGCATTCCCCATCATCACCCTACCAGGGGTCTTGAAACATCTCCACATTGTGGAAACACAGACAGGGCTTGTAGTTCTCATGCTAATGCTCTAATGTACTGTGATCTTTGGCAAGTCATTTATCACCTCCATCAAGATGTTGGCCTCTATATGTCCTAATTTCCTTTAAACTCATGAGTACAGATTAAGAACATTATTAAAACATCCCTTAGTCTCCTTTCTGAAGACAGCTTAAGACATTATTGATGTAAACTAAATGTTAACATGGATATTTTTAACTAATAACACCATGAAGAATTGCCAATACATGAATAAGAATTTCTTTCTATTCATATTTCCAATCACAACTGCACTTAGCATCCTATCAACAAAAATGGCTGGGGACAAAAGCTCTCTCTTCCAATGGACTCAAAAAGGGGCTGTCAGAGTATTGACTGTACTTAAATTATTATTCTTGAAGTAGTCCTGGCTGTACTTTAACATTTGTGTTCATGTCTCATACAGGGCTCATTTCAGGCCTGGTTCCCATGTATATTGGGGAAATTGCTCCAACTACACTCAGGGGCGCCCTTGGAGCTCTTCACCAGCTGGCTCTTGTCACTGGCATTCTTATTAGTCAGGTAAAGACTTCCTGTCCCTCCCCCCTTCACATATCCTCTGCTTCATCTGTTCTCTTCCGGTGCATGCCATTTCACACGTTGACTATCCACTGTCATTGTAGACCAGGACAGAGAAGAAAGACAATTCCACCAGGAGAAGTGGCAATGTAGAGACATAGACTTTATAGTCCAAAGGTAAATTATTCCCACTTGTCCCTTTTCTCCTTAGAGTTATTGGTGGGTATGGCATCAGAGGTGAACAGGCAAGCCAAAACTTCTAGCTACTCTAGAATTAAATTGCTCCTTTTAGTTTTTATGGAGAAGATAACTTCAAATTTTTGACTGCTTGGGTTTCCTTTGAGTCTTTTACCTGGAAATCTAATGTGCAAATGGTAATCAGGTGTACTTACTCATCTGGCTCTATCAGTTTCTTTTCTACCATGTAGTCTCAAGAGGGAGTTCTTGGAACTCCATACTTCTGGCCTTCTACAAGGAAGTCCACATGTAAATAAATGCAATAAGTATCATAAAGCTGGCTTCAATCAGAGCAACTGTTCTATCTACGAAACCCCATTCTATTTAAGTTCTGGGTAATCTAAGAAGGAATGTTTAGGAAAAGATCCAAAGTTGTGTATGAGTTTAATACAGTATCATTCCATCTAGTCACCTGTTGCTTTATTTTTTATAAGCTATTTATTTATTTGAGAGGTAGAATTACAGAGAGGGGGAGAGACAGAGAGAAATGTCTTCCATCCACTTGTTCATTCCCCAAATGGCTGCAATGGCTGGAGCTAGACCAATCTGAAGCCAAGAGCCAGGAGCTTCCTCCTGGTCTCCCACACAGATGCAGGGGGTCCAAGCACTCAGGCCATCTTCTACTGTTACCCAGGCCATAGCAGAGAGCTGGATCAGAAGAGGAGCAGCCAGGACTAGAACTGGCGCCCATATGGGATGCTGGCACTGTAGGCAGAGGCTTAGCTCGCTATGCCACAGTGCCGGCCCCAGCTTTGTGTTGTTTTATATTTCAAATGTGTTTTCAAAAGTTTGCTTAATTGAAAAACAAATCTAGAATTCTTTGTCAAAAAAAAATCCTTAATTTAGTTAAAGTGAGACACACTAGTAACAGTTTCCATCTTACGCAGATGCAAAATATACGAAAAGTTTGTGGAAAAACATACTATTAAAAAATTATGCATGGGTTTAAAAAATTGTTATGCACCACAATGAACTTTATCTTTAAATTCACATTTCCACAAACATTCTGAAGTGACCTAGTACTTGAACCACGGTTATTAGGTATTTATCAAATAGCCAATGTGCTTGCTAAACAAATGCTATAGAAGGCAGACCCAGAGTACTATACAACTGATACGTTCTCTGCTTGCCCTTTCAGATTGTGGGACTTGACTCTGTCCTGGGCAATAATCATCACTGGCATATCCTGCTTGGCCTGTCTGCTGTGCCAGCCCTCCTCCAGATTCTGCTACTATTTTTCTGTCCAGAAAGTCCAAGATACCTTTACATCACGTTGGAGGAGGAAGTCAAAGCAAAGAAAAGTAAGTCTGTGGGTGAATTTTCTTTCTTCCTATTCTTTTGGAACTATCAGCTAATGCAAAGCAATGTGTATGAATGGTTACTTGTGTAATTAGTACCAGTGCCTTCCGGATAAAGTCAGTGACTGCAAGTAAGAAGATGCATGACTGGCACACATGCCATTTCACACCCATACACATTCACTCAAGTCTAATGAGAGCTTCCAGAAGACCCTCCCAGCATTATGCTTCTATGACAAACAGGAAAAGAGTTTTTACTGCCATGAGGTGAAGGCTAATGTTCTACCTTTTTTAAATCAAAGAGCAGAAGTTAACAAAAACAATTTCCAATATCCATGGTACTAAGTGAAAGAAACAGACCTGTAGAATTGTAGCTCTTTTATTAACCTAAGAATAAATTTGTTTTCCTTTTGACCTGAATTAATTAACCTGATCATATTCGGGGGCAGGCTTGAAAAGATTAAGAGGAAGTGATGATATAAGCAAAGACATTAATGAGATGAGAAAAGAAAAAGAAGAAGCATCAAGTGAGCAGAAAGTCTCTATCATTCAGCTCTTTACCAACTCCAGCTGCCGGCAGCCTATTATAGTGGCACTGATGCTGCACATGGCTCAGCAATTTTCTGGAATCAATGGGGTAAGTTTAAGAACGCCTTCTAAGTCCTGTTTAAGATTTTATTTATTTATGGACAGAGAGAAAGGTCTTCCATCTACTCGTTCACTCCCTGAAAGGCCAAAATGACCAAAGCTGAGCTGATCCAAAGCCAAGAACCAGGAGCTTCTTCCAGGTCTCCCATGGGGGTGCAGGAGCCCAGGCACTTTGACCACCTTCCACTGCTTTCCCGGGCCATAGCAGAGAGCTGGATTGGAAGAGGAGCAGCTAGGACTCGAACTGGCTTCCATCTGGGATGCTGGTGCCACAGGTAGAGGCTTAGCCTACAATGCCACAGTGCCAGCCCCCACCTTCTAATTCTTAGGAGCATAATGAATTAAGATATAGAGGGAAGGGGCCAGCGTTGTGGCATAGCAGGTTAAGCTGCTGCCTGTGATGCCCAGCATCTCGTATGAGCACTGGTTTGAGTAACTGCTGCTCCACTTATGACCTATCTCCCTGCTAATGCACCCAGGAAGGCAGAAAAGATGACTCAAGTGCTTAGGCCCCTGCCACTCATGCGCAAGACCCAGACAACTCCTGGCGTCAGCCTGGCCCAGCCCTGGCCATTGTGGCCATTCAGGGAGTGAACCAGCATATAGACGGTCTCTCTCTGTCTCACACTCACTTTGTAACTCTGCCTTCCAAATAAATAAGTATTCATATTTTTTTAAAAGGTAAGACTTGTCTGAGAAACATACTGAGTATTTTTAGGTTTTGCATCATTCAAACTAAAATGGTTCTACTGGCACTTAGCTACTAGAAGCGTGTGTTAAGATATAAGATAATAAAAATCACCATCCCTTTCATTGCTGTTACAGATTTGGATGGGGTTTCTGTACAATGAACTAATATCAGATCTCCAGGGTTTACTTTGGTGATAACTGATGGATGGTCAGAGCCTTGAGGGAGGAAAGGAAAGTGCTATCAGTCAAAGCAGAGGATTCCTAAAATGAATCTCACTCTATAACCTAAGTATTTCTTAATTGTGGCCTCTGTTCTTCTTTAAAGTGCCTATATTTTACTTAATACTTTGCGTAACTTTGAAGCTTAGGTGCCAGATTTCTGTTCCCTCTTTTACCTCTGCTTGTATTTCCAATGGAACAGTACTTAATCTCTCTGAAACTGCTTCAGCTTCCGTCCCAAGGCCTGACTTGCAGAGGCATCCAGGCTGCTAGGATAGTGTGTAGTGTGCTCCAAGCCACTATCACAGAGCACAGTCTGCAAAGTCCTCCTGCATTATTATTGTCTACAGAAAGGAGTTCCAGGAACAGGACACATTATGTGGGAAAGGATGAGAGAAGGCAGAATGGCCTAAAAGACTATTATAAATATATAAGCATGAGTAACTTTTTTAAACTTTTATTTAGTAAATATAAATTTCCAAAGTACAGCTTATGGATTACAATGGCTTCCCCCCCAAAAAAACTTCCCTCCCAGCCGCAACCCTTCCAACTCTTGCTCCCTCTCCCCTTCCAATCACATCAAGATTCATTTTCAATTCTCTTTATATACACAAGATCAATTTAGTATATATTAAGTAAAGATTTCAACAGTTTGCACCCACACAAAAACACAAAGTGTAAAATACTGTTTGAGTACTAGTTATAGCATTAATTCACATTGAACAACACATTAAGGACAGAGATCCTACATGAGGAGTAAGTGCACAGTGACTCCTGTTGTTGATTTAACAATTGAAACTCTTGTTTATGGTGTCAGTAATCTCCCTAGGCTCTTGTCATGAGTTGTCAAGGCTATGTAAGCCTTTTGAGTTCACGGACATCGATCATATTTAGACAAAGTCATGGTCAAAGTGAAAGTTCACTCCTCCCTTCAGAGAAAGATACCTCCTTCTTTGATGGCCTGTTCTTTCTTTCTTTCTTTTCTTTCTTTCTTTCTTTCTTTCTTTCTTTCTTTCTTTCTTTCTTTCTTTCTTTCTTTCTTTCTTTCTTTCTTTCTTTCTTTCTTTTTTTTGCCAGAGTGTCTTGGCTTTCCATGCCTAAAATACTCTCATGGGCTCTTCAGCCAGATCCGAATGCCTTAAGGGCTGATTCTGAGGCCAGAGTGCTGTTTAGGACATCTGCCATTCTATGAGTCTGCTGTGTATCGCACTTCCCATGTTGGATCGTTCTCTCCCTTTTTTATTCTATTGGTTAGTATTTGTTTGTGTGATCCCTTTGACTCTTAGACCTATCAGTGTGATCAATTGTGAACTGAAATTGATGACTTGGACTAGTGAGGTGGCATTGGTACATGCCACCTTGATGGGATTGAATTGGAATCCCCTGGTATGTTTCTAACTCTACCATTTGGGGCAAGTCAGCTTGAGCATGTCCCAAATTGTACATCTCTTCCTTCTCTTATTCCCACTCTTATATTTAACAGGGATTACTTTTCAGATAAATTTAAACACCCAAGAATAATTGTGTGTTAATTACAGAGTTCAACCAATAGTATTAAGTAGAACAAAAAAATACTAAGAGGGATAAAGTATTAAGTTGTACATCAACAGTCAGGACAAGGGCTGATCAAGTCACTGTTTTTCATAGTGTCCATTTCACTTCAACGGGTTTCCTTTCTGGTGATTGGTTAGTTCTCACTGATCAGGGAGAACATATGATATTTGTCCCTCTGGGACTGGCTTATTTCACTCAGCATGATGTGTTCCAGATTCCTCCATTTTGTTGCAAATGACCAGATTTCATTGTTTTTGACTGCTGCATAGTATTCTATAGAGTACATGTCCCATAATTTCTTTATCCAGTCTACTGTTGATGGGCATTTGGGTTGATTCCAGGTCTTAGCTATTGTGAATTGAGCTGCAATAAACATTAAGGTGCAGACCGCTTTTTTTGTTTGCCAATTTAACTTCCTTTGGGTAAATTCCAAGGAGTGGTATGGCTGGGTTGTATGGTAGGATTATATTCAGGTTTCTGAGGAATCTCCAGACTGACTTCCATAGTGGCTTGACCAGTTTGCATCCCACCAACAGTGGGTTAGTGTCCCTTTTTCCCCACATCCTCACCAGCATCTGTTGTTGGTGGATTTTGCATGTGAGCCATTCTGACCGGGCTGAGGTAAAACCTCATTGTGGCTTTGATTTGCATTTCCCTGACTGCTAGTGTCCTAAACATTTTTTTCCTGTGTCTGTTGGCCATTTGGCCATTTCCTCTTTTGAAAAATGTCTATTTAGGTCCTTGGCCCATCTTTTAAGTGGGTTGTTTGTTTTGTTGTTGTGGGGCTTCTTGATCTCTTTGACTTTTTAAAAAGATTTACTTATTTATTTGAAATGCAGAGTTAGAGGCCGGTGCTGTGGCATAGTGGGCTAAGCTGCTGCCTGCAGTGCTGGCTTCCCATATGGGCACCAGTTCGAGTCTCTGCTATGGTCTGGGAAAGAAACTGGAATGAAATGCAGAATTAGAGAGAGAAGAGAAACAAAAAGAAATGGTTCATCCACTGGTTCACTGCCCAAATGGCCACAATGGCAGGAGCTGGGCCAACCCAAAGTCAGGAGCTTCTTGTGGGTCTCCCACGGGGGTGCAGGGGCCCAAGAATTTAGGCCATTCTCTGCTGCTTTCCCAAGCACATTAGCGGGGAGCTGGATTGGAAGCAGAGCAGCCAGCACTTGAACCAGCACCATATGGAATGCCGGCACTGCTGCAGGTGGCAGGTTAACCCCTGTTAATCCACAGTGCTGGTCCTCATAAATAACTTTCAAAAGGACTATTAGGAAAGCTGTGAACCAGGTTCCTCCATCGCTATTGAGACTAATGGACATTTTTGGGCTAAACTCAAGAGCAATCAGAAGTTGTATACATGCTGGTGAGTTTACAATTGTTGTCACTTCAGAAAACTGTTTGGCGATGTCTTTCAAGGCTGAGCATTATGCATACACGATGGCCCAGTAATTCTATTCCCAGGTATAATAAATATATATATATATATGTATACTACACCAAAAGGAGGGTTAGAATGTTCATAACAATACTATTTATAAGCAGCCTAAATGGCCATTACCTAAATACTCAGCGAGAGTCAAAAGAGTAACTACATTGTGGTACATCAATGAAGCAAAATAATACATGGTAATGATAAAGAATACTCTACAAGGGAAAGAAACAATAGGTATGATTCTCACAAAAGTACTAATGAACCAAAGAATCCAGACATTTATATCAAGTACAAGACTAGAAAAAATTTATTTATGACATCAGAAGTTGGAAAAGTAGTTTCCTTGGGAGAATGTATAAGGAGAAATTTGAGTATAGGAGGTTTCTGAAGGCTGGGACTGAGTTATTTCTTGATCTGGTCTTCTTGACTAAGGACAAACTGTTTTTACTTTGCAGATCTTTTACTACTCAACCAACATTTTTCAGAAAGCTGGGATCAGGAAACCTGTTTATGCAACCATTGGAGTAGGTGCTATCAACACAGTTTTCACTGCTCTCTCCGTAAGTCAATACGTAAACACTGTGCTTATCTCTTGGTGCAGACATGGGGTAGAAAATTTGTGATCTAGAAGTTATTGGATGACTTTTGTCCATGTGCCCTGGAGGTGTAGAACTAGGTGGTTCATGGGCAAAGCCCTATTTCAATAAGCAAATACTGCATTTAGATGGACATAATTAAGAAGATAGATTACTGGCTCTCTCCACAGCGGGGGTGCCACTTAGTCACTCATTCGAGAATTAAAAACTCAGTTACAGACACAGAGAACTTTTTATTTGTGTAAATCACTGGCCTCTTCCTCTAATGCTCTATTGTTTTATTGTATTTAAACCCCTTGTGATCAGCCAATGGCTTATCATTTTTATCAATATTGGACTGTCTGCCTATGTTGTTCCCTTCCATGGTTGAAATTTTTTTCATACTGATGTCTTTGAGAAACACTTTAAAACATAAAAAATAAGGTCCTCTCCAATAGCTGTCCAACCTGTAAGTAGAAGTAAACTGACTCAACAAATTCCCATGGTGTTAGGTCACTGGGCAGAACTTCAGGGAGTGGTTTGTGCTGCCGCATACCAGTATGTGAGATATTGTGAGTGGATGGAGTGTAAGTGGCATTAAACTAGAAACTTTATTTTTCATTTTCTGATAAAGCAAAGAGATCATAGACTCTTCTTAATACTAGGTATCTTAAAAATTGATTCAAGGGCCGGCGCCGTGGCTCACTAGGCTAATCCTCCACCTTGTGGTGCCGGCACACCGGGCCGGTCTAGTCCCGGACGGGGCGCCGGATTCTGTCCCGGTTGCCCCTCTTCCAGGCCAGCTCTCTGCTATGGCCCAGGAGTGCAGTGGAGGATGGCCCAAGTGCTTGGGTCCTGCACCCCATGGGAGACCAGGAGAAGCACCTGGCTCCTGGCTTCAGATCAGTGCAGCGCGCCGGCCGCAGCGGCCATTGGAGGGTGAACCAACGGAAAAGGAAGACCTTTCTCTCTGTCTCTCTCTCTCTCTCACTGTTCACTCTGCCTGTCAAAAAAAAAAAATTGATTCAAGGCCAGCACAGAGGCTCAACAGGCTAATCCTCTGCCTGCGGCACCAGCACCCCAGGTTCTAGTCCCGGTCAGGGCACCGGATTCTGTCCCGGATGCCCCTCTTCCAGGCTAGCTTTCTGCTATGGCCCGGGAGTGCAGTGGAGGATGGCCCAAGTGCTTGGGCCCTGCATCCCATGGGAGACCAGGAGAAGCACCTGGCTCCTGGCTTCAGATCAGTGCAGCGTGCTGGCCGTAGTGGCCATTGGGGGTGAACCAACGGAAAAGGAAAACCTTTCTCTCTGTCTCTCTTTCTCACTGTCCACTCTGCCTGTCAAAAAAAAAAAAAAAAAAAAAAAAAAGATTCAGTATCTTGAAATACTAACATTTAACATAATCATCTAAGAAATAAAATAGACTACAAAAAGTACAAAAACTTCCCAACTAAGACAATTCATTCTAAAATGAGAGCAATTGGGCTCATTTTAATCTTTGAATACAGAATATTCAAAAAGCTTCTGTTTTTCAGTTTTGCTTACAATACTATACTCAGTATATTTTAGCCACGTGTTTTCTGGCTGTGCACATGGACTTTTAACTGTTACCTTAGCATGGTCAATAAATGAAAGCCTTGCTACCTAGATCAAAAGGCAGGTTTGTGCAGATCACATTCCACAGCACTAACCTAGGAGAGAGACTGAGGGATAGACAACACGGGACACCAGTGGTTCTGCAGACCTGTCTTTACAGATAATGCCTGTCCCAGTCCAAAGGGCACACTAAGTCAATGAGAGCCTCTCAGTAGGAAGCAATCCAAGGGACTACTCACCATTTGGTTCCCTGGAATAACATTTTACAAATCCCACTTTAACATATGTTTGTAAAATAGATATTATTAAAACACTGTGCATACTAAGTTGGCTATGTAAAGCACCAAGTTGTCAAAACTGGGTGACCCACATTCTGAGAAAATCTAAAGAGAAAACTTGTGTAGAATTTTTTCTACCTTGCCCCTAACACCACTGGAGTTAGAAGAGTTGTTTTATTTAAAATGATGTTGTAATTATCTTGAATATACCTTTTAGAGTTCATCCTTTGGTTCTGTGAAGTTTTTGAGCAGGTGACTGACAGAATAAGAAATAAGTTCTAACAATATAATTACTCTTCTAGAACTACAGATAACATTAGGATTTTTTTTTTTTTTGCTTTGAGAGAGAAAGGGAAGGAAACACTGAGAGATATAGAGAGAGAGTTCTCTTCCACTGGCTCACTCCTCAAAAGCTGGCAGCCAGTCTAAGTGTTCTTCATGAGTAGTAAGAACTCAACCACCTGTGCCATCATCACAGCCTCCCAGGGTCTGGATCAGCAGACCGGAGCCAAGAGCCAAAGGCAAGCATTGAACCTAGCCACTCCAATATGGGAAATGGGCATCTAAACCAGAGATTTAACAGCAAGGCTAAATACCAAACAACAGACAACATTTAAAAATGTTTAATTATATTCATTTTTGAAAAGCTATTTTAAAGTTCAGAAAATGCAAAAAGAATAGTAACTTACTATACTACTTTCCCCAAAATTGACCAGTGTTAACATATTCTGTGTATCCTTTCAAATAAAGATATGCAAATAGAAGTATGTATGATTAATGCTTCGCCAATTTAGAATGAACATAATCAGGTTTTTTTGCTTGTTTTCTGAATCAGTATTTGGCAGGGGGTAGAAGAGATTTTACCAATGTCACACTAAATTATGTTCCACATGCTATATTTTATTCCACACTAAGGGACTAGTAGAAGAAAGCGTGAAAACTTGAGAGGAAACAAAACAGAGGAATATAGATGGGACTGGGAGGCAGGACAGCTTTGGGGAGAAGCTATTGCTCCCAAACTCCAACCAGGCACCCAGGAGTACTCCCCCAGTCATCGACCTCGTCACATACCTCCCCAACTTCACCCCAGCTTCAAGAAGAATGTTCAACTCAATATTCCAAACATGCAGTTTTAAAGTTTATTGCCTAATAATTTTTCAGAAACAAAAGAAACATGTAGTAAGAGCTCCTTATTCATGCAGAAATGTTTATTTTCTTGGTAGGTTGATAGGGTGTCATCACGCCAACTTTGAAAGTCATAACTAAAGAGTCAAAACACACAGTTGTTCACAGAGTTCATAAAAATTCATATGATGAAGAAATTATGCACAGGCTTAAAAATTCTTTGCATCAAAATCAACTTATAATTCTATTTCCCATGGCATTATTTTGAAATTCTTCATTTGGAGAAATGCTATGAATTTGAGAAAGGTTTGCTTTTTCCCATTCTTGCTCAATAAGTAAACCTGGGCTCTTTGCTTAATACCATCCTATCTGCAGTGATTTGAAACTCTCCCATGAATGTGCTTCTGGGATGAAAGGGGCTTTCCTTGCAGAGTAAACATGCCTCAGGTATCTCCAGAGCCAGAGCTCATTATACTAAGGGTATTGGCTTGCTGTTGATTTACTGATAGACTGATGAGCCTAGCCAAGAGTTACTCATTGAGATGAGAAACTATGACAGGTAGGGGTGTGTGGGGTTGGGGGGAAGAGACTGACTCAACAGCCTTAGCAGTATTCCAAGGACCAGGCAATAGTCTTATTCCACCAACTCTGATCTTGGCTAGTTGTAAATATTAAACATTAATGCAAAGGTCCATAGGTAGACCCAATGAAGTCAGTGACTATCTCCTCAATTAGGGTAAGAAAGTACTTTAACCTTCTGCTTTGACGTCTTATCTTTTTAAATGAACAGTCCACTCCCAGCAGCAGGTACATTTAAGTACACCAGAAAAATACAGACCTGACAATTTTAGGACAATGATCAAATTCCTTATGTTTCCAAATGAGTAGGCAGAATTTGATTCTATTAAGCAGTGAGAAAGCTGATAAGAAGAGTTGACACCAGAGCAGTCATACTGTTTCAGGTCCCTGCGGTGCACACACTTTTGTAATTATAGCCATGGATAATTATCAGAAGTGAAATTAAAGTCACTTTAAAAGGAAGACCCTTCAGATTTCAAATGTGCAGGACATCTATTGGGAGAGGTCTAAGATGTACAGCCTCAGAATATTGTATTTAAGGTGATAATCCAAGAATGCTGGTAACACTGTGGTCTACTTCTAGAAGAGCCTTATTCAATTCAAAGTGACTAAATTAAGCAGTATTTGTTCATTAACCATTCACCGAAATGAGCTCTGTCACCTGGGGCAATAGTCTCTCCCCACCTCAGTCTCACATCTGTAAAATGGAACAACAGCACTGCCTCCTCCCCACTGTATAAATGAAAAGGACCTCTTTCATAGTAAAAATGACTTAAGTCTAAGTATAGAGCTAATATATTTCAGGTCAAAAAAACCTGATGATGTTTTTAAAAACATTCCCAGGTATTCCTTGTGGAGAAGGCTGGGCGACGTTCTCTGTTTCTGATCGGAATGGTTGGGATGTTTTTCTGTAACATCTTCATGTCCCTGGGACTCGTGCTACTGGTAAGTCAGTTGACTACTCTGATATGTGACAGAACACCTGTGCTTTAGTTTAAAGTACTTTGTATGTCAAAGCATCTGAGATGGACTTATGAGATAAATTCAGGAGAACAGCATATAACACAAAGAATTGTGTTATAAGGAGAACTCATTTCTTGGGTTTAAACTCTGGATATCAGCATGTCGATTGTTTTTTACCCAGGGAGGCAGTAGGGCCACATCAGAGCACAGGCTGTGGGGTGTCCCCACCCGGGCTCTAAGGCTAGCTCTGCCAGTATGACCTTGGGCAAGTATGTGAACTGTGCCCAGCCTGGTGTCCTCATCCACTGCTTCACAAGGAATTAGACATCTTGTCTAGTAATCTTGGTGTGAGTAGGAGCAAAGGCCACCAGATGCTTGCCTTGCCCCTTTCAGAGGAAAACAGTGACTAAGGACCCCATAAAGTCCTAATCCAGAGGATTTCCTCCGGTGGAGCTCAAAAGATGTAAGCACGATTCAGTCTAGAATAACCTGTACTTCAATGAATATAAACACATTAGGAAGAGAACTATGTCCATCTCTAAGCTCAGTGGACACCTTCTTTATAGATAAAGGAAAAAGCAGCCATGATCCTAGGCTCACTTTTGTTTCCATTTGGTTTTTCCCTCAGGATAAGTTCACGTGGATGAATTATGTGAGCATGGTAGCCATCTTCCTCAATGTCAGTTTCTTTGAAATTGGGCCAGGCCCAATCCCCTGGTTCATAGGGGCAGAGCTTTTCAGTCAAGGACCACGCCCAGCTGCCTTAGCACTCGCTGCCTTCAGCAACTGGGTCTGCAACTTCCTGGTGGCCCTGTGTTTCCCGTACTTGGCGGTAAGCAGCCTGATACTGTGCAGACCCAGGAATCAGAAGACAGCCACACAGAGAATAACTGGATCTCTTTGTTCTCTCCCCAGGAATTCTGTGGGCCTTATGTGTTTTTCCTCTTCTCTGGAGTGGTCTTGGGTTTTACCCTATTCACATTTTTTAAAGTTCCAGAAACCAAAGGAAAATCTTTTGAGGAAATTGCTGCAGAATTCCGAAAGAAGGGCAGATCGGCCGAACGACCAAAGCCCGCGGTTGAAATGGAATTCCTTGGTGCTACAGAGACTGCATAAAGATAACCTGCTTTTTTATATGAACAAAACAGGAAGGAAACTGTGTTTTTAAGTGATTCCTTGAGAATTTTATATCTACATCTTCAAGTATTGTTTTATTTGTTAAGAGCCTTTATGGGCTCTGATCAGAAATGTCATCAAATATTACCACAGAAAGTATTATTTTATGTTAGAGAATCTATTTTTGATGATAGATTCTATGACTAAGTAAATCAAAAAGGTCAGCTCATTTCACTGCACTAATGGGCAAACATGTTCCAATGTTCCCAGCCCTGTTTTTATAACAAGTGTCTTCTGAAGTTTTGAAATTGAAGAAATTTTAATGTATCATATTTTTGCTTTGTTAAATATCTAAGAAATCTGAAGATACAACTAATATTTATATATTTGAATAGTATTAAATAGGACTTTTCTTACCCAAAGCTCCCAAACTAAAGGAGGTATAGCTAACAGTACTAAGATTCACATGAAAATTGAATTTTCAATTTCTCTTACTCAAATTTTTTTTTTTTTTTTTTTGACAGGCAGAGTGGACAGTGAGAGAGAGAGACAGAGAGAAAGGTCTTCCTTTGGCTGTTGGTTCACCCTCCAATGGCCGCCATGGCCGGCGCATCGCGCTGATCCGAAGGCCAGGTGCTTCTCCTGGTCTCCCATGGGGTGCAGGGCCCAAGCACTTGGGCCATCCTCCACTGGGCCATAGCAGAGAGCTGGCCTGGAAGAGGGGCAACCGGGACAGAATCCAGCGCCCTGACTGGGACTAGAACCCTGTGTGCCGGTGCCGCTAGGCGGAGGATTAACCTATTGAGCCACGGCCCCAGCTCAACTTTTTTCTTATTAGAACTTTTATGTTCTTTAAACTTCTATTTTTATGTGGAATGTTTTATTTAATATGTTAAATATGCTTTAAAAGAAAAACTTTTTTTTGGCCGGCATACCAAAAATCTTTAAGTACTAAGTAAAAAATATTTTAGTTCCTTTGTTGGATGAGCAAATGATTTTTGCAAGATTAAATACTAAAATGTTTGTACCTGGTCATACAGCCTGAGTTACCAGTTAATATTATATTATAATATTATATTAATATTATAAAACCATATTAATTCCTTGATTATTCAATCTTTTAGTTATATTTTATTTTGCTTTTTAGTTGAGCACAGCCAGGTGTTCTGAGCTGTATTATAAAATATCTAAAACAATAAAGACATTGTACATTGTCCCATGTTATATCACTCTAACTTTAGGAAATCTGAAGTAAAAGATTTCTCTCTTAAGAAAATGTTTTCTAAATTATTATTTCTCAAAACCAGTTGAAAAGGTAGGGTTGGAGGATTCCTAAAAGTGGGCTCCTAAAACTTCATGAATGTTCATTTTCAAACTAAAACAAACTCCCTATTTAATTTGCCCAGAAAGACTGCATTCCCTAATATAAAATAAGTATACCCTTTAACATTTTCTTGTAGGTCTTAATAGTACACAGATTTCGTCTGAAATGCTTTCTTGTCTAACCCCTGTACAAGTATGATTTTTCTCCTAGCTTGTTCAAAGCATAAAAATTAGACTTTTTGGTCTGGCCACTTACCTGGTACATCTAGCCATTGCTCTCAAGACATGCAAGAAGGGGACTTTTTTTATTTTTTTAAGATGTATTTTGGGGAGTGCTGTGGTATAGGGGGTAAAGCCGCCACCTGCAGTGCCAGTATCCCATATGGGCACCGGTTCAAATCCCAGCTGCTGCACTTCTGATCCAGCTCTCTGCTATGGCCTGGGAAAGCAGTAGAAAATGACCTAAGTCCTTGGGCCGCTGTACCCATGTGGAAGACCCAGAAGAAGCCCCTGGCTCCTGGCTTTGGATCAGCACAGCTCCGGCTGTTGCAGTCATCTGGGGAATGAACCAGTGTCCGGAAGACCTCTCTTTCTCCCTCTGCTTCTCTTTTTTAAGATTTATTTATTTATTTATTTGGAATGCAGAGTTACAGAGAAAGGAAAGAGAGATCTTTATCTGTTTGGTTTACTTCCTTAATTGCCATAACAGCAGAGACTTGGCCAGGCACAAGCCAGGAGCCTGAAACTTCATTGGGTCTCCAATGTTGCAGGCAGGGGCCCAAGTACTAGGGCCATCTACTGCTGCTTTTCTAGATGCATTAGCAGGGAGCTGGACCGGAAGTGGAATAGTTGGGGCTGGAAAGGGCAACCATATGGGATGCTGGTGTCTTGGCCTGTGGTTTAACCTGCTGCATTATAACACCGACCCCAGAAATTTATTTTAAGAATTAATTATTTATTTGAAAGGCAGAATTACAGAGAGGCAGAGAGAGAGAGAGAGAGAGAGAGAGAGAGAGAGAGAGAAAGGTCTTCCACCTGATGGTTCACTCCCCAGATAGCCACAACAGCTGCAGCTAACTGGATCTGAAGCCAGGAGCTTGGAGCCTCTTCTGGGTCTCCCACGTGGGTGCAGGGGCCCCAGGGGTTGTGCCATCTTCTATTGCTTTCTCAGAACACAGCAGGGAGTTGGATCAGAAGTGGAGCAGCCAGGTCTCAAACTGGTGCCCATATGGGATGCTGGCACTGTAGGCAGCGGCTTTACCCGCTACACCACAGCACTGGCCCAGGGAGATGGTTTTATCTAACTTCCTCCTCCCTACTTTCTGTGCCATGGTCTAAACCGTAATGCATGCTGACATACAGTAAGACACTGTTTCTCTCCCACCCCAACTTAGGGAAATCACAGTATAATAGAAATCGAAGACGCTTTGAGTTTTAGTATGCACCTCTGTGTCTTTTGACTTCCATAAACCTGGATTTTGGGTCCTTTCTTGTAAAATGGGCATAAAAATGTCACCTACCTCAGATCTGCTATGACTATTAAAATATTAAGCATAGTGCCTGGTACAAAGAGGTATTCAATAAATGTTACCTAGAATTACTATTCACAGAGATAGTGTTGGCATAAAGGAGTATCATATGTAATATAGTTACAAATTTTTCTTTTGAAAAAAAGTAGCTTTATAAGTTCAAAATAATATTTTTTTAAGATTTAAAAGCAAGAAAGTCAGAGGCCTCCAGCCAGAGTGGCATGGAGGGGGGCTCCAAGAGAGGCAAAACCCAAAGGGGATGGTGGTATTGGGGTTTTCAAGCACAATTTTGGGGAAGAAAAAAAATTTATCAGCTAGACATTCAGTTTACAAGGTGGGAACAAACCAAAATAATATTTTCTTAATTCAGAAACAATCCCATAACATTAAGGAAATGGAAAGAACCAGGAGATATAAGACAATCTAATTCCTAAATCCAAACTTGCTATTTCTCAGTAAGTTTATTAGAATTTTTATTGTATTTTTATAACTTTTGCCTAAGTTATGTCATTTTAAGGGATCCCTATGTAATATTATTTCTTTGGATAATACTAAGTACAAATAAAATGCTGTATATCAATTTTAAATATAATTTGATATATTTGTCAGTTTGTCACAGGACAAGATCAAAGTTGTTAATAATTCTCAAAAATTGCAAAAGTGTTACATAATGTAAATCAGTGTGTATGCATAAACTGCTTCTTTTTCATAGCTTACTTGTTGCCTGTTTAGCAAATAATGCAGTGGTAAGGCAATATCTTGTGCTTACAGCATTTAAGCAGAAGTGATAAGTTGTGTAAAAAAACTACCTATCTCTATCTTTATCTATCTATCTGTATATATCTATCTAAATTTTCCTTACAATTTTCTATTAGTGACATGGGCAGAAAAGGTTTATAGCTAACCACTCTTAGCCATCTGCTATTTGGTGCACGTTAAAAAAAGAACTATCAAGAAAAGAAACTGCTTTTATTTAAAATATATATACACTATAATTTTATGTCAATAAATGTATTTATGAATGTTTAGTGTTGCTTCATTTCATATAGAAAATCAATTTTAAAATTAATACTTCTTTATTATAGTATCATTTCCTTCTCACAGTTTTCCCTATTCTCATTTTTATTTTAAAAAATACAAATCTTTTAAGCTAAAATTTTACTCCCATCTGGCAGTTGTCTGACTATAAGTAGTAGAAAAAAACTAATCCCGGAGCCGGTACTGTGGTGCAGTGGGTTAATGCCCTGGCCTGAAGCGCCGGCATCCCACATGGGCGCCGGTTTGAGACCCGGCTTCTCTACTTCCAATCCAGCTCTCTGCTACGGACTGGGAAAGCAGTAGAAGACGGCCCAAGTCCTTGAGCCCCTGCACCCACGTGGGAGACCCAGAAGAAGGTCCTGGCTTTGAATCAGCACAGCTCTGGCCGTTGGGGCCAATTGGGGAGTGAACCATTGGATGAAAGATTCTCTCTCTCTCTTTCTCTCTCCTCTCCTCTCTGTGTAACTCTGACTTTCAAATAAATAAATCTTAAAAAAAAAAAAACTAATCTGATGCCTATGTAGTCACAGTTGAGGAAGAATGAATGACTCGCTCTTGTAAAAATAAAATTAATTTAGGAAATAGTTCAGTTCCTCTTAAACATGATACTTTGCTAAAGTTCTAGGAAAGATGAAAATCAATCACCTTCAATAACCTGCATTCTCAGAAAAGCAAAAATATTTGAAAATGAGTATAGTATTTAACAAATACAATGAGGGACAGAACAGAAAGAACTGTAATTAAGTAATTTTCAAATTTTTGATATCTAATATTTTCATTATATACTTAAGTATCTGTAATGATGCAGTTTTTCAGAATATAGTATATACTGGATTTAAAATTATTTTTCTGGGACTGGCATTGTGGCATAGTGGGTTAAGCTACAGCCTGTAATATCAGTATCCCACATGAGCACTGGTTGAAGTCCTGGCTACTCCACTTCCAATCCTGCTCGGCTAAAGTTTCTGGGCAAACAGCTATAGATGACCCCAGTACTTAAACCTCCGCCACCCACATGGGAGACCCGGATGGAGGTCCAGCCTCCTGGACTCAACCTGGACCAGCCCTGATGTTGTGGTCATTTGGAGAATGAACCAGTGGATGGAAGATTCTCTCTCTCTCTCTCCCTACTTTCTACCTTTCAAATAAATTAATAAATTTAAAATATGCTGGTTATCAGAACCAGTGCTGTGGCGTAGTAGGTTAAGCCTCCACCTGCAGTGCTGGCATTCCATTTGGGTGCTGGTTCGTGTCACAACTACCCCTCTTCCCATCCAGCTCCCTGCTAATAGCCTGGGAAAGCAGTGAAAGATGGCTCAAGCGCTTGGGCCCATGCATCCATGTGGGAAACTCAGAAGAAGCTCCTGGCTTCTAGCTTCAGATCAACCCAGCTCCAGTCCTTGCAACCATTTGGAGAAAGTAAACCAGCAGATGGAAGACCTCTCTCTCCATTTCTCCTCTCTCTGTAACTCTGCTTCTCAAATAAATAAATAAATCTTTGAAAAAATATGCTGGTTGGGGCCAGTGCTGTGGCGTAGGGGGTAAAGCTGCTATATGCAGTCCAGCATCCCATATGGGCTCCAGTTCAAGACCCAGCTGCTCCAACGTCCCATCCAGCTCTCTGCTATGGCATGGGAAAGCAGTAGGAGATGGCCCAAGTCCTTGGACCCCTGAACCCATGTGGGAGATCTGGAAGAAGCTTCTGGATCCTGGCTTCAGATCAGGGCAGCTCTGGCCATTGCAACCATCTGGGAAGTGAACCAGCAGATGGAAGACCTCTCTCTCTCTCTCTGTCTTCCTCTCCTTCTCTTTCTATATAACTGTGACATTCAAATAAATAAAATAATAAATCTTTAAAAAAAATGCTGGTAATAATGCAATATATCTTAAATTCTATAGTCATTTGTTACATAAGCCATCAAAAACCAAATATATATATATATATGTCTCATATATATATATTTCTTACATACATAACTTCATATATATTTCATAAATACACACACATATTTACAGCCTTTTCTAACACTTAGAAATCTCATCATATTTTTATTCTCATATTTTTATTCCATTTCCCCAAAGAATTTTAAATGTTTTAAAATATTTTTTAAATGTTTTAAAATATTTTTGATCATTCAATTAAAAATCCCTACACCATAAATATCTTTAATTTTAACCTTAATTTTTTTAAATTTTATTTGATAAATATAAATTTCCAAAGTACAACTTTTGGATTATAGAGGCTTTTCCCCCCATAACCTTCCTCTCACCCACAACCATCCCATCTTCCACTCCCTCTCCCATCCCATTCACATCAAAATTCATTTTCAATTATCTTTATATACAGAAAATCAATTTAGTATATACTAAGCAAAGATTTCAACAGTTTGCACCCACACAGAAACACAAAATATAAAGCACTGTTTGAGTACTAGTTATACCATTAATTCACATAATACAACACACTAAGGACAGAGATCCTACATGGGGAGTAAGTGCACAGTGACCCCTGTTGTTGATTTAACAATTGACACTCTTTTTTATGGCATAAGTAATCACCCGAGGCTCTTATCATGAATTGCCAAGGCTATGGAAGCCTCTTAAGTTCACAAACTCCAATCTTATTTAGACAAGGCCATAGTCCAAGTGGAAGTTCTCTCCTCCCTTCGGAGAAGGTACCTCCTTCTTTGATGTCTTGTTCTTTCCACTGGAATCTCACTCACAGAGATCTTCCATCTAGGGTGTTTTGTTTTGTTTTGTTTTGTTTTGTTTTGTTTTGTTTTTGCCAGAGTGTCTTGGCTTTCCATACCTGAAATACTCTCATGGACTTTTTAGCCAGATCTGAATGCCTTAAGGGCTGATCCTGAGGCCAGAGTGCTGTTTAGGACATCTGCCATTCTATGAGACTGCTGTGTATCCCACTTCCCATGTTGCATCTTTCTCTCCTTTTTAAATCTATAAGTTAGTATTAGCAGACACTAGTCTTGTTTATGTGATCCCTTTCACACTTAATCTTATCACTATAATCAATTAAGAACTGAAATTGATCACTTGGACTAGTGAGATGGCATTGGTACATGCCACTTTGATGGGATTGAATTGGAATCCCCTGGTATGTTTCTAACTCTACCATTAGGGGCAAGTCCAGTTGAGCATGTGCCAAACTGTACATCTCTTCCCTCACTTATTCCCACTCTTATATTTAACAGAGATCACTTTTCAATTAAACACTCTCGCCCTTCTTCCTCCTCCCTTTCCTTTTCCTATTCTTATTTTTTACTAAGATCTATTTTCAATTAACTTTATACACATAATATTAACTTTATACTAAGTAAAGAGCTCAACAAATAGTATAAAATGAAAACTGTTCCTCAATAGTCAAGACAAGGGCTGTTCCAAGTAAAGCAATGTTCAGCCTAAATTCTATTATTACTTTTTGTTATTATGACCTATTATTGAAAATGTTTTCATAAATAAGTAGAGGCCGGCGCCACAGCTCAATAGGCTAATCCTCCACCTAGCAGCACCGGCACACCAGGTTCTAGTCCTGGTCGGGGCACCGGATTCTGTCCCGGTTGCCCCTCTTCCAGGCCAGCTCTCTGCTGTGGCCCGGGGGGTGCAGTGGAGGATGGCCCAAGTGCTTGGGCCCTGCACCCCATGGGAGACCAGGAGAAGCACCTAGCTCCTGCCTTCGGATCAACGTGGTGCGCCGGCCACAGCGCGCTGGCCATGGCAGCCATTGGAGGGTGAACCTATGGCAAAAGGAAGACCTTTCTCTCTGTCTCTCTCTCTCACTGTCCACTCTGCCTGTAAAAAAAAAAAGTAGCAATGGAAGGACTATTGTCATGAAATTTCACACAACCATCTCTAAATTAAAGTGAAAAATCACATAAAAATTCATTCTCAAAGTAATTTAAAAAATATACTGGCCAATAACTATTCAATTGGGGCCTTCTTTAATTTTGCTGAATAAAAGAATTTGCTTTGCAAGAGAATTTATTATTCCATTATTGTAATCATTCTCTAATTTTCTGTACAGTATATCTAAAAGGCTTTGTTGGCCGGTGCCGTGGCTCACTAGGTTAATCCTCCACCTTGCAGCGCCGGCACACCGGGTTCTAGTCCCGGTCGTGGCACCGGATTCTGTCCTGATTGCCCCTCTTCCAGGCCAGCTCTCTGCTGTGGCCCGGGGGGTGCAGTGGAGGATGGCCCAAGTGCTTGGGCCCTGCACCCCATGCGAGACCAGGAAAAGCACCTGGCTCCTGGCTTCGGATCAGTGCGATGCGCCGGCCGCGGCGGCTATTGGAGGGTGAACCAACCAACAGCAAAAGGAAGACCTTTCTCTCTGTCTCTCTCTCTCACTGTCCACTCTGCCTGTAAAAAATAAATAAATAAATAAATAAAAGGCTTTGTTAAACAGAATTATATTGTTTATTATTATATTGCTTATTATTTCACTTGGAGGAATATTGTTTAACCTGGTACATACAGAATGTTTGAGAGAACAGAAATATAATATCATGCATTTTCTCTCTCTCACACACACACACACACACACACACATATAAATTCTATATTCATTTGCTGTATTTTCATCAAAGTCCCAGAGCTGGGTTGGCTTATTAGCTTATTCAGTTCTTAGACTCACTTTTGTCTGACTTAATTTGTCAATTCCAGTAAGTAACTTACTACATATTCCTGTATGATTCCATGTCCGAATTCCCCTGCATACAGAGGGAAACACAGGCACCTGCCATCAGTCTGTCTCCAGCATTTGTTATAGACACTATATTCTCTTTACTTTTACTATGCTTTACCCCTCAGGAACAATGCACTTTGAAAATCATTGGTTAAGGTCTACTAAACAAAAGTGGCTATTATCCATGGCACAGTGTCTGAATTCAAAATATTCTAAACCAGGACAAAAAGCACAATTTCTCATGCTTCCTTAATTGAAGTAGGCTTCATAAGTAAGATTATTCACAATTAAACATTTAAATGAAGACTTAACACTTGAAGAGGTAGGCATTTGGCACAACACTTAAGAGGCAACTTTGGACACTAGCATCCCATATGCAAGTTCTGGTTCAAGTCCTAGCTATCCCACTTCCAATCCACGTATATTTTGGGAGGCAGGACATGATAGTTCAAGTACTCATATCCTTGTCACTTACATAGGAGACCTCAATTGCATTCTGGGCTCCTGATTTAATTAAGCCTTGCCCAGCCACCACTGGTGTGGTCATATAGGGAGTGAATCAGCAGCTGGAAGATCTCTGTCTCTCTCAAGTAAAATTAAAATTAATTAAAATAAATAATTTAAGAATTAAAAATGTATTAAAATAAATTTAAAAACAAACACTTAACACTCTGAGACAAGCTACCATGGTGAGAGTCAGTATTCAATGGGGCCTATGGCTTTTATAAAACAGGAAAGGGGTGATTGTGAATGGACTTAGAGAGATACAACAATGTCCAACTGCAGAAACATTATTGTGCATAAAATCACACATTTTTGTCCATGAACAAAGGGAATCATACCCAACTTTGAAAACTATTCACAAACTAAATGTTGTTGCAGGAGGGTAATGATACTTAAAGGATCAGCCCAGAAGAACCACCATCCAAACATTGGGTGTTTGAAAGTGAAAAAAAAATGAAGGGAAATAACTTATAAAAGATGCATTATATTTGAACTTTACTGAACAGAAGAGTAAGACTTGGGGTTGAAAGTTCATTGTGTCCAAAGCACAATAAACAAGCACATCCCCAAATTTATCATGAAATTTCAAAATACCAGAGATTAAGAAAATACAAACATATTTCAAAATGTTTGTGGAAAATGGAAATAAAGATAAGTTTATTTTGGTGGTAAAAAATTTGAGATCCAAGCATAATTTTTTCATAATACACAACTCATGAACTTCCTGAAGACCATCATTTGCATAGATTTCAACAATTTTGCAAGTGGAGATAGTGAAGTTTCAGGGAAGAGTTAGGGAAAAAATTGCAGAGGGAACTCTTCCTGAATTAGAAGGACACAGTGGATTTACGTGGAGGACACGAGCACCCAGGTCTCGGGAGCCCAGCTGCTGAGAATCTTCTCCTCCGCAGCAGCACTGGAAACAGAGGTGAGGTGAAACCGCAGTAGCCCAAGACACTTGTATAAAAGTGGCAGAAAGAGCCTAGAGGGAACAAGGCTTGAAGCCCCATGGGAGAAAGTACATCAGCCTAACTAGAGGAGAGAAAAAAACAAAAAAGATGGTATGGACACGATTCTCTCTCTCCACACACCTTACAAAGGTGTGCAAGACAATAGAGCAGGCGCCATTTTGGACATATGGAACAACTGTGACAGCTCAGGCCTACGCCTGCCCTCTGCCAAACAGAAACACTTGACTCTGTTTGGCAGTAATAACAGGAGACTAAGACCTAGTGAATGTGTGGAGCTTATGAACCGGGACTGTGAAAAAAAAAATTAAGGGTGTGTGGGAGAACTGACAGTGTGGCTGAGATGTGAGTAGTCTCGGTGTGAGACGCCACAAACTTGGTAACCTTGGCTATACAGTGAGAGACATTGCAGGGGAATCTGAGCTTACACTGAGGACTGCACAGATCCTTTGTGTGGTCCTTGGGACAGAGCAGACGAATATTATACCCACTGGGGCTAGCACTCAGGAACTGATTGCCTTCAAGGACAAGAGCTCAGCTAAGCAGAATTACTTCCCTTCTGAAAAAAAAAAAAAAAAGAGGGAGAGAAGATTTACCACGCCAAACCTGGGTGTGTCACCTTTGGCACACCCTTAACCCTGAGGAACTGAATAGAGCTCTCTGGCCACACCCACCACAAGCCTCTAGAGAGTCACCAAAAGCAGACAGTTCACTTAATCTAGAGTCATAGTATAATGAGAAAAGCCAGCACAGCAAGGGAAAAAAAAGAAGAAACCAAAGAATATCTGCACAATGCCAAGCAATAAATGCAAAAACCAAGGAAACAAGAACAAGGAAGACATCATGATGCTCCCAAATGAACATGACACTCTAATACAAGATTATGAAGATGATGAGACAGAAGAAATGCAAGAAGGGGAATTAAAAAAATTTATGATAAGAACACTTTGAAGTTATCAAAAACAAATGCATGAACTACAGAAATCCAAACAGGACAGGAAAGAAAATCTCTCTCGTGAAAATGAAATCTTAAGGAGGAATCAAAATGAAATGAGGAATTTAGTAGTACATGAAATAGAGACATTGAAGAGAAACCAAAATTAAATGAAGAATTCAATAAAACAAATGAAAAACACATTTGAGAGCTTTAAAACAGAGTCAGTGAAGTAGAACAGAGAATATCGGACTTAGAAGACAGAGTACAGGAAAGTTTATAGTCAAACCAAAGAAAGAAGAAATTAGAAATCTAAAAAATATTGTTGGGAATCTACAGGATACTATTAAAAAAAAAAAACAACATTCGGGTTCTAGGAGTTCCTGAAGGCATGGAGAGACAGAAAGGATTAGAAGGCCTTTTTAGTGAGATACTTGCAGAGAACTTCATGGGTTTGGAGAAGGAAAGAGACATCCAAGTACAGGAAGCATATAGAACCCCCAACAAACATGACCAAAAGAGATCCTCACCATGACACATTGTAATCAAACTCACCACAGTGAAACATAAAGAAAAGATTCTAAAATGTGCAAGAGAGAAACATCAGATTACTCTCAGAGGACCAATATCCCTGAGGAACATAGATGCAAAAATCCTCAATAAAATTCTGGTCAATAGTATGCAACAACACATCAGAAAGATCCTCCACCCAGACCAAGTGGGATTTATCCCTGGTATGCAGAGATGGTTCAATGTTCACAAATCAATCAATCTGATACACCACATTAACAAACTGCAGAAGAAAAACCATATGATTATCTCAATAGATGCAGAGAAAGCATTGTATTTGATAAAATTCAACACTCTTTCATGATGAAAACTCTAAGCAAATTGGGTATAGAAGGAACATTCCTCAATACAATCAAAGCAATTTATGAAAAACCCACGGCCAGCATCCTATTGAATGGGGAAAAGTTGGAAGCATTTCCACTGAGATCTGGTACCAACAGGGATGCCCACTCTCACCACTGCTATTCAATATAGTTCTGGAAATTTTAGCCAGAGCCATTAGGCAAGAAAAGAAATTAAAGGGATACAACTTGGGAAGAAAGAACTCAAACAATCCCTCTTTGCAGATGATAAGATTCTATATTTAGGGGATCCAAAGAACTCTACTAAGAGACTATTGGAACTCATAGAAGAGTTTGGCAAAGTAGCAGGATATAAAATCAATGCACAAAAAATCAACAGCCTTTGTATACACAAGGAATTCCTCAACTGAGAAAGAACTTCTAAGATCAATCACACTCACAATAGCCACAAAAACAATCAAATACCTTGGAATAAACTTAACCAAGGATGTCAAAGATCTCTACAATGAGAATTAAAAATTTTAAAGAAAGAAATAGAAGAGGATACCAAAAAATGGAAAAATCTTCCATGCTCATGTATTGGAAGAATCAATATCATCAAAATGTCCATTCTCCCAAAAGCAATTTAGAGATTCAATGCGATGCCAATCAAAATACTAAAGATGTTCTTCTCAGATATGGAAAAAAATGATGCTGAAATTCATATGGAGGCACAGGAGACCTCGAATAGCTAAAGCAATCTGGTACAACAAAAACAAAGCTGGAGGTATCACAATACCAGATTTCAGGAAATACTAAAGGGCATGGTACTGATACAGAAACAGATGGATAGACCAATGGAACAGAAAAGAAACACCAGAAATCAATCCAAACATCTACAGCCAACTTATATTTGATCAAGGATCTAAAACCAATTCCTGGAACAAAGACAGTCTATTCAACAAATGGTGCTGGGAAAACTGGATTTCCAAGTGCAGAAGCATGAAACAAGACACCTACCTTACACCTTACACAAAAATCCATTCAACATGGATTAAAGATCTAAAACTATGAACCGACACCATCAAATTATTAGAGAACATTGGAGAAACCCTGCAAGATATAGGCACAGCAAAGACTTCTTGGAAAAGACCCCGGAGGCACAGGCAGTCAAAGACAGAATTAACATTCGGGATTACATCAAACTGAGAAGTTTCTGCACTGCAAAAGAAACAGTCAGGAAAGTGAAGAGGCAACCAACAGAATGGGAAAAATATTTGCAAACTATGCAACCGATAAAGGATTAATAACCAGAATCTACAAAGAGATCAAGAAACTCCACAAAAACAAAACCAACAACCCAATTAAGAGATGGGCCAAGGACCTAAATAGACATTTTTCAAAAGAGGAAATCCAAATGGCCAACAGACACATGAAAAAATGTTCAGGATCACTAGCAGTCAGGGAAATGCAAATCAAAGCCACAATGAGGTTTCACCTCACCCTGGATAGAATGGCTTACATAGAAAAATCTACCAACAACAGATGCTGGTGAGGCTGTGAGGGAAAATTGACATTAACCCACTGTTGGTGGGAATGCAAACTGGTAAAGCCACTATGGAAGTCTGGAGATTCCTCAGAAACCTGAATATAACCCTACCATACAACCCAGCCATCCCACTCCTTGGAATTTACCCAAAGGAAGTTAAATTGCCAAATAAAAGAGTTGTCTTCACCTTCATGTTTATTGCAGCTCAATTCACAATAGCTAAGACCTGGAATCAACCCAAATGCCCATCAACAGAAGACTGGATAAAGAAATTATGGGACATGTACTCTATAGAATACTATACAGCAGTAAAAAAAAAATGAAATCCGGTCATTTGCAACAAAATGGAGGAATCTGGAAAACATCATGCTGAGTGAATAAAGCCAGTCCCAAAAGGACAAATATCATATGTTTTACCTGATCGGTGACAACTAACTGTGCACCTATAAGGAAACCTGTTGAAGTTTAATGGACACTATGAGAAACAATGACTTGATCAGCCCTTGTCCTGACTGTCGAGGAACAACTTACTACTTTATTCCTTTTAGTATTTTTTTGTTCTACTTAATACCATTGGTTGAACTCTGTAATTAACACACAATTATTCTTAGGTGTTTACATTTAACTGAAAAGTGATCCCTGTTGAATATAAGAATGGGAATGAGAGAGGGAAGTGATGTACAGTTTGGCACATGCTCAACCCCTAATTAGAGTTAGAAACGTGCCAGGGGACTCCAATTCAATCCCATCAAGGTGGCATGTACCAATGCCATCTCACTAGTCAAAGTGATCAATTTCAGCTCATAATTGATCAGAATGATAGGATTAAATGTCAAAGGGATCACATAAACAAGACTAGTGAATGCTAATACTAACTGATAGAATTAAAAAGGAGAGAATGATCCAACATGGGAAGTTTGATACACAGCAGTCTCATAGAATGGCAGATTTCCTAAACAGCACTCTGGTCTCAGAATTAGCCCTTAAGGCATTCTGATCCAGCTAAAAAGCTCATGAGAGTATTCCAGGCATGAATGTGCCAAGACACTCTGGCAAAAAAAAAAAAAAAATCTAAATGAAAGATCTCTGTGAGTGAGATTCCAGCTGAAAGAATGGGCCATCAAAGAAGGAGGTAACTTCTCTGAAGGGAGGAGAGAACTTCCACTTGGACTATAGCCTTGTCCTAATAAGATCGGAATTTATGAACTTAAGAGGCTTCCATAGCCTTGGCAATTCATGATAAGAACCTCGGGTGATTACTTATGCCATAAAAAAGAGTGTCAATTGTTAAATCAACAACAGGGGTCACTGTGCACTTACTCCCCATGTAGGATCTCTGTCCTTAGTGTGTTGTACTATGTGAATTAACAGTATAACTAGTACTCAAACAGTGCTTTATATTTTGTGTTTCTGTGTGGGTGAAAACTGTTGAAATCTTTGCTTAGCATATACTAAATTGATTTTCTGTATATAAAGATAATTGAAAATGAATTTTGATGTGAATGGGATGGGAGAGAGAGTGGGAGATGGGATGGTTGCAGGTGGGAGGATGGCTATGGGGGGAAAAGTCTCTATAATCCAAAAGTTGTACTTTGGAAATTTATATTTATTAAATAAAAGTTTTTTTAAAAAAACCTTTGCACCAAAATAATTTTTTTTCAAGGGTTAGGGTTTATTGGGGAACAACCTACAGACCGGAGTGAAGGGGCGGCGAAGGAAAAAGGGAGAAATAAAATATAAGAGAGAAGCAGAGAGGAGAGGAGCTAGCAAGGAGAGAAGATAGAGCAGAGAAGAGGAGAGAGGAGAGCAGAGCCAAGAGCCCAGATGAGGAGGCTAGAGAGAGGAACCGAGAGAGAGCAGGAGAGAAGGGCCAAGAGAGAGCAAGAGAGAAGGGACAAGAGGGAACGTGTTCAGGAACAGGCCCTTTTAAAACTTTGCCTGAGGGCGGGCAGGGAAGCAGGAGCAGCCAATTGCATTAGGATGGGGGTGGAGCCTGTCTCAGGTAGCTGGGCCATGTGGCCAACTGTGCCAGTTTCCTAACATTCCCCCCTTTTGTTTTTTATAAAGCAAGGTTTATATGGGATTACATTAGTCCCAAAAGTCCAAGAGGGGTAGAGGGACAATGATCTGTCTTTAGAGCTACTTCCTGCTGACATGGGACGATGATGTACTACTCTTCGCTGACATGGGACGATGTCTCATGCCGCTGTCTCCTTTGTGGGGAGCCGAGTACATTTCTGTAGCAGCATTTGGTTGACTGCCTGGTTGCTGAAGGCCTTCGTTTGTTCCATTATCACCTGCTGTAAACACTTAGACACTGTAGTATAAAAGACAGGGTGAGAATAGTAACCAATGATCCTAAGAGTAGCATTAACCAGTTAATAAGGGGATTTTATAGAGAGGAAATGGAGGGGGTCTCTGGACCCTTGTGGGGACAGTTTGGTGGATGTAGCTTAAAGCTGATTCCAGCCAAGACTGGGAGAAAGGCCACTAACTTTTGCAGGTAGTGGGGTTTGTCTGTAGAGAAATTCTGAACAATCATACAAAATAATTTTTAATTCCACTTTCCATGAATTTTTTTATGTTCCCTCATAAAAGAGTATATAAAAGCATCTAAAAGGGAAAGTATCACATAAAAAGTAGCAAGAGTCATAACAGCGTGTAATATCTAAACAGTAACTGTAAATGCTTAAATACTAAGGAACATTGCTTCTGAATTCCTGAAGGAGATAATTTCCATCCTAGAATTCTATTAATTTTGCAATACAGTGCTAAAGTGGAATTAAGATATTTCCAGACATGCAAGGCCTATATCATAGCTACAGTTCTTACCAGGTTCTGATAATCACTCCCCTGACAATGTCCCTGCCCCAAACTCTACCCTTTTTAAGCTTTTCTCTATCATTCTCTTTAAAAAAATTATTTGAGAGATAAAGAGAGGAAGACAGATACACAGAGCTCCTACCTGCTGGTTCACTCCGCAGATGCCCAGAGTATATGACAATAAAGATAGAATGAATCCTGCTTAAATTGTAGGACTCTGTGACACTCAAAAATATTAGTCAAAAAATGTTTTTAACTGAAGTGTGTAATGCAATAAGCAAAGAGTTTAGCACTGAAATGCTACATTAGTGTGCTTGGGCTGCCATAACAAAATACACAGACTGAGTGGCTTAAACAATATTAATTTATTTCTCAAAGTTCTAGGGACTGGGAAGTTCAAGATGAAGGTGCTGAACTATATTCTGTTCCTGGTGATGGCTCCCTGCCTCACTTGCAGGTAGCCACATCCTTGCTGTGTCTTCACATGGTAAAGAGGACAAGATATCTGGTGTCCCTTCCTTTTTGTAAAAGGGCACCAGCCTTAAGAACTCATATTATCATCTCCATATAGACCCTATCTCTGAAAGCAATCAATTTAAGGGAAAATAGCCTCAATGTATAAATTTTGGAGAGATGCAATATTCAGTCCACAGCAAATCATACAGAACTTTTCAGGAGAGAAAAAGAGATGTGACACTCTGAAAAGTAGGAGCAAAGAGCTAATCTGCTCTGGAGGCATATGTTTATTTCAACATGCATCTGCTTGGAAGAATGAAAAGGCTACCAATTTTGTCTTCATTTGGTGCTATAGCCATTTCCCAAAGAACCTACAAACCAGTTTTCATAGGACTTAATTAATTGATTTTATTTTTCCCCAGAAATCTTTTAAGGTATACAAACTTCTTTCATTTCATAAATACAACTTTAGGAACATAGTGATTCTTCCCACCCTGCCCACCCTACCACCTGCACTCTCAACCCTTCTTCCTCCTCCATTTCTTGTTCCCATTCTTATTTTAACTAAGATCTATTTTCAATTAACTTCATACATATAAGATTAACTCTAAGTTAGAAAAGAGTTCAACAAATAGTATAGAAAAAAACTGTTGCTCAAGAGTCAACACAAGGGATGTTCAAAGTCATCACATCTCAAAGTGTCAATTTCACTTCTACAGATGACCTTTCAGGTGCTCTATTAGTTATCATACATCAGGGAGAACATATGGCATTTGTCCTTTTAGAAACTGGCTTATTTCACTAAGTATAATGTTTTCCAGTTTCATCCATTTTGTTGCAAATGACTGGATTGCATTTTTTACCACTGTGTAGTATTCCATGGTGTACATATCACATAATACTTTAAACAGTCTTCAGTTGATGGATATTTAGGTTGATGCAATGTCTTAGCTATTGTAAACTGAGCTGAAATAAACATGGGAGTACAGGTAACTCTTTCATATGTTGACTTCATTTCTTTTGGGTAAACTTTCAGGAATAAAATGGCTGGGTCATATGGAATTTCTACATTCAGATTTCTGAGGTATCTCCATTCTGTCTTTGACAGTGACTGTACCAGTTCACATTCCCACCAACAGTGGATTAGGGTACCTTTTTCCCCACATCCTCACCAGCATTTGTTGTTTATTGATTTCTGTATGAAAGCCATTCTGATGGGGGTGTGGTGAAACCTCATTGTGATTTTGATTTGAATTTTGCTGATGTCAAGTGACCTTGAGCATTTTTTCATTATTTGTTGGCCATTTGCATTTCCTCTTTTTGAAAAATGCTTAAGCCCTTTGCCCGTTTCTTAATTGGGTTGTTTGTTGAGTTTCTTAAGCTCTTTAACTATTCTGGATAGTAATCCTTTATCAGTTCATAGATTGCAAATATTTCCTCCCATTCTGTATGTTGCTTCTTCACTTTTCTGACTGTTTCTTTTGCAGTGCAGAAGCTTCTCAATTTGTTGTAATCCCATTTGTCAATTTTGACTTTGACTTCTTGTGCCTCTGTGGTCTTTTCCAAGAGCTCTTTGCCTATGCCAGTGTCTTGTAGGGTATCTCTAGTGTTCTCTAATGATTTTATGGTATTGGGTCATATATTTGGATCTTTAATCCATTTTGAATGAATTTTTGTGTAAGGTGTAAGGTAGGGGTTTTGCTTCCTACTTCTGCATGTGGTGATCCAGTTTTACCAACACCATTTGTTGAAGAGACTGTCCTTGCTCCAGGGAATGATATTAGCTCCTTTGTCAAAGATAAGTTTGTTGTAGATGGGTGGTTAATTTCTGGAGTTTCTATTCTGTTCCATTGGGCTATAAGTGTGTTTTTGTGCTAGTACTAGGCTCTAAAGGTTACAGATGTACTAAGTCTTAAAATCTGATGTCTGACATATGTCTGATGTAGTATGTCTTGAAATCTGATATTGTGATACTTCCAGCTTCATTGTTGCATAAGATTGCTTTACTAATTCTGGGTCTCCTGGGTTCCCAAATAAATTTCAGCATTGTTTTTTCTAGATCTGAGAAGAAAGTCCTTGGCATTTTGATTGGAATCTCACTGAATCTGTAAATTGTTTTCAGTAGTATGGACATGTCAATGATATTGATTCTTCCAACCCATGAATATGGAAGATTTTCCCATTTTTTGTGTGTCTTCTTTCTTTAAGGTTTCTAATTCTCATAATAGATATCGTTCATATGCTTGGTTAAATTTATTCCAAGGTATTTAAATTTTTTGGTAGCTCTTATGAATCGGGATTGATCCTAGAAGTTCTTTCTTACTGTGGCATTGTCTGTGGTATACAAAGGCTACTGATTTTTGTGTGCTGATTTTATATCCTGCCACTTTACCAAACTCCTTTATGAGTTCTACTAGACCCTTGCTGGAGTCTTTTGTATCCCCTATATGTAGAATCGTGACATCTGCAAATAAAAATAGTTTGGCCTCTTCCTTCTTAATTTGTATCCCTTTGATTTCTTTTTCTTGCCTAATGGCTCTGACTAAAACTTCCAGGACTATATCAGATAGCAATAATGAGAGTGGGCATCCTTATGTCATTCTAAATCTCAGTGGGAGTGCTTTTAACTTTTCCCTATTCAGTAAGATGTTTATAGTGGGATTGTTATAAATTGCCTGTTTGTGTTTGTGTTGAGGAATGTTCCTTCTATACCAAATTTGCTTAAGATTTTCATCATGATGTTGTATTTTATCAAATGCTTTCTCTTTATCTATTGAGACAACCATATGGCTTTTGTTCTTCAGTTTGTTAATGTGATGTCTCATATTGATTGACTTGTGAATATTGAGCCATCACTACATATGACAGATAAATTCACTTGGCCTAAGTGAATGATCTTTCTGATGTGTAGTTGGATTCAACTGGCTACTATTTCACTGAGGACTTTTGCATTTATGATCATTGAGGAAATTGGTCTGTAGTTCTCTTTCTCTGTTGTCTCTTTTTCAGATTTAGGAATTAAGGTAATCCTGGATTCATAGAAGGAGTTTGGGAGGATTCACTCCCTTTCAACTGTTTTGAATAGTTTGAGAGGAATTACAGTTAGTTCTTCTTTAAATTTCTGGTAGAATTCAGCAGTGAAGCACTGTAGTCCTGGCCTTTTCTTTGTTGAGAGGGTCTTTATTAACTGATTCAATTTCCATCTTGGCTATTGGTCTGTTTAAATTTTCTATGTCTTCAAGGCATAATTTAGGTACATTGTGTGCCTCCAGGAATGTATCTATTTCTTCTAGTTTTTCTCATTTGTTGATATACAGCTCTTTGTAGTAATTTCTGATGATTCTTTTATTTCTGTGCTGTCCCTTGTTACATTTCCTTTTTCATCTCTAATTTTACTGATTTGTTTATTTTCCCTCCCTTTTTTTGTTAGTTGGTCCAATGGTATGTCAATTTTGTTTATTTTTCAACAAACCAGCTCTTCATTTTTCTCATCTGTTGTATTGTTTTATTAGTATAGGTTTCATTTATTTGCTTTCAGATTTTAATTACTTATTTTATCCTACTAGTTTTGGGTTTGGTTTGCTGTTCTTTTTCTAGATCCTTGAGATGTGTCAATAGCTCATTTATTTGCTGCCTTTCCAATTTCTTGAGGTAAGCAGCAATTGCTATAAACTTTCCTCTTAACTCTGCTTTTACTGTTTCCCATAAGTTTTGACATGCAGTGTTGTTATCTACATTTGTTTCAAGAAATTTTTTTATTTCTCTTTTGATTTATTCTGTGATCCACTCTTCATTCAGGAACATGTTGTTCAGTCTCCATGTGTTTGCATATGCTCTAGAGATTCCTGAGTTGCTAATTTCCAGTTTCATTGCATTGTGGTCTGAGAAGAAGCATGGTATGATTTCAATTTTTTTTGAATTTGCTGAGACTTGCTTTATGGCCTAGCATGTGATCAATCCTAGAGAAAGTCCTAAGGGTCAGCACTGTGGTGTAGCGAGTAAAGCTACTGCCTGCAGCAGCAGCATCCCATATGGGTGCTGGATTGATTCTTGGCTGCTCCACTTCCTATCCAGCTCTCTGCTATGGCCTGGGAAAGCAGTACATTACGGTCTAAGTCCTTGGACCCCTGCATCCATGTGGGATACCCAGAAGAGGATCCTGGCTCTTGCCAGTACTATACTAATGGGGAACTTCAATACCTTGCTTTCATTGTTTTCACTAAAAGAACAGACATTCCACTAAGCCACAGAGGAATAGTGCAAAACAAAAGACATCACAGGGAAATGAACAAATAAAAAAGACAACCAATAAGTATCTCCACAAATCCCTAAAAATAAATACAGAAGTTTGAAGAAACAAGAATAAGGAAGACAACATAATGCCCCCAAAGGAACACAAAAACACTTCAATACTAGAATGTGAAGATGAAGAGATTGAAGAAATATTGGAAATGGAATTAAAAAAATGATTTGAGGATTACCTATAGGTAATCAGAAGCAAATACACAAAGCAAAGGAATTCATACATGACATGAATGAAAATTTCTCCTATGAAATTGAGATTTTAAAGAGAAAGCAAAATGAAATATTGGAAATAAAGAATTAATTCATGAAGTAAAAAATCAGTATGAAACCTTAACAAGACTAGGTGAGGCAAAAGAAAGAATATCTGAGTTAAAAGACAAAACTGGAAATTTTGAAGTCAGAGCAAAAAATAAATTAAAAAAAATAGAAAACTAAAAAATAGTGCCTGCCATGTGGGATACCCAGAAGGGGATCCTGGCTCCTTCCATAAGCCAATTGGAGAGTGAACCAGTGGATGGAGGACCTCTCTCTTCTCTCTTCTCTCTCTCTCTCTGCCTCTCTTCTCTCTGCATAACTCTGAACTTTCAAATCTATGCACTGGCAAGAAGAATGTGTATAATGTGTATTCTGCAACTGTAGGATGAAAAACTGTGGATATCTATTGGGTCAATTTGATCTGTCAATTAACTCTAATTTTTTCCTTGCTGATTTTCTCTCTGGTTAATCTGTTCATTTCCCTGTGATAGATTTTATTTTGCACTGTTCCTCTGTGGCTTAGTGGAATGTCTGTTCTTTCAGTGAATACTCAGAGACATGTGCTAGGTGTGGCTCATGAGCTCTGTTCAGTGCTCCAGCATGAGGGGAGTGTCCAAGGTGACATCCAAGTTGGGCATGGTAAGTCCCTCCCCCTTTTTTATCATATGGGAGAATCTGATCAGCTTTGGTGGTGTAGTCTCACACTCACCTCTTCTCCTCCAAGGAGAATAGTGCCCGGGCGCTAGCCCCAGTGGGTATAATATTCATCCTTGCTGCCACAAGAACGACACAAAGGATCCATGCAGTCCTCATTGTGAGCACAAATCCCATAGCAGTGACTCTCACCTGGCAATCAGGGCCCTAAGCATGTGGAGCTGCCCACAATGACTTCTCAGAGACTCATCCCCACCCTGCACCCTCCCACATAGCCACAATGTTTTCATAGGCCATCCCAGCACACAAGGCTCCCAAAGTCATAAGCGCCTAGGTCCCTGCCAATTCTCCCATCCAGACTCAGGAATCTCCTCTCAGCTGGTTGCTGGGCTCACAGACAAGCTGATGCAGCTGTTACATATATCCAAAATTGCACTCACCCTCTAACAGCTAGTTACAGGATGCTGGTACTAGATCAGCAGGTACACTGTCCCCCACTGGTCTCCAAGCCAGATTCACGCAAGGCTCTTCCTGCAGCTTTACCACCAGTGGCATGGGTTGCTGCAGTCTGGTCTCACCTCACTCTTCAAAGCTGGTGCTGAGGCTCTCAGCTGCTGGGGTCCTGAGTTGTGCACCTCCACACCGTCCATGAGATCCACAGTGTCTCTCTAATTTGCATGGAGTTTCCTCTGCAGTTTTCTCCCTAACTCTTCTCTGAGATGGCACTCTTTCCATTTTTTTAACCATCTTCTCCTAGACTAGACAGTCAGCTCCCTACCTCTCCCACCATCTTGCCACATTCCCCCTAATTTATTTTTAAGTAGGGCAGTCTGGAAAAGTAAAAGGATTGAGGGCATCCATTGGAATTTAGAGTTGCCAGAAAAAATACAAGATACTCAGTTAAGTTTAAATTTTGGAAACTTATATATTCAGAACATGCATACACTAAAAAAAGTTTTATCTGAAATTCAAATTGAATAGAATGTCAAATGTAATTCATTTGCTAAATCTGACAGCACTAACAAATTATCATTTAAAACTGTGTCACAAGGGGTCAGCTTTGTGGCACAGCAGGTTAATCTGCCACTTGAAACACCAGTTCAGGTCCCAGCTGCTCTACTTCCAATCAGCTTCCTGATAATGTGCCTAGGAAAGAAACAGAAGAAGGTCCAAGTGCTTGGGCCCTTGCTAGCTTCTGCATGACTCAGCCTTGGCTGTGGAGGCCATTTGGGGAGTAAACTAGTAGATATATAAGATTTCTCTCCCTCTTTTTCTCTCTCCCACTCTCTCTGTCACTCTGCCTTTCAAATAAATAAAATAAATAAATCTTTTATTAAAAAATATGTGGCATGGTATAATATAGATAAACTGGCATCACAGAATCAAAACCTAAGGAACAGACACAGCTATATAAAAGTAATTCAGGGTGGACATAGTAAGTATTTGAAAGAAGGGCAGAATATATATATAACTATATTTATAAGTTAGAAAAAGCAAAGTTAGCAGCAAATGGAGAAAAGAGGTACATTATTTTAAAAAAAAGCCAAAATAAAATGTGGATGAACAATTACCTGAATTTGGGGAGCACAGATTTTTCTAGCAAAGGAAAAAAAAAGCAAAGGAAAAACCCAGAAAAGGAAAAAAGTCTAATTGCTCTTCCTACCTAAGAATTAAACACTTGCGTATCTTTTTGAAAATAAACAATAAGCTATATTTGGAAAAATATAACATATTACAAAATGAAAAATATTTGTAAGCTCTGAAAGAGATGCCATTTTTACCTGTCATGTGGGAAAAGCTATTACAAACCATACTACTGAGGCTGGCAAGGGTGCTAATGAAGCAGGGCTTCAGGTGCTGATGAAAGCACAAATTGGCATAGAGAGCAAAAATATCCTTCAGTAATGAATAGAAAGGAAATACCTTTTCAGACAAAGAAAAGAAAAAAGATTTTTGTTACCAGCAGGTTTGCCCTTGAAATGATACTAAAAGAAAATTTGCAATTTTAGAAATTAAGGCAAAGTGAAAGAAATGGTAATTGTCTTGGTAATATTTTTAAGAACTATTCTAGTTTTAAGTTCTTTAAAATATGTGCAACTGTTAAAAGAACCCTTATTAATATGCTCTGTTAAAATCTTCAATGTATCTAAATTTAATACATATGCCCACTGTAACAAAAAGGCACAGGGGAAAAGTGACCTCTATGGTTTTAAGGCTTCTTCATTTCACTTGAACAGGTAATCTATAAACTTTAAGAAGACTCAGTATCTAGTTATGCATATTATAATTCATAGAGCCACCACCAGAAAAATCAAGCAGAGGTATAGCCAAAAATTTTAAGATTGCATTCAAAAAAAATTCAAAGAAGAAGAAGTGGAAATAAGAGATGGGAGAAACAAAACACAAACAATAAAAAGGTAGATCTAAATCCAGCTATAGTAACAATGATAAAAAATAAATATAAACAATCAGCTGAAACGCAGCACCTGTGAGACATATAAAAGTAAGACTTGGCTACAGCTGAACCATCTACTATAAACATAAGTTCCTAGCTCCCAGCTTCAGGGTTCTGGTTGTTGCAGGCATTTGGGAAACAAACCAGCAGATGTAGTTTCTGACTGTCTCAGCTTCTCAACTAAAATTTTTAAAAAACATATAGATTGACAAAAGCAAAAGCATAGAAAGACAAAAATCCAAACACTGGAAAATGAGGGCTATTAAAGAAACATGGCAGGGCAAAGTTGGTGCTTAACAAAGGTGACTCTGAATGTAAATTATCTCAACTCCCCAGTTAAAAGCAGACTAGCTGAATGGATTAAAAAAGAAAGCCCATCTATTTGCTACCTACAAGAAGACATCTTGCCAACGAATATGCATGAAGACTGAAAGTGAAAGGATGGAAAAGATAATCCATACTAAGAGAAGCCAGAAAAGAGCTTTTGTAGCCATCCTAGTATCAGACAAAATAGACTTCAACATAAAAACAAGTAAAAGAGACAAAGAAGGACACTATATACTTATTAAAGGATCAATTCAATAGGAAGATGTGAATATTATAAATGTACATGCACCTAAATACAGGGCACCTGGTATATAAAAGAAATGTTGGGGCCACTGTCGTGGCACAGCAGGTTAACGCCATGGCCTGAAGCGCCAGCATCCCACATGGGTGCCCGTTCAAGACCCAGCTGCTCCACTTCCAATCCAGCTCTCTGCTATGGCCTGGTAAAGCGGTAGAGAACAGCCCAAGTCCTTGGGCCCCTGAACCTGTGTGGGAGACCCAAAGGAGGCTCCTGGCACCCAGTTTTAGATTGGTGCAGCTCCAGCCATTGCAGCCATTTGGGGAGTGAACCATCAGATGGAAGACCTCTCTCTCTGTCTCCCTCTCTCACTGTCTATAACTCTGTCAAATAAAAAATAAATAAATAAATAAATAAGAAATGATAAAGGGTTTAAAGGGATAGACTCAAATACAGTAGTAATGGGGGACTTCAATTTCCCACTTTAAGAAACAGAAAGATCAACCAGAAAGAAAACTAGCAAGTAAACAACAAAATTAATCAACACTATAGACCAAAAAGACTTAGCAGATATCTACAGAGCCTTCCACTCTACAGCCACAGAATGCATTTTTCTCACCAGTTCATGGAATTTTCTCTAGGATTCACAACATGCTAGGCCATAAAGCAAGTCTCAGCAAATTCAAAAAAAATCAAAATCATACCATGCATCTTCTTGGACCAAAATACAATGAAGCTGGAAATCAGCAACTCAGGCATCTCTAGAGCATATATAAACACATGGAGGCTGAACAACACGCTTCTGAATGAACAGTGGGTCACTGAAGAAATCAAAAGAGAAATAAAAAAATTTCTGGAAACAAATGAAGATGACAACACAACACATCGAAACTTATGGGAAACACCAAAAGCAGGGTTAAGGGGAAAGTTTATAGCAATTGGTGTCCACATCAAGAAATTGGATCCTGATGGTCGATAAACAGCTTACTATTTTATTCTTTTTAGTATTTTCTTTTTCCACTTAATATCATTGGTTGAACTCTTTACTTAACACAGAATTATTCTTAGGTGTTTAAATCCAATTGAAAATTTATCCCTGTAAAAAATAAGAGTGGGAATAAGAGAGGGAGGAGATGTAGAGTTCAGCACATGTTCCCAGACTTACACCTAAGGGTAAAGCTAAAAATTTGCCATGAGACTCCAAATTTCATTAGGTTTGCAGGTACTAATGCCATCTTACATGTTAAAGTGATCATCTTAAGTGTGTAACTGATCATATAGATAGGATTAAGTGTCAAGTAAGACCAATTGTCTGGTAATAACGATAGAATTAAAAAGGAGAGAATGATCCAAAATGGGAAACAGCCCACACAGCAGACTCATAGAATGATAAATGCCCTAAACAGCACTCTGGCCTCAGAATCAGCCCTTAATGCATTCAAATTTGGCCAAAAAGCCCATGAGAGCTTTTCAGGCATGGAAAGCCAAAGACACTGTGGCAAAAAAAAAAAAATGATCTACATGAAGGATCTCTGTGAGTAAGGTCCCAGTGGAAAGAAGGGGCTAACAAAGAAGGATGTACTTTTCTCTGAAAGGAGGAGAGAACTTCCACTCTGTTTATGGCCCTGCCTGTATAAATGCTAATGAAGTTTGTGGACTCAAGAGACTCCCATAGCCTTGGCAGCTCATGACAAAATACTTTTGTGATCACTGATGTCATATGTAAGTGTCAATTATTAAATCAAGAACACAAGTCACTGTGCACTTGTTCCTTAATGATTTGTACTATGAGAATTAATGGTAAAATTTGTCTTCACACAGTACTTTATACCTTGTGTGTTTGTGTGGGTGCAAAGTGTTGAAATATTTACTTAGTATAGAGTTGATCTTCTTGTATATAAAGATAATTAAAAATGAATCTTGGCTGGCGCTGTGGCTCACTTGGCTAATCTTCCGCCTGTGGCACTGGCACCCCAGGTTCTAGTCCCGGTTGGGGCACCGGGTACTAGTCCAGGTTGCTCCTCTTTCAGGGCCAGTTCTCTGCTGTGGCCCAGGGACCCAGTTGCTTGGGTCCCTGCACCCACATGGGAGACCAGGAGGAAGCACCCGGCTCCTGGCTTTGGATCGGCGCAGCACCGGCCGTAGCGGCCATTAGGGGAGTGAACCAATGGAAGGAAGACCTTTCTCTCTGTCTCTCTCTCACAGTCTATAACTCTCTCTGTCTCTCTCACTGTCTAACTCTGCCTGTCAAAAAAAATGAATCTTAATGAAGAATGGGATGGGAGAGGTAATAGGAGGTGGGATGGTTTGGGGGTGGGAGGATGGGTATGGGGAGAAGAACCACTAAATTCTAAAAGCTGTACCTATGAAATTTATATTTATTAAATAAAAACTTTCTAAAAAATAAAGAAATTGGAAAGCCACCAAAAATGACTTATCAATACACTTCAAGAATCTAGAAAAAGAACAGCCAACGAAACCCAAAACTATCAGGAGAAAAGAAATAATTAAAATTAGAGAATAAACAAAATTAAAAGAAAAAAAGCTATACAAAAGACAAGCAAAATGAAGAGCTGATTTTTTTTGAAAAAATAAACAAAATTGACACAACATGGCCCAACTAACCAAGAAAAAAAATCAGAGGGAGAAGACCCAAATCAATAAAATAAGAGATGAAAAAAGAAACGTAACAAAGGACACTACAGAAATAAAAATAACCATCAGAAATTACTAAAAAGAGCTGTAGGCAAACAAATTGGGAAACCTAGAAGAAATGGATAGATTCCTGGACACATACAACTTAGCTATGTTGAGCCATGAAGACACTGAAAACCTAAATAGACCCATTACCAAGAAGGGAATTGAATCAGTAATAAAGACCCTCCCAATAAAGAAAAGCCCAGGACCGGATGAATTCACTGCTAAATTCTACTAGACATTTAAAGAAAAACTAACTCCAATTCTTCTCAAATTATTCAAAACAATTGAAAGAGAGATAATCCTTCCAAATATTTCTATGAAGCCAGCATCACCTTAACTCCTAAACCCAGAAAAGATGCAAGAGAAAGAGAACTACAGACCAATTTTTCTAATGAACAAAGATGTAAAAATCCTCAACAGAATTCTGGCCAATTGAATCATCAACACATCAGATAGATCATTCACCCAGATCAAGTGGGATTTATCCCTGGTATGCAGGGTTGGTTCAACATCCACAAATCAATCAATGTGATACATCACATTAACAATTGAGCACAAAAACCATATGATTATCTCAATAGAGACAGCATTTGACAAATCAGAGAAAGCATTTGACAAAATATAACACCTTTCCATGATGATAACTCTAAACAAACTGAGTATAAAAGGAACATTTCTCAATACAATCAAGGTAATTTATGACAAATCCACAGCCAGCATCCTACTGAATGGGGAAAAGTTGGAAGCATTCCAACAAGATATGAAACCAGACAAGGACACTCACTCTCACTACTGTTATTCAATATAGTCCTGGAAGTTTTAGACAGAGCCATTAGGTAAGAAAAATAAACCAAAGCGATTCAAATCAGAAAAGAGTAAGTCAAACTATCCCTATTTGCAGATGACATGATTCTATTTATAGGAGATACAAAAAACTCCAAAAGAGACTACTTGAATTCTCAGAAGAGTTTGGTAAAGTGGCAGGATATAAAATCAATACAGAAAAAACAACAGCCTTTGTATACACAGACAATGCTATGGCTGAGAAAGAACTCCTAAAATGAATCCTATTCACAATAACTACAAAAAAAATCAAGTACCTTGCAATAAATTTAACCAAGGATGTCAAAGATCACTACAATGAGAATTACAAAACATTAAAGAAAGGAATAGAAGAAGACACTAAAAAATGGAAAAACTTCCATGTTCATGGATTGGAATAATCAATATATCAAAATGTCCATTCTTCTGAAAGCAATTTACAGATTCAATGCAATACCAATCAAAACACCAAAGACATTCTTCTCAGATCTAGAAAAAAAGATGCTGCATTTTTTTTTTTTTTGGAATTCCAGGAGACCTCAAATAGCTAAAGCAATCATATAAAAGCCTGAGGCATCACAATGCTGGATTTCAAGACATACTACAAGGCAGTAATAATCAAAACAGCCTGAGGCCAGCACTGTGGTGCAGCACGTTAAGGCACTGGCCTGAAATGCCGGCATCCCATATGGGCACTGGTTCGAGTCCTGGCTGCTCCTCTTCCAATCCAGCTCTCTGCTATGGGCTGGGAAAGCAGTAGAAGATGGCCCAAGTCCTTGGACCTCCACATCCGCATGGGAGACCTGGAAGAAGCTCCTGGCTCCTGGCTTCGGATTGGCACAGCTCCGGCTAGAGTGGCCATCTGGAGAAAGAACCATCGGATGGAAGACCTCGCTGTCTTTCTGCCTCTCCTCTCTCTGTGTAACTCTGACTTTCAAGTAAATAAATAAATCTTTTAAAAAAAACATCCTGGTACTGGTACAAAACCAAATCGATAGACCAATGGAACAAAATAGAAATTCCAGAAATAAATCCAAGCCTCTACAACCAACTGATCTTTGACAAAGTAGCTAACATCAATCCCTGGAGCAAGAACTTTCTCTTCAACAAATGGCACTGGGAAAACTGGATCTCCACATGCTGAAGTATGAAGCGGGCCCCTACCTAACACATTACACAAAATCCATTCAAAATAAAATAAATCTTTAAAAAAAGAGAAATTGGAAAGACACCAAATAAATGAGCTATCAATGCATGGCAAAGGCCTAGAAAAACAAAAGCAAACCAAACCCAAAACTAGTATGAGAAAACAAATAATTAAAATTAGAAAGCAAATAAATGAAATCCAAACAAATAAAACAATAAAACAGATAAGCAACATGAAGAGCTGGTTTGTTGAAAAAATAAACAAAATTGAAACATTATTGGTCCAACTAACCAAAAAAAAAAAAAAAAAGGAGAAGACCCAAATTAATAAAATTAGAGATGAAAAAGGAACTGTAACAACAGACACCACAAAAATAAAAAGAATCATCAGAAATTACTACAAAGAGCTGTATGCCAACAAAATGGGAAACCTAGAAGAAATGGATAGGTTCCTGGACACATAAGACTTACCCAAAATGAGCATGAAGACACAGAAAAGCTAAACAGACCAATAACCAAGACCAAAATCAAATCAGTAATAAAGAACCTCCCTAAAAAGAAAAGCCCAGGACCAGATGGCTTCAATGCTGCATTCTACCAGACATTAAAAGAACTAACTACACTTCTTCTCAAATTATTCAAAACAATTGAAAAGAAGGGAACCTCCTAAATTCTTCCTGTGAAGCCAGAATCATCTTAATTCCTAAACCAGATATAGATACAATAAAGAGAACTATGGACCAATTTCCCTGATGAACATAGATGCAAAAACCCTCAACAAAATACTAGAAACTCAAATGCAATAAAACATCAGAAAGATCATTCACCCAGACCAAGTGGAAACTGCCCTGGTATGTGGAGATAGTCCAACATACATAAATCAATCAATGTGATACATCACATTAACAACCTGAAGAACAAAAACATGATTATCTCAATAGATGCCAAAAAAAGATACTTGACAAAAGGCAACACCCTTTCATGATGTAAACTTTAAGCATATTGGGAATAAAAGGAACATTTCTAAATGCAATCAAGACAATTTATGACAAACCCATCCTATTGAACAGGCAAAAATTGGAAGCATTCCCACTGAGATCCAGAACTCCACAATATTGCCGACTTTCACCATTTCTTTTCAATATAGTCCTAGAATTTTTAGCCAGAGCCAATATACAAGAAAAAGAAATCAAAGGGTTACAAATTGGGAAGGAGTAAATCAAACTATCCCTATTTGCAGATGACATGATCCTGTATACAGGGTATCCAACGACTCCACTAAGAGACTACTGGAACTCATAGAAGAGTTTGGAAAAGTAGCAGGATATAAAATCAACACACAAGAATCAACAGCCTTTGTATACACAGACAATGCCACAGCTAAGAACTTTTAAGATCAATCCCATTTACAATACCTACAAGAAAAATCAATACCTCAGAATTAATTTTACCAAGGATATCAAAGATATCTGTGATGAGAATTATAAAACATTAAAGAAATAAAAGGAAGAATATATAAAAAATGAAAATATCTTCCATGTTCATGGATTAGAAGACTCAATATCATCAAAATGTCCATACTACCAAAAGTAATTTAAGATTCAAGGCAATACCAATCAAAATACCAAGAACATTCTTCTCAGATATAGAAACAATGCTGAAATTCATATGGAAACACAAGAGACTCCAAATAGCTAAAGCAATCTTATACAACAAAAACAAAGCCAAAAGCATCATAATACCAGATTTCAAGACATACTACAGGGCATTTATAACCAAAATAGCCTGGTACTAGTACAAAAAAGGATGGAAAGGATGGACAGATCAATGAAACAGAATAGAAGTGCCAGAAATCAATCCAAGCCTCTACAAGCAACTCAGCTTTGACAAAGGAGCTAAAATCAATCCCTGGAGCAAGGACAGTCTCTTCAACAAATGGTGGTGAGAAAACTGGATTTCCTCATGTAGAAGTATAAAGCAAGACCCCTTACACCTTACACAAAAACCCACTCAAAATGGATCAAAGACCTAAATCTACAACCCAATATCAAATTGTTAGAAAACATTGAGGAAACCCTACAGGACATTGGTATAGACAAAGAGTTATTGGAAAAGACCCTGGAGACACAGGCAATCAAAGCAAAATCAACAATTAGATTACATCAAACCGAGAAGATTCTGCGTTATAAAAGAAACAGTCAGCAAAGTGAAGATGCAACTAACAGTATGGGAGAAAATATTTTCAAACTGTACAACTGATAAAGGATTAATAACCATAATATATAAAGAGATCAATAAACTCAACAACAAAAAAGCAAACAGTCAAGAAAAGAGCAAAGGACTTAGATGTTTTTCAAAAGGAGTAATTCAAATGACCAACAGACACATGAAAAAATACTCAGGATTGCTAGCCATCAGAGAAAATGCAAATTAACACCACAATGAGGTTTTTTTTAAGATTTTTTTTGAAAGTCAGAGTTACACATAGGAGAGGCAGAGAGAGAGAGGTCTTCATCTGCTGGTTCACTTCCCACTTGGCCGTAATGGCTGGAGGTGTGCTGATCCTAAGACAGGAGCTTCTGGGTCTCCCACATGGTTGCAGGGGCCCAAGTGTTTGGGCCATCTCTTACTGATTTCTCAGGCCATAGCAGAGAACTGGATTGGAAGTGGAGCAGTCGGGACTTGAACTGGCACCCAAATGGGATGCCAGCACTGCAGGTGGTAGCTTTACCCGCTACACAACAGTGTTGGCCCCCACAATGAGGTTTCACCTCATCTCCATAGAATGGGATTCATACAGAAATCAACAAACAACAAATGCTAGAGAGGATGTGGGGAAAAGGGCATCCTAACTCCCTGTTGGTGGGAATGTAAATTGGTAAAGCTACTATGAAAGACAGTATGGAGATACCTCAGAAATCTGAATATAGACCTATAATATGACCCAGTCATTACACTCCTGGGAATCAACCCAAGGGAAATGAAATAAGCATATGAAAGAGCTATATGTACATCCATGTTTTTCACAGCTGATTTCACAATACTAAGAGATAGAATAAACCTAAATGCCCATCAACTGAAAAATAGATAAGAAATTATGGGATATGTACACCATGGAATACTACAGAGCAGTTAAAAGAAATGAAATCTGGTCATTGGCAACAAAATGGATGAAACTGGAAAACACTATACTTAGTGAAATAAGCCAGTTCAAAGGGACAAATTATATATACTTCCTGATCTGTGATAACTAATATAACACCTAAAAGGCAACCTGTAGAAGTGAAATTGACACTTTGAAAAGCAATGACTTTTAACAGTCCTTCACTTGACTGCTCAGCAACAGTTTTTCTTTTGTTTTTGTTTTTCTTTTCTTTTCCTTTATCATATTTTACTTATCTTTTTTTCTTTCATATGAATTATTGAACTTTTTACTTAACATAGAGTTAACCATATGTGTATAAAGTTAATTGAAAATAGATCTTAGTAAAAAATAAGAGTGAGAATAAGAAAGGGAAAAGGAAGGAGGGTGGGAGTGAGTGTGGGAGGGTGGGCACGATGGGAAGAATCACCATGTTCCTAAACTTGTGATGGTGAAATGTATGAAGTTTGTAACTGTAAAGCAGTATAGTTCTGCATACATTCCTGTGGACTTATTAGGGTACAGCTTAAAAATTTGCTTTGGGACCCCAAATACCCTTAATCTGGGTGGTAAAAATAGCACCTTAAGTGTTATAGAGATCATATGGATAGCATTGAGTGGTAAAATGATCATATAGATAGGATCAAGTGTTAAAGTGATCTTATAAATAGGACTAAATGTTTAAAAATAATAATATACAATTAAAAAGGAGTGAATGCTCCAACATGGGAAGCAGTCCATATAGCAGACTCATAGAATGACAATCACCTTAAGTAGAACTCTGACCTCAGAATAAGCCCTTAAGGTATTCTGGTCCAGCTGAAAATCTCAGGGGAACATTTCAGGCATGGAAAGCCAAGACACTGTGGCAAAAAATGTTACACGAACGACCTTTATGGGTGAGACTCCAGTGGAAAGAAGCGGCCACCAAAGAAGGAATGTACTTTTCTCTGAAGGGAGGAGAGAACTTCCACTTTGCTTATGGCTTTGCCAAGTAAGTGAATCCAAAAGGCTTCCATAACTTAGGCAGCTCATGGCAAGAGCCTTGGGTGATCACTGACATCATACATAATAGTGTTAATTGTTAAATAAACAACAGGAGTCACTGTGCACTAACTTCCAATGTAGGACCTCTGTCCTCAAAGAGTTATATTATGAGACTTAATAGTAAAACTTGTTCTCAAAGAATTATTTATTTTTAGTTTATTAAGTGGAGGATATTCTTACATCTCATAAGTCTAAGTGCTTACAAAAGATGTATCATTCTTGGGTTCTTCTTTAAAGGTAATTAAGTTTATAAAAGGAAAGAAGAGGGGGAAAGGGAAGAAAAAATTGAAATTACCTTCGAGATGCAATAACTTTGAACAGCCCGTGGTATGGACTATTTAGGAACAGTTTTTGTTGTTGTTTTTCCTTTTCTTTTTCTTTCTCATACAAAGTGTTGATCTCTTTACCTAGAATAGAGTTAATCTTCTGTATATAAAGTTAAATGAAAAAGATCTTAGTGAAAAACAGGAAAAAAGAGAGGGAAGAGGAAGAGGGGTGGGAGAGTGAGTGGGAGGGTGGATACAGTGGGAATAATTACTATGTTCCTAATGTATTTATGAAATGCATATAAGTAAATAAATAGATTCATGAATTCATGTTGAATTTTGTCAAATGCCTTTTATTCAGCAATTGAATAAGGAGTTCATGGAAATTCACATTATCTTTCAATGCCATTGTCCATGAACTTTTTGAAGCCCCCTTATATTTATGTAAACTCATAGAACTATACACCAAAAAAGAATAATTTTTGTATGTAAATTTTAAAAGTAAGTTTAAATATTTTTGTAGAATTCTTATAAAATGAAAGGCAATGACATCTCAGGTCACTTGAGGAAAGCATTTTCTACATGTTTTCTGCCTTCAGTCAACAAAATGCGAATCAAAATCGAGTCAATTAAGTCTTGTTTATTCTGTCAGGTCTGGTGATATGCAGTAGAAGAGGAATATATGGTTCATCAAAATCCAGGCGTAATCCTAAAGAACAATATGAGCTTCTGTTAACAGCCTATAGGCTGACACTCAAAACCTCTTTCCACACCGGACAAAGAAGCTTGATTTTCAGCATCACTTCTAGACCTCCCTGAGTGTAGCCACTAATCAGGGAAATGGCCCAAAAAATAAAATGTGGAAAGAACATGAGTTTCAAAAGCTGTTACTGCAGTATAAATTTCTGAATGACTGAAAGCTGAATACAAAGCCCATGGTAGCACATCCCCTGCCTCACATCCTGTCACAGCTCTGAAGCAGAAATCAAACCCATTAACAATGATCTCAGTGTAGTGTATACCCCTGAAGAGGTCAGCCTGAGGTTGGCTGGGTCTGGGGCAGTGCAGTCATCCATCAATCTACACAGTCAGGAACATATGTCCTCAAAGCCTCTGACAGCCAAGTCCAGTTTAAACTGGTTCCCAAGTGACAGTGGTGATTATTTTTATCTCCTAATGTTATAGTTTAACTACTCCACTAATGATTAAGGCAATTTTAAAGACTGAACAGGCCCCACTAGCTAAATGGTCATTGCCCTTTACTTAACATGCAAAGGATGTTGGCTGCCCTCAGTTAGTTAATAACGCATGATAATTAATAGTAGCAGGGAAAAGTGTCCTGTCAGCGGGAGCCCTGAGGTTGTTTTCCTAATGCGCCAAAATGATCTCCTCCATCAGGCCTCTTCTATTTCATCAAATAAATAACCGGTGCTGGCTCTACTCTTATTCTTTTAATTCTGAAAGTAATTTGGACTCTAATTCCAAAATGCACAGCACTTTTCCTTCATTTGCATTTTGTTGAACTGACATGTAGGGTGCTGTGCTGATAAAAGTGAACAACTCCCTTCTTACCTACTCACATCCAATTCTGCCTTGCGAAAGCACATCTACCTCAGCAGGAGGGCAGCAGCAGAGACCCCTGGGAGTCAACACAGTGATTCATCTACCCCAGGAGAGCTGTCTTCATTTGTGTGCATTACTTCAGGCTCATCTCACTGATTGTTCTGGTTGTTTTTAATATAATTTTTTGTTTCCCTATGTATAGCATCTAGTTATCCCAATATTTTTAACTGGTGCTGAATAGCCTATTTTTTGTTGGCAAAACAACCTGGATATTGTCCACAATTAACTATTACATCACTTAAATGCCACTTTGCTGCGTTAACAAACAGGTGATGAGAGTAGTTTGGAGAAAGCAAAGTAAAGTAACAGCAAATAATAGCACAACATAATCAAAGGTCTATCTCTTCTCCCACATTATATTACTGTCAAATAAGAACATACAAAGAAACATTTTTGAAAGTTCAATGCCCATTCTCAAATTCACCTTCCCATCTCTGTCATCCACCTCCACAGTCCCACAAAAGAATAAAGCAAGATGAATGAGGTACATGTCATTCACTCAAAGGGAGAATATGTCTGAATAATGTATCATGGAGTTATCAAAAGGGAAAAAATGCAAGATGAGCTGTAAATATTATTCATTTGACAGTAGAATTACAGACAGTGAGAGAGAGAGACAGAGAGAAAGGTCTTCCCTCCGTTGGTTCACTCCCCAAATGGCCGCAACGGCCAGCGCTGCGCCGATCAGAAGCCAGGACCTAGGTGCTTCTTCCTTGTCATGTGGGTGCAGGGCCCAAGCACTTGGTCCATCCTCTAGTGCCCTCTGGGGTCACAGCAGAGAGCTGGACTGGAAGAGGAGCAACTGGGACTAGGACCAGTGCCTATATGGGATGCTGGTGCCACAGGTGGAGGATTAGCCTAGAGCGCCATGGTGCCGGCTCCAAAATTTAATTTGTCAAGTTAGAAATTAGATACCAAGAGAAATTCTAAAAGCACTGGCCCTGGATCATCCAGTGGAGAGTCTAATTGTGCGTCTATCAATGTCAGTCAGGTCAGCTCAGGTGATGATTTCATTCAAGTGTCCTAAACCCTTCCCCATGATTTTTTTCATCTACACATTCCATCAATTAGTGGGAGAGAAGTGAAGTCTCCAACTGTAAATGTGGATTTGTTTGTGTATTCTGTGCTACCTTATTATACCTCCTTAAATCTTTTACATTTTAAAAGGCCCTATTATAATCTTCCACGTCTTTAAAATGAGGGAACTGGGAGCTGGCACTGTGGCATAGTAGGTTAAGCATCTGTCTGTGGTGCCAGCATCCCATTTGGGCACTGGTTCAAGTCCTCGCTGACAGAATCTTCTATTGGCTGGTTTATTCCCCATATCACTCCCTCTCTCTGTAACTCTTTCAAATAAATAAATCTTTGAAAAATGCAGACAGGGAGACATGGGGAGTAGAGGTAGCTTGCAGCTGGTAAAGGGTAGACCCTTGCTTCAAACTGCTCTTCACCTCCACATCTGCTGCATACCTGAAGCAAGGCAGCTCTCGCCTACCATACTTGACTTCTAAGACTATAAGGCAAAGATCAGACCCTGGACCATGATTTAAAAAAAGATAAATAGGCCAGTGCCACGGCTCACTAGGCTAATCCTCCGCCTTGCGGCGCCAGCACACTGGGTTCTAGTCCCAGTCGGGGTGCCGGATTCTGTCCCGGTTGCCTCTCTTTCAGGCCAGCTCTCTGCTGTGGCCAGGGAGTACAGTGGAAGATGGCCCAAGTGCTTGGGCCCTGCACCCCATGGGAGACCAGGATAAGTACCTGGCTCCTGCCATTGGATCAGCGCGGTGCGCCGGCCGCAGCATGTCAGCCGTGGCAGCCATTGGAGGGTGAACCAATGGCAAAGGAAGACCTTTCTCTCTGTCTCTCTCTCTCACTGTCCACTCTGCCTGTCAAAAAAAAATTAAAAAAAAAAAAAAGATAATCAGCACTTTGCTGGGGCTTTTCTGGCTGCCCTTGGGAACTGGGCTTCCAGAGTGCTAGAGAATCAGCCTTGCATTTGGTCCTCCCAGTCTTCAAAAGACTGGAGAAAATGGTGGGTCAACTCCTGCTTTCAAGTTACTCAATGGACAGGGATGGTCCAGGCCAAAGCCAGGAGCCAGGAGCTTCATCTGGGTCTCCCATGTGGGTGGCAAGAACCCAAGGACTTGGGCTATCTTCCACTGCTTTCCCAGGCCTTTGGCAGGGAGCTGGATCAGAAGTGGAGCAGCAGGGCCAAAAACTGGCACCCATAAAGAATGCTGGTGTTGCAAGCAGCAGCTTTACCCCACTACACCACAATGTTGGTCCCCATGTCTGCATTTTTAAAATGACAAGATTTTAATCCCTAAAGTATTTGGACAGCCCATAAGAGTATGCTGTTTGTATTTTTTACCAAAGAAGGTACGAGAATTCACTTTTAAGCAGTAAAATATTACCAACATAATGAATCATGATTTAGAATTCTTTTTTAAAATTGGAGAATCAGAGACACATATAGACAGAGCTTCTATCTACTGGCTTACACCCCAAGTGTCCACAATATGTGGCACTAGGCCAGGCTGAAGCCAGGAGCCAGGAGCCAGGAATTCAATAGATGTCTCCCACATGGCTGGTAAGACCCAATTACCTGAGCCATCATCACTGCTTCTAGGAGTCTGCACTGGTGAGAAGCTAGAATCAGGAACAAACCCAGGAACTGAACCTGGGTACGCTAGTGTAGGATGGCAGTGTCTTAACTGCTAGGATAAATGTCAGATCCCTAGTAATTTTTAAACATTCGTTTGTTTTGTCTTCCTAAAGGATTATAAGCTCTCTGAAGGCAAGAGCAGCAGTCTTTATTTTGTATTTCTTTAAGTGTCAGATACAATAGTTAATTAAAATAAGTGCTAGATAAGCAAATGAATACATAATAATAATTTTAAATGGTGATGGTAATAATACCTGACTGTTGGATTATGAGAATTAAATGAGTTAATGATTGAGCCATATTACGATCAGGGTCTGACACACAGTGCTACATGGGTGTTATTACAAAACTGATAAGAGATTGGTCTTAATGCCAGAGTGGTAAAGTATTATGCAATGAGGAAATAGAATTGTTGAGACTCAGGTTGATCTGAATTGACCCATGGGAAATCAAATCAAAAGTGTTCTTGGTGAACATGAAATGTCAGCAAGAGGAGTTATTATTATTTAAGTATCTATAAGCATTAAGCTCAACAGTTTAAGATTGGATATTCCTTCAAAAGATATGTTAGTCTATTTGTCAGGAAAGAATTGTGGGGTTGAGGAGTCATCTGGTTCTATAGAGTCATTGTACTTATGTTTGCACTATTATAACAGTTATAATAATAATGTCATAATAATTTTAGCACTTCTATGTCTATTGTAAACATAAATATTCTCTGATTTATTCCTCGAAACACTAATATAAAGTAAATACTATTACAGAAAAGAAAACCAAGATTAAGAAACATGGTCCCTTCAGGGTTTTCCTTTGCTATTTCCTTGCCTGAATTACACGTTTGCCAATCACCCAGATCACTCCTGTTCATCCTTCTGGGCACAATTCAAGCGTTTCCTCCCCTGGAAGGAAGGTTCCAGCTTTCCTTCCCTGAAAACTCTTGGAGCCAGGTCCCCTACCTCTTTCCCTCCCCCTCCCCAGTCTTCCGCATTACCTCTACAAAGAACTAAGCACAACAAACCAAACATTCTAAATTGTCTCCTCCATTATCCCAGACTGTCTGTCATGACTAAATCTCGCTTTCCTGAAGGTGCTCAATTAGACAGAAATTATCATTCAGTAGAATGAACATAGTGCCTATTATTGAATAGGTGTTCAAATACTTGGAGAACCACAAACTATCCAATAGATTCCAATAGATTCAATGTAAATATTCAATGTAAATATTCAATCTAAATATTAAAGACATTCTCCTCAAATCTGGAAAAAATGACGCTGAAATTCATATGGAGGCACAGGAGACCTCGAATAGCTAAAGCAATCTTGCACAACAAAAACAAAGCTGGAGGCATCACAACACCAGATTTCAGGACATACTACAGGGCAGTTATAATCAAAACAGCATGGTACTGGTACAGAAACAGATGGATAGACCAATGAAACAGAATAGAAACACCAGAAATTGATCCGAACATCTACAGCCAATTTATATTTGATCAAGGATCTAAAACCAATTCCTGGACTAAGGACACTCTGTTCAACAAATGGTGCTGGGAAAACTGGATTTCCACATGCAGAAGCATGAAGCAAGACCCCTACCTTACACCTTACACAAAAAGCCACTCAACATGGATTAAAGACCTAAATATACGACCTAACACTATCAAATTATTAGAGAACATCGGAGAAACCCTACAAGATATAGGCACAGGCAAAGACTTCTGGGAAAAGACCCCGGAGGCACAGGCAGTCAAAGCCAAAATTAACAATTGGGATTACATCAAATTGAGAAGTTTCTGTACTGCAAAAGAAACAGTCAGGAAACGGAAGAGGCAACCGACAGAATGGGAAAAAATATTTGCTAACTATGTAACAGATAAAGGTTTAATAACCAAAACTACAGAGAGATCAAGAAACTCCACAACATCAAAACAAACAACCCATTTAAGAGATGGGCCAAGGACCTCAATAGACATTTTTCAAAAGAGGAAATCCAAATGGCCAACAGACACATGAAAAAATGTTCAGCATCACTAGCCATCAGGGAAATGCAAATCAAAGCCACAATGAGGTTTCACCTCACCCCGGTTAGAATGGCTCACATGCAGAAATCTACCAACAACAGATGCTGGTGAGGATGTGGGGAAAAAGGGACACTAACCCACTGTTGGTGGGAATGCAAACTGGTAAAGCCACTATGGAAGTCAGTTTGGAGATTCCTCAGAAGCCTGAAGATAACCCTACCACATGACCCAGCCATCCCACTCCTTGGAATTTACCCAAAGGAACTTAAATTGGCAAATAAAAGAGCTCCTACACCTCCATGTTTATTGCAGCTCAATTCACAATAACTAAGACCTGGAATCAACCCAAATGCCCATCAACAGAAGACTGGATAAAGAAATTATGGGACATGTACTCTATAGAATACTATATAGCAGTCAAAAACAATGAAATCCGGTCATTTGCAACAAGATGGAGGAATTTGGAAAACATCATGCTGAGTGAATAAAGCAATTCCCAAAGGGACAGATATCATATGTTCTCCCTGATTGGTGACAACTAACTGTGCACCAAAAGGAAACGTGATGAAGTGAAATGGACACTATGAGAAACAATGACATGATCAGCCCTTGTCCTGACTGTCAAGGAACAACTTACTACTTTATTCCTTTTAGTATTTTTTTGTTCTTCTTATTACCATTGATTGAACCATTTAATTAACACACAATTATTCTTAAGTGTTTAAATTTAACTGGAAAGTGATCCCTGTTGAATATAAGAGTGGGAATAAGAGAGGGAAGAGATGTACAGTTTGGCATATGCTCAATCAGACTTACCCCTAATGGTAGAGTTAGAAACATGCCAGGGGACTCCAATTCAATCCCATCAAGGTGGCATGTACCAATGCCATCTCACTAGTCCAAGTGATCAATTTCAGCTCATAATTGATCAGAATGATAGGATTAAGTGTCAAAGGGATCACATAAACAATAATACTAACTAATGCTAATACTAACTGATAGAATTAAAAAGGAGAGAATGATCCAACATGGGAAGTGGGATACACAGTGCACTCATTTAGGGAGATGTCCTAAACAGCACTCTAGCCTCAGAATTAGCTCTTAAAGCATTCTGATCTGACTAAAAAGCCCATGAGAGCATTTCAGGCATGGAAAGCCAAGACACTGTGGCAAAAAAAAAAAAAAAAAAAAAAAAAAAAAAAAAAAAAACAACACCTAAATGAAAGCTCTCTGTGAGTGAGATCCCAGTGGAAAGAACAGGCCATCAAAGAAGGAGGTGCCTTTCTCTGAAGGGAGGAGAGAGCTTCCACTTTGACTACGACCTTGTCTAAATAATATCAGAGTTGGCAAACTCAAGAGGCTTCCTTAGCCTTTGCAGCTCATAACAAGAGCCTCGGTTGATTACTTACGCCATAAATAAAAGTGTCAATTGTTAAATCAACAACAGGGGTCACTGTGCACTTACTCCCCATGTAGGATCTCTGTCCTTAATGTGTGAATTAATGGTATAACTAGTACTCAAACAGTGCTTTATATTTTGTGTTTTTGTGTGGGTGCAAACTGTTGAAATCTTTACTTAGTATATACTAAATTGATCTTCTGTATATAAAGAAAATTGAAAATGAATTTTGATGTGTATGGGATGGGAGAGGGAGTGGGAGATTGATGGTTGCAGTTGGGAGAGAGGTTATTGGGGGGAAAAGCCAGTGTAATCCAAAAGTTGTACTTTGGAAATTTATATTTATTAAATAAAAGTTTTCAAAAAAAAAAGGCAAAAAAAGGGCTCAAGTATCAAACAGCTGATTGGACTAAGGACTTATTCATGTTCCTTCCAACCTTGACACACCAGGATTCTGAGACTGAGGTTTGAGCCTAAATGGCTTAAATAATGACGCTGACTGACCAATACTGAGAAAACAGAAGTGGTTTCAAGAGGAAGATAAAAGTCAGTCAGTTCTGAGTTAAATGAGCCAAACTAATCAGAAAGTGAAGGACTCAAATTTTTTTTAAAAGGAAAATAAGCCCCAAGATAGAATAATATTCTATATTACACCACTTTCAATTTTTTCCATGTAAGGTATTCTATTAATTTATTGTAAGTAATCCAATTTGAGTAATACCCACTAATAATAAACTCGGTTATATAAAACTGAGTATAACTTCAAGGGCATGAAAATACCATGTAGGAAAATATAAGAGACAAGCAATAGGGCCAGTCTCTCTTTGTTACCAAATGGTCATGATAGCAAGAGCAAAGGATTCCTACCAGGCTCTGTTCCTAGCCTTGATATACTGTTGCCCTCTATTGATTATCCCTGTGACATTCACCAAGCTGTCTCACTCAGGAGTTATTTTTTTCTGCCATCTAAGAGCTTCATGAATTGTAATTCAATTCAAAACTGATCAGCACACAAACAATTCTCACTTAAAATGTGCTCCAAAGCATAGTTATTTTCCATTAGTCCACAATATGCCAAAAATCTTTCACACTAGGAAACCCACGGTGGCAATCTCGCTCAATAGCACACGTATTTATTTCACTTAAACCTTAGAAACAAGCTTAACAAAAAGTAGCATGGTTCCTTTCATCTTGTTTTCAATGTGTTTCTATTGAAGGAAAAAATATTTTGAGGGTTCGTGGGTGGAAAGCTAGTTTTGATTGCCAGTGTCACAATCTAAACTTCACCAAAAATTCTGATCAATACAAGGGTAACAAAGGAGAGTGATATCCTAATTAATTATACAACCAAATTTAATCTGAATGGGGCGGGGGGCGGTTTCAGTGCAAGATAATGTGCTTGTGCTTTTGATGCAAATGTTTAATTTTGAATTTCTTGATGACAGTGTCACTATAGTACACAATCAAAGTTGAATATCCTTTTTCATAGGTCTTCCAAATGCATTCCAGAGTCTTACTTGTGGCACAGATAAGTTCTGAAATCTGCAATTGTGTAGTTTATCCAAGAAAAGTGCAACCAAGGAAATGTTTGTTTATTTTAACTTGTGAAAATCATCCTATCTCACAGAGAACTTTTAGGACAGTGAAATTACTCTACATGATAGTATACTCATGGGTACATGTCATTATCAATTTGCCGAAAGCCATAGAATGTACTGAGATGTAAACTATGGACTTTGAGTAATAATTACTTGTTATATAAGTTATATATATAATTATATAAATATTAGTAAATACAAGTTCATTGCTTATAGCAAATATACTACTTTGGTAGAGAATGCTAACACCAGTGCATATGTAGGAACAAGGGCTATATGGCAAATGGGAACTCTCTGCACCTTCCTCTCAATTTTGTCATGAACATAAAACTGTTGTAAAATGAAACCTATTTTAAAAATTATCCCTCCTGAGGCTGTTCATTTTAGATAGTTCTAAATGTTAAAATTACTTCAAGGTCCAGAGCTGTGGCCTAGCGGGTGAAGTCACCACTTGCAGTGCATCATAACATATGGGTGCTGGTTCGAGCCCCAGCTCCTCCACTACCAATCCAGCTCTCTGCTAGGGCCTTGGAAAGCAGTGGAAGACAGCCCAAGTCCTTGGACCCCTGCGCCTGCATGGGAGACCTAGAAGAAATTCCTGGCTCCTGGCTCCCGGCTTTGGATAAGCCCAGCTCCAGCCATTGCAGCCATTTGGGGAATGCACCAGTGGATGAAAGACTTCTCTCCCTGCCTCTGCCTCTCTGTAACTCTACCTTTCAAATAAATAAATAAAATCTTTTTTAAAAATTGACTTTATCAAATTGAAACAAAATCTACCCCCACTGAAATCTCTTTCATTTTCAGGAGGGAACATCTTCCAGGTAAAATCCCCAGGGACTGGGTGTCAGAAAGACTGTGTAACAATCCAAATGAATGGGTCAATGGTAAGTCCCCACCAATAGAACCATGGCATGAGTTAAGTGTATATTATGTGCCATACACTCTTTTAAGTGCCTTACCTATAATCACCTTCATGTGGGTACTATCCCTATGCCATCATGAGACACTTGTGGTACAAGAATTCTTATGGCTTTCATGACATTTCTGTCAGAACCAGTCCTTTCCCTTTTCTCAGTCCCCTGAGCACCCTTCCAAATGTTTGTTCTGTCTCCTAGAAAGGTTAGCAGGTATACACAGCAAAGTTCTGGAGCCCAGAGAAACCAGGGTTTCAATCTTGCTCTTACCACATGAACAGCTTTCAGAACTTGGATGCCTTCTACATATCTTGGTTTCCTCATCTGTAGATGAAATGCTAAAATGGAAAGTACATGGCATATTGACAGCTTAATAAATGCTCACTCCTTATGTCCTGTTTCTCCTCCAGGAAGTGTGGAGGATTTCGGGATGTGAACACAAATTATTCTGGTCACTGCTGAGTGTTCTCTTCCTGTGAATAATACATTAGCTTTATTATATGCAGCTGTCCTGAAAGCTGATTGTCTATGGGAGAGAACGGACAGATCCCATCCCAGGATGTAAAAGTTAAGAGCAGGGGCTGGCACTGTGGTACAGCAGGTTAAGCTGTGGCCTGCAGTGCCGGCATCTGATATGGGCACCAGTTCAAGTCCCAGTAGCTCCACTTCTGATCCAGCTCCCTGCTAATGCACCTGGGAAAGAAGCAGAAGAGGTCAAAATGCCTGAGCCCCTGCACACATGTGGGAGACCAGGAAGAAGCTCCTGGTTGCTGGCTTTGGCTTGGCCTCACCCTGGTCATTGCAGCCATTAGGGGAGTAAACCAGCAGATGGAAGACCTCTCCCTCTCTCTTCTTTCTCTATAACTCTGCCTTTCAAATAAGTAAATAAATGTTTTTTAAAAAAGTTAGGGGCACACCCCACTATAATGAATGCAGCTCATCAAACTCAATAGAGCAATCAACCTGCCTCATTCCCACTGTCTCCTCTTTCTACAGGGAACAGCAGGATGGGCAGCCTTTCTTCGGTGATTGGTGCTTATTTTAATCTGACCTGCAGTGCATTTTATCCGTACAAGTTTCCTTGCCATTTGTGCAATAGATCTCTAGAGCCCATGATGAACTTGGCTTACTAGGGCCAGGGTAGAGCAACCCACACCCAGCCACACATTCCAAGCACTCAGATCACTTGGAATTCTTTTAACAAAGCTCACCAGGCAATTTGAAGTATATATTCAAAGATGACACTCTGATGACAAATTCTGGCATTTTTATCATTTAAATTAAGAAGAAGGGCTCCAGGCAAGATGGCGGAATAGGAAGGGAGCACACTGATAGTCCGGGAATAGATAGTTTAATAAAAGTGGAGATACTGCAGGTTTAAAGAAGAGTTGGGGAAGAAACAACAGAGGAAACACTTCCAGAACTAGTGATTCACGGTGGACCTGTGTGGAGGGTGTGGGAGCCCATGGCTCCAGACACCAGCGGCAGAATCTATGCACCAACGCTGGAACGCGAGGTGAGCCAAACCTCAATAGCCTGAGACAGCAGCAGGAAAGTGGAAGGAGGAGCCTAGAGGGAACGAGGCTTGAAGCCCCGTGGGGGAAAGTTCACCAGGCTAACTAGAAGAGAGAGGAAAAAAAAATGGACACGAGTTTCTCTCTCTCCGCTCACCTCTCAAAGGTGAGCAACACAAAGAGCAGACACCATTTTGGACATACGTAAAAGTGGCACAAACTCAGGGCTGCACCCACCCTCAGCCAAGCAGAAAAACCTGACTCTGGGCGGGGGTGGTGGTGGTGGTGGTGGTGAAATAACAGATTAGGACCTAGTGAATGTGTGGAGCTAATGAACTGAGACTTTGGAAAAAAAGACGGTGGGTGAAAGAACTCACAGAGTTCACGTGGGTACTCTCCAGAGACGCTACAATTCGGTAACGTTGGCAACCCAGTGGGAGACTGCAGGAGAATTTGAGCCCACATTGAGGGCAGAACAGATTCCCTGTGTGGACCTTGGGAAAGAGCAGGTGAATGTTATACCCACAGGTATAACAGAGATCAGAAGCTAACTACCTTCAATTCCACTCAGCTGTGTGGAATTACATCCCTTCTGAATCAAAGAGAGAGAGAGAGAGAGAGAGAGAGAGAGAGAGAGAGATTTGCCACGCCTAACCTGGGAGTGTCACCTTTGGCACACCTTTAACCCTGAGGAACCAAGCAGAGCTCTCTGGCCACACCCATCTCAAGCCTCTAAGGCTCCATCAAAAGCAGACAGTCCACTTAATACAGTCATAGTATAACAAGAAAAAAACACCACAGCGAGGGAAGAAGAATCCAAAGAATATCTCCACAATGCCAAGCAACAAATGCAGAAACCAAGGAAATAAGAACAAGGAAGACATTATGACACCCCCGAATGAACAAGACACCCCAGGCCAATATTATGAAGATGATGAAATGGAAGAAATGCAAGATAAGGATTTCAAAAAATTTATGATAAAAACATTTAGAAGTTTTCAAAAACAAATTCTTGAGCTACAGAAATCATTACTGGACAGGATAGAAAATCTCTCTCAACTGTTCAGTTAAAAGACATAGATTGGCTGATTAGGTTAAGGAACAAAACCCATCTATTGCAGCTTTCAAGAAACACATCTTTCCAACAAAGATGCATACAGACTGAAAGTGAAAGGCTGGAAAAAGATATACCATGCCAACAGAAATGAAAAAAAGAGTGGGCATAGCCATCTTAATATCAGACAAAATAAACTTTAACACAAAAACTGTTAAGAGAGACAAAGAGGGACACTATATAATGATTAAGGGATCAATTCAACAGGAAGATATAACAATTATCAATGTATATGCACCTAATTACAGGGCACCAGTTTATTTAAAAGATTTGTTAAGGGACTTAGAGGGAGACTTAGACTCCAATGCAACAGTACTAGGGGACTTTAATAGTCCACTCGCAGAAATAGACAGATCAACCGGACAGAAGATCAACAAGGAGACAGTAGATTTAAACGACACTATAACCCAAATGGATCTAACAGATATCTACAGAACTTTTCATCCTACACACAAAAGAATTTACATTCTTCTCAGCAGTACGTGGAACCTTCTCTAGGATTGATCACATACTAGGCCATAAAGCAAGTCTCAGCAAATTCAAAAGAATTAGAATCATACCATGCAGCTTCTCAGACCATAGGGGAATGAAGTTGGAAATTAGCAACTCAGGAATCCCTAGAGCATATGCAAACACATGGAGATTGAACAGCATGATCCGGAATGAACACTGGGTCATAGAAGAAATCAAAAGAGAAATCAAAAACTTTCAGGAAGTAAATAAGAATAACAGCACAACATACCAAAACTTATGGGATACAGCAAAAGCAGTGTTAAGAAGAAAGTTTATAGCAATAGGTTACTACATCAAGAAATTGGAAAGGCACCAAATAGATGAGCTTTCAATTCCTCTCAAGAATCTAGAAAAACTGCACCAAACCAGACTCAAATCTAGCAGGAGAAGAGAAATAATTAAAACCAGAGAAGAAACCAATAGGATTGAATCCAAAAAAAAAAAATTACAAAAAATCAGCCAAACAAGGAGCTGGTTTTTTGAAAAAATAAACAAAATTGACACCCCATTGGCCCAACTAACTAAAAAAAAGAAGAGAAAAGACCCAAATCAATAAAATCAGAGATGAAAAAGGAAATGTAACAACAGACACCACAGAAATAAAAAGAATCATCAGAAATTACTACAAGGACTTGTATGCCAGCAAACAGGAAAGTATAGCAGAAATGGATAGAAACCTGGACGCATGCAACCTACCTAAATTGAACCGGAGAGACATGGAAAACCTAAACAGACCCATAACTGAGACGGAAATTGAAACAGTAATAAAAGCCCTCCCAACAAAGAAAAGCCCAGGACCAGATGGATTCACTGCTGAATTCTACCAGACATTTAAAGAAGAACTGACTCCAATTCTTCTCAAACTATTCAGAACAATCGAAAAAGATGGAATCTCCCAAATTCTTTCTATGAAGCCAGCAACACCTTAATCCCTAAGCCAGAGAAAGATGCAGCATTGAAAGAGAATTACAGACCAATTTCCCTGATGAACATAGACGCAAAAATCCTCAATAAAATTCTCGCAATAGAATGCAACAACACATCAGAAAGAACATCCACCCAGACCAAGTGGGATTTATCCGTGGTATGCAGGGATGGTTCAATGTTTGCAAAACAATCAACGTGATATACCACATTAACAGACTGCAGAAGAAAAACCATATGATTATCTCAATAGATGCAGAGAAAGCATTCGATAAGATTCAACACCCTTTCATGATGAAAACTTTAAGCAAACTAGGTACAGAAGGAACATTCCTCAATACAGTCAAAGCAATTTATGAAAAACCCATGGGCAGCATCCTATTGAATGGGGAAAAGTTGGAAGCATTTCCACTGAGAACTGGTACCAGACAGGGATGCCCACCCTCACCACTGCCATTCAGTACAGTTCTGGAAGTTTTAGCCAGAGCTATTAGGCAAGAAAAGAAATTAAAGGGATACAAATTGGGAAGGAAGAACTCAAACTATCCCTCTTTGCAGATGATAAGATTCTATATTTAGGGGATCCAAAGAACTCTGCTAAGAGACTATTGGAACACATAGAAGAGTTTGGGAAAGTAGCAGGATATAAAATCAATGCACAAAAATCAATAGCCTTTGTATACACAGGCAATGCACGGCTGAGAAAGAACTTCTAAATCAATCCCATTCACAATAGCTACAAAAACAACCAAATACCTTGGAATAAACTTAACCAAGGATGTCAAAGATCTCTACAATGAGAATTACAAAATCTTAAAGAAAGAAATAGAAGAGCATACCAAAAAATGTAAAAGTCTTCCATGCTCATGGATTGGAAGAATCAATATCATCAAAATGTCGTTCTCACAAAAGCAATTTAGAGATTCAATGTGATACCAATCAAAATACCAAAGACCTTCTTCTCAGATCTGGAAAAAATGATGTTGAAATTCATATGGAGACACAGGAGACCTCAAATAGCTAAAGCAATCTTGTACAATAAAAACAAAGCTGGAGGCATCACAATACCAGATTTCAGGACATACTACAGGGCAGTTATAATCAAAACAGCATGGTACTGGTACAGAAACAGATGGATAGACCAATGGAACAGAATAGAAACACCAGAAATTGATCCAAACATCTACAGCCAACTCATATTTGATCAAGGATCCAAAACCAATCTCTGGAGTAAGGACAGTCTATTCAACAAATGGTGCTGGGAAAACTGGATTTCCACATGCAGAAGCATGAAGCAAGACCCCTACCTTACACCTTACACAAAAAGCCACTCAACATGGATTAAAGACAAATGTACGACCTGACACCATCAAATTATTAGAGAACATCGGAGAAACCCTACAAGATATAGGTACCGGCAAAGACTTCTTGGAAAAGACCCCAGAAGCACAGGCAGTCAAAGCCAGAATTAACATTTGGGTTTTCATCAAATTGAGAAGTTTCTGTACTTCAAAAGAAACAGTCAGGAAACGGAAGAGGCAACCGACAGAATGGGAAAAGATATTTGCTAACTGTGCAACCAATAAAGGGTTAATAACCAAAACTACAGAGAGATCAAGAAACTCCACAACATCAAAACAAACAACCCATTTAAGAGATGGGCCAAGGACCTCAATAGACATTTTTCAAAAGAGGAAATCCAAAGGGCCAACAGACACATGAAAAAATGTTCAGCATCACTAGCCATCAGGGAAATGCAAATCAAAGCCACAATGAGCTTTCACCTCACCCCAGTGAGAATGGCTCACATTCAGAAATCTACCAACAACAGATGTTGGTGAGGATGTGGGGAAAAAGGGACACTAACCCACTGTTGGTGGGAATGCAAACTGGTAAAGCCACTATGGAAGTCAGTCTGGAGATTCCTCAGAAACCTGAATATAGCCCTACCACATGACCCAGCCATCCCACTCCTTGGAATTTACCCAAAGGAACTTAAATTGGCAAACAAAAAAGATGTCTGCACATTAATGTTTATTGCAGCTCAATTCACAATAGCTAAGACCTGGAATCAACCCAAATGCCCATCAACAGTAGACTGGATAAAGAAATTATGGGGTATGTACTCTATAGAATACTATACAGCAGTCAAAAACAATGAAATCCGGTCATTTGCAACAAAATGGAGGAATCTGGAAAACATCATGCTGAGTGAATTAAGCCAGTCCCAAAGGGACAAATATCATGTGTTCTCCCTGATTGGTGACAACTAACCAACCACAAAAAGGAAACCTGTTGAAGTTTAATGGACACTATGAGAAACAGTGACTTGATCAGCCCTTGCCCTGACTGTTGATGTACAACTTAATACTTTATCCCTTTTAGTATTTTTTTTGTTCTACTTAATACTATTGGTTGAACTCTGTAATTAACATACAATTATTCTTAGGTGTTTAAATTTAACTGAAAAGTGATCTCTGTTAAATATAAGAGTGGGAATAAGAGAGGGAGGAGATGTACAATTTGGGACATGCTCAATCGGACTTGCCCCAAATGGTGGAGTTAGAAATGTGCCAGGGAATTCCAGTACAATCCCATCAAGGTGGCATGTACCAATGCCATCTCACTAGTCCAAGTGATCAATTTCAGGTCACAATTGATCACACTGATAGGTCTAAGAGTCAAAGGGATCACACAAACAAGACTAGTGTCTGCGAATACTAACTGATAGAATCAAAAAGGGAGAGAACGATCCAACATGGGAAGCGGTATACACTGCAGACTCATAGAATGGCAGATGTCCTAAACAGCATTCTGGCCTCAGAATCAGCCCTTAAGGTATTTGGATCTGGCTGAAGAGCCCATTAGAGTATTTTAGGCGTGGAAAGCCAAGACACTCTGGCAAAAAAAAAAAAAAAAAAAAAGAAAAGACCTAAATGAATGAAAAATCTCTGCAAGATCCCAGTGGAAAGAACAGGCCATCAAAGAAGGAGGTTCCTTTCTCTGAAGGGAGGAGAGAACTTTCACTTTGACTATGGCCTTTTCTAAATAAGATCAATGCCTGTGAACTCTAAAGGCTTCCATCGCCTTAGCAACTTGACTATAGCCTAGGGACATTACTGAGGCCATAAACAAGAGTGTCAATTTGTTAAGTCAACAACATGAGTCACTGTGTACTTACTCCTCATGTGGAATCTCTGTCCTTAATGTGTTGTGCAATGTGAAGTAATGCTATAACTAGTACTGAAACAGTATTTTATACTTTATGTTCTGTGTGGGTGCAAACTGTTGAAGTCTTTACTTAATATATACTAAATCGATCTTCTGTATATAAAGATAATTGAAAATGAATCTTGATGTGAATGGAATGGGAGAGGGAGAGGGAGCGGGAGATGGGAGGGGTGCAGGTGAGAGGGAAATTATGGGGTGGGGGAAGCCATTGTGATCCATAAACTGTACTTTGGAAATTTATATTTACTAAATAAAAGTTAAAAAAAGAAATAAATAAATCTTTTAAACAAGAAAAAAAAAAAGAAAGCAACTGGCAGTTTTTGTGAGTGTGTTCGACAGCCTGCTATTTATTGAGTATCTACAGCTATAGCTGCCCAAGTAATGTTTAGCCCAGACCGCAGTGGTATGGCTTGGACAGCTCCAGGCCACTAAGCATTGACATTTGCCTAGTGGTTTCTTCCTCTAATACTCTCATTTCCTAGTTGACAAAGTTCTGCAGGGCTGTAGTTACCAGCATTTTTCTTTATTTTGGATGAGTATGGCTTATCTTTTTCAGCTAGAGACAGTATCAATAATCTGTCTGAATAGGAAAATAACCTATGAAGCTTAAAAAAAGGGGGGCTTGGCTCTGTCCCCTAGATATCCTGCTTTAATTGTTTTGGAATGAGACTGGTGGTCATGGTTTTATTTGAAAAATCTTTCAGGTGACTCTAATGTGCAGACTGGGTTCAGATAAGAAGTGTGAATGGAAATACCCCAAAATAGTAATATTGGGCTTATGTGGGTCATAGAATCACATATGAATTCTGTTCTTTTTTGTTGCTGTTGCTAGTGTTTACTGTGTTTTCTAATATTTGAAAAGTATGAAAATGCTTAAATTACACATCAAAAATTTTTGTCAGAAAATAAATCCTCAAGTTAAATGAAGCATGAAATTAAATTCTTATTCCCACTCTTATTCAATTCATATCCTCACTGTGGAACAAATCTGTGAATTGTGGAAGTAATAATAAGTGACAGTTTTCTTAAAAAGCAAAATAAATGGGACCAATACAAACTACATATACTCCAAATTTGGGAAGCTTTAATATGCTATCATTATTTTTTAAAGATTTATTTATTTTATTTGAAAGTCAGAGTTACACAGAGAGAGGAAAGGCAGAGAGAGAGAGGTCTTCCATCCGATGGTTCACTCCCCAGTTGGCTGCAATGGCCGGAGCTGCACCAATCCAAAGCCAGGAGCCAAGAGCGTCTTCCCAGTCTCCCATGTGGGTAAAGGGGCCTTAGGACTTGGGCCATCTTCTACTGCTTTCCCAAGCCATAGCAGAGAGCTGGATTGGAAGTGGAGAAGCCGGAACTCGAACCGGTGCCCATATGGGATGCCGGCATTTCAGGCCAGGGCATTAACCCTCTGCCACAGCGCTGGCCCCTGCTATCATTATTTTCTTAAAGATTTATTTATTTATTTGAAAAGCAGAGTATAAGAGAGGGTGGCAGAAACACAGATTTCCATCTGCTGGTTCACTCCCTCAATGCCGGGGCTGAGTCAGGGCAAAACCAGGAGCCAAGAACTCCATTCGAGTCTCCCACACGCACGGCAGGAAACCAAGCACTTGGGTCATTATCTGCTGCCTCCTGGGAACATTAGCAGGAATGCTGGATTGGGAGAGTGGACTAGCTGGGATTCAAATCAGCCACTCCAATATGGCAACCCTACTCCTTAACTCCTGCTTCTTCTGCCTGGATTTCTCACCTTTTCTCATGTCAAATACTGTCTTCCCCTGTGTTATTGCTTGACTTTTCCTGTCCTTTGGCTGTCTATTAGGCTCAAGAACTAGTATTAGAGCCTAAAATTCCTTCCTGCATTGTCATATTTTATGCATACAACAGACTGTTAAGGCTATAAATCATTTCTTAAATTGATTTTTATTGTTGTCTTAATATTACTGCTTATAGCTCAAAGATAATAGGGAAACTTTTTTTTTTTTGGACAGGCAGAGTTAGTGAGAGAGAGAGACAGAGAGAAAGGTCTTCCTTTTCCGTTGGTTCACCCCCCAAATGGTCGCTACGGCCGGCGCGCAACGCCGATCCGAAGCCAGGAGCCAGGTGCTTCCTCCTGGTCTCCCATGCGGGTGCAGGGCCCAAGCACTTGGGCCATCCTCCACTGCCTTCCCGGGCCACAGCAGAGAGCTGGACTGGAAGAGGAGCAGCCGGGACAGAATCCGGCACCCTGACTGGGACTAGTACCCAGTGTGCCGGTGCTGCAGGCGGAGGATTAGCATAGTGAGCTGTGGCACTGGCCAATAGGGAAACTTTTAAACTAAATTTCTGAATCTAGAACTCTCTCTCCATCACTTTTGTTATTTTTCTTTATGCATGCATATTCTTTCTTCCATTGGAATTATTATGCTGCCAATATTATTCAGTAATTTTTCCATGTAACAATATTTTAGAGACCTCTTTTCTATGTTCATAAATGTTACTCTCTAGCACCATCTTTAATGCTCCGTTGTAATCCATTATACCGGATATTAGAATTTCTTTAGCCAACACCAGATTGTTAGGTAATTAGGCTGCTTCCAGTTTTTAGCATTATAATCATATCCTGTCAAATACTCTAAAAGCAATTCTAGGAGCCTCCTTATGTTCTTCTCTAGAACTTGACTAAACACATCAATAACAAGCAAAAAAAAAAAAAAAAAAAAAGCTAAGGGTTTTGATAATGTCAAATTAAACTGGAATTTTACTTCAAATCCACAAAGTTTTTTGTAGGTGGGGCCTGCTAAGCCATAGATGGCCTTCATTCAGGCTGATTTCTCACTATCATGGCCCCTCTTTCCTTATCTGTGACATGAACAGCCTCTGAAAGCTGGCAACTGGTGGTAGTTAGTCAGCTTTGAATAACCTTGAAATTCAATTCCATTGTAACAAATGTCATAGGGTATTAAACACAATGTGGAGACTACAAAGGCGAACTGGCAGCACTGAGAGTGTTTGAATTCACCCATAATTATTACATTAAAAATGTGATTCACAGAAATTATATTTAATCTCTGCTTTGACGATACACAGTTATAGTATGGTCACATTTTTGACTGGCAGTAGGCAAGCATTGGGGGTATGCAGACATGTAAAGCAACGCTGGGGTAAGAAAGTGTGCGACATTCGTTTAAATTAGGACAAATGAGGTATCCATGAATCGGGTTAAGGCAAGGCGACACGGGGTGATAACACTGGGAAAGTAGATTGGTATCAAACTTCAAACACTTTGCTGAGGAGTAGAAATTATCTGGAGGGAAAGAGGGAGTTGACCAAGGGGAGACAAATGCTACAGGGGGTTACACTGTCAGATCACAGTGGCATCTAGTGTTACCATATTAACCCTTGTGAGAAGGACAGGGCCAGGACTGAAAACGATAGGGGAGGATAGACTGAGAGAGAAAATGTATAGCTGGATTCTTCAAGTGGTGAAGAACATAAGAACACAAGTAAGACTGAAATGAAAATGCCCGATTTATGGCCTTCGTTCCTTCCCACCCAAAGCTTTCCGAAATCAATGGAAAACTGTCAACATAAAGTTTGCCTGGTTTTCTAGCTTTATTTGAAAAGCAGTAGCACCACCTGGTGGCAGAATCTCAGATGGACACCCAACAGTCCTAAATTTATTTTTTTCTATTTTGAAAAAAATTTGAAATATATATAAAAATAAAAAATACTATAACATATACTTACCGAGTGTTAATGTATTGTCACACATACAAACACACATATATGCCAATTTTCTAGAAAATATCTTGTAGACACCAAAACACTTCAATACTAACATTTTCATCATAAACTTCCTAATAGGATACCCTCTGCATAACCACAATACCATCACCCTATCTGAAAAATTAATAATTTTACATCAACACCTAACATGCTATACATATTCAAATTTCCCTAGTTGACAAAAAAGTTTTTAAATATATATATATATTTTTAATCCAGGATATAATCAGTCCTTATGCACTGCACTTGACTGATAAGTTTCAGAGGTCTCTGTATTCTAAAACAATTCTCATCACTTCTTTGTTTTTTGGCTCTCAAGACATGGCCATTTTTGAAGCACCCAGGTGAGTTATCTTGAGGAAAGATGTCCCACATATGGTATTTGCCTAATTATTTATTGCCTCATGACTACTTACAGATGAAATACGTTGGCAGCAGTACTTCATAAGTAACTCTGTGTACTTGTTTCTGCATCATTTCAGGAAACATAATGTCAGGCTATCCCATGATCAGTGTTGTTAAGTTTGGTCACTTAGTTAAGGTGATGACCTCAAGATTTACCCCTGGTAACTGATGGCATGAGTATGATGCTACCTTGAGAATTTGAAAATCTTATCCTATAACAAATTTTTACCCAAAAGCCTTTTTTTAAAGATTTATTTATTTCAAACTCAGAGCTACTGAGTGAGAGGGAGAAACAGAGAGGGAAATACATCTGCTGGTTCATTTCCTGGATGGCCACAACTGCCTAGGCTACGCCAGGCCGAAGCCGGGAGCCAGGCACCTCATCCAGGTCTCCCCCAATACGTGGCAGGGACCCAAGTACTAGGGCCATCCTCCGCTGCTTTCCCAGGCACATTAGCAGGGAGCTGGACAGGAAGTGGAGCAGGACGGACACGAACTGCCATCCATACAGGATACCAGCAAAACAGGCAGCGGCTTTACCTACTATGTCACAATGCCAGCCCTCTACTCAAAAGTTTTAACATAAATTGATAATACTTTCATTACTTACTACATTGAGAACTGCAAAATAATGATTTTATATTACTGACATTCCTGTGTGATTTATTTTTAAATAGAAACAGAAAAAAATAGCCTTACTGCAAATCAAACTGATAAGATAACAAAAGAGAAAACTGTTGAGTTTTAAGTAGATTTTGTCCACTCTTAGTGAAATACATTTAAAAAAAATAACTGAAAAATCCTAAAACTTAGGGGGCTAGCGTTGTGGTGCGATGGGTTACACTGCCACTTTTAAGTCCCAGCTACTCTTTTCCAACGCAGCTTTCTGCTAATGTGACAGGCAAGGCAGCAGCAGATGGCCCTCATGGTTGGGCCCCTGCCACCGATGTAGGACAGCAGGGTGGATTTCCTGGCTCCTGGCTTTGATCTGGCCCAGATTTGGCTATAGTAGCCACTGGGGGAATAAACCAGTGGGTGGAAGACATGTATGTGTGTGTCTGTGTATGTGTGTGTGTCCTTCCCTCTTTTACTGTGACTGTCTTTCAAATAAATATTTTTTAAAAACTTGGTTGATGTATTACCATTAATCATATCAATATTATAATTCTTTTTTTTTTTTTTGACAGGCAGAGTTAGACAGTGAGAGAGAGAGAGAGAGAAAGGTCTTCCTTTACCGTTGGTTCACCCCCAAAGTGGCTGCTACAGCCAGCATGTTGCGGCCAGTGCGCTGTGCCGATCCAAAGCCAGGAGCCAGGTGCTTCCTCCTGGTCTCCCATGTGGGTGCAGGGCCCAAGCACTTGGGGCATCCTCCACTGCACTCCAGGGCCACAGCAGAGAGCTGGCCTGGAAGAGGGGCAACAGGGACAGAATCCAGCGCCCCCACCGGGACTAGAACCTGGGGTGCCAGCGCCGCAGGTGGAGGATTAGCCTAGTGAGCCACAATATTATAATTCTTAAGCAATTTGATGTTGCAGATAAAGCAAATAAGTAGGGACCAGCATTGTGGCGTAGTGGGTAAAAGCCACCCAGGCGCTGGCTTCCCAAATGGGTGCCAGTTCGTGTCCCCATGGCTACACTTCCAATCCAACACCCTGCTAATGTGCCTGGAAAAGCAGCAGAAGATGGCTCAAGTCATTGGGCCCCTGTACCCACCTGGGAGATGCAGAAAAAGCTCCTGGTTTCCACCTGGCCCAGCTCTGGCTGTTGCGGCCATTTGGGGAGTGAAACAGGGGATGCAAGATTTCTCTTCTCTTTCTCTGCCTTTCAAACAAATAAAAATCTTTATAAACATTTTTTAAATATAAAGCAAGTAAGTATATATATTCATAAAATTAGGTACAAAGAACTCACTGTAAAAGGGGTATACTTAAATTAAATAAGGTAACAGAAAAATTTTATAATATTATGTTTGAATTAAAAATATAGATATGAAATTATGACTTAAGAAGAAAGTACTTCTTGGTTATATCCATTTACCATTTAAGCAAAGGTATTTGAGCATACCTAGCATTTGGCTCTTAGTTTTGCATATGTTATCTTCCTTCATATAGTGTCTACTCAAATATTTTGCCAATTTCTACTGGGTTATTTCTGTTCCTTATTATTGAGTTGAAGTTATTTCTGTATTCTGCATGACAATTCACTATCAGACATGTTTTATAGATATTTTCTCACATTCTATATTATTTATTTACTTAATGAGTCTGATAAATTTTAATTGTGATGAAGTCCAATTTACCCAATTTTTATGGCCATTGCATTTTTGTGAACTCTCAAAAACCAAGCCACAAAGATATTTTTAAGTGTTTAGTCTAAAATCCTTACAATCCACCATTGATCTAAAATAAATTTGCATATGTGATTTGGGGGGACTGAAGTTAATATTTTTCCTATATGGATATCCAGTTATTCCAGAAATATTTATTGAAAAGATTTTACCCCTCAGACTGCTTTGGCATCTATATTTAAAATCTAATGATCTTATAAGTGAGGGTCTAATTCTTTCCATTCTGTTCTATTAACTTATTTGTCAATACTTATGTCAATGTGATACTGTTTTGATTACTCTTAAATAGGAAAATCTTTTCCAAATGTGTTCTTTTTCAAGATATGCATGCTATTCTAGGTCTTTTTCATTTCCAAAAAAATTTTAGAAAAAGCTTGTGTCCGGCTGGCACCACAGCTCACTAGGCTAATCCTCCACCTGCAGCACTGGCACTGCAAGTTCTAGTCCGAGTTGGGGCACCAGATTCTGTCCTGGTTGCTCCTCTTTCGGTCCAGCTCTCTGCTGTGGCCCAGGAAGGCAGTGGAGAATGGCCCAAGCCCTTGGGCCCTGCACCCACATGGGAGACCAGGAGGAAGCACCTGGCTCCTGGCTTTGGATCAGCGCAGTGCGGCCACTTGGGGGGTGAACCAATGGAAGGAAGACCTTTCTCTGTCTCTCTCTCTCTCACTGTCTAACTCTGCCTGGCAAAGAAAAAAAAAAAGCTTGTGTCAATTTCTACAAAAACCTTAGTGGAACTGTGACTGACACTGTGTTGGATCTGTTACCAGTTTTGCTATAATTGATATTTTAATAATATTTTCTTCTAATCCATAAGCATAATTTGTATAGTATGTATATATATAATGCTTTAATTTCTCTCAGCAATACTTATTTACTTATTTATTTACGGGGGGAGGCAGAGTCACAGAGAGAGGGACACATCTTCCATCCGCTGGTTCACTCCCCAAATGGCCACAATGGCTGGAGCTGGGCCAATCTGAAGTCAGCAGCCAGGAGCCTCTCCAGGTATCCCACACGGGTGCAGGGGCCCAAGCACTTGGGCCATCTTCCACTGCTTTCCCAGGTCATTACTCGAGAGCTGGACAGGAACAGGAGCAGCTGGGACAGGAAGCAGGGCCCACATGGGATGCCGGTGCTGCAGGCAGAGAGGCTCAACCTACTATGCTACAGTGCTGGTCTCTGGGCAATACTTTATACTTTTGAAGGCAAAGGTCTCATGTGTCTTTTAAATTAATTTAATTCCTAAATATTTTATGTTTTTCATAAATGGAATTAACTCCAATTTTCTTCTATAGTAGTTGAATATTCATACATAAAAATTTATTGTGTGTCAACTTTAGGAAGAATGAACAAAAGTAATCAAAGAGGATATACTTGCCTAGTTCTCTACTTTGGGGAAAACATTCAATATTTCGCCATTAAACAGGATTATCTATAAGACTTTCATCATACCATTTTTTTCGTATTTACCACTTTCTGAGAGCTTTTAATTACAAAGAAACTTGTCAAATGTTTTTCTCTGCATCTCATAGTTTGTTCCACTATCTTAACATGGTAAATTACACTGATTTTTCAAATATTAAACCAATCTTTCACTTCTGAAATAAAATTGACTTGTTAAGGAGGTGAAACAAGACGGTGGATGAGTAAGACATTCAGTGATCATTGTCTCCCCACAGAAACACCAACCTGACAACTTCTGATGCACCAACTCACCTTCACAACAGCTAAGGAAGCAAAGTGAGAGGCCACCGTGCCTGATTTAGTACAATAATAAGAGATGACAATACATTGGAGAATATGAGAAGAAAAGATTTGCCACATTATCCCTCCCTCAGCGTCATAGTGTATTGTCAAGAGACATGTCCCATTTGAGGAAGAGAGAGGGAATTAAGGTCAAACCTTGGGCTTGAAACCCAGTATCAGGCCTGCTACACTGAAGCCTAGAGTTATATAGGACCCCAAGGCCTCAGCCCTGAGATCAGTATCTACAGACTGAGTTTGGGACCCTAAGCCAGGTGGCCAAGTGACCAGTTCTACCATTCCTCCCCCAACCTCTACAGACAATGGAATAAAACTCTAACCACTAAGGAGCAGGGCTGGAAAGTGAGTTAGGACTTTGTGTTTTGAAGCTCAGTACTAGGCATCCAGTGGTGAGATCCAGCACCCAATAAAGCACAGAGACTTCTATTTTCCATGCCAGTGCTAGCACACAGAACCTCTAGACTGGCCCCAGCAATACGTAATGACCTATGCAATGATGAGACAGACTCATTTTGGCCTATATCACAACCAGCATCACAAAGGCCTGGCATAAACCCCAAAACCGCATGGGGACCAGTGATTGTGAGACTCAGATAAGCGTCACCATAAGAAGCCTCCACCACCTCTCCCCCAGTCTCAGGTGAACAGCACAGAATAATGCTTCAACCACAGGAAGACTAGGACATGAAAGTGAGCTTTGGTGTCAATCCCACTGCAGTGAGACTGAACACCGAATAGAGATCAGAAGTCCCTACCCCCAGACCAGTCCTCACACATGGAGCCTCTAAACCTGCCGTGGCAACAGGTAGAGACCAGTGCCTCAATAGGACAGATGAGTGTTTCAGCCTGCATCACTCTCAGCCTTGTATGGTTTTGGTGTAGATCCTCAAAATAGCGCAGGACTCTGTGACTACAAGACTCATGTGCAACTCTGTTTGGGATCAGCCTGGAAGACCTAAGGACCTTAACCATCCTTACCACAAACATGAGCACATAGCAAATTAATGATCCCCCAGCCTCTTGGGAATAAGGCACCAAAATGAACCGAGGATTACAACTTGAACTGGTGAAACCATTACACAGCAGATACTAATAGTTTATGTCCACATGCCAGTGACTACAAATGGAGCCTCTGGACTTAACACCAGTCCCAAGTGGAGACCTGTGACTCAAGCTAATTGGACTTATATCCCTGTCAGTATCACCTGTGGTTGGTTACAACAGGCTCAGGCCACAAGTTTATCTCAGCAGCAGACAGCCCATAGCAAAGTGGGCCTTGATCCTATCCCACACTTCACTGATCTTGACCAATGGTGGGCCCTAGGTGTGATCTAACATCATGGTGTAGGTAGCCAGAGGATTTCTCACTCCATTCCTTCCCTAACCCCTGGAAGCATAACATGGAGAGAGTAATTATTTGGAAGAGGAAGTTAGTGGGTGCCATGATATTTACAGAAACCTGGGGCTGGCATTGTGGAGACCCATGTACCCCTGTGGAATTCAGCAAGCCATTGTCATGACCTCAGCCATGCCCCTGCCAGTAAAGGTACCTAAGCAACCTTTCCAGGGTGGATTGAGTTCAGACACACCCATAACACTAGACCATGTCCTATTGGCCACTGCCAAGATCCATGCACCCCAGCTGGAACTGGGAGCAGTAACCCCTACCACTACTGTCACTGTCATCAATCACTGTGAAAGAAGATATAGGGAGATTATATTACAGCATCCAACTGAAATTAAAACAAAAACAGCCTACCAAATTCATACACAAAGACATCATTTTACTACAAAAACCACTCATTAAAAGTGACAGGAAGAGGTCATGTGCCAGACATAGAAATATCAATGTTTGGACACAGAAAGTATAAAAAAGTAAGGCAATACCTACGATGACAGAATAGTGAGGGAGCTTACTGCTCTAGTCTAGGAGAAGATAGTTTTTAAAAAGTGGAGAGAGTACAGTCTCAGGGAAGAGGTAGGGAGAAAACATGAAAGGAAATTTCACACAAATAAGACAGATACTGTGGACCTATGTGGCAGGGTTAGACATGCACAACTCAGGATCCCAGAAGCTGAGAAACTCAGCACCAGCTTTGGAGTGAGGTGAGATCAGTCTGCAGCAACCCAAGCCACTGGCGATAAAGCTGCAGGAAGAGCCTGGCAGGAATCCGACTTGAAGTCCTGCGGGGGACAGCATACATGCCAAACTAGAGAAGAAAAAAAGGGGGCACATTTCTCTCTCCCTGACCACCCTGTATTGGCATCCTGTAACAAGCCGAGAGAGGGCGGGCACTATTTTGGACACAATAACAGCCATGCCAGCTCGTGTCCATGCAGCCAGCAATCAGCCAAGCGGTTGATGCCTGAGTTGGGCTGGGTGCTCATGATTGTGGCAGATTTATGTGCTGGGATTGTGAAAACACTGTGGCTCCATGGAAGGGCTCAGGGTGAGTGGTTGGGATTTTGGGCAGTCACTGTGGGAGACTCCACATGCTCGAAGCTCCCTGATTCCCTGGTGAGGGCATTTCCTGCAGAATCCACTGAGGACTGCATGAATATTTTGTGTGGTTCTTGTGGTAGTGTGGACATATATTATACCCACTGTGACTATAATAAATGTATATGCACCCAATTACAGGGCACCAGGCTATATAAAAGAAATATTAATGGACATCAAGGGAGACACAGACTCCATTACAGTAATAATGCAGGATTTCAATACCCCACTTTCATCAATAGACAGATCAACCTGATAGAAAATCAGAAAGAAAACAACAGAGTTAATCAACAGAACAAATAGAACTAACAGATATCGACAGAACTTTCTATCTTACAGTTGCAGAAAACACATTCGTCTCACCCATGCATGGAACCTACTCTATGACTGACCGCAAGTTAGGCCACAAAACAAGTCTCAGCAAATTGAAAAAAATGGAATCAAAATATGCATCTTCACTGACTATGACAGAATGAAGTTGAGAATCAACAACTAGAGAATCTCCAGAACATATGCAAACACATGGAGACTGAACAACATGCTCCTGAATGAACAGTGGGTCATTGAAGAAATCAAAAGAGAAATCAAAAAACTTCTGGAAACAAATGAAGACAACAACACAACATCTCAAAATTTAGCTGATATAGCAAAAGCAGTGCTGAAAGGAAACTTAATAGCAATTGGTGACTACATCAAGAAATCGGGAAGGCACCAAATAAGTTATCAATGCATCTCAAGGTTGCAGAAAAATAACAGCAAACCAAACATAAAACTAGTAGGAGGAAACATTAACTAAAATTAGAGAATAAATCAACAAAATAAAAAAATACAACAGATAAACAAACAAAGAACTGGTTTTTTGAAAAAATAAACAGAATTGACACACCATTGGCTCAACTGAAAATGTACAGGGAAGACCTAAATCAATAAAATTAGAGATGAAAGGGGAAATATAAAAACAGATGCCACAGAAAAAGAATCATCAGAAATTACTACAAAGAGCTATATGCCAACAAACTGGGAAACCTAGAAGAAATGGCTAGATTCCTGGACAAATACAACCTACCTGAAATGAGCCATGAAGACACAGAAAAACAAAACAGACCAATAATGAAGAGGGAGATGAATCAGTAATAAAGATCCTCCGAACAAAGAAAAGCCCAGGTCCTGATGGCTTCAATGCTGGATTCTACCAGACATTTAAAGAAGAAATAACTCAAATTATTCTCAAGCTATTTAAAACAATTTAAAGGGAGAGAATCCTCCCAAACTCCTTCTATGAAGCCAGCATCCCCTTAGTTCCTAAACCTGAAAAAGATACAACAGAGAAAGAGAATTATAGACTAATAAGACTGATGAACATAGACACAAAAATCCTAAACAAATACTAGCCAATCAAATCCAACAATACCTCAGAAAAATCATCACCTGGACCTAATGAAATTTACCTCTGGTATGCAGGGATGAGTCAATGTCACTCCCCATCTTCGTGGAGGAACGACACAGGACCCTGCGCTGTTCTTTTGTCTGCTCGGCCCTTCCCGGGTTTGCTGCTGGTTCTTCCCAGGTTGGCTACCGACCCTTCCACCTCCATGGAAGGGCGGTTCCCCCTGCCACTTTCCCCACTTCCGCGGGGGAGCGGCACACCGCCGGCCGGCTCTCTCGGGGGCTGCACAGGTGTTCCTTCAGATAGATGTTCCTCATGCATGTTGTCTCTCTCCTCCTATATAGTCCTCTCCACCAATCCGTGCTCTGCTACCCACACACTGAGCATGCTGCTCTCCTCCAATCAGGAGCAGCTCCTGCAGCTTGTCAAGTTGGTGAGAGGCAGCTGGGTAGAAGCTGTTTGCTCCTCTCCCAGCGCCATATTGTGGGAGAGCAGATGCATAGAATAAGTCTTAATTCCAGTAACAGTATAGTCCGAGTTGTTCCCCACAGATCCCCCTTTCTTTTTATTTTTGGCGTTGATACGCTCCTGTCTTCGGTGCCCCGCAGCACACACTCTGCTCTGCTTGCTAGAGTTGCCCACAGGTGCTTACAAGCCCTATCAATCAGGCAAACCGAATCCGGGTCCTCTCTTCGCCATGTTGTGAGGAGGTTTTTAGGCGCTGATGCGTGCCTGTGTTCGGTGCCCTGCAGCGCATGCTCTGCTCTGCTAGAACTGCCTGCAGGTGCTTACAAGCCCTATCAATCAGGCAAACTGAATCCAAGCCCTCTCATTACCGTCTTGTGGGGAGACTTATTGGTGTTGATAACGTGCCTGTCTTCGGTGCCTGCAGCCGCCCACAGGTGCTTATCGTCTTACTAATCAGGCAGACCGAATCCAAGCTCTCTCATTGCCGTGTTGTGGGGAGGCCTTATTTTTCTCTATTTCTCTACCTCTGGGCATTCCTATCTCTCCTATTTTACTTCTTTCTGCCAGCATTCCTATTTCTCTCATTTTACTTCTAAACTTCTGTTTCTCTTATCCCCGCGGTTTCCCGGCGCCCGCCCCGAGGCTGCTTCTCGGCGCCTCGCCCGCGGCGGCTTCCCGGCTCTGCGCGGCTTCCCGGCGCCTGCCCTGCGGCGGCTTCCCGGCTCTGTGCGGCTCGGCTTCGCGCGCTCAGCGGTCCCCACGCCCTTCGCACCCGCACCACAGCCTTCGCGCCAGCCCCGCGTTCCCTATCTATTCACGCCCCGTGCTCTCTCTGCACGTGGCGGCTTCCATGAATCACACAGCCTAGCTCACGTTTCCACCACCGGTATTCAGTCTAAGCTCCCCGGGCTAACCTGGCAAATTCAACCTGGCTCACGTCTCCGCCTTTCGGTTTGGCTTCCCGTCTTTTGCTCCCCGGGCTAATCTGACGGATTCCAACCTGGCCCACATCTCCGCCTCTGGTTTTTTAGATTTTCGCCTTTTGTTCCCCGGGCTGACCTGACAATCCCAAGATAGCTTACGTCTCCGCCTCGGCCTGCCCCCACGGCTTCATCCTCCCTAACATTTTTCTCTACCCAGTATGTTTCCTAACTTTTCTTCCAACAACATTCCCCTCTCATTTCTCCTGGCTTCTCCCCACAGTCCGTATCCGAGTCTAAGTTTCTTCTAGGTTTCACTTTCACTTTCAACCTGCAGTCCGTATCTGAGTCTAAGTTTCTTCTTGCTTTCACTTTAAATCCTAGCTTTCAATCCTAACTTCTTTCCCACAGTCCGTATCCGAGTCTATGCCTAGGCTTTCAATAGCTTCTTCCGGCACCTTTTCCGTCCGGCTTTTCCCTAGGCTCTTTGCTAGTCTCTCTCTCCGGTATTTTCCCACTTCTTCCCGTTTCTTCCCTCCTAGGTTTCCTATCCGAGTCACGGCACCATTATGTCGCTCCCCCTCTTCGCGGAGGAGCGGCACTAAGCCCTGCCTAGGCTTCATATCCGAGTCACGGCACCATTATGTCGCTCCCCCTCTTCATGGAGGAGTGACACTAAACCCTGCCTAGGCTTCATATCCGAGTCACGGCACCATTATGTCGCTCCCCGTCTTCGTGGAGGAACGACACAGGACCCTGCGTTGTTCTTTTGTCTGCTCGGCCCTTCCTGGGTTTGCTGCTGGTTCTTCCCAGGTTGGCTACCGACCCTTCCACCTCCATGGAAGGGCGGTTCCCCCGCCACTTTCCCCACTTCCGCGGGGGAGCGGCACACCGCCGGCCGGCTCTCTCGGGGGCTGCACAGGTGTTCCTTCAGATAGATGTTCCTCATGCATGTTGTCTCTCTCCTCCTATATAGTCCTCTCCACCAATCCGTGCTCTGCTACCCACACACTGAGCACGCTGCTCTCCTCCAATCAGGAGCAGCTCCTGCAGCTTGTCAAGTTGGTGAGAGGCAGCTGGGTAGAAGCTGTTTGCTCCTCTCCCAGCGCCATATTGTGGGAGAGCAGATGCATAGAATAAGTCTTAATTCCAGTAACAGTATAGTCCGAGTTGCTCCCCACAAGTCAACATTTGAATAAATGTGATATATCACATTAACAAACTGAAGAACAAAACCTATATGGTTATCTCAATAGATGGAGAGAAAGAATTTGATAAAATACAACATCATGATGAAAACCTTATGCAAATTGGGTATAGAAGGAACATTCCCCAATACAATTGAGGAAATTTATGACGAATCTCATGGTCTGCGTCCTGCTGGATGGGGAAAAGTTGGAAGCACTCCTACTGAGATCCATAATGACACAAAGATGCCCACTCTCATTATTGCTATCAAATATAGTCTTGGAAGTTTTAGCAGGAGCCAGTAGGCAACAAAAAGAAATCAAAAGGATACAAATTAGAAAGGAGGAAATCAAAATATCGCTATTTGCAGATGGCATAATTCTATATATATAGGATCAAAAGACTCCAATAAGAGACTACTGAAACTCATTGAACAGTTTGATAAAGTAGCAGGATATAAAATTAACACACAAAAGTCAATAGCATTTGTATTCACATACAATGCCATGGCTGAGAAAGAACTACTAAGATCAATCACATTCACAATAGCTACAAAAAAAAATCAAGCACCTTGGAATAAATTTAACCAAGAATGTCAAAGATCTCTACAATGAGAATTATAAAACATTAAAGAAAGAAATAAAAAAAACAACACAAAAAATGGGAAAATCTTCCATGTTCATGGATTGGAAGAATCAATATCATCAAAATGTCCATATTATCATTTACATATTAGATGGGATGCCGATCAAAATATGAAGAACATTCTTCTCAGATATAGGAAAAATGATGCTGAAATTCACCTGTAAACACAGGAGATCTCAAATACCTAAAGCAATCTTATACAACCAAAACAAAGCCGGAAGTATCACAATACAAGATTTCAAGATATACTACTACAGGGCAGTTATAATAAAAACAGCCTGGTACTGGTACAAAAACAGATTAATAGACCAATGGAACAGAACAGAAATGTCAGAAATTAACCCAAGATTCTACAACCAACTTATCTTTGACAAAGGAGCTAAAATCAATCCCTGGAGGAAGGACTGTCTCTTCAATAAAAGGTGCTAGGAAGACTGGATTTCCACATGCAGAAGTGTGAAGCAAGACTTCTACCTTACACCTTACACAAAAATCCACTCAAATGTATTAAAGACCTAACTCTATGACCCAATATCATCAAATTATTAGAGAACATTGGAGAAACTCTGCAACACATTGGCATAGGCAAAGAGCTCTTGGAAAAGACCCCAGAGGCACAGGAAATCAAAGCCAAAATTGACAAATGGGATTACAACAAATGAGAAGCTTCTGTATTGCAAAGAAACACTCAGCAAAGTGAAGAGGCAACTGACAGAGGGAGAACTTATTTGCAAACTAAGCAACTGATAAAGGATTAATAACCAGGTTATATAAAGAGATCAAGAAATTCCACAACAACAAAACAACCCAGTTAAGAAATGGGCAAAGGATTTAAACAGGTATTTTTCAAAAGAGGAAATCCAAGGGGCCAGCGCCATGGTGCACTTGGTTAATCCTCTGCCTGCGGTGCTGGCATCCCACATGGGTGCCAGGTACTAGTCACAGTTGCTGCTCTTCCAGTCCAGCTCTCTGCTTTGGCCCTGGAGGGCAGTTGAGGATGGCCCAAGTGCTTGGGCCACTGCACCTGCATGGGAGACCAGGAAGAAACACCTGGCTCCCAGCTTCAGATCAGCACAGCGCCGGCCATGGTGGCTATTTGGGGAGTAAACCAATGGAAGGAAGACCTTTCTCTCTGTCTCTCTCTCTCACTGTCTATAACTCTACCTGTCAAATAAAAAATAAATAAATAAATAAATAAATAAGAGGAAATCCAAATGGACAACAGATACATTAAAGATGCTCAAGATCACTAGCTGTCAGGGAAATACAAATCAATACCACAATGAGGTTTCACCTCACCCCATCAGAATGGCTTTCATACAGAAATCAACAAACAACAAATGCTGGCAAGGATGTGTGGAAAAAAGGTACTCTAATCCATTGTTGGTGGGAATGTAAATTGGTAAAGCCACTATGGAAGACAATATGAAGATACCTCAGAAGTCTGAATATAGACCTACCATATGACCCAGCCATCCCATTCCTGAGAATTTACCCAAAAGAAATGAAATCAGCATATGAGAGAGTTATCTGTACCCCCATGTTTATTGCAGCTCAATTCACAATAGCTAAGATATGGAATCAACCCAAATGCCCATCAACTGAAGACTGCATAAAGAAATTATGGGATATGTATACCATGGAATATACAGTGGTTAAAAAAAATGAAATCTGGTCATTAGCAACAAAATGGATGAAACTGGAAAACAACATAAAAAGTGAAATAAGCCAGTTCTAAAGGGACAAATACCATATGTTCTCCCTGACCTGTGATAACTAATAGAGCACCTAAAAGGCAATCTGTAGAAGTGCAGTTGACACTTTGAGAATCAATGCCTTGGAACGGCCATTCTCTTGACTGTTGAGGAACAGTTGTTTTTTCATGTTATTTGTTGAACTATTTACTTAACATAATCATATTGTATAAAGTTAATTGAAAATAGATCTTAGTAAAAAATAAGAGTGGGAGGAGGAAAGGGCTGGGATTGTGGGTTGGAGAGCAGGTACAGTGGAAAGAATCACCATGTTCCTAAAGTTGTGATGGTGAAATGTATGAAGTTTGTAACTGTAGAGCAGTATAGTTCTGCATGCATTCCTACAGATTTACTTCTAGGGTACAGTTTAAAAATTTGCCATGGGATCCCAAATCCCCTTAAGCTGGGTGATAAAAACAGCAGCTTAAGTTTTATAGAAATCATATGGATAGGATTAAGTGGTAAAGTCATAATATAGATAAGATTAAGTGTTGAAGAGATCATATAATAGAATTAAGTATTTGGTAATAATAATAGAATTAAAAAGGAGGGAATGTTCCAACATGGAAAGCAGTCCATACAGCAGACTCATAGAATGACAATCACTTTAAGTAGCACTCTAACCTCAGAATCAGCCCTTAAGGCATCTGGTCTGGCTGAAAAACCCATGAGAGCATTTCAGGCTTGGAAAGCCAAAACACTGTGGCAAAAAGTGTCCTACATGAAGGAACTCTTTGGTTGAGACCCCCGTGGAAAGAAGTGGTCATCAAAAAAGGATGTACTTTTCTCTGAAGGGAGGAGAAAACTTCCACTCTGCTTATGGCCTTGTCTAAAGGAGTTTGTGGACTAAAAAGGCTTCCATAGCCTAGGAAGCTCATGTCAAGAGACTCAGGAGAATACTGATGTCATATATAAGAGTGTTAATTGTTGAATTAACAACAGGATTCTCTGTGCACTAACTTCTCATGCAGGACCACTGCAGTGGAGAGGTTTCTTCCATGGCAAGGAACACTCACCAGAATTTAGGTACTCAATGTCCCCAGCTTCCTCAAAGTTTTCATGTATCTCCTCATTCCAACTTAAGGGAACCTCTTCCTTCCCAACTAAATTCCTCACTTTAATAGCAGACATCCTTTGAGTCTGAGAGTTCAACTCATCTTGTAATTCAGCCAGTCACAAAATGTGATTCTGAATTTGATTTTCAGCAACCTCAGCTCTGTGGCTTCAAGAGGTAAATGTCCTCCTATGGCACACATAGTTTTCAGGTCATTAACACAAGGTTTAAGCTGGGAATTAGAATCTCTGAACTCATTCTTTCTCCCTAACCACTTTTTTTTTTTTTTTTTTTGAGAGGCACAGTTAGTGAGAGAGAGAGAGACAGAGAAAGGTCTTTCTTCCGTTGGTTCACCTCCCAAATGGCTGCTACAGTTGGGGCGCTGTGCCAATCCGAAGCCAGGAGCCAGGTGCTTCCTCCTGGTCTCCCATGCGGGTGAGGGCCCAAGCACTTGGGCCATCCTCAACTGCTCTTCAGGGCCACAGCAGAGAGCTGAACTGGAAGAGGAGCAACCAGGACAAAATCTGGCACCCTAACTGGGACTAGAACCCGTAGTGCTGGTGCCGCAGGTGGAGAATTAGCCAAGTGAGTCATGGTACAGGCTTCCCTCACCACTTTGTGACATTAAGGGTAACCAGGCCAGCGCCGCAGCTCAATAGGCTAATCCTCCACCTAGCAGCGCCGGCACACTGGGTTCTAGTCCTGGTCCGGGGGCCGGATTCTTTCCCGGTTGCCCCTCTTCCAGGCCAGCTCTCTGCTGTGGCCCAGGAAGGCAATGGAGGATGGCCCAAGTGCTTGGGCCCTGCACCCCATGGGAGACCAGGAGAAGCACCTGGCTCCTGCCTTCAGATCAGTACGGTGCGCCGGCTGCAGTGCGCCAGCCGTGGCGGCCACTGGAGGGTGAACCAATGGCAAAAAGTAAGACCTTTCTCTGGGTGTCTCTCTCTCACTGTCCACTCTACCTGTCAAAAAAAAAAAAAAAAAAGGTAACCAATCAGGAGCCGGTGCTGTGGTGTAGTGGGCTAGGCCTCTGCCTGCGACACAAGCATCCCAAATGGGCACCAGTTAAAATCCTGATCCAGCTCTCTGCTGTGGCCTGAGAAAGCAGTGGAAGATGATCAGAGTCCTTGGGCCCCTGCACCAATGTGGGAAACTCAGAAGAAGTTCGTACCTCTTGTCTTTGGATAGGCCAGCTCTGGCTAATTGTGGACATTTGGGGACTCAACCAGTGGATGGAAGACCTTGCTCTCTCTGTCTCCCCTCTCTGTCGGTAACTCTGTCTCTCAAATAAATAAAATCTTTTTTAAAAAGAGCAACCAACAAATATTCTTATATTCAAAAACTTTCCAAAACATTTTTTAACTTTTATTTAATAAATATAAATTTCCAAAGTACAGTTTATGGATTACAATGGGCAGTGAGGTGTGGATAGAAGAGGGTGTCATAGATTCTACTTTTCCAAATGGGTCCAAGGGAGCCATCACTGATTTTTCCTTGTTCAAGTAGCAAGAAGACTTGGCAATGGAGGAAACAGTAATTCAGGAGACTGCAGATCCAATTTTTCATTTCAATTCAGCCATCAAGTTGCTACATGGTCCTGTCAACAATGACAGAGGCAAACATTTTTGTAGTATTTTTTATGAGCCAGGTGCTGTTTAAGCATGCAAACTTCTCTCAAAGAAAAACTAATGTAATAGAATTATTATTAGTTCTGTTTTCAATAGGCAAACATTGAAGAACAAAAGGATGAAACAATACAAGCCCAGAACTCACATTTGTAACTGTAGAGCAGTAAAGTCATGGAGCTATGCCTCAAATCCAGGCAGTCTGGTTCCAGGTTCTTTACCTGGACCACTTTATTGTTCTGAGTTATCCAAACCAGTTGGATTTTGTTCCCTTGTTACAAAATCTAGCTAACAGTATCTGTTCTGTCTACCTTAAAAGATTGCAATAAGGATCAGAAGATGACATGATAACCATAGAGGGTACAAATGTAAGGTGGCATAAGCTTGTGAAAGGAAACCACATTGAAAAGCTTCCCACCTATAAACATATTAAGATCCAGACTTGGTTCTTTCATGCAGTGCCTTCCCAGGTGCCCCCAAATAGAATCAATTATTTCCTCTCCCTGTGCTCCATAGCATTCTGTGAGCCATTCCAGTCCCTCAGGCATCTTACCTTTCATTGCCTGTGTCTTTCCTTTTCCTCCATTAAACTGTGGGTTTCTTAAAGGAAGACTGGAAAATCAGTACCTCTCAAGTGGAGGTGACTTGATCCCAAGGGGACATTTGGCATTGTCTGCAGATCTACTTGATTGTCTTATTGAAAATTGATTCTGGTAAGAAATAAGAGTGGGAATAATAGAGGGAGGAGATGCATAGTTCAGCACACATTCCCTCGGACTTACCCCTAATGGTAAAGCTAAAAACTTGCCATGGGACTCCAAATCCCATTAAGTTGGGAGGTACCAATGCCATCTTACTAGTTAAAGTGATCAGCTTAAGTTCATAACTGATCATAAAGATAGGATTCAGTGTCAAAAGGATCACATAAATAAGACCAAGTGTCTGCTAATAATGATTGATATAATTAAAAAGGAAAGAACAATCCAACATGAGAAGCAGGACACACAACAAACTCATAGAATGACAAATGTCCTAAACAGCACTCTGGCCTCAGAATCAGCCTTTAAGGCATTCAGATCTGGATAAAAAGCCCATGAGAGTGTTTCAGGCATGGAAGAAAGCCAAGACTATGGCAAAAAATGACCTACATGAAAGATCTCTGTGAGTGAGATCTGGTGAAAAGAAGAGGCCATCAAAGAAGGGAAGGAGAGAACTTCCACTTTGATTATGGCCCTGTCTAAATAATGTCGGAGTTTGTGGACTCAAAAGGCTTCCATAGCCTTGGCAGCTCATGACAAGAGCCTCGGGTGATTACTGACATCATAAATAAGAGTGCCAACTGTTAAATCAACAACAGGAGTCACTGTGCACTTGCTCCCCTCTGAACTTAATGTGTTGTACTATGAGAATTAATGGTAAAACTCGTCTTCAAATAGTACTTTATACTTTGTGTGTCTGTGTGGGTGCAAAGTGTTGAAATCTTTACTTAGTATAGAGTTGACCTTCTGTATATAAGATAATTAAAAAAGAATATTAGGGGCCGGCGCTGTGGCATAGCAGGTTAATGCCCTGGCCTCAAGTGCTGGCATCCCATATGGGCGCCGATTCTAGTCCCGGCTGCTCCTCTTCCAATCCAGCTCTCTGCTATGGCCTGGAAAGGCAGTAGAAGATGGCCCAAGTCCTTCTCCTGCGAAAGTGGAAACAACCACCAAGAAGGTGGCTGGAAAGGATAGGTCGTGGGACAAAAATGTGCAAGCAGAGTGTAAGAGGAGAGCAAAGGAAAAACAGGTTGAGGTGGCTCACCAAGAAACTAAACATTTACCTACCAAAAATGGAAACTAAAAACAAGTAGAGTCCAGCCTCTGATGAAACAAGAGAAAGAAGCCAAGTCTGAATAATACAACATACCACATCGTATCAGTGTTCCCTGTCTCCATTCCTGCACAATCCAGAGAAATATTTTTATCAACTACTTTGCAAATACAAGCTTTTTGGCGGCTCTAGAAGCATTTTTTAAAAGGAGGGAAAGGGATGGCACCATGGCACAATAGGTTAATCCTCCACCTGTGTTGCCAGCATCTGATATGGGCGTCAGTTCTAGTCCCAGTTGCTCCTCTTCCAATCCAGCTCTCTGTTGTGGGCTGGGAAAGCAGAAGAAGATGGTCCAAGTACTTGGACCCCTGCACGCATGTGGGAGACTTGGAAGAAACTCCTGGCTCCTGGCATCAGATTGGCCTGGCTCTGACTGTTGTATCTATTTGGGGAGTGAATCAGTGGTTGCAAAGTGAATGGAAGGCCTTTCTCTCTGTCTCGCCCTCTCACTGTTTGTAACTTTACCTCTAAAATAAATAATAAATGTTTTAAAAAAAGGAGAGAAGCTCACCTCACCCCATTTTTAAAATGTAATTGATTTTTAAGAGGTTAAATCATTTGCTGGTTATTTATTTTTTGGTAAAACCAGAAATAGTGGGATATTGAATTATGGGAGACTTTGACTGTCTTGGGTGCCAGCTTAACATTCCGTAGGTAGGAGGTGGTTTTTGTATCCTATAATACAAAGCCTACTAAATGGCAATTTGGAATCACAACTGTGCATTTAATCTGTTTTGAATATTTTCAATTGTTTCTCCCATGTTTAGTAGAATTGATGTTCCCTACAGAAAACTACTCCTATTACTCTATCAGAAGCAGGTACTCTCTGTAACTTCTTTTGTTGTGGTAGTCCAGCTTCCCTAATAGTTTTGTGAATGTGTTGTGGAAGATTGAAACTTTAAGTATGATGTGTATATGATATTAAATTGTGAATTAGTGAGGTTTACGTAACAGCAACCTTTGGGAACACTGGTACTTGATGGCCTGTTATGGAAGAGTTACCTCCAAATCTGAAGCTGGAAATTCACAGTAATAACTTTTAAAAAAGAATGCAAATGCATGGCTTTTTAGATTTTTGATACGTTATGTACAGAATTATATATGGATTGAAATGTGTGTGTACTGATTCTCAACACCAGTAAAATTTCAATTTTAATTGAAAAATAAAAAAGAAAATTCAAAATCTCAATTAGGAGCAAATTAAAGATATCTACTCTCACAATTCCTATTCAACGTAGTACTGGATGCCCTAGATAAAGCAACTACATAAGAAAAAGAAATAACCACATTCAAATCAGAGAAGTAAAATTGTCTCTATTTATAGGTGATATGATCTCACATACAGTAAGACCTAAAGATTCTACTCAAAAAATACTTAATAAACAAATTCTATAAAGTTTCAGGATATCAAATAAATAGAAAAATATAAATTACATTTCTTTTAAAAAGTTTTTATCTATTTATTTGGGAGGCAGAAAGGCAGAAAGAACTCCCAACCACTGGTTCACTACCTACATGCCCACAATGGCTGTGACTGGACTGAACCAAAACTAGGAGACAGGAACTCAATTTAGGTCTCTTATGTGGGTAGCAGGAACCCAACTACTTGAATTACCTGCTGCCTCCAAGAGTCCACATTAGCGGAAAGCTGGAATTCAGAGCCAGAGCTGAGAATTGAATCCAGGCTCTCCAATCTGACACACAGGCACCCTATCTGGTATATTAACAGCTTGGGCTAAACATGTGCCCCCAACATCACTTCTCAGTGCTAAAAATAAACTTTCTTAAATGGAATTAAGAAAACAATTCCATTTACAACAGCCTTAAAAAGAAGTAAATACTTGGGAATAAATTTAATCAAGTATGTGAAAGAGCTATACACTGAAAACTATAAAGTGTTGAAAGAAGTTAAAGAAAACAAGAATTGAAAAATGTTATATGTTCAAACACTGTAAGAATAAATATTGTCAAAAATATAGTCCATACTACTCAAATAAATCTACATATTGATGTAATACCTATTAAAATTTAATGACACTTCCTACAGAAATAGAAAACACCCTAAAATTCACATGGAAACAAAACAGATCCCAAATATTAAAGCAATATTTAGCAAAAAGAACAAAGCTGGAAGCATCATACTTTCTGATTTCTAATTATATTATACTACAGTATAATTATATTATACTAATTATATTATTCTATATTATACTAAGTATATATTATACTAATTATATTATTCTAATTATATTATACTACAGTAATCAAAATAGTAGGATGTTGGTGTAAAAAGACTTTTAGAGCAATGGAATTGAAAAGAAATAAAACCATGCATATATTGTCAACTAATTGTTAGCAAAGCCATCAAAAATGCAAAACAAATAAGAGTAACCATCTCAATAATTGATGTTAGAAAAACTGGATATCCTTATATCACACACCCAAAAAAAATCAAATCAAAATAAATTAAAGATTTAAATGTAAGAACTGAATCTGAAAAGTTCCTAAAGGACAACATGGAGGAAGAGCTCCACAATAATATCTTGGCAAGGATTTTTTTTTTTAACTCACAGGCTTTTATTAGGGTTCTGCTCCCGGGCGAGGTTTCCAGGTCCCAACAGAGCAACAGAGCGCGGGCCGGGGAAGTTGCACGGGATTTTTTTTTTTTTATTTAACACTAAAACACAGGCAATGAAATCCAATATAGCAACAAAACTCCATTAAACTAAAAAGTCTCTGCACAACAAAGCAAATAAATGCAAACTGATAAGGCAACCCAAGGAATAGGAGAAAATATTTGCAAACCCTATTCTGCTAAGGACTAATATCCAAAATATGTAAATAACTCATACAACTCAGTAGCAAAATAAAAGAACAAACAACTGAATTTGAAAATAGATAAAAGATGTGAATAGATATTTTCTCAAAGAAGACACACAAATGGCCTACACGTATATGATCAACATCATTAATCATCAGGAAAACACAAATCAAAACCACAATGAGTTGTCATCTCACACCTGTTGCAATGGCTATTATCAAAAAGTCAAAAGAGAGGCCAGTGCTATGGCATAGCAGGTAAAGCTACTGCTTCCATTGCCAGCATCCCATAGGGGTGCTGGTTCAATCCCACCTGCTCCACTTCCAATTCAGCTCCCTGCTAATGCGCCCAGGAAAGTAGCAGAAGATGGCCTAGGTCCTTGGACCCCTGCACCCACGTGGAGACCCAGAAGAAACTCCTGGCTTCAGACTAGTCCAGCTCTGGCTGTTGCAGCCACTTGGGGAGTGAACCAGAGGATGGAAAATAGTTCTCTCCCTTCTCTCCCTCTCTCCCCTTCATCCTCTCTCCTCCTCCCCCTCCACCTCCTCCCTCTCCCTCTCTGTAACTCTGCCTTTCAAATAAATAAATAAATCTTTAAAAATTATTTTTAAAAAGTCAAAAGATAACAACTGTTAGCAAAGATGTGGAGAAAAGGGAACCCTCACACACTGTTGGTAGTAATGCAAATTATTATAGCTAATATGGAAAATCCTCAAATTGATTCATCAATCCCACATCCAGGTACATAGCCAAAGGAAATAATAACTACCATCTCAAACAGATATTTGCATTCCCATGCTCACTGCAGCATTATGTACAATATCCAAGATATGGAAACAACCTAAGTGGCTGTAAATGGATACATGAAGAATTTAGATAATATTTTATACTATATATTTAATATACAATAATTTATATATAAATATCTGATAAACATATAATGGAATATTATTCAGCCTTTAAAAAGGCAGAAATTCTGCCAATTGAGACATGGTATTTTGAGAGCCCCCAACTAAATTAGGGCTCCAGTGATACAGTAGCTAGCAATGCTGCCCTTACATGAAATAAAGGGAACTAGACATAAAAGTATGACTTTCTTGAGAGTTTTTTTAACCTGGCATGGAGCCCAACACCTAGTTGCACAGTTAGGAGGTCTCTCACACAAGAAATATGTTTACATTGTTTATACTGCCAGATACCCTTGTGACTCTTGTTGGACCCATATCCAGTTTATACCTGCCTAACCATTGCTGTAGCACTGACAGCATAACGTGTGTACATGTGTTCTTTCCAGTGCCCCAGGGAAAGCCTGACTGGGGTATTCCCTGGTTCCTCAGATAGAAAGTACAAATTCTATATACCACCATAATAGCAAACATTTTGAAAGATTCTTACAGATCATGGGAAGATGGCAGAGTGAGTCACAAGGGAAGTCCTTCATCCCCAGATGATGCAAGACAAGAATGAAGAGTTGTGCAGAGAAGGCAGGAGAGTATTGCAACTATCACTCTATATAAAGAAATGTGGTATGGTCCCTTCAAGTTAGAAGGCAAATCCTAGAGAGTATATTGAAAGCAAGTGGCAGGAAAGCAGGGAGCCAAGGAGCTCATTCTTCTAATAGTCTGGAGATCTTCTAAGTTTGTACCTCTGGCCTCTGGCTTGAACCATCTGAGTGTGATAAAGAGCTGGAGATTGTGTCCAGTGCAACAGAGTTCTGATGCCTGCATAAGAAAGTTAAGTTTGTATTTAAAACAGATGCCAAGGCAACATAATATTTTAAGCATAAACTATAATCCACCTCTCTTACATGTACATCATACTTTAGATATAAAACAGTTGTAGTTGGAGTGACAGAAATCCATTAACTGGAAGAGGAAGGGGTGGTTGTGGTGGTTAGGTTCAGAGTTACAAAGAGACTGTGTTGGGAAGCTGGAGGGCGGAAGCAGGAAAGGACACCAGGCCATCAGTGGTCCTCTCTTCAAGGGCTCAAAGAGTTGACTCTATGAGCCTCCTAGAGGAACAAATAACCCTCATTCATTTTAGCAGCCTGTATCAGAGTTCCCTTTAGGTGTGAAGTGTGGAGGGTGTAAGTTTGAGCAAAAGAGCAAGGAGTAAACCACAATCATGGACTAAGTAGAAAGTAATACCAGAAAGAAAAGGGAAAATATCCTGTGTCCATTTTTGCTTTAATAGAGGCAATCCATTGTTGTCACTGGAGTAGAGGTTTTGTGTAAGGGATGGAACTGTCCTGTCCACTGCCTAGGACGGGGGGAGTCATCTCCAATGTCAATATTTTGGGTTGGGGCAATGCTTGGGTTGGGGCAATGTTGTCTAAGGTAATGCATCTCCAGCTGTGAGATTTTGAGTCCAAGTTATGTCATCTGTAATGCGGAACTGCATTATCCTATTCACGTGAGGAACCACTTGAGCGGATGTGGGCCTCACCGTGTGCCACAATAGATTTTAACAGTGGGCTGCTGGAAGGTTTGAACTTATGGTTGTAAACCAGTGAGAGTTCCCAAATGAATATCAAAAATCAACAAGGTAAGTGTGAAGATTCACCTGGCTGAGTTTTGTTTTGGGTGGGCATTTAAGTTCAAATGTGTCCCATATCAGATACGTAGCTGACTGTCCCTATAAGCTTCCCAGATTTGATAACAGGAAAAAGTGGACTAGTAAACAGATAAGCAGTGGGGACAATCATCTTGCAGCTCTAAGAAGCAGTCAGATAGCCTTTAGAAACCCCAAAATAAAACCACATGTGTAGCCCTTGAACCCTGTGGTGCGACCCTACCCCTGTGTGATCCTCAGACACTGACAAGTGTACCACACTGCTACTAGGCATGCTGTGCCACACCTGCTCAGGCCTACTGGAATGGCTTTACTCCCACAAGCCCCTTGAAAAGTGACAAGGGCCACTGTCCTGCTGCACTTTGCCTTCATAAGCCCATTAAAGAGGCCTTACTTACAGCTAGTTAATCACAGAAACCAATGGGTTCCCCACACCAACAGTCAGCCACATAATGCCCAGAGCCACAAGCAAACCTGTCCCACCTAAGAGAACTGAACCCAGGAGTGTGAAATCCATAATATATGCAACCTAGGCAACTAAACCATCCACAGACAGCACCAATATGGATTACAGCTGAGAAGCTACAATGGATACTACATGAAAGTGCCTACCTAGAACTGAAGCCAACAGAACCTACTCAGCCAGTACCTTAAAACATATCCCAGGATAAATTCGTTTACTACAGAAGCCACCTGTAAAATTGGTGGAGCCATCTAATCTGTCAGATGCACAAATACCAACATAGGAACAAAGAAGTATAAAAAAGTCAAAGTTATAAGAACTCCTTAGCAAAAGACCTCAAAGAAAAGAAAATTGATGAATTGCCTGATATGATGCTGCATCCCATATGAGTGCCAGTGTGTGTCCCAGCTGTCCTACTTCCAACCCAGCCCCTTGCTAATATGCCTAGGAAAGCAGAAGATGGACTAAGGACTTGGGTCCCTGCACACACATGGAAGATCTGGATGAAGCTCCTGGCTCCTGCCTTTGGCTTGGTCCAGCCCTGACCATTGTGACCATTTGGGGAGTGAACCAGTAGATGGAATATTCTCTCTGTCTCTCTCTCAGCCTTTCAAATAAATAAATCTTTCTTTAAATGCAAAAGAGTTGCCTTTTTGAAAAGAAACAAAATTGACAAACCTTTAGCTAGACTTACCAAAAAAAGATCCAAACAAAATCAGAGATAAAAAAGGAGACACTACAACTGATACTACAGAAATACAAGGGATCATTAGATACTTCTGTGAACAACTACATACCCAACACATTGGAAAAGCTACAAAAATGGACACATTTCTGGACAAAATCTTCTAAAATGGAACCATAAAGACACAGGAAATCCCAGTAAACTCATAACAAATAATGACATTGAGTTACTAATGAAATGTCTAACAGAAAGAAAAGCCCAGAACTAGGGCTGGTGCTGTGGCATAGTGGGCTAAGCATCCACCTGCAGTGCCAGCATCCCATATGGGCACTGGTTCTAGTCCCAGCTGCTCTTCCAATCTAGGTCTCTGCTTATGGCCTGGGAAAGCAGTAGAAGACAGCCGAAGTGGGAGACCTGGAAGAAGTCTCCTGACTTCGGAGGGCCCAGCTCTGGCCACTGCACCTATCTGGGGAGCGAAGCAGTGGATAGAAATCCTTTCTATCTGACTCTTCTGTTCTCTCGTTCTGTAACTCTACCTTTCAAATAAATAACTAAAATCTTTAAAAAGGGGAGGGAGGGAGGGAAGGAGAGGAAAAGAGGGAGGGAAGGAAGAAATCCAAAACTATATGGCTGACTTTTACCAAACCTGTGAATTAGAATTCACACTAATTCTTCTCAATGGATTTTAAAGAATTGAAAGAGAATGAACTCTTTCAAATTCATTCTACAAGGTCAACATTAACTGAAGATGAAAAACAGACAAGGATAAAACCAAAACCAGAAAATTATAGACCAATATCACTGACGAAAATGGATGCAAAAATACTCAACAAAGCACTAGCGAAATCAAATCCAGTACATCAAAAGTATAATATGCCATGATCAAGTGGTATTCCTGGGATGCAAGAATGGTTCAATGCATGCAAAGTGAGAAATGTAATATCTCACATTAACAGAATGAAAGACAAAACCACATGATCACTTCAATCGACATAGAAAAAGCATTCAATAAGAGTCAATATCTATTTGTGATTTTAAAAAAAAAGGACCTCAAAAATTAGGCTTAGAAGGAATGTACCTCAACACAACAAAGATTATATAGGACAATCCCACAGCCAACATCACACTGAACGAGGGAAAACGGAAATCACTTCCTCAAGGTTCAAGTACAAAATAAGATGTCCACTTTCACCACTCTTATTTAATCCAGTACTGGAAGTCTTAGCCAGAGCAATAAGGTAACTGAAAGAAACATAGGGCATCCAAGGTAAGAAATAAAAAGTTAAAATATGCCTATTTGCAGATAATATTATTTTATATACAGAAAACAAAGAATCCACTGAAAGACTATTAGAACTGATAAAAGAATTTTAATAAGGTTGCATAATATAAAGTTGACATGTAAAAAATAGTTTTTTATAAATCAATAGTGAAAATGCTAAGAAAGAAATCAAGGAAGCATTTCAATTCATAATAGCTACAAAAAATATATGTATGAATATATTTAATCAAGAATATTGATTACAAAATCCTGATGAAAGAAACTGAAGATAACACAGGAAAAATGGAAACATATCATATGTTCCTAATCAAAAGAATGAACATTCTTGGGGCTGGTGCTGTGGTGCAGTGGGTTAACGCCCTGGCCTGAAGTGCCGGCATCCCATATGGGCACCAGTTTGAGAGCTAGCTGCTCCACTTCTGATCCAGCTCTCTGCTATGGTCTGGGATAGAAGTAGAAGATAGCCCAAGTCCTTGGGCCCCTGCACCTGTGTGGGAGACCCAGAGGAAGCTCCTGGCTTCAGATTGGTGCAGCTCCGGCCGTTGGGGCCAATTGGGGAGTGAACCATAGGATGGAAGACCTCTCTCTCTCTCTCTCTCTCTCTCTCTCTCTGCCTCTCCTCTCTCTATGTAACTCTTTCAAATAAAAATAAATCAATCTTTTTTTTAAAAAAAAAAAAGAAAGAACGTTCTTTTTTTAAGATTTGTGTATATATGTGCTTATGTATTCAAAAGGCAGAGTGACAGAGACAGAGTGATATCTTCCACCCATTGGTTCACTCCCCAAATGCCTACAACAGCTGTGGCCAGACCAGGCTGAAGCCAGAAGCCAGGACCTCCATCTGGGTCTCTCATGCAGGGGCAAGAACCCATTATCTGTTGCCTTCCAGGAGCATCAGCAGGAAGCTGGATCAGAAGTACAGATGGGATTTGATCTAATATGTGATATAGGTATCCCAAGTGGTGGCTTAATCTGCTGTGCCACAATGCCCATACCACAATTAATATCCTTAAAATAATCATACTATCCAAGGAATCTACACATTCAATGCAATTCCTCTTAAAATACCAATAACATTCTCCACATAAATAGAAAAAAAATTCCTACAAAAGACCCAGAATAGCTAAAGCAGTCATGAAAAAAAAAAAAAAAGCAAAGCTGGAGGCATTCCAATATTTGAATCCAAAACATAATATAAAGCTATGGTAACCAAAACAGCATGGAGCTGAATAAAAACACACAGACCAGTGGAATATAATGGAAAACACAGAAGTAAGCCCACATATTTATAGTCAGTTGATTTTCAACAAAGACACCAAGAACACAAACTGGACAAAGGAAAGTCTCTTCACTAAATGGTACTAGGAAAACTGGGTATCCACACACAAAAGAAACTAGAATGCTATCTCTCACCATATGCAGAAATCAATTCAAAATAAATTAAATATTTATGTCTAAGACTCAAAACTATTAAACTCCTAGAAGAAAATACAGGGGAAACACTTTAGGATATTGATCTGGACAAAGATTTTGGGATTTGACCCAAACAGCACAGCAATAAAAGCAAAAATTACAAATGATAGCTTATCAAACTAAAAAGTTTCTGGACAGTCAAGAAAACAACAGAGTGAAAACAAGAGCCAACAGAGTAGGGGGAAATGTTTCTGAACTATTCATGTGACAAGTGTTTAATATCCATATTACATAAGGGACTCAAACAATTCAACATAAAAATAACAAATAATCTGATTTAAAAACATAGACAAACAACCTGAATAGACATTTCTCAAAAGAAGACACACAAAGGGCTAAAAGGTATATGAAGAAATGCGCAACATCACTAATCATCAGGAATATGAAAATCAAAACTGTAATGAGATATCTCACCCAAGTTTGAATGGCTGTTACCAAAATGACAAAATATAACAAACACTGGCAAGGATGCAGATAAAGGGGAACTTTCATACACTGCTGATGAGAATGGAAAATATTATAGCCATTATGAAAATAAGTAGAGATGCCACTAGAAATAGAACTGCCACGTGATCCAATAATACCAATGCTGGGTATATCTCCACTGGTTTTGAAATCACTTGCATTGAACAAACATCTGCACTCACATACCTATTGCAGTACTATTCAAAATAGTGCTGTAAGGGTATGGAATCAACCAAAGCCTCTATAGACAGATGGTTAAAGAAATGTAGTATAAACACACAATGAAAGATCATTCAGCCATAAAAAGATTGAAATTTATCATCTTCACTATGTTCTCACTTACATTTGGAACCCAAAATGTTGATCTCATAGAAGAAGAAAATAAAAGAGAGTTTACCAAAAAGAGGTTAATGGATAGAGAGGTGCAGCTGGAAAGGAAGAATAACTTCTAATGTTCTGTAGCATCACAGGATAACTGTAATTGACAACAATTAGTTGACTATTTCAAAATAGGTGCTAGAGAAGATTCCAAATATTCCCAAAATATAGAAAAGGAATCTATCTGAGGTGACAGATGTGCTAATTGCCCTGATCTAACATTGCACACTGTACACGTGTTGAGATGTTGCACTGTGCCCCACAGATGTGTGCAATTACTATGTGTCAATTATTTTTTTAATTAAAAAAAATAGAGTGAAGGTACATCAGAGAGAGAACAATTCCCAAAGCAGCCTTTCTGAATAGGCTATAGCTGCTTAAAAATTTCTTTGTCCTTCCCAGTGAAAGTTTTGTTTCTAAGAAACTCCATCAGAACACTCATGGGGTGAAGAGAGCAGCCACAAGCTTCCTCTAGTGTGTTGAGTGTGCATCAGATGTTAGGTTCTTGTCTCATCTTGGCCACTAATTCATGGAATGACCCTTAACACTGCTGTGCAACCACAATTTTCTTATGTGCAAAACGTGGCAAACAATACTGGTTGAAAGTAGAAAGCTTCTTTAAATGATGTCTTAAGGCCTCTTCCAGCCCTAAGTGATTTGAGACTTATAGGGTTGCAGCATTTGACTCTTCTCTTTATTTTGTCTTGTTCTTTGATTTTATTTTTGACATAGGTTTTGTGCATGTTTGTGTGGTGCCATGTAGCATTTTAATGCATATGTGCATAATGAGGTAATTGGATAAGGGTGGTTAGCATATCCATCACCTTGAATATTTATTTTGAATTTCCAATTCTGTACTGATATTCTTTCTTGAAACATAAGAATATTAAAATTGGTCATGAGGTATGTAGGGGGAAAAGGAGCTATGTTAACCCTGTGGGGCCCATGAATTTATAGTCATTAGGGAAACAGGCCCTCATGAAGGAGGGCCCCAAAGACAGAAGAGGAGGCAAGTCTTTGGGGAACCAGAATTAGAAAAAATATGCTAGAACACATGAATCAAGGTTGAGAAGCAGGGAGACTGGCAGGCCTTGCAAGAGGCAGTCTAACCCACAGAATAAGAACAGTGGCTTCAAACACCCCAAATCTAGTCTCCCTACCTCCAAGCTGTGAGATTAGGAACATATCACTTTATTTTTCTGAGGCACAATGTCCTCCTTCATAAGAGATGGGTAATAACAGCACCTATCTCAGGACTAAACGACCTCATACTTGGCACAGCACCTAGCACATAGTTACCATCCAATAAATGACTGCTGTTGCCTTGCAGTCAGGATTGAATGGTGATTTTACTGTCAAAGAAAGAAACAACAGAATAAAAAATGAGACAATGGATCTCAGTGCATGCTTCATATACAAACAATTGCATGTTAAGATGCTTAACATCACTGGTTATTAGGTAAATTCGAACTAAAATCACAATGAAATATCGCTACACAGAAAGAATGAGGGACTAGGAACACATCAAAAGGATATAAGATCCCAGTGGCCCAAGCTGGAACACTCTGAATAACAAAATAAATAATGACAGTGTTGGACTATGCACCAAAAAAAAAAAAAAAAAAGTTTGAGTTTATATTGCCATAAATGAGGAAGGGAGAGAGGGAAAGAAAGAGACACAGAGAGAATCTTTATAGAAGCAAGCAATAAATGCAGAAAAGATAAGGGAAATAGAAAATCACAATTAACTTATCATGATAATTATTATCTATGCAGTCAAGACCCACAGATGAATGCTCTATATTAGAAGAAAACATTTAGAAAGTGCTACATGTAGTAGTAGACTAATGAAATGTAATGCTGTAGTACCAAGAATTCTATCTTGGAACAGAAAAAAGGAATGGAAAAAATAGATACAATCTGAATAAATTATCTACTGTAGTAATAATATTGTACTAATGGGATTTATCCCTGGAATGCACAGATGGTTCAACATTTGCAAATCAATAAATGTATTACACCACATTAACAAACTGAAGAACAAAAACCATATGATTATCTCAATATATGCAGAGAAAACATTTGGTAAAATATAACATCTTTTTGTGACAAAAACTTTAAGCAACTGGATATAGAGGGAACAGTCTTTTACACAATCAAGGCAATTTATGACAAACCCATGGCTAATGTCCTATTGAATGGGGAAAAGTTGGAAGCACTCCCACTGAGATCCAGAATGACATAAGGATGCCCACTCTCACCATTACTATTCAATACATCCTGGAGTTTTAGCCAGAGTCATTAGGAAAGAAAGAAATCAAAGGAATACAAATTGGGAAGGAGGAAGTCAAACCATCGACACTTGCAGATGACATGATTCTATACAAAGGAGATCCAAAAGAATCCACTAAGAGACTATTTGAACTCATAAAGGAGTTTGAAAACTGGTGATAAATTCAACATACAAAAATCAATAGCCTTTATAAACACAGACAATGCCTTGGCTGAGAAAGAACTTCTAAGGTCAATCCCATTCACAATAGTACAAAAAAAAAAAAAAAAACTTAAATACCTTGGAATAACCTTAACCAAAGATGTCAAAATTCTCTATAATGAGAATTACAAAACATTAAAAAAGAAAGAAAGAAATAGAAGACAACATCTAAAAAAGGTGGGGGGGGATCTTCCATGTTCACGGATTGGAAGAATCAGTATCATCAAAATGTCCATACTATCATTTACAGATTAGATGCATTAAAAGTCAAAATACCAAGGATATTCTTCACAAATATAGAAAAAATGATGCTGAGATTCACAGGGAAACACAGGAGACCCTGAATAGCTAAAGCGATCTTAAACAACAACAAAAAAAAAGCTGGAGGCATCACAATACCAGATTTCAAGACATACTACAGGACAGTTTTAATCAAAACAGCCTAGTATATTTACTAGTATAAAAACAGAGGATAGACCAATGGAACAGAATAGAAATGTCAGAAATCAACCCAAGATTCTACAACCAACTTATCTTTGACAAAGGAGCTAAAATCAATCCCTGGAGGAAAGACTGTCTCTTCAAAAAAGGTGCTAGGAAGACTGGATTTCCACATGCAGAAGTGTGAAGGAAGACTCCTACCTTACACTTTACACAAAAATCCACTCAAAATGGATTAAAGACCTAACTCTATGACCCAATACCATCAAATTATTAGAGAACATTGGTAAAACCCTGTAAGACATTGGCATAAGCAAAGAGTTCTTGGAAAGGACCTCAGAGGCACAGGCAATCAAAGCCAAAATTGACAAATGGGATTACAACAAATGAGAAGCTTCTGTATTGCAAAGAAACACTCAGCAAAATGAATAGGCAACTGACAGAAGGGAGAAATTATTTGTAAGCTATGCAACTGAAAAGGGTTAATAACCAGAATATATAGAGACCAAGAAACTCAACAACAACAAAACAAACAACCCAGTTAAGAAATGGAAAAGGACTTAAAAAGACATTTTTCAAAAGAGGAAATCCAAATGGACAGTGGATACATGAAAAAATGCTCAAGATCACTAGCTGTCAGGGAAATGCAAATCAAAACCACAATGAGGTCTCACATCACCCCATCATAATGGCTTTCATACAGAAATCAGCAAACAACAAATGCTGGCAAGAATGTGTGGAAAAAAGGTACTCTGACCCACTGTTGGTAGGAATGTAAATTGGTAAAGCCACTGTGGAAGACAGTATGGAGATACCTCAGAAGTCTGAATATAGACCTACCACATGATCCAGCCATCCCATTCCTTGGAATTTACCCAAAAGAAATGAAATCAGCATATGAAAGAGTTATCTGTACCCCCATGTTTATTGCAGCTCAATTCACAATAGCTAAGATATGGAATCAACCCAAATGCCCATCAACTGAAGACTGCATAAAGAAATTATGGGATATGTACACTATGGAATACTACGCAGTGGTTAAACAAACAAACAAACAAACAAAAATCGGTCATTAGCAACAAGATGGGTAATACTGGAAAACATCATACTTGGTGAAATAAACCAGTCCCAAAGGGACAAATACCATATGTTCTCCCTGACCTGTAATAACTAATAGATCACCTAAAAGGCTATCTCTGAAATTGACAGTTTGAGAATCAATGCCTTTAAACAGCCCTTGTCTCCACTGTTGAGGGACAGGTTTTTTTTTTTTCATATTATTTATTGAACTCTTTACTTAGTATTGAGCTAGTCATATGCATATAAAGTTAACTGAAATTAGATCTTAGTAAAAAATAAGAATGGGAATAGGAGAGGGAGGAAGAGGGTTGGGAGTGTGGGTGAAAGGCGGGTATGGTGGAAAGACATACTATGCTACTAAAGTTGTACTTATGAAATGCATGAAGATTGTATTCCTTAATAAAAGGTTTCTGGGGAAAAAAAGAAAATATAGCATCTCAAAACTCAGTTATCATTTTAGTTGTTCTTCCTATCTTCTAGTAGATTCACATTTCCTTCTAAGGATCTTCCTTGAATTTAAATTATGAATCTCATCATTCTCCTTACAAATATAGCACATCATTACGATCAACTTTAAGCAAGTAAGCTTTTAACTAATGCTCTGTCCTAGTTACATCTCTTAAACAATATAGATTATATTTAAAAGTTCAATACCTTCTTTTCTTTTTAACCACATCAACAGTCTTATAAATAAGACCTCTCCAAAGATGATTGTAGTTCTTATAAATCTAATAAATTTAGCTTTTTAAAACATGGTGAGTCTTAACTTCTTTTATGCATTCTAATATTATTTAAAAGATTAGTAAGTAAAATACAAAGGCTCATAATAAACTACTATGAAGAACTATACACTAATAAACTGGAAAATTTTGAAGAAATGGATAAATTCCTGGATTCCGATAACCTACCAAGATTAAATCAAGAAGATATAGACAAACTAAACAGACCCATAACAAGCAATGAGATTGAAGCTGTAATCAACTCTTCCATCAAGGAAAATCTCAAGACTTGACTGGTTTACTATTGAATTCTACAAAACATTCAAAGTGGAAATAACTTCAATACTCTTAACTATTCCATACTCAATAACTATTCCAATATTGAACAGGATGGAACTCTGTCAAATTATTTTTACGAGGCCAGCATTACTTTGATAACAAAACCAAACAAAAGATAGCACATGTGGTGCAGCAGGTTAACGCCCTGGCCTGAAGCGCCGGCATCCCATATGGGTGCCGATTCTAGTCCCAGCTGTTCCACTTCCAGTCCAGCTCTCTGCTATGGCCTGTCAGGGCAGTGGAGGATGGCCCAAGTCCTTGGTCCCCTGCACCCATGTGGGTGACCCAGAAGAAGCTCCTGGCTCCTGGCTTCAGATCAGCCTAGCTCCAGTCATGGTGGCCACCTGGGGAGTGAACCAGAGGATGGAAGACCTCTCTCTCTGTCTCTACATCTCTCTGTAACTCTGTCTTTCAAATAAATAAAATAAATCTTAAAGAAAAAAAAGACACAGCACAAAAAGAAAACTACAACACCTATATCTTTAATGAATATATATGTAAAGATTTTCAACAAAATACTAGCAAATCTAATCCAAAACCACATCACAACTGAGTGGGATTTATTCCAGAAATGCAAGGGTGGTTCAACATTCACAAATCAATAAATGTCATAAAGCACATCAATAGAATGAATTATAAAAACCAAACCATATAGTCATCAAAAAGATGCAGAGAAAGCATTTGATAAGATTCAACACCCCTTGATGATAAAAACCCTCCACAAATTAGGTATAGAAGGAACATTCTCAAAATTTTAAAGGCTATATATCACAAACCAATGGTTAATATCATACTGAATTAGGAAAAACTAAAAGCATTTCCCCTCAGACCTAGAACAACACAAGGATGTCCACTTTCACCACTCTTATTCAGAACAGTACTAGAAGTTTTAGCAAGAGTAATCAGGGAAGAGAAAGAAATAAAGGGCATCAAAATTGGCACTGTGGCATAGCAGGTAAAGCTGCTGCCTGCAGTGCCAGCATCCCAGATGGGTGCTGGTCCAAGTCCCAGCTAATCCACTTCTAATCTAGCTCCCTGCTAATGTGCCTGGGAAGGCAGTGGAAGATGGCCCAAGTGCTTGGGCCCCTCCACCCACATGGCAGACTTGGATGGAGCCTCCTGGCTCCTTGCTTTGACCTGGCCCAGCCCTGGCCATTCCATTTGGGGAGTCAACTAGCAAATGGAACATCAACCCCTCTCTGTGTCTCTCTCTGTCTCTATGACTCAGTCTCTTCCTCTCTGTGACTCTGACTTTCAAATAAATAAAGTCTTACAAAAAGAAAAACTGGAAAAAAGTCAGAATATCCATATTTGCAGTTGACATGATGTACATCGAAAAATCTAAACACTCCACAAAGAGCCATTAGAATTGATAAAGCAATTCAATAAAGTTGCAAGTTACAAAATAAACATACAAAGAAGAGCAGCCTTTTGTATGCTGATGATGAACTCAAAGAAAGAGAGATCAAGAAAGAAATTCTATTCACAATTGCCAAAAAAAATCAAATATTTAGGAATAAATTTAACCAAAGAAGTGAAAGATCTCTATAAAGAAAATTATCGAACATTGATGAAAGAAATCATCAGGGACACACAAAAAAGGAAAGATGTTACTTGCTCAAAAATTGCAAGAATCAATATCAATAAAATGACTATACTATCTAAAACAATCTACAGATTCAATGCAATAATTATCAAAATACCAATGACATTCTTTAAAGAATTAGGAAAAGCAATCCATTGGGCCAGCATCGTGGTGCAGTAGATTAATCCTCCACCTACGGTGCCAGAATCCCATATGTGTGCCGGTTCCAGTATCAGCTGCTCCTCTTCCAATCCCACTTTCTGCTGAGGTCTGGAAAAGCAGTACAAGATTGCCCAAGTCCTTAAGCCCATGCACCCTCATGAGAGACTGGGAAGAAGCACAGGAAAAAAATATTTGCAAACCACCTATATGACACAGATTAACATCCCAAATATACCAGCAACTTAAAAAAACTCAACAACAACAAAAAAATCGAATCCAGTTGAGAAATGGGCAAAGAACTTCAGTAGTTCTCAAAAGAAGAAACATAAATGGACAAAAAATACATGAAAAAATGCTCAACATAACTAGCCATCAGGAAATGCAAATCAAAGTCACAATGAGATAACATTTCACTCTTGTCGGAATGGCTAAAATCCAAAACACAGAGACTAACAAATGCTGGCAAGGATTTGGACAAAGGGGAACACTTAAACACTGTTGGTGGGAATGTAAATTAGTGCAGCCACTGTGGAAAACAGTGTGGAGAGTTCTTAAAAAACTAGAAATAGGTCTGCCACATGAACCAGCAATCTCACCACTGGTTATATGCACAAAAAACTTCAACACAGCGCTATCAAAGAGAAATTTGCACCATGAATATAGCAGTACTGTTCACACCAACCAAGATCCTAAATAGCACTCTGGCCTCAGAATCAGCCCTAAAGGCATTCAGATCTGGCTGAAAAGCCCATGAGAGTATTTCAGGCATGGAAAGCCAAGACACTCTGGCAAAAGATCTCTGTGAGTGAGATCTCAGTGGAAAGAACAGGTCTTCAAAGAAGGAGGTACCTTTCTCTGAAGGGAGGAGAGAACCTCCACTTTGACTATGACCTTGTCTAAACAAGATAAGAGTCGGAGAACTCAGAGGGCTTCCATAGCCTTGGAAACTCATGACTGCAGCATAGGGAGATTACTGATGCCATAGACAGGAGTGTCAATTGGTAAAGTCAACAACAGGAGTCACTGTGCACTTACTCCTCATGTAGGATCTCTGTCCTTAATGTGCTGTACATTGAGATTTAATGCAATAACGAGTACTCAAATAATATATTTCACTTTGTGTTTCTATGGGGGTGCAAACTGTTGAAATCTTTACTTAATGCATACTAAACTGATCCTCTGTAAAAAAAAAAAAAGAAAAAAGAAAAAAAAAAAAGAAAAGAAAAGAAAAGAAACTATCAACTCCCAACTTGACTCTCACTGGGATTAAACATGACAATAGGTCTGATTTGATTTCATCATCATTAAAAAAAATCATCTATTATTTTTCACTTTATGTTTCTGTGTGGGAGCAAACTGTTGAAATCCTTACTTAATGTATACTAAGCTGATCTTCTGTATATTAAGATAATCGAAAATGAATCTTGATGTGAATGGAAGGGGAGAGGGAGTGGGAAAGGGGAGGGTTGTGGGTGGGAGGGACGGTATGGGGGGGAAGCCATAGTAATCCATTATTCGTACTTTGGAAACGTACATTCATTAAATAAAAGTTAAAAAAAAGAAAAGAAAAAAAAAAGAAAATGTGGTATACATACAAAATGGAATATTATTCATCTATAAAAAGAGAATGAAAGTCTACAACTTATAGCAAAATGGGCACAACTCAAGGACATCATGTTGAGTGAAATAAGCTGGAACCAGAAAGATGAATCCCATATGTTCTCCTTATAGGTAGGAAATAAAATTTAAAAAATAAAGAAAAAAGAAAAAGAAATGTTTGTGTGTATCAGTATTGCTTCAAATATAGTTTGTGAAACTTTGTTTTATGCCTTTGTCAAACCGATGGTTAAGAATGTTATGCTATTATTGTTTTAATGATCTGTGATTAGTTTAAAACTCACTGTATATGGGTAAAATGCTCATTTTTCCATTCAATTATTGTTTATAGCGCTGTCTATATTCTCACCAAACTAGTGTCTTTTTTTCTTTTTACTTGTTAAACTTTTTATTTGGTGAAGTATTAAGTCTCTTTACTGTAATGTAAATTTAAAATGTTACCTCAAAAACTAAAAAACAAAGGTAAAAGGAAGAATGGTAGGAGGGAAAGAGGGAATGAGAGGAGGAAGGGAATACCATTAAGTTCCTAGAATTGTATCTACGAATCACATTGAATCTGTTAAAAACTAACTAAAATTAAAAAATCAAAATAAAAGATTAGGAAGATTTTAACTTAAAACTACAAATTTAATAAAATCACCCGAATTATATATTTAAATTATAATCTCCAGGCATATCTTTGCTCTATTATTCTAAATTATCTTAAATATCACAATTAATTGAAATCAAACCTTATCAACTTTTTAAAATTTATTTCCTTATTTGAAAGACAGAGTTACAGAGACAGAGGGAGAGATACAACACACACACACAAACACATAGAGTAAGAGAAAGAGAGAGAGAGAGAGAGAGAGAGAGAATCTTAGAATCTTTTATCCACTGGTTTACTCCCCAGATGGCCACAGTGGCCAGAACTGGGCGAGGCAGAAGCCAGAAGCTTCATCCAGGTTTCCCATATGGGTGGCAGAGGCACCAAAACTAGGGCCATTTTCTGCTGATTTCCCATGTGTATAGCTGGGAGCTGGATTGGAATTGGAGTGGCCAGACATGAACCAATGACCATGTAAGATGCTGGCATTGCACGTGGCAGCTGAACCTGCTATCCACAACACCAGCCCCTGTACCAATTATTTAATGGAAAATATTAAGTCCATAGGATAGGGGCTGGCGCTGTGGCACAGTGGGTTAACACCCTGGCCTGAAACACCGGCATCCCATGTGGGCACCAGTTCTAGTCCCGGCTGCTCCTCTTCTGATCCAGCTCTCTGCTGTGGCCTGGGAAAGCTATACAAGATGGTCCAAGTCCTTGGTCCCCTGCACCCACGTGGGAGACTCAGAAGAAGCTCCTGGCTCCTGGTTTCGGATCAGAGCAGCTCCAGCCATTGCGACCAACTGGGGAGTGAACCATTGGATGGAAGACCTCTCTCTCTCTCTCTCTCTCTCTCTCTGCCTCTTTCTCTGTGTACGTCTGACTTTCAAATAAATAAATAAATAAATCTTTAAAAAATATATAAACCCATAGGATACCCTATTTCATTATTTGTATGCTTAGCTCTGAATCTTTCCAAGATTAAAACACATTTACCCACTCAGGAACAATCATGTCATCCCAAACCATTTAAATTTCTTTATTCCAATGACAGAGTCGTTTTTGTTATCAAGATGTCTAGAGCTGCTTGTTTCCTTTCTATACAAGTCTTCCTTCTCCCCTCAGTAGTGGCAGCTTCTTCATATTATTCCATTAAATTCCAGTTTTGCTTAACTTAAAGGGGGGGGGGGCAGTTTCTTTTGCTTGCAATCAAAGAATCCTAATCAATTTACCAGAGTTACAAGGCACACGTTATCATGCAAATATGGTTACCAAGAACTGGATAGTGCGAAGATGAGGTGAAAGACAATGATATATTCCAAGTTCATATTACAAAAGTGAAACAAGGTACTCTATGTTATGCAGTGATGAAATAGCTGCAGAAATTATCTCCTGCACTGTACACTCAGTGCAAACAAAGTTCTAGTTGAGGGAAACTGGTAGCTGCTGCCACAGAACAATTTAAAGAATTTAAAGGATGCGAAGAGTTTTAGAGCTTCTGAGACCAGACAGCTGCTTCAGATGGGATTAGGTAATTGAAAGCCAGAGAATTTTAAATTTTAAAACAAGAAAACAGATGAAAAGGCTAAGATTTGCTCTGAAACAAACAGGTGTGTTTGATTCTCTGGGCTGGTAGATTTATAAGCCTCATTTGTAAACATTAGGTAGCTGATTGACCTTACAAGAATGGGGATAGCTGAAAAAAGAAGTTGAGGTACTCCTAAGCCTCAAAATCTTCTATAAACACTTTAAAAAGTACATATCTAACTGTGACAAGCCTCTTATCTAAATCAGGTGTTCCTGCCTTGCCTAAGATTAAACTATCATTCCCATGAGAAGAAAGACAATATTCCTTTATGCCCCACCCTTCCTTATTAAGCCGAATCCAATCCTAATTTTAAAACTGGAAGTCAGATGCAAAATTAAACTACTTAGAAGTGAATGCCTGGCTACAAGGAGAATTATAGCCATCTCTTGATTTATATGGTTGAAACTATGGAAATTCCTTGTGGAAATGGAAGATGCTCAACCATAGAGGGCAGACCAACAGAATAAAACCAAGCATAATTTGCTAATAAATAAACATCAATGCAGCTATGTGTAATAGCTCACTGTTTTAATTAATGCTCTTTACTATTTCATTTTTTTAAAAGATTTTATTTATTAATTTGAGAGGTAGAGTTACAGTGAGAGGGAGAGACAGAGAGAAAGGTCTTCCTTCCATTGGTTCACTCCCCAATGGCCTCAATGGCCAGAGCTGCGCCAATCGGAAGCCAGGAGCCAGGTGCTTCTTCCCGGTCTCCCACATGGGTGCAGGGACCCAAGGACTTGGGCCATCTTCTACTGCTTTCCCAGGCCACAGCAGAGAGCTGAACTGGAAGAGGAGCAGCTGGGACTAGAACCCAGCACCCATATGGGATGTTGGCACCACAGGTGGGGTATTAACCCACTGCACCACGGCGCCAGCCCCACACTATTTCATTTTAAAGGAAATTGGCATAATAGGGATTCCTTGACATAATACATAGAAAAAGGTCCATTGAAGTGCCTTGTCAAGATGTGGACAGCAAACAAAAGCTATAGTAATTGAAATTTCATCTTCTAGAACTTTAACTCTTGAACTGTCTCCACTGTCAACTACAGTTTGCTCTAATGTTGTCAGATGAGACTTATACGATAGTTCTTTCTGTACAAACTTGAAAGTTGCACCATTTCTGTCCCTTCAGGTTTTCCTTGAAACCTGGTGTTCTCCCATATTACTCCCATAAACTTGCTTTTTGCTTCAATTGGTAAGAGTTGGTTTCTCTTTGTTACCACCGAAGAACCCCCAAAATTACAGTGCTCTTTATCAATCTCCTTTTGCTCTGGATAGTCCTCAATACTCATACAGCAGACCTCCGTTCTAAATGCTCCTCTTTTTTCACTATGCATATTTACCCTAAGAGATGTCAACCATTCCCTTAGCTTTAATCATCATTTAAATCCTGATGATTCAAAAATATGTATCTCTATTTCAGATAGATCTCTCTCCCACAGGAATTTCAAATTCAGTGTTCCCCAAAGTCAACTCAACTTTCCCTGGAAGCTTGCATCTTCTCCTATGTTTTCTATCTCAATGAATACCACAATTCTCACAATTGTTCATGACATAAACCAAATCACACAATTTTTCATGCCATTTTGACTCTCTCCTCTTCTTCATACTCTGACTTCCTATTTTGACTCAACCATTCTATATGACATTCTTTCCGTTTTCCCCTGTAACTTTCTTTTTTTTTTTTTTTTTTTTTTTTTTTTGACAGGCAGAGTGGACAGTGAGAGAGAGAGACAGAGAGAGAGAAAGGTCTTCCTTTGCCGTTGGATCACCCTCCAATGGCCGCCGCTGCAGCCGGCGCACCGCGCTGATCCGATGGCAGGAGCCAGGATCCAGGTGCTTTTCCTGGTCTCCCATGGGGTGCAGGGCCCAAGCACTTGGGCCATTCTCCACTGCACTCCCTGGCCATAGCAGAGAGCTGGCCTGGAAGAGGGGCAACCGGGACAGAATCCGGCGCCCCGACCGGGACTAGAACCTGGTGTGCCGGCGCCGCAAGGTGGAGGATTAGCCTATTGAGCCACGGCGCCGGCTCCCCTGTAACTTTCTTGAATCTGTCTTCTCAGTCACCACTTTGTTCACCAAATCACTATTTATTTTTAATTTATTTCCTTCTTCCAATGTTTTCTCCCCCTAAAAAAAATTCTCCATATCACAACTGGAATTATCTGTCAAAATAAAAATATGTTCTTGTCATTTTACTATAGGACTGTTTTAGTGTCTCTCTATTGCCCTTAAGAAAAGGTCCACATTCGTTAAATTTTTAAAGGTTGATTTATTTATTTATTTATATGAAAGGCACAGCAACAGTAATCCTCCATTTGATGGTTCACTCCCCAAATGGCCCCAACAGCTGTGGCTGAACCAGGTTGAAGCCAGGTGTCTGGAACTCCATCCTGGTCTCTCACATAGGTAGAAGGGGCCCAAGTACTTGGGTCATCTTCCACTACCTTCCCAAGTGCACTGACATGGGGCTGGGTTGGCAGCTGGGACTCAAACTTTAACTCAGATATGGGACAACAGCATCACAAGCAAGCTTAACCTGCTGCATCACAACACCAGACCTTCACTTGTCCATCTACTTACAGTAACCTCACCTACTTGTACTACTTGTAGTACAGGATGATGCCGTAATTCCGTCACCTGTCAACCTCATTACCACCATGCCTTCTGTTTAAAATCCCTTTTCTAAAATTCTCCCACATTGCAACTTCTTATCTTTCAAATCTCAACTTAGTACCACCCCCAGAGAAGCAAAATCTAAACCATCTAAATCTAAACCATCTATCCAACAGGATAGCAACCAGTCATACACAGCTATTGAGCACCTGAAACGTAACTGGTCTGCAGCAAGAGGCCATTTAGGGAATGAACCAGCAGAGGAAAGACCTCTCTCCCTGTCAATCAGTCTTTCAAATAAATCTATAAGTAAATTTTTAAAAATACCTAGTCTGAATTGAGATCACTAGAAATTTAAAATACACACTGATTTGGAAGATTTAGTATGAAAAAAGAATGTAAAATATCTTAATTTTTATATGGATTGCATATGAAATATTTTGAGTCTATTGAGTTAAAATATTTTATTTAATTTCATATTTTTACTTTCATGGGGCTTACACTGTATTTTGATTGGACAGCACCTTCATTGCATAAGGAAGAGCTCCTTTCATCGGCGTCTATATTTCTTTACTAGCATTTATCTTTTAAATTTGCTAACTTGTCTCTTGCACAAGGCTCTTGTGAACAAGGGGCTATCTTGGTCAACAGAGCAATTCCACAGATGATAAAATAAATATTATGTTTGGATTCCTTCTCTTTGGGATTTGCATACTCAACAAAATTTACTTGTAACCCCAAATCAATACATGTGATGCTTTCCAGATCGACTGTGAACAAGAACAGAGATTTGAATAATCCAGTGCACATTTTCCCAGCTGAGGTCAAACTGACTGCTTTCTTGTTTCAACTATCAAATTGTAAGCGAGTATTCTTTTCCATATGTAATGCTATGTTTGGGCGTTTATGTGTGTGTGCATTTTGGCCCTTCTGTTGATTTCCCTGTTTAAAATTGCCCCCAAGAATTATGCTGAAGAGCTTATTTAATGGTACAAGAAGGCTACTGTGTGCCTCAGAAAAAACACATGTGTTAGATAAGCTACCCTCAGGCATGAATTAAGCACCATTGGTCATTGGCTCAGTGTTAATGAATCAATTAAATGTATTAAATACCTTTAAACAAGGGCAGGTGCTTTGGCTCAGCAGGTTAAGCCAACTGCCTGCAGAGCCAACATTCCATACAGGCACCAGTTCAAGTCCCAGCTGATCCCCTTCCAATCCCGCTCCCTGCTAATGCACCTGGGGAAGCAGTGGTAGATGGCCCATGTGCTGGGGTACCTGCAGCCACTTGGGAGACTCAGATGAAACTCCTGGCTCTTGGCTTCTGTCTGGCCCAGCCCAGCAGATGGAAGACTTTCTGTCTCTGCCTCTTCCTCTCTGTAACTCCCCCTTTCAAATACATAAATCTTTAAACAAAGACACATATAAAATAAGATCACATATTGAGCAGTTTATGAAAATGCTGTGACCAGAGGATCACAGGACCCTAACCTTGTATTCTCCTGTGAGCAATGGTTCAGAATTTGCTAATTCATTGTTCCAACAACTTCAGGAGAATGGACTACATTTGTTGAATGAATAAATCCCAATAATTCCCAATAATTTGATTCAAGAGCCAAATCTTATGTGATGGTAGTTAGATCAGTGATTCTGGGGCCAAACTGCCTAGATTTCAGTCTTGGCTCTCTGACTTGCTAGCTGTGTGATTTAGGACAAATTACTTTTCTCTAGCCTGTTTTCATAACTAAAAATGCAAATAAAACAGCCATTAATGGACGCCAGGGACTAGGTGTTGGGGGAGGGGGCTAAATACAAATGGCAGGAGGAAACTTTTGGAATGAGGGAAATAGTCACTGTCTGGATTAAAGAGGTGGCTATCTGCCAATCTTTTTCAAAACTAAGAACTAAAAAGCATCCATTTTATTTTAAATTATACAAACCTGGGGTTTAAAAGAGAAGCAGTTAAGATTTAACAAATTTTGGACTAGCTGCCTAAGTAACCTGCCGTACTACCGATCATTCTAGTAACTTTAGGGAAAGCTTAGGTGGTGTCAGGTAAAACAAATTGGGACTCAAGAACCCAGAGTTCCAATCTGGCTCATTCATATACAGTTAGAGGCTGGGTTCCGTTTATGGGAAATCACTTGCTTATAATAAAAGTTAAATTAGACAACACATGTGAAATACATACATGTAAAATGTAGTCATATAGCAACTGTTCATGGGACTATTCATGGGAATACATAAATTGGAGTGGGAAGTAACTTCCTAGGTCACCTCCAGGGTAGCAGAATGTGAGCAGTTTGTGAAATGGAACTGTGAAAAGCACAGCGCATAGCCTTAGGAAGCTTGTCTTTACTTCTATCCAAGTCTATGGGCGCTCGGTGGATTCTGAAGACAACTCAACCGCTCCAATGTGGTTTGGAGAGATTCCAAACTCAGAAATACCTAAGCCAGAAGGGAAGAAGGGCTGCGTTGTCGCACTTTCTGGACCGCATAATCCGGCGGGAGTGGGCTCTCCTGGCCCCCACATTCTTCCGGCCTCTGGTGTGTGGGGCAGGGCAGCTCTGTTCTCCGCCCACTCCTAGGAGCCCGGCCAGGGGCAGAACCGCATCACGGGGTGGCTGGAGCCTCCAGCAGAATCTGCAGCGGGGAGCCACGGACTTAAATACCGCACTTAGGCTCTGCCTCCAGGAATAAGCTAGGTGTGAACTCCAAGGAGAGCTGCAAGTTGTACCAGAAGCCGGAACCCAAAGTCCTCTCCATAACCTCGCGGAACCCTTGGTGAACAGAGGACAGGGACTACAGGGCGCGCGGCTTGGCTGCCGTCAACGCCGACTGAGAGCCGACCGCCACGAACCTAGAAGTTAGAGAGAACAAGCTTTCCGGTCTGCGAGTTTAACCTCGGCAACTGAACTGTTGGAAGCGCTCCGCACGCCGGAAGTGCACTAATCCGCAGCACGTGGGGTTGCCAGGGCGCGCTTCACGTGACTGGGCGGAGCCTTGGGAACCCAGTAGCCAATAGTAGCCCTGGAAGGCGGTGCCTGTGACGCCTCGGGGCCTATCCCGGAAGTGGGGCTGGGTTGGGGGCGGGAAAAGGCGGGGAGACCGGGGTGTGGAAAGTGTGGCGGCCCCGCCCCGTGTCTTGGAACTGCTGCGGCCGCCACCGCCGCCGCCGCAGCAGCTGCAGCGCTGAGGTACCGGGCGCGGATGCGCAGGCGAAAGTCCGGGTTGCCTGCTCAAAGCTGAAAGGTGAAGACCTGGGGAAAAGCTGACTCGTGCTGGTCCCAGAGCGAGGGAGGGCAGGGAAGGGAGCCGGAACGAGCCATGGCCGAGAGGTGGAGGAAAGATGGATGGGGGAATGGAGGCGAGCGCGAGACCTGCCGGGGCTCAGGCCCTTGAGGAGCCGGGCCGGGCCGGGCTGGGCTTTCCCTGCAGAACAGGGGATGCCTGGGCGACTGGGGCGGCGGCGTGCGGGGCGGCGGGCGGGGTGCGCGCCGGCTGCCCAGGGGCCAGGTGCTGCTGACCACGTCGTGTCAACTTGCATCGTTCCCGGGGCCGTGCGGCCTTGGGCTGGGCGCCGAGCAGCGGGCGTGCAGGCGCGGCGCGGCGCGGTGCGGGAAGGTCGCGGGTTTCTGCGGTGGGGCAGCAGGGCGGGGACCTGCTGCCTGCCCCCAGCGCGGGTGAACGCCCGAGGCGGGAGGTGAGCTCCTCGGGGTTTTCCTTTCCCACCCGCAACCACCTCCCGATGGCTGGAAAAGTTTGTAGAGGCCAGAGTTTAGAAAAGTGCCCACTAGTCTTGGGTGGGTGTCGTGCAAATGCAAAAATGACAGTGAATCTTACCAGATAACCTGTCTGTCGCAAATAAGACGTTTCCCTGCCGGCATGCTGGTTATTAAAAAGCAAACACAAACTTTTTGCGTAGTTCCCTCGGAAGAACAGTCCTCTCCCCAGCCCACCATGGCAGACGAAATCGATTTCACCACTGGAGACGCCGGGGCATCCAGCACTTACCCTATGCAGTGCTCGGCCCTACGCAAAAACGGCTTTGTGGTGCTGAAAGGACGACCATGCAAAATAGTGGAGATGTCAACTTCCAAAACCGGAAAGCACGGCCATGCCAAGGTAAGCGCCCTTCCGAGTCGGGCTGTGGCCTCCGCGTTGGGATTTTCATCACTCGTATTCCATTACAGATCTTGACATTTCTATACTTCACGTTTTGTAATAAGCAATTTTTTTTGTTTCCGTAGTTATTAGGTGGTCAGCTGTTACCTTGAATACTTACAGGTACACGTCCTTCTGGGGGGCTTGTCATGTTTCATTGGGAACTGAGTCTCCCCGAATCCTACTGGCCTAGACTAAGATCTATTCAGTTTACCTTTGTGAAAACCTCTTTTAACAATTCTTAGAAACCTAACTTCATCTTTGTCATATACTTTCACAATCTAGATTACTAGAGTTTCTGTTATACTGGGTCTTGACGTGTCATGATACCATTTAGTTTTTTGATGTGTCTCAATTCTGTTAACACCATGGCTTTTTGTTTTTTGTAAGAAAGTAAAAGTAGATGACCCTGGCAGGAGGAGAAAGAATCTGTCATAATAAGTATTGGTATTGTACTCCTGTGTATGCAATGAGTGATACACTTGGCAGAGAATGAACAGGTCTTCTGTTGCCCTCTGTTAGGTTCACCTTGTTGGAATTGATATTTTCACGGGCAAAAAATATGAAGATATTTGCCCTTCTACTCACAACATGGATGTTCCAAATATTAAGAGAAATGACTATCAAGTAAGTACTAATTTCCCTTGCAGAATGATTCTTGTTTCTTAAAAGTACAGATGCTTTCTGTCAATTGTAAATTGACAAAAGCAAAGAGTGATTTGGAAGGTTTTTTTCCTAACCAATTATTAGGCACCACCTATCTGAGAAATTGGAGAAATAGTGATGTTTACCTGGTGTTCCTTATCTAGGATTATTGCTAATTGTTTTTAAACATTCTTGCATTTTTAAGAGGTTGAACACTTTGAGTGTTTCTCAAACCAAGTGACTGCATATTGCAAGTAAGTATGTATTTCATGAAATTACTGTTCTCTCTGTTGTAAAATATCTCAAATTTAGATAACTCCTTCCTGAGTACTTTTATTTCTTTCCTCTGATCAAAGACTTTCAAGGAACTGTTCTTCCAACTAAGTTTTTCTATTAATGAATGTTAGTCAGATTTGGTATTCTTAAGAAGTGAATTAGTCAAGAGCCATAAATAAAAAGTAAAGAAAATACAAAAATTATGTAATTGGTTTATTTATATTCAGTGACCCAGCTGGGACCTTTTGCTAAATTATATGTATAAACTTCAAGTTTTAGCTTTACTTACACATTTGGGTACATCATATTTAATGCTAGCATTTTGTTTGGAGTATTGATGATAAACAACTGACCTCATAGTCGGTGGAAGCTCAGATTAATCATAACTAAAACATTTCTTGAAAGTCTTCAGTTTCCTTATCAAGCATACCATATATTGAACTCTCTTCTGTTCATTTTACATAAAAGAATGTAAGTTTGACAGATTTGTTCTGTTCAACTTAAACTGATTTTTTCTGTGCCTTTTGTGTAGATTTTTAAAGAACATTGCTGTCAACTGCAGTGAGCCAGTGATTTCCTTTTATTCTTTGTCCACCTGCAACCATATTTTCATGTAGTTTTGCCACTTTCTAGCTCGATACTCTTGGATAAGTTATGTAACCTCTCTGAGCCTTAGTCTGCCAAACAGGGATAATGTGAGGATGAAATGAGGGGGGAAATGTACCAAAAAGCAGTTCTGGGCTGGGAAGAATCACTGTGTTCCTGAATTTGTATTTACGAAATGCATGAAGTTTGTATATCTTAAATAAAATTTTAAAAAACTAAATAAATAAAAAAAAACTTTAAAAAAAAAGGCAGTTCTGTTCTGCTCCCTCTTTTCCTGTATAAAATTGAACTTAATCATCCTATTGTTGGATCGCTCAGAAAGATGTGGTACATAGGTGTTCAGTAAACATTTGGTAAATGCAGTGCTGATTCAGTGTGGTAAGGTTGGCACAGCAGACTAAGGCTGGGCATGGAATTTTTTTCTTTTTTGCCAAAAATGGACTTTTGTTCTCAAAAATGTGAATTCTTTTGAATATTCAATATTCTTGGTATTCAGTAATATTCAATACAGAATGCTTTTGCCTACTGCATGTTTCAGGAAGATAGGACTAGCAGTTTAGGTAATTACTACCATAATCAAACTGGTCAATAACTAATTGGAGCTCAAGATTTAACATAAAGGAAAAATTTGCTTTGACTTTCACTTTGGTATATAGTATGCTCCAGATGAGGGTGAGGTGAATGAGGTGAGTGGAGTTTTTCCTTCAGTTACAAAACTTTGATTAAATACAGAACTAGTAACAAAATCAAGCCATATAGGAGCCCAAGGCAAAAATAAAAGTCAGTAGTTCTGATTCTGTCTTTATTAAATTTTGATATTCTGTTCATCATGGGATTTTTGTATTCTAATTTAAAAAAAAAAAAATACTGCATCACAGTGTTCATTTGATCAAAGCCAACATTGGCACATCATAGCTGTGTAATCTCAGGCAGCAAGTTACTTAGCCTCTCTTACTGCCATTCCTTCACTGGTAACATGGGGATGTGACCGAAAAATTCTTTATGGGGTCATTTTGTAACCAAATTAGTTAATAAAAGCTATGGAAGATGGTCCAAGTACCTGGACACCTACACCCATGTGGGAGACCCGGATTAAGTTCCAGGCCCCTGGCTTCAGCCTGACCTAGCTCTGGCTGTGTGGCCATTTGGGAAGTGAACCTGTGGATGGAGGATCTTTCTATATCTCTCCCTCTTTCTCACTATGCCTTTCAAGTAAAATCTTAAAAGAAAATGTTGTGGAGATTAAAGATAAAACACAGACTGCACATAAAACCTTGTAGATACTCAAAAAAAAAAGATAAATTTCTAAACAAAACAAGAACAGTTTGTGGTATAGTAAGTAGTCAATGCTCACATCCTCATTATGAAGTCAGGAAAGCATACTTATTTCAGTTCATTTAAAGAAATTAGTTCTGTGAGCCTTTCCAGTTGTGTTCATTGTGCAACTGTGGCTTTGTGCTAGTCATCTGCCTTGATTAAACTCCTGCTTTTCCTAGTTGGCTATATGTAGTCCTTTGTATGCTGAATTTGGTATTTCAATGCCAGTTTGGCAGGCAGCAAAAGTGAAATTATAAATAAAAGTAGATTTTTTTTCACATGAGCTGAGATTAAGATGCCTGTGTCCTACCTGCATCTCACATCAGAGTACCTGGGTTTGTTTCCACAGCCCTGGCTCCCAATTCCAGCTTCCTGCTAATGCAGACCCCAGGAGACAGCAGTGTAGTTCAAATAATTTGGTACCTGATACCCATGTGGGAGAACTGGATTGAGTTCCTGGCTCCCAGCTTTGGTCCCAGTCTTTGCAGGCATTTGGGATTGAGCCAGCAGACAGGAGCTCGCTCGCTCTCTCTGCCTCTCAAACAAAACAACTTAAAAAATAAACATTTCGATAAAAATCAAGGTTTGAAAAAGTAGATCTTTGTTTAGGAAAGGAAGCACATTCATATTTACAGTTTTAATTTTATGTATTTTAGAATAAGTTCATGATGAAAGAAAAATGATCTCTTCTGACTCTTCCTTTCTAAGATTAGCTCGAATTAGAATTGCTAATTTCCATTACTTCTCCCAAAAGTACTTATAGTTGTCTGTGGCCCAGTGATGGTGTAAAATGCGAGTATATTCAGACACCTTTGGAAAACCCCAAACTGTTAAACACAGAAATGCACCGACCCCAGCAACTTCTTGAATATTTCTTTAGAAAGTTCTGTGGTGTTGTGTGTCCCACCACAAGGTAAAGGCCATTTCTGCATTCCCTGAAGTTTTATCCATCACTTGAAGACCATTTTCCAAAGAAAAACTATTTACTCCAGGATATATTCAAATATATATTGTAGAATTTTGGATTATTGGTGAGTTGCCAAAACCATGACTATTCAGTCCTAGGATAACCTTCAAATTAGTATTGCCTTTTGGATGTTGAGAAATATGAGTTGAATTTTATTGTTGCAATTCAAGACAACAATGACAAAATCATGATGCTATAAATTCCTGGAGCTCCAAGGTTTTTTGTTGTTGTTGTTGTTGTTGTTGTTGTTGTTGTTTTTTAAATCATTTTTACTTGTTCTGTGGAATCCTTGTGTTCCCTGCTGGAAGCAGTCTTTCTTGGGAAATAGAAAGCCTCTAAAGCAGCAGGGCTCAGTGTTGCAGGGACAGAAGCAAATACTCTGCTATAGAATCATTAAGGATACTAGTGAGAAGAGCCACCACCTTGGATTCCTGATAACTGTGCCCTGTCCATTGGAAAAACAGCACCATGTATTAGAATACAGTGTAAACTATAAAACACCATCCTAGGCCTATAAAACATCATGGAACATGTGCCATAAATGAGTTTTTAATAGGTCAGTCCACTTAGCAAGCTGTTTGGGAATGATGACAACATAAACTAATGAATTCTCTGAGCATCGTTCCGTTACCTCATCAGTTTGTCTGTAGAATGAGCTTTTTTTCCAAAGTTATGCCATGTGAGATACTATGACAGGAATGAGGCATTCTGTGAATCTAGGTGGGATTTTGCCAGAAGCGGGTGGGAAATGCAAATCCATATGCAAAGTAAGAGCCCACTGCAGTAAGGACAAGCCATTGCCTCTTTCCTGATGGAAGGGGTGCTGTGTTGTCATGTTGCTAGCTGTTTCTCCTGGGGAATATGTTGGTCTCTTTCGTGAAGTCTGTCAGTGGCGGCAGTCAGATCAGCCTGGGTGAGGGAAACTGTGTCATGGAGCTCACTGGACAAGGGCATTCACACATAGAATCTGTCTTATCTCTCCAGTTATTCAGAGCCCCATCTGCAGCAGACACCTTTTGGTAAACATTCATATGGATACGTTCTCTATTTGGAAAAATCTGTCAACATACCCCATACTACTTCCCTAGACTCTATAGTTGGCAGTTTTCCTATCTTGGTCTTTCACTGTTGACTTTATCGTCCAGCTCTTAACCTTTGTCCATGATCAGAATAAATCCACAACTCTGGTTCTCTCTCCTTTTAGGTCCGATGCTTGCAGTTCTTCCCATCCCCACTGTCTTTCAGCACCACCTCTGAGTGGTATCATCATGTAATTACTAACCATCAAGAAACCATCTTGAGTTTTTCTCTTCCTCAGTCAGCTGGTCACAGGGAAGTCCCTGTCAAGCCAGTGAGCTGAGGGGAAAAGTGCTGGGGGAGGAGAAGGTGCTTTCTGAGTCTAAGCCACTTCTCATACGAGTTGTTTGTGCCCTTAGGACCTGCTCAAGTTGATTTCATGTTGCTACTTCTGCTTGATGATGGAGTGCTGCTGTGCAGAGCCAACTTCATGGCCTGGTGGGTCAGATAACACCCCAGTCGGTCATGATGTTGTTGTTCAGGTTGTATAACACTACTGATTGAGCTTTCAGCCTCTTCCAGGAACCAGCACTCTAAAGGAGCAGCTTGAGAGTAGAGGGAAAAGAGGGAAAAAGTAGAAAGGAAGGGGGCTTAGCTAAGCAAGTTTGATTGTTTTGAAATAGATTGAGAAACAAAATATAAATTCAGAAATTAGGGATGAGAAGGCACCTGTAATGATGACATACCTTCTCCAACTTTCTGTTTTACACCAATTATACAAATGGAGGCAAAAAATTGCCCCATTTTCAGTGTTCTTATTCTGACTTCATCGTGGACAGAATCTGTAGTCACTAACCACCTTCGCACCCTTCCTTTTTGTTCATGCTCTGTTTCCTTAGATTACTGTGCCTCCAGAAACTTCGTGGTTACAATACTCTGTAGAATTCTGATACACCATGGTATTTCTGTGTTTTATTGTGGAAATTTTCAAAGTACAAGTATAATGAACTTCATGTATACATCACTCAGCTTCAGTAATTATCAGTACATGGCCAATCTTGTTTAACCCATATCTCACACTCGATTTTTCTTCCTGTACTCTTTGCCTCTTATTTTTTTTAAAGATTATTTATTTATTTGAAAGTAGAGTTACACAGAGAGGAAGGGGGAGGGGGTCTTCTATCTTCTGGTTCACTCCCTAATTGGCCGCAGTGGCTGGAGCTGCACTGATCCAAAGCCAGGAGACAGGAGCTTCTTCCAGGTCTCCCATGCGAGTGCAGGAACCCAAGAACTTGGGCCATCTTTTACTGCTTTCCCAGGCCATAACAGAGAGCTGGATCGGAAGTGGAGCAGCCCATATGGGATGCTGGCACTGCAGGCAGCGGCTTTACCTGCTACGCCACAGCGCCAGCCCCCTGCCTCTTATTTTTAAGCTAATCTCAGATATTGTTTTATCTGTAAGAATTTTGTTATGGATCTCTAAAAGAGAAAAACTAAAAAAGTAGAATACTGTCATACCAAAAAAAAAATCTTTAATATCATCAGTAATCCCATGAAGAATGAAATTTTCCTAATTGTGTTTTTATAATTTTTTTTTGATGTGGTGGTTCTTTGTTTTATAGTTTCAGTCAAGACCCAAATAAGGTCCACACAATCAGATTGGTTGAGGTGTCTCTTAACTGTTTTTAAGCTGTAAATTCTCCTTTCTCACATATGTACTCAGCGTCCGTCTCTTGGCATTTTTGTTAAAGAGATAATCATTTTTTTTTCTGCAAGCTTTCCTACTGTCTGGATTTTTCTAATGCATTTCCTTGTCATTTACCATTTTCCTCTGTCCCTCATATTTCCTAAAATTTAGTAAAATGTATAGGTTTGATCAGATTCATTTTAGATTTTTTTTATTTTCTTCTTTCTTTTTTTAACAAGACTACTACATAGGTGATGTTCTGTGCAACCATCAGTAAATAAAAAAACCTAATTTTTTTCCTTATGTTATCAGATTTGTCATCATTACCTCAACCCATTAATTTATTAAAGGATACTAAGTAATTATCTGACATTCCTTTTCTTTTTTTTAGCCAGAATACTTCCATTAAAAGACACTTCCCTTCATCCAAATTTTTATGTCCCTGGAGGTACAGTATAAACAAGGGCACTTCAAAAAGTTTGTGGAAAATGGAATTAAAAGCTAAGTACATTTTGGTACAATTTTAAAACCCATGCATAGTTTTTTCATAATATATATTTTCCTTGAACATTTTGAAGGCCCCCTCTATTAGTGGATTTCAAACTTTTTTCACCAAAATAAAATTATTGTTTAATTCCATTTCCATGAACTTTTTGAAGTATCCTAATGTTACTCTGTGTGTGTGTGTGTGTGTGTGTGTGTTTACACAAGGGCAACATGAATGCTTGATGTTTCTCTTCAGTTATCAGTATTCAAAATGCATTGGTTCCTAGCATTTGCTGAAGATGACCAATGAAATAACTTCTTTCACTTTGAACTTCAGCTTTTAAACATATTTGTGTTTCAATCCACTGTGGTTTTTAACCCTATTGATTCTCAAATTACTCTATCCTTGGCCTGTGGGAGCTTATTCAGGTTAGCTCCTGTGTTCCTTTGACATGAGCCTAATTAATGGTCTTTGGTAGTTCCTTGTTTTCTAATATAACAGCTTGCTCTAGGTTCATCTTGTATACTTCCTGCTCGGAACCTGGAATTATCCATTTCTTCAAGAAGACTTAAATTCTTTTAGTAGAAGATGAACTACCACATTCTGGTACCAGTATAGTATTATATACTACTAAAGTGCGTGGTACACCACTGTAATAGGGTATTATCTCTTATTACAGTTTTCTCAGTCTGACCTCAGTTGTCTCCCTGCTTGGTATCACAAAGTGATTACTCCCTTCCAAAAAGAAAAAAAAAATGTTTAAAGATATCTAAGAGGTATCAAATGAAGAGGTTTGTTTAAAGGTGAAAGATCAGAATTAGATTAGAATTAGCTTATAATAGTGTCCTCACCATCTCTGCCTTCCAACTCTACAGCCAGAGGGTGCTTTGAAAGAAGATGGGAAAGTGTGCACAAAAATGTGCACCATTATCTTTTTTTCTTTAAGATTGAAAATTATAAAAGGGAAAAAGCATACCTTTAGAGAAATCTGGCAGACAATCACCTTAACCAAACCAAGTGAATCCAAGTAAACATGGCCGGTAAGGGAACAAACTGGCAGGCTTTGCCTCCTGATGTGACACTCTGGGAGTGCATCACTTGTACACAGTATTTCTTCACAAACTACATTACTGAGATCATAAGGAAACAGTGAGACAAACCAAGGAGCAGTCTACAAAATGATGAACCTGTTCTCAAATCAATGTCATGAAAGACAAATGAAAAGACGCTAAACCAACATGACAGCTACATAAATACAGGTATTTTCCTGGAGTTCAGGCAAAAAGTCACTATCAAAGACAAATGTTAGGTGATTTTGAAAAGCTATATATTGAAAAATAGATTATCAATATTAAATGTCCTTATTTTGAAAAACTTATGTAAGAGTACATGCACACACACACATCCTTGTTTCAGGAAAAACATTGAAGTATTTAATAAACATTTAATTTAAAATATAAAGTTATTCATTTGCACTCATTTTTCTATAGCTTAGTTTTATTTTTTGAAAACTTTTATTACATATAGTCATTTTTAATAAGATTATAATGTGCATAAATGCATTGTTTTACTATATGATTTTATGATGTTTTGCATTTTTACCTTTAAAATGCTTTATATATTTCATCCCATGGTTTATTTTATGAGTTTTTAATGCTTATTATAAAATGGTGGTATTTCATTTTTATCAAAATACCAGTGTTATCATTTGGCTCCTATCTTTCAGTCACTAGAGTCAACAAGATTCTTTAACTCTTAAAATAGTTTCACTCCAGGGAATTGCTGAAAGCAAAAATGAGAAAGATCTGCCTTGGAAGCATGTGGTTGGTTTAAAAATTACTGTTCTACTGTACAATCATTAAGTGTACTGAAAATAGATGATTGTAGAAACTAAGAGTGGGAATCCAAGAGGGAGGGGGAGGAAGGATAGGGAGAGAAGTGCCACTATATTCCTAAAATGGTATAAAGGAAATATATGAAACTTACCTAACTTAGGTAAAATATATTTCTTTTAATTTAAAAAAATTTACTATTTTATCTCAACCTCCTTGCTCCTCCCTCCTCTACCCACCACCTCACAAATGTTTGAGTGACTAAGAGGTGAATTAACAGTGACTGCTGTTGCTCTGAATGATTGTTTTTGTGTTTTGTTTTGTTTTGTTTAGATTTTAGCCATGTGCAAAAACTCAAATCTGCGGTGGCTGGAGTGTTCATGGAAAACCATAGGCAGATTTGGTAGATGGTGTACATAGAGGAGAGTGTGGAACTCTAGAAACTATCCCAATAGGATGCCTGGGTTATTTCATGGGCTAATTGGGGTCAAGGACCATGTCTTTGACTCCCCTTAAGTATGTTAGCCCCTGGTATTCTGGACACCTGCATTTTATAAAACCTTCCAGAATCCTTGGCATACTGATAGTGGATGTGCTTTTAGAATACATGTTTTCCATTCCTATAATAAAAGAAATTCAGTTATATCAAAATTGTACTTACGCACAGTATAGATTGATGACTAGGGTTTGTTTCATTAATGTATCAGTAACTAGGTGTTTGGTTTTGGTTTTCTTAAAAAAAAAAAAAAAACTATCGTAAGCAACAAGCTAGAAAACAAAAATTTTCCACTTAACTGTTTATAATCAAATTATAAGATGCATTGTTAGTAATAATGAAAAATTGAAAAAATATTCATATGCCTATTAATGGGAAATGATTAATTCAATTACGGTATAGTCATGCAATTGTTTATTCATTTTACAGGAATGTAGTTGTGTGGTGGTTTTCTAATTTTGAAAGATTTCTAAGATGTACTATTAAGTGAAAATAGCTTACTAAAAAATACTCGTGCTGTCCCATTTTTTTCCAAAAGTAGCCATATGTATATTGTGCACATAAAAGTAAATGCTTTAGAATACACCATGAAGAAACCTAAACTGTTTAATAATACAGAGATTGAGCCTGGGAAGGGAGGAGTGAGTACAGTGAATGGTGTACTTAATACTTGGGTTCTGTGTGTATTTTATACTCTTTTATTTTTAGCATTTTTATACACCAAGAATATATTACTGTATATTACTCTGTACTTATACAAATTAGTGTTGACTGCAATTTAATCGTGCCAGCCTTACAAAGGAATGGGTATAGTCTAATCAGTGCAAATGCTATGATGTCTTCTAACAGCTGATATGCATTCAGGATGGTTACCTTTCCCTGCTGACAGAAACTGGTGAAGTTCGTGAGGATCTTAAACTGCCAGAAGGTGAACTAGGCAAAGAAATAGAAGGCAAATACAATGCAGGCGAAGATGTACAGGTAAAGACCTAGGAGAAAATTGTTTTAATCCGTTTTATAAAAACTGAAAAAAAAAAAACTGTCCTAACTAGTAAGCAGAAAATACCAAATACAAATGCCATTTAAAAATCCTGCCAAGTGTTTAAAATTTTTATCTCTATAAGGTGATTTTTCCAAGATACCCTTAGAGACCCATTACCAAAGAAAGTATCAAAGTTCATTTTTGCTGTATAGCCTATGTCAATCCCCAGTTTGTTTTGAAGATCTGCATCTGAGCTATAAGAAAGCAAACTGGGGGAGTGCTAGCAAGTGAGAGATTTACTTTGTCTTTGCTGCATCTTTCAGAAGTATAGCATCTAGTAAGTGCTGAGGTACAGCTCTCACTCTCCCTGTTCCCTAGATGTTGTTTTACAGCTGAAGTTTGAAAACTTCTACTTTAGAAAACTGTCAAGAAGGTAGATTGTTTTCAAATAACTTTTCCAAAATCAGTACACACGAAATATCCACAAGTACACATTATATGAGGAACTAAATAGATCTCTATATATTGATTTCTGAATAACTTTTTGCCTGCAATTTTTTTCTTCTAGGTGTCTGTCATGTGTGCAATGAGTGAAGAATATGCTGTAGCCATAAAGCCGTGCAAATAAAGAGGGGGGACATCAGGCCTGAGCGTACTGTTTAGGTCTGGGTCAGCTCCAGATCTAAAGTCTGATTCTAAGTTGTCACCAAAGCTATGGCCTTCATAAGCCACCTCATTTTTTTTTATTGTTTTGACATTGTGCTGGGTTAGTTTAGTAAGCAATTGGCAATTTAAGAAAATAATCAAGATGTATAATTCTTTAGTCTTAACTTTGTAGGTGTCTTTCCTATAATGTTCCTGTGGTTTTCAGTTTGTGAATCCAAGAAACAGACAAGGTAGCTTCAGCAGATGTGATTTGTATGAGAAAATCATTTCTGCATTTTAGTTAATGCAAAATAAACCAGGGTTGTAAATCAATGTAACATATAGTGATATTACAATACCACATTAAGGTGAATTGCTCGGCATTAATTTCAAGCTTAATAGTAAAGAATCCATGTAAAAGTGAATTGAAATTATCACAGTTTCAACCTCTGGCAAAAAAATCTTTAAGCAAAAACCATGTTATCAAAAAGTACAGGTATCTTGGTGGCCATGTGCAATCACATGTATTCGCTCAGTCATACTGTTCTTTGCCAAATGGTTGGCAAATTTGAAATAACCATATATGGTGGTTTTAGTACCTTCTTGTGGTTAACATGGGCATTAAATTGTTGGGTGAATACACAGCGACTTCATAAAGTTCGTGGAAAGTGGAATTAAAAGGTAAGTTTATTTTCCTGTAAAAAAAATTTCAAATCAAAAGATCATGAAAAATATGTATTATGATAAAACTATGCATAGGATTTCAAAAATTTTTGCACCAAAACAGCCTTCCATTTTCCACAAACTTTTTGAAGTGTCCACTTATGAGCATGTCAGACTGTAAAGAAGACAAAAAGGACAGTGGCAAAGGGGTTTGATTAAAGCTATAGGTTTTTATTTGAAGCCTTTGTAATCAGCATAGTAAAACAAAGTTGTTTTTAGTTATGGTTTTACTTTTAACTTTTGTAGCACCACCTGCAACCCTACATTTAAAGTGGTGACCCGTGTTTACAAGATACTGTGCAGCACTTTCTTTTAACCTTGTTAATTAGAGTTGCCATTTATCAGCAATTACTGCTTACCAACCACTTTTCATTAGATGTTTTAACATTAAAATATTTGTTAGACAAAAACTGGAAATCCTTATTTAACTTGATTTGGGATATTTGTTAAATGCATATATATTTCTCTGAACTGAAATGAAAATGAATCATGGAAGAAATTTACTTGATGTGCAAAAATTATTTTAAACATGTTTGTTTTCTGATTGGTCATATGACTTAATTCAATTACTAGTATGAAATACAACTAGGAAAGAATTAAGCGAACTGAATTATGTTAAAGGGTGTTTTAGGTGACAGCCTGATTTTCTCTGTAATCTTCTGGGTCACATGTGTGTTATTTCCAGACATTTAGGCATTGTTAGAGAGTTTGTGAGGATCATTGACTCAGTTGCAGTCGTTGTATTGGAGTAAAACGTAGAACAAAATCCTAACTCAGAAATACCATAATTCTTTTAAGAGTGGTTCTGAAGCTTCTCACATCATGTGTTGGCATCTTAAAGACCCTTATTCCCATGATGTAGGAAAATCAATGTGGTGATATAACTGATCCAGTCGGCCACTGGAACTACCACGAAGAGCAAAAGATCCCAGTTTGAGGCGCTTAGTTTGTAAATCCTGTTTTATGCTCAACAAACTCATTTGAGAAGAAGCAAGATACTCTGAGAAAAGTGCAAGAAGAATTCTAAAACACAAGAAATACTGAGGTTGTTGCTAAATGTTTTTAGTATAATGGTTTTAGCTTTTGCCCATCTAAAGCAGAATTAGGAACTAGGCTAAATTCTTTCCAGTATTCTATTTAAGTATCTACTACATACTGTTCCAGTTTTTTAGTTCTCTGATGTGTGTTGTACTTGCTGCTGATTGGCATTATTACCCATGGGAATCCCAGAAAGTTATTAATCTGTGCTGCTTGCTGGTCATTTATATGGCCTCAGTTAACCATCCTAGTGTTTTGAATTAGTATCATTTTGTATTTTAGCATGCCCTTGGTCTTCCCAACTTGTCAAACTTCACATAAATATATTTTCAATTGAGATGTAAGGATATACAAATTATAATAATGCATCTCTATCTTCATACCTTGAATGGCAAAAGTTATTTATGCATAAATATCTCAAGCATTATATGAAGTGTAAATACTCTGATATATAATTATAATTATAGATTTTAAAGATATGGGACTGTTTATTTTCACATAAGTCAATAGATGTTTCTCTAGAGCAAAATATTCCATTTAGTAAAGCTTTATACATTGTATTAAAAGGAAGCAGGGAACATATATTTTTAACATAGAACAGAAGTAACTTCATTCATTTTTTGACATCAGAGAAATGTTAAAAGTGGATTCCTAGTCTTTGTTGTATTCTTTTGTAGCAAGTGTTCCATATCACAAGTTACCATGTATAGAATGTAGACTGTCATGTTGATAGATTATACTGTGATACACTACTTTTGTCTGGACACATTTCACCACTTTATAGACAGTATTATATTAATATATTCATAAACAAATGAATATTTGTTTCTTTCTACAACATATTTTATTTCTATTGTGAAGACTTTGTTATATCTTATTTGCTACAGAGTTGTATGCCTTTTGACATAGATCAAATCACAGCTACTTTGACCTAGCATTTGCATCATAAATGTAATTGTGATGTTTCTTTCATGCTCCCTTCCAAGGGCTGTCAGTCACTTGAAGAAATTGTTGCTAACCAAGCTCTTGACTCAGTTTCCCTTAATGGTACAAGCTTCTGTACTATTGCTTTGTATTTGTTACCAAAACTTCTGCAACCAGAAAATATCTTTACTAGGAAATGCTGCAGTAAAATGTTTAGGCTATAGGGGACACAATTTCTCATTACAGCACTATGTGATGGTGGTACACATGTGCACATACAGCTTTGTATGTTCTTTTTCCCAAAGTCCTTCCAACTCTTAAAAGTACTGTAGTCTGGTAGTGCCTCAAATGTTGGTAACTTTTTTTTATTTAAAATTTTCTCCAGAATTTGTTTTTGTACTCTAGGGTTTCTCAATTAGATTATTTCTAGTTGAGCTGTAATTTGAATGCATTATTCTCAGGGCTGTTTATGCTAAGAACTGACATTTCATTAATTTCAAGCTAACTGCCTGAAAGTATATTGTGAAATTTTCCCAAATTGTAATACAGTGATGCATACATACATATTACAAATTCTTAATACCAGTCTACTTACACTACATGCTAAATATTGAATAAAAAAGATACTGGAATCTTGCCACACTTTTTCACTTTCGAGTAGAATTTGTTAGTTTTACCTTAGAAACCTGTCTCCTTAATGATACATCTGAGAGCATTCCTTCAGAAAGAACCCCAAAGGTGGCATTAGGGCCATTCGTTGACATAGTAGTTCTTAACAGATTAGGGATAACACACTGAAAATTCATAATCCTCTTTTGAGTACATTAAAATGTTTACATAATGATCTTGAAAATGAACTAGGAACACATTTACTCTGACAAAATATGGCTTTTAATAGAAGAGCAAAAACATAAGAATATTTCCATAAGCAGTATATTGTATGGATCAATAGTTTGAGGTTTTCTAATATCATGCAGGCACAATATTTCATAGTGTGCAAGTCTTTTTATTTTTCCTGCTAGCATTGAGACAAATAATTGGCAACAAAGGTTTAAGAAAATTTATTGTAGAAATTTTTTGTGTGTGTTGAAAATCTTAAGGTTGAGAAAACTCAATCTATTAACTTTATTAAATTTATTTTTTCAGAATTGGGTATACGGTATCATTATTTGGTTTTGTAGGGAACATTTGGATTTAGCTTACAGACCACAGATGTTCTGTGGGAACATAGCTGGAAGTCACTATATAATTTGTTTTTCTATTAAGTAAACATCTGAACACCAACTGAACTATCAAGTGAGGTCAAGTGCCTGAAAAGTGCTGAGTCCATCTAATAAGCACGTTTCTGAATGTGTAAGATCTCACAGCAATGCATACCAGGCTTTCACCTGCTGGAAACATACTTGTTGACAAACTTGGCCATCCACAATTATTCCCCTCTCCTCAAAACAGGTAGAAATTATTTTATTAAAAAAAAAGTGGTTCTTTATAGGAAGTTCTGAAAACTCTATCTTGGTATTGGTAGAATTAGGTTGATCTTAGTTCAAGATGGAACTTGTCAAAAACTCTCAACACTGAACTGTATTCAGCAATGACTGAACATCTCGTCATAAGTCAGTTGTGATCTTTCTTGAGAGGAACTCTATTGTGGTAAATACCTACTACAAATAAGCACTCTTGTGTTTATTGCAAATCACTAGTTCTATGCAGTATAATGAAAATAACTAGTTCTATACTGTTATGTACATTAGTCCTCCTCTCCAGAAAGAAAGTAGTTGAAATGGCATTGTCTAATACAGTGGCACTTTATTAATAACATATTTTAGTTGTCCTAAATATAGGAGAACTCCTGCCCTGACCTGCAGAGACCCAAATGTTTTAGCTAAAACTTTAAAATAGTAAGATATGTTATATCAGTATTACAATTGTGCATTTTACATTTTAAAAATGGGTAAATTTCAAATGTTAATTCTTTGGCTATACTAAAATATTCTTTAAAATGTAGCTGATGAACTGATCAATTATAACTTTGTTAAGATATATTTGTCTGTTTCTTCATCAGTTATACTAAATAAAGCTAATTCAACAGTTTGCACTATTGTACATGTTTTTTACATAAATATTTTTAAAATATTTGCATACTAGAAAATTTTATGAATTAATGCATATATCACATTTTTTATATTCTAGGTCCTCACTGAGAATGCCCCAATTTTGGCTGGGTAATTTAATTTCTACACTTTAGTTCCAGATTCAGGTACAATTTTGGTTTTATTTTTAATTTTTAATATTTTTAAAAATATGTGAAATAGTCACTTAGTTCACATTTTAACAAGTCCAAAATAGTAAAATCTTCTCCTCTTCACCTGCTTTCTGTGTACCCTTCCAGGGATACTTAATGCCAAGGAAGTTAATGATCCCTCCCAGGGTCAGAGGTACTCCTTCCCTCCCAGCTGTATGCTACTCTCTTTCCACAGTGACGTGAGTGGTGCAGAGAGTCCCTGACCCCCACTCTTTCCCAGTCCTCTGTCTAACCCACACCAGCTAGATAGTTCATCTCTGGATAGCTCACTTGGTTTCTTCCTTTCATGCGTTGTACCATTCTAAAATATCCCTCTCCCAGACATGTGAGCCATGCCAGAGCTATCATGGCAGTTGTCACTTCATAGCCTTGATCATTAGTGGGTTTTTTAAAAAGATTTATTTATTTTATTTGAAAGTCAGAGTTAAACAGAGAAAGAAGGAGAGTCAGAGAGAGAGAGGTCTTACATCCTTTGGTTCACTCCCACTTGGCCGCAATGGCTGGAGCTGCGCCAATCCGAAGCCAGAAGGTTCTTCCCGGTCTCCCATGTGGGTGCCGGGGCCCAAGGACCTGGGCCATCCTCTACTGCTTTCCCAGGCCATAGCAGAGAACTGGATCAGAAGTGTAGCAGCCAGGACTTGAACAGGCGCCTATATGGGGTGCTGGCACTGCAGGTGGTGCCACAGCACTGGCCCATGCCTTGATCATTAGTACTAATATCCCTGACCTACCAGATGCAGAAGGCAGACTTTGAGAGTAAAAGAGTCACTGGATTAGTCTTCTAGCCTCCATCCCCATTGTTGGAACTTAAAAATACCAATAACCCAGTTTCCCAGATGTAGGCACAGGAGGGAGAAAAGAAGAAAAACAGCTAATAAGTGTTTTGTGCTTCTTCCCCCAAATAATTAAACATTCTAGCCAAATAGGAGGTGCCCTTCTGTGAATCTGGTCCAATTAGGACGTGCTGCCTAGTGTGCTCCATTGGGAACTTGAAACACCAGTTCCCACAACATGCTGAGCATATCTGTTAACACCAGGAGCATAGTGGTTCCAAAGTTGTAACAGTACATTGTCTGATCTGAGAGTCATTTCTGAATCCACTCTAGGTAATTTTTTGCCACATCCATGGGCACTTCCCAGCACCACAGTCAATTGCATTTGGCTGTTCATGAGGGCCAAAAAGGCATGGCAACCTCGGTTGCCAAGTGGATTCTAGTTAAAAGAGTGAGGGTCCTAAATTTCCATCACTATAAACTGCTTTTTTTGGCTCACAATTACGTGTATTTCACCTAAATTGTGGGTGTTGGTATAGTCCATTTTAATCACAATATAATCAGTGAGGTAAATTTAACACCTTGAATTAGAGAATATACTTTTCTTTCTTTTCTTTTTTTATTTGACAGAGTTACAGTGAGAGAGAGACAAAGAGAAAGGTCTTCCTTCCGTTGGTTCACTCCCCTAATAGCCACTACAGCCGGCACTGTGCAGATCCAAAGCCAGGAGCCCATGCTTCCTCCCAGTCTCCCATGCAGGTGCAGGGACCCAAGGACTTGGGCTATCCTCCACTGCCCTCCCAGGCCACAGCAGAGAGCTGGACTGGAAGAGGAGCAACCGGGACTAGTACCTGGTGCCCCAACCGGGACTAGAACCCGGGGTGCAGGCGCCACAAGCGGAGGATTAGCCAAGTGCGCCACAGTACCAGCCGAGAATATACCTTTCAAAATCAAATAGAACTTAAAAGATATTTACAACACAATGAGAACAGTAGTGATTTCTTTAAGTATAAATATGAAAAGTAACACTATAATACCAATTCCAAGTGAAATTAAGAACAAAAATAGAAAATTAGATGCCACTTTGGGACACCCACATTCCATATCTGAGTCCTAGCTCTATATCCAATTCGAGCGTCCAGCTGCCAACCCTTGGGAGGCAGCAGTGATGGCCCAAGTAGTTGGTTCCTGCCACCCACATTTGAGACCCAGGTTGAGTTGTAGGCTCCCAGTTTCTGGCTAACCCAGCCCAAGCTGTTGAAGGCATTTGAGGAGTGAAACAGCAAATGGAAGATCTCTATCTCTGTCTCTCAAATAAAATTTTAAAAGAAAATAGTCCTTCCTGCTGTAAATTTTAAGATAGTATACAAATGTATAATGAGAAAACAGAAATTAAAGCCCTGTGTGTTGGAATCTGTATAAAACAGTATTAGAGGAAAATTCATATCATATCTGTTAATCAGTAAAAATGAAAGTATGAGCAAAACTGAATTAAATTCCTAAATCAAACAGAAAAACCTAAAGATAAATGCAGAAATCAATGATATGAATAGGAAAATATCTAAATAAAATTCTGATTTTTTGAAAATATATATAATAAAATTTTTATAACTTCTTAGGAAAATATGGTTATCAAAATCGACCACAGTAAAGATAAAAAGCTTAAACAGAAAAATTTTAATAGGAGAAATAGAGAAAGCTATCAAAAAACTGTCCTACAAAGAAACCAAACAAAACTAGGTTCAAATGGATTCACAGGAGAATTTTGCTAAGCTTTTACAGACCTGTTTGTCCCAGTGTTACCGATACTGTTGTAGAACATAGAATACAAACAGAGCTCCTAAATTCATTTTAGGAAGCCAAGTTTAGCATTGGTACTTAAACCTGATAACAAAATAACAAAACAAAAATATTGAATACAAAAATCCCTAAATACAAGGCATCTTCAAAAAGTTCATGGGAACTATATATTATGAAAATACTATGCATGAATTTCAAGTTGTTTTGCACCAAAATTAACTTTCCATGAACTTTTTGAAGTACCTTTGTGTATTACCAGTTTTTAAACCCAAACACTGCATGAAGAAAATAAAACCAGAGGTCCACATGGAGTTTATTTCAGAAACACAAGAATGATTTAATGATTAGAAAATCTATTACATAATTCACTATCATAATAAAAGTACTGACAAGAAAGAGCCATGAGTGGGGACTAGCACTAAATTAAAACCTGTTACAAATTCTCTAACAGGTGAGGAATGTCTAGCCTGTGGAGTGGATAAGGCTCATAGAATCATTTGGTCTGGTGCTGCCAAGGAAACTGCAGGTGGGACTCGAAATTCAATAAATATGTAATAGGCTCATTTGTAAGTGGATAACTGTACAGCCCGATGAATAATGTTGTAAATATCGAAATGGCCCTCGTCAGTAAAAAAGTTCCCCACCACTGATGGACAGTGAGAGACTGGCAAAGAAATAACCAGACCAACAGAAAAGAAGAGAAAACCCAGATTGGACCCATATACATAGAGATGTCTAGTGTTTGGGGTTGGTGTTGTTGCACGGTGGATCAAGCTGCCTCTTACAACACCAGCATCCCACTTAGCAGTGAAGGTTTGAGTCCTGCCTGCTCCACTTCCAGCATTCCCGCAATTGTGCCTGGAAAAGCAAAAGATGGCCCAAGAGGGCCTGTGCCATCCACGTGGGAGACCAGGATGGAGTCCTTGACTCCTGGCTTGGGCCTGGACCAGACTTCACTTTTGCAACCATTCGAGGAGTGAACCATTAGATGGAAGATGTCTATGTCTGTCTGTCTCTCTCTGTTGTTCTGCCTTTCAAATAGTAGGTAAAGACGCCACCTGCAGCACCAGCATCCCATATGGGTGCCGGTTTGAGTCCTGACTGCTCCACTTCTGATCCAGCTGTCTGCTATGGCCTGGGAAAGCAGTACAAGATGGCCTAAGTGTTTGGGCCCCTGCACCCACATGGGAGACCTGGAGGAAGCTCCTGGATCCTGGCTTCAGATTGGCATAGCTCCAGCTGTTGCAGCCAACTAGGGATGAACCAGCGGATGGAAGACCTCTCTCTCTCTCTCTCTCTCTCTCTCTCTCTCTCTCTCTCTGCCTCTCTGCCTCTCTGCCTCTCTGCCTCTCTGCCTCTCCTCTCTCTGTGTAACCCTGACTTTCAAATAAATAAATAAATCTTTAAAAAAAATATGTAGTGTATGCTTAGGGTGGTATGCAAATCACAGGAAAGATGAACTTAAATAAATTGTGCTGAGACAATTGTGAAAAAACAAGACAAATTTCATAATATATAAATAAATTCCAAATAAAGTAGCGCTCCCATTGGAAACAATGAAACTATACAAGCCTTGAGAGAAAATAAATAGGTGAATTCCTCTATAATCTCCTACCTTCTCACCTATGATTGGAACTCCAGATACAGTGAAAGGTGTGTGTGTGAGAGAGAACAAATGGAATAAAAGGAATGTCATGAAAATAAGGATAAAAGATGTGCATGTATGAATGTGGGTGCTTTGAACTATTTTATAATCTTTGGTAAGTTTGAAATTATTTCTAAATAAGTTTCTTAACACCCCAAAAACTCACATAATACCATCCAGTTTTTATAAATTTATGTTATTTCCCACAGCATTAAATAGCTATTTCTGAGCAAGTGAATTAGATATTTTTGCATATTAATTTTTTTCTTCATTATATTTTCTTTCATGAATGTTTCTTTTCACATGAGAAGGTGACCATAATTTTGTTAATTAAAAAACTTCCTCAAAGCATTTGTTTAAAAGAGAAAAAAAATGAAATAATCTAAATGTCCATAAATAGGCAAATGACTAAATAAGCTGAAAATAATAAGAGTAAGCAATGAAAAGAAATACTTGTTCTCTTTGTTGTCCTTGTCCCTTAACCTACTTTTGTTGTTGTTGTTGTTTTTGGTTTTTAATAGAAAGCTTTTAGTTAATAAATATAAATTTCATAGGTACAATTTTTGGATTTTAGTGTTTCTTCCCCCCACACCACCCTCCCCTCCCCAAAACATCTCACCTCCTACTCCCTCTCCCAACCCATTCTTTATTAAGATTCATTTTAATTATCTTTATATTCAGAAGATCAACACTACACTAAGATTTCAACACTTTGCACCCACACAGACACACAAAGTATAAAGTACTGTTTGAAGACTAGTTTTACCGTTAATTCTCATAGTACAACACATTAGGCACAGAGGTCCTGCATGGGGAGCAAGTGCACAGTGCCTTAACCTACTTTTATAACTTTGGTTTTTCTGTGTTGCATTGTAAATAATTTCCCACTCACTAATTTTCTCTTCAGCTGGGTCTACAACCCTGTTTCTTCTCCACTATTGCTAATTTGAGTTTTTCTGATTTTAATTTTTATAATATTTAGCTCCTTTTAAAAAATATCCTGGTAGAACCTGATTGTCCTGGTTCCCTTATACTTTATCTCTAAAACATTTTTAAAAATATTTAATTTTATATTCTGTACATTCCTTATTTATTTTTTAGTTATTTATTTGAAAGGCAGAGTTACGGAGAGACAGACAGATCTTCCATCTCCTGGTTCACTCCCCAAAAGGCCACAATTGCCAGAGTGGGGCCGATCTTAAGCCAAGAGCCAAGAGCTTCTTCCAGGTCTCCCACATGGGCACAGGGGCCTAAACACTTGGGCCATCTTCCACTACTTTCTCTGGTGCATTAGCAGGGAGAAGAATAGGAAGTGGAGCAGCCAGGAACCGAACCACTGCCCATATGGGATGCCAGTACTATAGGTGGTCTCACCCCCCAAGCAATAGCACAGGCCCCATGTACCTTATAATTCTAATATATGTAGTCTCCACAAGTCTCATTTTATAGATCTCCGGTGCTTTCATTCATGGTGGTTTGTTTTCCATGTGTTTATTAACTTTTTTTAAAAAAAATTGCTTATATTTCTTGAAGTTTATCTTGGGGAATATTTTTGTGCCCAGACTTAAAATGAATTCCTCCAGACAGCATTTGCATTTGCTTTTCCATAAAGGCCTGAGCATACTTTAAACCACATTTTTAGTTTGGAGCTTTTTCATGCTATTTGGCCAAAGCTAATTAAAACTTCAAACACATATGAACATGGCTTGTCACTTCTGCTTCTAAAACAGTATTTTACTTTTCTACCAGTGTAACCATACATTAAAAATTGTTTATGAAACTATTATAGCCATTTTTGGCCGGCACCGCGGCTCACTAGGCTAATCCTCCGCCTTGCGGCGCCGGCACACCGGGTTCTAGTCCCGGTTGGGGCACCGGATTCTGTCCCGGTTGCCCCTCTTCCAGGCCAGCTCTCTGCTGTGGCCAGGGAGTGCAGTGGAGGATGGCCCAAGTCCTTGGGTCCTGCACCCCATGGGAGACCAGGATAAGTACCTGGCTCCTGCCATCGGATCAGCGCGGTGCGCCGGCCGCGGCGGCCATTGGAGGGTGAACCAACGGCAAAGGAAGACCTTTCTCTCTGTCTCTCTCTCTCACTGTCCACTCTGCCTGTCAAAAAAGAAATAATAATTAAAAAATAAATTAAAAAAACTATTATAGCCATTTTTAGATAGATACATAATGGAGGGACTTCTCTATAAATCTAATCCACCATACTATCTTTCTATATTCTTTTTCTTTTTTTTAAATTGTTCTATCTAGGCTCCAATATCATGTAGCTCCAATGACTGAAGTTTATATTAGAAGTATAAGAGGTCTTTAAAAAAAAAAACTGTGGCAAAAAATGACCTAAATGAAAGATCCTGTGAGTGATTACTGACATCATAAATAAGAGTGTCAATTGTTAAATCAACGATAGGAGTCACTGTGCACTTGCTCCCCATGTAGGATCTCTGTCCTTAATGTGCTGTACTATGAGAATTAACAATACAACTCGTCTTCAAACAGTACTTTATACTTTGTGTGTCTGTGTGGGTGTGAAGTGTTGAAATCTTTACTTAGAGTTGATCTTCTGTATATAATTAAAAATAAATCTTAATAAAGAATGTGATGGGAGAGGGAGAAGGAGATGGGATGGTTTGTAGGTGGGAGGGTGGTTATGGGGGGAGGAATTGCTATAATCCAAAAGTTGTACTTTAAAAATTTTTACTTATTAATTAAAAGTTTTCTATAAAAAAGAAATATAAGAGGTCTTCAAAACATCTGTGGGAAATGTGTATTATTAAAGAAGCATTCACAGATACCATATCTTTTTGCCCCAAAATGAACATAGCTTTTAATTATATTTTTCTGTGAATTTTCCAAAGTTCCCTGATATATCTATCAAGTACTATATGTAGTGTATAGATACAGATATTTGAGGAGCTAGAAATACACTCTTCATTGTTCTTGGCTATTTACAGATATGTACCTTTTCATGCTTTAGAATCAACTATCAAAAAAATAAGGTGTTGAATGGCATTTTTTTTAACTTTTATTTAATAAATATAAATTTCCGGCCGGTGCCCCGGCTCACTAGGCTAATCCTCCACCTTGCGGCGCCGGCACACCGGGTTCTAGTCCCGGTCGGGGCGCCGGATTCTGTCCCGGTTGCCCCTCTTCCAGACCAGCTCTCTGCTGTGGCCAGGGAGTGCAGTGGAGGATGGCCCAAGTCCTTGGGCCCCGCACCCCATGGGAGATCAGGAGAAGCACCTGGCTCCTACCTTCGGATCAGCGCGGTGTGCCGGCCGCAGCACGCCGGTCACAGCGGCCATTGGAGGGTGAACCAACGACAAAAGGAAGACCTTTCTCTCTGTCTCTCTCTCTCACTGTCCACTCTGCCTGTCAAAAAATAAAAAATAAATAATTAAATAAATATAAATTTCCAATGTACAACTTTTGGATTATAGTGGCTTTCCCCCCCCATAACCTCCCTCCCACCTGCAACCCTCCCATCTCCCACTCCCTCTCCCATCCCACCCACATCAAGATTCACTTTCAATTATCTCTGTATACAGAAGATCAATTTAGTGCATACTAAGTGAAATTTCAACACTTCGCACCCACACAGAAACACAAAGTATGAAGTACTGTTTAAATACCAGCCATACCGTCAATTCACATAGTTCAACACATTAAAGACAGAGATCCTACATGGGGAGTAAGTGCACAGTGACTCCTGTTGTAGATTTAACAATTGACACTCTTATTTATGATATCAGTAATCACCCGAGGCTCTTGTCATAAGCTAGCAAGGCTATGGAAGCCTCTTGAGTTCGCCAACTCCTATCTTATTTAGACAAGGCCATAGTCAAAAGTGGAAGTTCTCTCCTCCCTTCAGAGAAAGGTACCTCCTTCTTTGATGGCCTGTTCTTTCCACTGGGATCTCACTCGCGGAGATCTTTCATTTAGGTTTTTTAATTTTTTTGCCACAGTGTCTTGTCTTTCCATGCCTGAAATATTCTCATTGACTTATTAGCCAGATCCGAATGAATGGCATAATGTTAATATATACTTTGTGCGTGTGTGTGCAAGTACACAGTTTGGGAAGAACTGATCAATTTACAGCATTTAGTCTTCCAATTTGCACGTTTCTGGTAATTTTTTTTTAATTTAGAGAAATCTTTTCCTCTATTACTCTTTCTAACTGGTTATTTTGCAAGTACTAGTTATTTTGAAACATGTTTTTCATATCTCCTTTGAACAAATGGCTTAACAATTCTTAAGGAGTTTATTATAATATAGAAGGCTGCCAAGCAAAACAAAGTGTGTTTTTCAGTTAATGATTAATTTTCAAAATATCCAAGAGCACAGATCATTTCTGCTCTGCAGACCGGCAGTTCTTGGGGAAAGAAATGCCAGTTGCTTTCTTGGCTCCTTAATGTTTGGAAAGCAAATGAAATTATTGTGGTTCTTAAGGCAAACACCTGGACAATCTTGTTGAAATGGATTTCTTCTAGGAATTTAGCAGCTCTATTCAGACTATGCATTATCAAAACAGTTCTCACGATAAATGATGGCATGAAGCACACATAAAATTATCAGGTTTTTTTTTTAAAAAGACATTCATTTGAAAAGCAGAGTTACAGGAGAGAGAGAAAGAGAGAGAGAGAGAGAGAGAGAGAGAAAGTCTTCCATTCACTGGTTTCACTCCCCAAATGGCAAATATCCTGGCAAAACTTGATTGTCCTGGTTCCCTTATACTTTTATCTCTTAAACACATTAAAAACACTTAGTTTTATATTCTGTACTTTATTTATTTATTTGAAAGACAGTTACAGAGAAAGAGAGAGAGAGAAAGACCTTCCATCCTCTGGTTTACTCCCTAAAAGGCCACAATAGCCATAGCTGGGCCAGGCTAAAGCCAAGAGCCAGGAGCTTCTTCATGGTCTGCAGGTGGATGCAGGTGCCCAGGCACTTGGGCCATCTTCTGTTGCTTTCCCAGGTGCATTAGCAGGCAGCTGGATTGGAAGTGGAGCAGCTGGGACTATGGAATCAGAGGCTCTATGGGATGCCTACCCACTTTGCGACGTGCCAGCCCACAATCGTCACTTTCTAGAGTCAGTCTCCAAATCTCCCCCTGCCCCCTGCCCATAGCAGTTTCATCCCCCAGGCACTCAGCAGGACTAACATCTGAGCGGCACGCCACTGTGCTGCTGTGATGTCGACATTTCCACCCTCGTGGCCCTCACACATATTGGTAGATACATCACAGCACATATTTGTGGAATTAGCTGGGAGGCTTTTCGTTAAGTCAGGGGACCTGGGGTTCACTGGAACTCGTGACAACGTGGAGTAAATTATACCCAACGTGTGGACAAGAAATCCATGCCATGTGTTTTGCTCTTACTGAGATCCTGCACCCTCATCCCAGTACCTAATTTACAGTACTAGAAGCCCTGATGGCCCTCAACAGTCGTTTTGAAACATGAGACTCATAAATAAAACATAAGGGGAAAATTACTACATTCCTAAAGTTGTACTTATGAAATGCATGAAGTCTGTATTCCTTAAATAGAAGGTTTCTTTGGGGGAAAAAATAAATTCTCAAGCAACTAAAAATATATATTGGAATAACTTTTTGGCTAGAACATTGTAATTGCAAGAGGGGAGATACTAAAGCAGCCTGACATGGAAAGCCAAGACACTCTGGCAAAAAAACAAACAAACAAACAAACAAAAAACCTAAATGAAAGATCTCCACGAGTGAGATCCCAGTGGAAGGAACAGGTCATCAAAGAAGGAGGTACCTTTCTCTGAAGGGAGGAGAGAACTTCCACTTTGACCATGGCCTTGTCTACATATGATCAGAGTCGGTGAACTCAAAAGGCTTCCATAGCCTTGGAAACTCATGACAAGAGCCTAGGGTGATTACTGAGGCCATAAACAAGAGTGTCAATTTGTTAAGTCAACAACAGGAGTCACTGTGCACTTACTCCTCATGTAGGATCTCTGTCCTTAATGTGCTGTACATTGTGAATTAATGCTATAACTAGTACTCAAACAGTATTTTTCACTTTGTGTTTCTGTGTGGGTGCAAACTGTTGAAATCTTTACTTAATATATGAAATCTTTACATATATGCTAAACTGATATGTATATAAAGAGAAATGAAAATGAATCTTGATGTGAATGGAAGGGGGTAGGGAGAGTGGGGAGTGGGAGGGAAGTTATGGGGGGGGAGCCATTGTAATCCATAAGCTGTACTTTGGAAATTATATTCATTAAATAAGTTTAAAAATTAAAAAAAAAAAAAGGCAGCCTGAGCCACTGCCTTGCCCTGATTAGAAAGATCCAACCGGTTAGTTTCAGATGACTCCCGCGGGCCATTCTGGGAGCAGCCTCCTCGCAACTGCAGGGATGCATCCCCGTGACTAACCTGGAGCCGGGGAATCAGGGCAACCACTGCCGCCAGTAGGCATTCACGAACGGCTCTCCCGGAGCCACGCCCCCGGTTTCCTGGGTTACCGAGCTCCGCGCCCCGCCCCGCCCCACGTCCTTTTCTGGAAGGCGGAGGGCCGACGTCCTCGGCGCGTGACGTAGCACGCTGCGCTATAAATACGTGCCGCGCGCGGGTCGCTTCCTCTCTGCGCTACTGCGGTCTTCTAAGATGGCGCCGGTGAGTGAGGGTACTCGTTTTAGGGGAGGGTTTTGGTGTATCTTAAATGTTTGTACCTGGCGAGGAAGAGCGTCGATCAGATAAAGAGAAGGGAGAAGTGGTTCGCGGGAACACAAAGTTTTAGGGTACCCAGTTGTTTAGACCTGTCGCTGCCATGTGGTCTGGTGGAGTTCGAGCTGGGCCCGGAATCGGCTTAAGATGGGGGTCGTGGGCTCTCAGGGAAGAGGGAGGCACGACTGTAGACAGGGCTGGGGACAGCATCGGCCTTTTCTCTGCGCCGTTGCGGCTCCGTTTGCACCAGGGAGGGTGGGTAATTAGCAATGGAGGCGGGCCGGTCGGAGGGCCCAGGCGCGCTCCGAGAACTTTATAGTTGAAGAAACTTTGTGAAGTAGTTTAAATATTAAGTGGTTCTAGTATTGGAAAGAGCTTGCTTCGAGTAAAAGATGTATTTGAGGAAACTTAGTGTGAAAATGGAATAAAAATATTATCTTGTTTTGGAGTAAAAATAAAGTGTTAGGAACATTTTGAAGACCCTTTGTTTTGGCAGTTTGCCAATTACATTTTGCCGGTTGGGTTAAATGACAAGTTCTGGGATTATCTGTTTCTACATGGGTCAAGTTCTGACAGAGCTGTGAACTGCTTAGCAAGCAGTATATCAATCCCAGCACCCACTAATCTCTTGTCAGCCCCACGTTGTGGATAATTATTTTTAAAAAAATATTAATACTTGAGATCCATGTGGGTGGATCTAATTGGAGGTGACATTCTCTAGCAAATAGTGATTATGTTTTTATTTCACTGAATGTGGACTGTTGCCAACCATAGCAACATCTGAGTTGTGGACTTGTACAGAACCCACAGAAATTTTGGTTTAAACCAAGTTAAAATTGTACCCCTCTTTAGAAAGTCTGATTAAAGAAAAATTGGGCTATGGCAGATTGACAGTTGCATATTTGTATATAAGTAAACTAGGACGTTGCATATTGCATTGATACACATTTCATATAAAGTAAATTCTTACAGTGCTATAATTAATCTTCTTGTAGCAAAAAGACAAAAAGCCCAAGAAGTCAACCTGGAAGTTTAATTTGGACTTTACTCATCCTATGGAAGATGGAATTTTTGATTCAGGAAATTTTGTGAGTATCATCCTCAGCTTGTTTTTATATTTGTAGAGTTCTTCATGATGACTTAAGTATATCTGATAATAACCTGACCTCTATTCCTAGGGTGCCTTCCCTAGTGAATATCTAGGGTTTTCTTCCCTAGTTTGCATTCTTTCTGTTTTGAAATAGGAACAGTTTCTCCGGGAAAAGGTTAAAGTCAATGGGAAAACTGGAAATCTCGGGAATGTTGTTCACATTGAACGCTTCAAGAATAAAATCACGGTTGTTTCTGAGAAACAGTTCTCTAAAAGGTTGGTATGCACTTTGCAAATTTTTACTAAAATTATGGTTGTGCAGTATTTTTAGAGAATACTTAATGCAGCATTCTCTTTATGCAAGAATAAATACGTTAATCGGATATATCCAAAATCTGCTTTGAACTTACTAAATGCCCATCTGTGTGGAAAATTTATTCACTGGGTGCCAGGTGCCTGGCTGTTGTGATTCCTTGCTGGATTGTATTTAGGTAAATCATGTCCAACATTAGTTCTCACTCATGAACTGTATGCCCTGTTAATCGGAACTGTGTACAGAAATGTGTGTTGGTGCATAAGTATAAGAATGCATTTCCAGAAGCATGTTTAGTGTACGCATGGAAGAAATACTGCAACTTACTAATGGGAAGGTTTTGGTTTTTTACTCAGCAAATGGTAAATGAGTGCATGGCAGCACCACTGTAGGACTGGACAAGAGAGGTGTGCAATAAATTTCAGGCTGTGGCAAGTTCTGTACAGGGTTGTGTTTCGGGGGGTGGCTGGTCATGAAAGACCTCACTTAAGTGTAGTAAGGAGTATAGGGTGTTGTGAGAAGGGTGCACCAGGCTGGAGGGGTAGCTGGGGAGCAGATCTTCAAAGCAACAGGAAGGGAAACCATTGACTTGTTGCTGAAGACCACTAACAGCATTAGGAGATGGTGGTGGATTGGACTGAAGTAGTGGTGAAATTGGAGAAGACCCCCTGAAATTTACACTGAAATGTGGCCCCTTAAAGTTCCCTAGAAATGCTATCCGGGTTGCCACATGTGCTACTGGGATTTGGGGTGCCTTATGATTTCACCACAGGCTTATTAAAATCCCCGATATTAATAAGTCCAGGAGGGTTCTTGCCTAATAACAAGGCAGCATGGTACGTTTTAAGCTTTTATTTAATGAGAAAGATGTATAGGAGAGTGAGAGCTTTATTTAAGAGAGGTGAATAGGGGTTCGTACCAAGCACCAGGAACCAGCCATGTGGATGAGCATCTAGGCCTGTATCTGGGCCAGGAAGCCTTAAGCACATGGCCTGAAGGCCATGTGCCCTGGAGGCGCAGGGCTACAGCAAGCCCCCTCCTGACAAGAGGCCAGGGGAGAAGGGCTCTGGCCAGCGCCAGGCCACACCTTGTGCAGGCTTTTAACCCACTTCCAAAGGTGAGTGGTTAATTAACCTGATTGGCTGGTGGGCACCCAGGTGTGGCCAGGTAAGGGAATGAGGTCACACAGGGCCATGACAAAGGCGTGGTCTTCCAGTTCACAAATCTAACAATTTTAACCTGTATGCCTGCCTACTTCAGTGGCAGTGCATGTCAACTGAAGTTAGGAATTAGCAAGGATTCAAAGAATGTAGCTGCTGTCCCCAAGGGTTTTAAAGCCACGCAACATAAGTTAGAAGGTGCAGTTCTGTGACTTCCTTGTTACAGGTCGAGGGCCCAAGAATTCAGAGAGGCTGAGTTAAAACGAGGTGCTGTGAGCAGAGGGAGTACAATAGCAAAGGGTGGGGAGGAATGTGTAAGGTATGAACAAAAAGAATGTATATCTTCCATATAATCTTAATAGATTCTGTTTGTTAATGAAATTCATGCTTTTATTTTAAAGGTATTTGAAATACCTTACCAAGAAGTACCTTAAGAAGAACAATCTTCGTGATTGGCTTCGTGTGGTTGCGTCTGACAAGGAGACTTATGAACTTCGCTACTTCCAGATTAGTCAAGATGAAGATGGATCAGAGTCTGAGGATTAGGTCAGGCCTCCCCGTAGAGGCTTTCCTTCACTCATGAAGTACTCATAAAAAAGAAACATCCAGAAAGGGATTTTTTCACTTATTGGGCAATTAAAAAAATTGTATTCTTAAACCTCTGTCTTATTTATTTTTTATTAAAGAGTATTCTGTTTGCGTGATTCTGGTTTTCCTTTGATAATTTTTATAGGCAGTATTTAAATAAGTTACAGCTAGAATTTCCAAAGTTCCTATTAGAGATCTCAAGTGAAAGTAGCATTGGGAATATTATCGAAGCATGTTCACACACAGCTTTAAACTGAAATATGCTGCATGCTCTTAACAGCCTCAGGTGTTTGCAGTTTCATAAATGCGAGCCTAGGAGCCCAGCACCTGTGTGCTCAGTGTGGCATCGCTTGTGCATTCTGCTTCAAAGGATGTTGTCTGGTCATTAGTATAGAAGTTTTGGGTAAGCAGCGGTCCTGCTAAACCCAAGTGCTTAATGTCCAGTTAGAATCCTGGCACTTACTTACTAATAGTGTTAAGAGTTAGCTCTTTAGTAGATTGAAATATGAAAGTTTATGAAAACTAACATTGTTTCCTCAAACTGGATTTGTTTGAGGTAGTTTAGCAGCATCTAGATTGAATGAGAGTGAATTTCTCTAACCTGACGATGGTACCAGACCTTGGGTCTTAACCTGGGCTCTGATGCTGATGAAATGTACAAAAAGAATTACTAAATGTCAGTGCTGTCAACTGGAGGCGTGGCGGCAGTGGTGTCAGTGTTGTGGTTCAGCAGGTTGAGCAGCTTTTTGGAATGCCAGTATGCCTCCCAGGAGTGAATGCACCTGGAAAGGTGGTGGGGGTGTGGGTGGGGCCCTGGCTGTGGGCGGCCATTGGGGTTGTGAACCAGTTGACTGATGAGCTGTGGAGAAAAGTGAGTTCCAGATTGTGAGTACACACCCTTGAACACCGTGTTACCTTAAGGGTGTCAAGAAGTAGAAAGCCTCTGATTTTCCTGTGCTTGGTTCTGTGGGCCATCCTCCAGGAGAGGAGTAAGGTGTGAATATCCCCACCAACCAGGGTTTCTTGGGAAGGGAGGGTGTTGTATTCCAAAACAAAGTAGGTTTCTTTTCACATAGCAACATACGGTGTGGAGTATTTTCCTTTGTGATACAGGTGCTCCCAGAGAAAATTCCTCCAAGTGATTAGGTGCTCCCTAAGTGGTGGCTCCTCCCACTGGGCCTTAGGGACAGACCAGACAGACCTGACTGGTAAATTGCCTTGTTTTCCTCTGTCCCCTGCATGGTCAGACTGACTGCGTCTGAGGCGACTGGTGAAATGTTTTACGTTTTTAACACCCAGGTTTCCCTGTGAGTGCCAGACCAGCCCCTGCAGCTTTTCTCAAGAGTTAACACCTGTTAGGTTGCAAATGACCAAAAGCCCAAGCCAAAATCACTTAAGCAAAAACAGTAAATCTAGGAATGAATTCTTGACTAACAAAAGCAAGTGCACTTCCCTAAACCAATCCTGAAACAAGGGAGACTGCCTATGCTTATCAGCTTAATCCAGTTGCAGCATAACCTTGTTGCTGAAGGTGGGAGGTGGGGGGAAGGTAGTGGGCTCCCTTAAGGGGATTAGGAATGCATTGTTTTCATTTGAGTAGAGGCTAGAATTTAAAAGAAAAGGCAAAGAACCTATAATAGCCTAAAATCATTTTGAAAAAGATGACAGTGGGAGGAATCAGTCTACTCAAGTCTGGGACTTTCATAGCTATAGTCAAAACTGGTGCTCGTGAAGAGACTAAAATGTCAGCCCAATACGTGTACAAGACATGGTAGCAGGTGCTTTAAATGTGTTATACGTTACCTGTCACAGCAGGGAGGGTGGTTGCCGGAGCAAGTCTCTGAGTTCTTTTCTTCAGCTTAATATAGAAATAAAAAGCCAGGAAACAATTTGCAAAGAGGCAGAAACTTTTGATTGGCAAGCAATAGAGAAAGTGTCTGATCCGAGAGGAGACCAGGCAGAGTGCCCGAGTGGGACACTGGCTTTGAGGAAGTGTCCCGGGTTTTAAGGCATTACTATTTGTTCATTAGGTTGTCCTATTGGGGGTCCCCCTTGGACACCGGGTTTCACATACATATGTTGATTGTCTTGGGGCTCAAGGAGATAGTGGGGGGTTTCCTGGAGACTGTGTCTCCTTAGGGGCTCAGCCCCTTCCTCTGCTAGCCCTGGGTAGAAGGTTGCAACTAACCTGAAGGCATGGTTTAAAACCACAAGGTCACACAAGATAGCCAGGGTCTCCTGGAGCCAGTCCAACTCTCCCCAGGCGCTCAGCCCCTTCCCCTGCCAGCTCTGGGTGGAAGACTGTAACCACCCTGAAGGTGTGAGTTAAAACCGCCAGGTCACACAGGCAGCCTAAGAAACTATTAGTGGGGGAGATGCCAGTCGGTCTGGAGACAGGCTTTCCAGCCACAGCTGGCAGCCTGCTTGTGAAGGACACTCTATCCATGTCTGAGGGGCCCACAGACCCCAGGCCCACTGGCCAGCCTCATCATATTATTCTCCGCTGAAACATTTTACAGATGTAGTAAGTGAGGCTCCAGGTGACCAAGGTGCAGAGCTGGAATCTGAGGCACTATCAGTGCGGTGCCACAACCTGTATTTGTTCCTCTACTTCAAGGCTCCAAGGTCTAAAGGAGCAGAAGGAACTAGAACTTCGACATGGCATGAATGGAGATGGCATAGGGACAATGAGGACAATGGGTAATTTCGGTGGAGTGAGAAAAAAAAATAAAACAGAAATACATGTTTTGGGGCAGGGGTATGAAATGTTGAGGGCTGAAAGTACCATGCAGAATGTATTACCTGGGAGAGACTAAAGGCAAAAAGGGCAGGAAATGAGAAAAAAAAATTAGTAAAGAGACTGTAACAGTAAAGGAGGAATTGAGGGTTTGTTCTGGACAGAGAGGAGTAAACGGATGCAAGAGTCCTTGATATTATTTATTTAATTTTGCACTTACTAGTTGAGTGCTTGCCAGGAGCCAGTCATATCAGTCAAGGCTAGGACCATGACAATGGAGTAGAAGGACCCATGCTTTGACTTGCTGATAGAGAGGGGTGACAGAAGCATAGGAATAAAATGGACTACAGTTCAAACTCGGGGGCCAGCCTCTCAGAAGTGAAGACAGCTTTCTTTCTGACTCGGTGGCTCTGAGTTGGAATTTTGAAATGTACCTTTCCCCACCATAGCTTCTTACATAAAAGAAAGGATCAGACGAGCACTGTGATGGAAGGGAAAGGATTGAGACTGCTTTTGTATGTCAGAGTCTCGGCATTCTAGATTATAGATCACATCCCTGAAATCAGGGAGCTCTGGTTTCTTCAACTGTAAGATTCAGGGATGTCTCAGAATTCCCGGGGGCCTAACTACAGCTGCACATTAGAGTCACGAGGGGTCTCGTACACGACCCCCAAGTGCAGGCCTCACCCAGCAACTTAGAATTCCTGTTGACTTCCCCAGATGAGCCTCACACTCAGCCAGGTGGAGAACCACAGATTCAATAACCTCAAAGTCTCCCCACCTCAGAAGAGGCCAGAATTCTCCAGGGAAGAAAATGAAACACTCTCCTGGTTATTTTGTAGATGAACAGGGCAAGAATGAGCTTAGGGTGTTGGTGGTTATAAGCAATATAAACATATTTACATTTCAGAGTCCAATCCAAGGACAAGAACAGTTCTTACACCAGCAGTGACTGAGTCCCTTGAGATCTTTTTTTTTTTTTTAATTTTAATTTATTTGACAGGTAGAGTTATAGACAGTGAGAGAGAGAGAGACAGAGAAGGGTTTTCCTTCCATTGGTTCACTCCCCAAATGGCTGCTACAGTGGAACTGCGCTGATCCGAAGCCAGGAGCCAGGTGCTTCCTCCCGGTCTCCCATGTGGGTGCAGGGCCCAAGCACTTGGGCCATCCTCCACTGCCTTCCCAGGCCACAGCAGAGAGATGGACTGGAAGAGGAGCAACCGGGACTAGAACCTGGCACCCATATGGGATGCCGGCGCCGCAGGTGGAGGATTAACCAAGTGAGCCATGGCGCCAGCCCCCCCTTGAGATCTTAAACCTGACTCTAAAAATGAGAAAGTTCAGAAACACATTGAATACCTCAGTGAGTGTGTGTATGTGTGTGTGTGTGTGTTACATATATATATATCTATATATATGCACACATGGAATATTACTAATAATTAAACTATTAATTCCTGGGCCCGTGCTGTGGTATAGCAGGTAAAGCCGGCACTATCCCATACGGGTGCCAGTTTGAGTTCCAGCTACTCCACTTCCTATCCAGCTCCCTGTAAATGGCCTGGGAAAGCAGCTGAAGATGGCCCAAGTGCCTTGGACCTCTGCCACCCACATGGGAGACTCTGATGAAGCTTCTGGTTCCTGGATTCTTCCTGGCACAACCCCAGCTGTTGTAGCCATTTGGGGAGTGAACCAGTAGATGGAAGACTGATTCTCTCTCTCTTTCTCTCTCTCTCTCTCCTCCCTACCTGTGTGTGTATGTGTGTGTGTGTGTAACTCTGCCTTTCAAATAAATTTTTAAAAATGAATCTTTTTAAAAAGCCAAAACTAGTAATTCCTAGCTCCATGAAGGGCTGTAATTACACATTTTTCCATTAGATGGAGCTATATTGTCATAACAGGAGAATTTCATGCATCGATAAGAGATGTTTTATAGATGATGCATTTTTAAGTGAATTAGGAAAGAGTTATCTATTAAAATGTGTAACAAATTATTTTTAGAGCAGTCATGTTATTTCTAACCTTTAAAGTATCTTGAGTTGTTAAGTTGCTTGGCTTTGCACAGGCTTCATATTTCACATACTTAAAACTTTGTTTTCTGTATCTCCCTTCTCATGGGCCCAAATCAAACTCTACTCCAGGAAGAGAGTAGCTGCTAAAGCATTTCAGTTGTGATATTTCTAGACGGGGAGGTCTACAACCCCTTGTTTGTAGTCCTAAAATCCTAAAACCATATTTAGTTTTTATACAAATAAAACATAGCATTCAGGGGTGGGCAAAGTTTAGTCTCGCAGTTAAGACACTGGGTAAGATGCCCATGTTCCACACGGGAGGGCCTGGGTTCAATACCCAGCTCTGGCTCCTGACTCCAGCTTCCTCCCAATGCGGAGCTGGGGAGCAGAAGTGATGGCTCAAATCTCTGGGTTCCCACCACCCGTGGGGGAGTCCTGGATTGCCTTTCTACTCCCCTCCTCAGTCGGTCCCAACCCCAACCTTTGCAGGCATTTTGGGGAGTGAACAGAGGGTGGGAAAGCTCGCTCGCTGTCCCTCTCTCTTCCCATCTATCTCTTTGACTTTCAGATAAATAAATAAAAATTTTAAAATATGACATTCCATTAAACTTGAGTTCCAGATAAACACTGAAGTTTTTTCATATTTATAAGTGTGTTCTATGCAATTATTGAGACATGTGCTACAAAATTACTTGCTCCATCACCACCACAAAAATGTTCTTTGTTGTTTATTTGAAATTCAAATTTATCTGAGCATTCTCTATTTTATCTTATAACCCTATGTAAAAACCAAAGATTTTTCTAACTATTTGATGGCAAAATGTAACCTAAATTCAGGTAAGGCTATTTATAAGCCTCACCTCTCTTAGTGTGAACATGTATATATGTCATTGCTAGAATATTAATTTTTTTTTATTTTGGGCACTGCCCCAGAGTCCACTAGGGGGTGTAACATAATGTATGATAACTGCACCATATTATCTTTTTTTTTTTTTTTTTTTGACAGGCAGAGTGGACAGTGAGAGAGAGAGACAGAGAGAAAGGTCTTCCTTTGCCGTTGGTTCACCCTCCAATGGCTGCCGCGGCCAGCGCGATGCGGCCGGCGCACCTGCGCTGATCCGATGGCAGGAGCCAGGAGCCAGGTGCTTTTAGATGGCAAAGTCCAAAATACAGTTGTCTCTGAGAGTTTGGAAAAATAGCTTGTGGGTCTGTAATTGGTTTTTATTTGAAAGAGCAAGAAAAATAAATATGCAAAGAGTTATTTCTGAGAATGCTGTAAGAAATTTTTAAATTTTCAAAATAGAAGTTAACATGACTAGAAATATCTAATTTATATGTGAAATGACCTCTTGGCTTTCTGCCGTCTTCAGAGAAGTCAGGAGAGGGAACGAAGGTGAAGCCGAGCCCCAGGAGTGCTTAGGACCCAGGTGCTGGGCCCCGTCAGCTCAAGGCGACCCACAGCCTCTCAGCCTCCCTCCCTCAGCTTACAGTTTCTTCGCCCTACTCTGATGATGGAAAATCAATGTCTTACTACAAGTAACTCACTACGTTGGGGGAGTGCTGCAGCCAGCCACACAGGTCCCTGATCACAAGACTCTCTTATCTGCTCTATACATAACGTCTTGAAGTTTGGCTTTCTCTTGAGTTTCTTTTCCAGGAGCCCCAGGCCCTGAGTCACAACCACCTGGCGGACTGGAGCCACCTTGCCATCATCAGAATTCCCTAAAGAACACAGTATCTCTGGAGTCATCCTTGTGGTGCCTCAGGTTAAGCTGCCACCTGAGATGCCAGCAACCCATATGGGTGCCGGCTCGAATCCCGGCTGCTCTGTTTCCTATCCAGCTCTCCACTAATGTGCCTGGGAAAGCAACAGAAGGTGGCCCAAGTGCTTGTGTTTTATTAATTGAGGACCTGTGGTAGTCCTTTGATTGTGAATGTGTAATTACTTCACATCAGAAGGAAAACAGATCCCATTAGCACCACTGTATGAAGTATTCATCTCACAGTGGACATCCAAATATGTATAAAATAGACATCTTATGATACAGATCATTTCAACACAGATTGAATCACTTATATGAGTCTTTGTATCCTGATTTTAAAATTAATATTATAATAATTTTCCCCAAAACTACAATTCTTAATGGGTATCTCATGTAGCCTTATCATAATTTGCTTAAAGCATCCTCTGTTCTTGACCATTTATGATTTTTCAAACTAGGGGCCAATGCTGTGGCATAGCTGACAAAGCCGCCGCCTGCAGTGTCCACATCCCATATGGGTGCCGGGTCAAGTCCCAGTTGCTCCACTCTAATCCAGCTCTCTGCTATGGCCTGGGAAAGCATAAAAGATGGCCCAAGTCCTTAGGCCCCTGCATACACATGGGAGATCTGGAAGAAGCTCCCGGCTCCTGGCTTTGGAACGGCCCAGCTCTGGCCATTGTGTCCATTTGGGGAACGGACCTGTGTATGGAAGACCTCTCTCTCTCTCTCTCTCTCTGCCTCTGCCTATGCCTCTATGTAACTCTGCCTTTCAAATAAATAAATAAATCTTTTAAAAACATGATTCTTCAAACTAGTTCTACTATAAACAGTGTACAATAAATGTACTGTTTTGTTTTAAAATATTTGGGATTCTTAATACAGATTTTCAACTGTTAGGTAAAAGAATGAGGAATAATTTCAGATCACAGATATATAATAATTCAGATTTTTTTAAAAAAAATTATCTATTTATTTGAGAGGCAGAGAGACAGGGAGATAGAGTGACCCACAAAAACCAGGGCTGGAGCCAGGAACCAGAAGCACAACATATGGTGGCAGGAACACAATTTCTTGAACAATCCCTGATGCTTCTTAGGGTCCTGCATTTACAGGAAGCTAGAGTCAGGAGTCAAAGCTGGGGCTCAAATCCATGCGCTTTGATTGGCATGTAGGTGTCTTGACTACTAAGCTGAATGCCCACTCCTCCTAATAGCTTTTGATACGACTCTTGAGATTCTTAAAGACGACTAAGAGCATCACCTGAAGTGATTCTTTTGCAATGAATTATTCGCAGTTTTCTAAATCTAATATTGATCTGTGGCTTTTTATTAATATAGAGTTGCAAGTATGAGATAGCAGGCATTTAGCCCAGCAATTAAGCCGCCAGCTAAAACATGTGCATCTCATACTACAGTGCCTGGGTTCAAGTCCTGGCCCCACTCTTGATTCCAGCTTCTGCTAATGTATGTCCTGGGAGGCAGCAGATGATGGTTCAAGTGGTTGGGACCCTGCCACCCGTGTGGAAAAGCTGGCTTGAATTCTCAGCTCTTGGCTTCAACCTGGCCCACCACTGGTCATTGCAGGCACTGCAGGGAGTGAACAGGCAAATCGGAGCTCTGCTTCTCTATCTTGCTGTCTCTCTCTCTCTCTTTCAAATAACATAAATACTTAAAAGCAAAGAGTTTCTGATGTTAAATCTAATCCCTCTTCATTGAAGGATGGTGAAGCTAAATCAAAAAGGCTGATGCATTGCATGGAGGCACATGGACAACCTGTGTGAACTTTGGAGGTGGAGAAATTGAGGGAAGATGACTTTCTGGTGCTCTCTTGCTAAATTAGCATTGCAGTTATTTATGATAGTCATTGGGCTGTTTCTCTCTCTCCCTCTCTCTTTCACTGTCTCGCTCTCGCTCTTTAAAATTTATTTATTTACTTGAGACAGAGTTACAGACAGAGAGAGGGAGAGACAAAGAGAAAGGTTTTCCATCTGCTGGTTCACTCCCCAAATGGCCACAATGGCCAGAGCTGAGCCAATCCTGACCAGGAGCCAGGAGCTTCTGCTGGGCCTCCCAGGCAGGTGCAGGGGCCCAAGGACTAGGGTCATCCTCTACTGCTTTCCCAGGCCATCAGCAGGGAGCTGGATCATAAGTGGAGCAGCTGAGACCCGAACCGGCACCCATATGAACTGCCAATGCCGCAGGCCGATGCTTAACACTACGCCACAGTGCCGGCCCCTGTTCCACTTCTTTTTCTGGGCACATTCCCAACTGCTTCTGAAGTGTGGCCATGTGTCTTGCTTTGGTCACTGAAATGTGACAGGAAAGCACAGATGTCACTTCTGGGTGGAGACTTCAAGAGCAGGTGCATTTTGTGCCGTGATGGTTATGGAAGCCCGGGTTGAGAAGGAGACTCTGACAGCCTGGGTCCCTGAGAGATTAGAGTGGGCGGCACATCCTCACCATCTGCAGTGGGCGTATGAGTGTCGGCAAGAACTAAACATCAGCCAGGCTAAGCCCAGAGCATTTTAAAAAGTTTATTTCGGCAGCAAAATCGAGAGTACACTGACTGCCACACTCTTCACATCCCACGCCTATGGGAGAGGGGCCTCCTTCCCGGTCTAAGGTGAGTCAGAGCATGTGGGGGTCTCACTCACCGGAGCGTCCTCCTCCAAGTTCTTCACAGCCCCTTTCTTCTCCCAAGAGCCAAAGCCGTCTTTCCCCTCACCGCACCACAGCTCGATTCTGCTTTGTCAACCGTATTTCCTCTGTTCAAAGGCAGGAAGAGAGGAAGTTCTTTTTTGTTATGTTGACTGAAATAACCAGAGTCTGGTTGGAAAATCAGAGTTCAAGTTTATTCAAACTGAAGCTTTAAACCCAGAAACAACCAGTCAGTTGCCTGAGTTGGCAGTTTGACAGGCCCGAGTAGATGTAGAACAAAGCCGGGCGTGTGGTGCTGTGGAAGACGTGCAGGGTACGCGTCAGCACACAGCTTACTGGGCCTCGCCCCACTGGGCCTTCACCCAGGCGCCTCCATGGTGACCCTGCTGTATCCCATGGTGACTCACCGCTCAAATCAGCCCTCCTGTCCTTGAGAAGGACTGATGGTTAGCGTGCAGACTTCCCTTGATCCCTGGTTCACTCCCCAGATGGCCAGCACAGCCAGGGCTGGGCTAGGCTGAAGCCATTAGCCAGGTGCCAGGAGCTTCTTCCGGGTCTTCCATGGGGGTGCAGGAACTCAAGTAGTTGGACCATCTTTTGCTGTTTTCCTGGGCATATTAGCAGGAGGCTGGATCAGAAGTGGAGCAGCCAGGACACCAACTGGGCCCATCTGGGATGCTGACATTTCAAGTCATTGCAAGTGGCAGTTTAACCTGTTACACTGCAACACCAGCCGCTCACTCTTTCTTTGTATAGTTTCTAAGTGCGAATTTTGAAGTGTACAATCTTCAGCAACTGTATTTCTGCGTCTATGACCTCCCTATACAATTTACTTGCTACTGCATGCATTTTTATAAATGCTGGAGGATAAAACACATGTAATTCAATGCCATCTGCATAAACGCTGGATGCCTGAAAATATTTTCTTCTTTTTTGTGACTCTGATAGGTAGAATGTAATAGCTGTCTACTTTCAAAATTGGGTTTGACCTTGAGATGTCTTCCTTCGTTATTAAAACAAAAAGAGAAACACACAAAAATAATCCTGTGATTGTTTCCTGTCTCGAATGATGAAAGCCACCCTATATCTGTAGCTGCCTGCCTTCCTACCAGCTTGTGTGAGGGCTCTACAGACATCCAACAATCGTACAAGAAGACTGATGTTGTACAGCAGTTACGAATGAAGCTCTGGAGAGGGAACTGAACTTTGCTCCGTGGGAACTGGGTGCGATGAACACTCTCGCCATCGCAGAAGTGGTCGTGAACATTAACGTGAATGTGTCGGGGAAAGTAAAATGGTTTCTCATCCCCCTCCCCCTTCACTCCTTAAGGAAAGCTTTTCAGTTGCTGACCACTAGATAGATAAATATTGGAGGAAAGAAAGGGAACTAACCGGGCTGGGGGCTACAGGGGAGATGAAAGGGAACGAGGAAAGCCCAGACTGCAGCAAAGCTCCAGCGTGGGACAAGCCGACTGGGGTGTTGGCAGCTGCTTGCTGAGGATTTGTTACGAAATACCTTTTCCTGCTTCCCCTTTGGAATCTTTGTGGAAGCTATCTTTAAAAAACAAATCCGAAATTGCTGAGAAGGATTGTGTTTCCGGGGCCTGAGTTCCAACTGGCATTGAGCTAAGTCGGTGTAACAATCTAGAGAGATATTAAGTGCTCCAGTCTTCTAGCATGGCTGTGAAGAAACAGGTAAAAGGATCTACTTTCTCTCTTACCATGAGAAAAACGGGGCTTTTTTCTTCCTTTCACTGTTATATTTCTATTATTCCAAGGGTACTGTTTGTCATAGTGCTCCTTGATCTCTTTATATGTTGTCTTCCTCTGGGTGATGCTTTTATGTTTAACTCTGAGAAATAAGATGGAACTGAAGGGAGAAAGTAATTTTAAACAATTCGAACTTGACATTTACACACTGTGCTCTTAAAAATTGTTAAATTCTGTGGCAGGGCCGCTGTGGCATAGTAGGCTAAGTCTCCCCCTGCAGTGCTGGCATGCCATATGCACTCCTCTTCTGATCCAGCTCTCTGCTGTGGCCTGGGAGAGCAGTGAAAGATGGTCCAAGTCCTTGGGCCCCTGCACCCATGTGGGAGACCTGGAAGAAGCTCCTGGCTCCTGGCTTTGGACTGGCACAGCTCTGGCCAATGGGGCCACCTGGGGAGTGAACCAGTGGATGAAGACCTTTCCCTCTGTCTCTCCCTCTCTCTGTAACTCTCTCTCTCAAATAAATTAAAAAAAAAAAAAACTTAAAAAAAATTCTATGGCAAAGTCATGATGCATCAGTCCCACTAAGGACCCCATCTACATGCCTACTTCAGGAGGTTTGGTGTAACATTTAGTGAGTTAATTACAGAAGCACTTGTGTGGTGAGGTCAGTCTCAGGCAGAGCAATCTTTTTAGTCCCTTTATGGGAAAGGAGGAAGTCCAGAGAAAATTCCCCAACCATTTTGATTAGCCTGTAAAATGTCTGTAATTATATTATTTTCTCTGAGCATATTTGCCTTGCCAATTAGTTTCTACTTAGATAAGCAAGAAAAAAGCTGATCATCATTAAAAACTCTCATCCCCTACACACACAAACTAGATCATGTTCAAGAAGATGTTTAGCTATTAACCAAAATGTCATTAGCAAATGTCATTTCTTAGTCAACCAAAGAAGACAAATCCCTGATATAGGAAAACATGCCACTTCATCTTGAGCTAATCTTAAAAAAAAGAAAAAAACAGGGGAAAAACAAGGAGGAAAAATTATCTTGAGATTTTTCCAGAAGTGACTATTTTAGGACCAAGTCTTACCATCTCTAGCAACAATCATTTGCCAACGAGGGAAAAAATCTCTGTGATTTTCAAAACATCCTCGCTGCTGTGTTTCAGAAGAGAACTGCATCTTGCTAAAGCATCTTCAGCTGGCATTTTTTATGAGTTGATGGACGTGTGCTCAGCCTGGGTATTGTGCAGCTCAAAACACATTTATTCACTCAGCATTCTTGAGGGGCTATGTGAGCTCGCTGGATGCCAAAGATAACATCTAGACCAGCAGTTTCTCATAAATCATCGGGACATGGAACATGAAACCAAGAATTCAATAATAAATATGGCAAGGTGCACAAACAAGAGAATTGAAACCAGATGAAAAGCAGCCGTGCGTACAGAAGGTCAGGAACGCATTTCCCCTGCGCCCTCCGAGCCTCGCCTAAGCCTCTGACGGTGCTTTCCGGGCGGCGTATTAGCTGACCGCGCCGAGTGCACTCGGGAATGTTTATGTGGAGGATTTAAGGCCTTAACATACAACTGAAAAATTAGTGCGGTTTATTTTAGTTTGCTTAAGGCTTCAGGCCATTATGCAACGAAGGGGAAAATAGTGTTTATTATACTTTAAGGAGCACTGTGCTCATATGCCTTGAGCTAAATTCTAGGTACATGTATATAATGTAATTCAATTTATGCAATATGTATGTATTTAAACATGAAGCTTAACAGGTGATTATAAAGTAAAGTGACATTTTCCAAGAAAAAATGTCAGAACTTCTCAGGAGCCATCCAGGAAGATAGACTTATTCTACAATGTTGCTCTTACTAAATAAGTTATGGGGATATCTCTTTAAGTCTTAAAACATTGCAGTCCATTATTAAAATATGCTTTTGATAACAAATCAGTAAATGTTGATGGCTTTGAACTCCTGGGAACATAGTCTTTGGCATGTGCAGGAAATGGTACAGGTGAAATGATTTTTATTGCTATTATAAACAATGTGAGGGCCGGTGCTATGGCATAGTGGGCTAAGCCTCTGCCTGTGATGTTGGCATCCCATATGAGTGCTAGTTCATGTCCCGGCTGCTCCTCTTCTGATCCAGCTCTCTGCTATGGCCTGGGAAAGCAATGGAAGATGGCCCAAGTTCCTGGGCCCCTGCACCACTCCACTGGCCTCTAACAGATCTCCTTCAGTTTACTTTTTATTCTTCACTTTATTTCCCCATATTTGGCTTATCAGAACAGAATCTTTGCAATACAGACCAAACTCCCTCGCACCCACTTTCTTTAGTCCCCAACATTTCCCCGCCATGGTCACTACTCAAAGCCCTAACTCTATTTTGTTACCTAGGTTTCTTGCTACATAGCTAGGCATTAGCGCCTGTGGGTAAGCATGTGGAACTGGCTCTTGAGCGGGGTCCAAGTCCGAGCCCTTCCACTTACCCACTGCATGATCTGACCCCCGTTGCCTAACTGCTCTGAGCCTCAACTTTCTTACGTACAAACTGAAAATTATCATAGCTGTCGCTCCCCCTCTTCGTGGAGGAACGACACAGGACCCTGCGCTGTTCTTTTGTCTGCTCGGCCCTTCCCGGGTTTGCTGCTGGTTCTTCCCGGGTTGGCTACCGTCCCTTCCACCTCCGTGGAAGGGCGGTTCCCCCTGCCACTTTCCCCACTTCCGCGGGGGAGCAGCACACCGCCGGCCGGCTCTCTCGAGGGCTGCACAGGTGTTCCCCTTAGATGTTCCTGGTGCATGTTGTCTCTCTCCTCCTTTATAGTCCTCTTCTGCCAATCCCAACTCTGCTACCCACACGCCGAGTACGCTGCTCTCCTCCAATCAGGAGCAGGTCCTGCTGTTTATTGGTTGAACTGGAGGCAGCTGTGTAGAAGCTGTTTCCTCCTCTCCCAGTGCCATATTGTGGGAGAGCAGATGTATAGAATAAGTCTTAATTCCAGTAACAGTCTAGTCCAAGTTGCTCCCCACAATAGCTCCTACCAACTGTATTGGAAATTTTAATGAGTTACACGCAGAATGCTGTTAAGAGCTTCTGTCAGATGGTGAATCTCAGAAAGCACTTGCTGTTATCAGCCCACTAAGATAGATGCACAGAGTTAGTCTTCGAGCTGTGTCGTCAGCTCTCCGCCTCCACAGCTTCTTTGGGCTCTGTGTCCACCAGGGGGTGCACCAACAACAGATTGAAAATATTTTTATTTATCTATAGACAGTGGCAGCAAGAGATAGAGACAGAGTAATACAGGGAGAGAGCGAGAGGGAGAGAGAGAGAGCAAGCAAGAGAGAGAGAGAATGAGAACTTTATCTGCTAGTTCACTCCTGCAAATGCCCGAAAGGGCCAGGACTGGGCAAAGCATAAACTCAATCTGTTTCTCTCCAAACCTGTGGACCCACTTCCTGGCAAATTTTAGGAAATTCACCAGAAGGAGTTGTCATGAAAAATAATTTATTTGCAACAAATAAGGAGACCACAGGGACTAATTTCCAAAGCCTTGACCCTATGAACAGAGGAAATGGGCATCTTTATTTTAGGGGCACATGAATATGTAGGAGGGGGTGTTGCTGCCATGTCATGTAGGGGTGGGGACAAGTACGCGCATGTACAGTTTGGAAACATGCACTGACATGTTGCAAATTATGGCAATAAGTTTTAAGTTCCTCCTGGTTGTGTGGATTTGGGGGGGGGGGGGTCTTAATATTAAAATAAAGCAAAAGGTGGCTGGCGCTGCGGCTCAATAGGCTAATCCTCCGCCTGTGGCGCCGGCACACCAGATTCTGCCCCTCTTTCAGGCCAGCTCTCTGCTATGGCCCGGGAGTGCAGTGGAGGATGGCCCAAGTGCTTGGACCCTGCACCCGCATGGGAGACCAGGAGAAGCACCTGGCTCCTGGCTTCAGATCAGCGTGATGTGCCAGCCGCAGCGCGCCTGCCGTGGCGGCCATTGGAGGGTGAACCAACAGCAAAAGGAGGACCTTTCTCTCTGTCTCTCTCTCTCTTACTGTCCACTCTGCCTGTCAAAAAAAATAAAATAAAATAAAATAAAGCAAAAGGTGACCTCTGTATACTCTTTGACCCATCTGCATAGGTGTTGTTCCTGTTGTAGGGTCTGGATCAGTTCAGGGTAGCTGGTGATTGCATTTATTTCTGTAATGTGCCTGAAAGCCAGAACAACAACTCAAGAACACCAGGTGCGTTTAGGGTCTTGAAATAAAAATGAGTCAATTCAAGACTTTTAAGCATTAGCGGGTGACAACTCCAATTCTTCCATGAGGGTGGCAGGAACCCAGTTACCTGACTCATCACCACTGCCTCCCAGGGTCTGCTTTGTCAGGAAGATGGAGTAGGAACCAGAGCTGGGCATTGAGCCAGGTACTGTAGTGTGAGACATGGGCATCTTAACCGTAAGCTGAACATCTGCTCCAGATCGAAATACTTTAAAAAAAATTACATTCATGCTGTACATGTACAGACTCTTTTCTTATTATTTTCTAAATAATACAATATATCAATAATATAGCACTTACATTATGTTAGGTATTATAAATAACGTAGAGATTATGTTAGGTATTATAAATAACATAGAGATGATTTAAAGTATACAGGATAATGTGCATATGTTATATGCAATTATTTTATAGAAGAGACTTGAATAGTCTCAGATTTTGGTATCTGCAAGTACCTGGAGCCAATTTCCTACAGATACCAAGAAACAATTATAACTTTCTAAAAAATTAAGAAATGGATGGAGAGGGGGTAGGTATTTGACTTAGTGGAAAAGATGCTAGTTAAGGCGTCCATGTTTCATTTCAGAATACTTGGGTTGAATGCCCAGCCTTCACTCCCAATCCCAGATACGTGCGTCGATGCAGAGCCTGGGAGGCAGCAGTGTTGCCTCAAGTAGCTGTGTTCTTACCCCGATGCGAGCTCCTGGCTTCGGCTCCTCCAGCCATTGTGAGTACTTGGGGAGTGAAACAGTGGACGGGAGTTCTCTTTCTCTCTATCCCCCTCTCAAATACATAAATTAAATTAAAAAGAAATTTATTGACAATCTTTTTTGATCTCTGTAAGCATAGTTTACAACTAACGGTATTTCGATTTATGGATGCATCTTGTTTTGCTACATGAACCCTTCACATTACCTGTTTTAATTGTTTCTAGTGTTTTTGATGTTATAAATAATGTGACAAGTTTATTCACATTTGTTTCCTTACAATCGTTAGAGCTTCTGAACAATTCCACAGGGTGAGTGAGAAACCAGATTCCCCCTTAATCAGGCCTCTCCCTGACACCCCTGGAACTCAAAAGCCTCCAGCTGTGCAGCCCTCTTCCTTGCCCTGTGCTGTAACAACAGGTCGCAGCCATACAGATCCCCACTGTCCTTCAACCTTCAACACAAATGGCCAGATATGCCTTAAGTCTAGGCTTTCACATCAGTCTTTGAAAACCCCCCCTTTAGAGAGACAAGAGTCAGAAGACCAGCAGTGGACACAGTGGATGACCCACTCCTGAGTGCTCCTCCACCACTCCGGGCTTAACCACCTCAAACTCAACTTGTCTCGTTGCTGGAACCCTCCCCAGGGCTTTGGTTCCCCACTCTCCCTCAAGTCCCAATTCTCTTTCACCTCCACTGGCCCAGTGCCCCCACTCCACAACTTGATCTATTCCCTTCTTTCAGAGGATAGCCTGGCTGCAGTCACAGTGGGGCCTCCTACCATCTGCATACAAGTACTGTCCTCTGAGAGAGCTGGCTAATGGTACACTTTAGGTACATGTCCCTTGGAAGTGTCATGTCCCTTTCTCTATGACTGACTTAAATCAACATAAACAAAAGCTAAGGAGGTTTTCAGAGGACATTCTTTGCAGTGAAAAATCATGGTTCTATGAAACTGCCTGTTAGAACTGACGCCAAACCAAAATAACAAAGACAGCTACTGATTGCATCCCATGATGACCTATAACTAATTATAAAATCCTTATAATAAAATTATCATGCCTGACATCCCTGTTCCCATCATGCACCTGATACCATGACACTTCCAAAATTTCTTAAAAATAGGACAAAGAAATGGGCAGAATCAGAACTGCACCCCAAACTCTGCCCCATGAATAGCCAATTCAGCCCTTCCCCAGACACTACACCCATGCCTCCAGGTGATATAAGGGGGTCACCCCAAACCTCACTGAATACTGTTCACTCTCCAGCATGCCCACATTCTTTCTCTAGTGTGTACTCTCACTGTGCATGCAAATCAATCTTATTCCTCTGCTAATCTTTACCTGTAGCTCATCCTTGAATTAGTTCTTGTGTCGGAGACAAGAACCTGGATCAAGCCATCTAGTACATCTAACCTTGCAACCTCATGACTGCTCTCTCACCCAGATCATTTTTCTAGTTCCTTTCACATCGCCTTTGCCTTTGATCTTGCTTCCATTTCCTTGTTCCTTACATCCTTTTGCATATTTCTCTCTAAAGAAGGGTGCAGACTCCTAGACTTGGGAATTTTCTTTTTTTTTTCTTTCTTTTTTTTTTTTTTTTTTTTTGACAGGCAGAGTGGACAGTGAGAGAGAGAGAGAGACAGAGAGAAAGGTCTTCCTTTGCCGTTGGTTCACCCTCCAATGGCCGCCGCGGCCGGCGCACCGCGCTGATCCGATGGCAGAGCCAGGAGCCAGGTGCTTTTCCTGCTCTCCCATGGGGTGCAGGGCCCAAGCACCTGGGCCATCCTCCACTGCACTCCCTGGCCACAGCAGAGAGCTGGCCTGGAAGAGGGGCAACCGGGACAGAATCCGGCGCCCCAACCGGGACTAGAACCCGGAGTGCCGGCGCCGCAAGGCGGAGGATTAGCCTAGTGAGCCGCGGCGCAGGCCTTTTCTTAGTTTGTTTTTTTTTTTTTTTTTTTTTTTTGACTTGGGAATTTTCTTCCCACCAGCCAGCTATCCCTGGATTCTTGGAGGCCCGAGATCGTTGCAGTGTAAAGATCTGCTCTTCCTTTAAGCCACGTGAACTATTAGAGGAATAAGAAAGAAACTTTAAAATGAAAGCAGAGACAGAAAACAATAAAAGGGGATGAAGCAGCCACAAGGACACTTGTAAGGAAGTCTCGTGAGGTACCATTCCAAAGTAGGGATCATATCTGAGAATATTCTCTCTACTCTGAAATACAAACATCAATAGACATTGCTAAGTACAAAAACAAGCTGTAGAGTAGCGGGTATTAAACATTCCCATTCTCATTTAAAAAAAAAACAAAAAAAAACAAAAAACAAAAAAAAACAAAACAGGGCCTAACAATAAAGCAAACCTGACAGAAAGCAAAAGACTGGTACCCTTGATTACTCTGAGAGAGGAAACCTGAAGGGTAGAAAAGAAGAGGCCGAAAGGATTATTTTCATTCTCTATCTTTTTGTACTGTTTGGATTTCGAACTACAGGAATGTCTTGTCAATTCCAAAGGAGATAAGCCAACCCTGATAAACTTTTCTCTCCTAATTGAACAGCTTGTATCACTTCCTAACCAGCATGCATTACAAAGGAGCCCAGGGAACAAAAGGCATTCTTCTGACAAAACTGATAATTGTAAGTTTCAATTAGCCACAGGCCGAATGTGACAAATGTACATTATACAAAAATTAAAAAAAATTCTTCCACTTGATCTTCATTTTCACTTTACGTTGGGTAAAAGCTAAAGGCTTGGGAGGGAGGGGCAGAAATTGCTTCCAGGTTTCATAGAATTAGTGCCTGGTTGGAAAAAACCTTAAGCTGTTTTTTTTTTTTTTTTTCTTTTTCAGAAGAAGGAAGCTCATTATCTTTAGGCCACCCAGAGCTATAGATTCTAAAAACATTTTGGCTCTTTTTTTTTTTTTTTTGAGGTTTTTTAGTAAAATCCAACTCCAAGTGATTCACTAGGACAAGTGGTCTTAATGGCAAAGAAAACAAACACTTCATGAAAACAACATCCATAAGCCTAAGGCTCTGTCTTTTATCTTTACTATTTTCCCTGAGACCCACACCAGTCTCCACAGGGGGTTAAATAGAGAGCTGTCCAAACATCACAGAGCACCATCCAGAACTTTGATGACTTCCATTCCCTGTCTCTGGAGCACAACGGTGCTCCTGGTGAGGAGATCATGACGACCCTCCTGGGATAGACGCTCGCGGTTGTGTTCCAGAAACAGCAGTGCCGGCAGCCCCCAGCACAAGAGGCGCACACATTTCAGAGCCAGCCTCCAGCCTTTTCCTAGAGAACTGAGCGAAACTAACTTGTTCTACCTCTGGCTCAAACACCGCTTCATTTCAGGCCAACTCTCAGCATCAGTTTCAGCGCTCTTGTTTAGTTCGCTGAGCTCTTACTTCTCTGTATTGTCAAGTGCAGGGATAGAGGAATGGGGACACCTGCTTTGAGAGGAGGTCAGCTCCAAGCTGGGAGCGGAGGCCCTGGTTCCTGGGTCTTGAGAGCTCAGAGAAAGAACCCTTCCCTAGAGCCCACTCTCTAGAAGACTATACAGTCACTTTTTAAGGGGTTTTACATAGGGAAAAAAATACTGCAAGGGGGCCCATGAAATAATAATAGTGTGTGTTTTTTTAAGATTTATTTATTTATTTGAAAGACAGAGTTACAGAGAGGCACAGAGAGAGAGAGAGAGAGAGAGAGGTCTCCCATCTGCTCTTTCACTCCCCAGATGTCTACATCTGGAGAGCCTTCTGGAACTGGGCCCATCCAAAGCCAGGAACTTCTTCCTGGTCTTCCACATGGGTGCAGGGGCTCAAGGACTTGGCCATCTTCTACTGCTATCCCAGACCATAGCAGAGAGCTGGATCAGAAGTGGAGCAGCCGGGACTCGAACCACCACCCAGATAGGATGCGGGCACTGCAGGTGGTGGCTTTACCAGCTATTCCACATCATGGACCCCAATAATGGCTGTTTTTAATTGGGATTGTGGGTAATTCCTATATTCCTTTTTGTAACTTTTCGTACTTTTCAAATTTGCTTTTATGAGCTAGCTACTTAGTAGATCTGTAACCTTCAATGTTAATATTATCACTTGGAATTTCATTTAAGAAAATGCTTAAAATGGGTACAAGAATAAAATTTCTTAGACCTCCTGGCAGGGTGAACTGAGATGTTACACACAGAGTGCCTGGTATGTTCTTGCTCAGAAAACTCTAGTGTCCCTGCCATGGTTTCTTCATGCTCCCCTTGTTACAAGGCCAGCAGTTTGATTAAGGCTCAGTGGGGAGAGTTACGTCTACAAAAGAAGATTTTATTTCACAGTGGAGGGTCTCAGTATCTGGTGTGCACCAGAATCACCTCGCGGGCTGGGCAAAACCGGGCTACTGACCACTACACTCCTCTTGGGATGCTCAAACTCCAGCACACCAGGTGCTAGAGAGGCCACAAAGCCACGCTGCTGCTGGTGGCAATGGGATAGCCATTTTGGAAGACAGTTTGCAGTTTCTTACAAAAGTAAACACACTCCTTACACATGACTCAGCAATATTTACCTAAGGAGTTGAAAACTTGGGTCTGCACAGAAACCTCCGCACAGGTGTTTGCAGTAGCTTTAATCATGATTCTCAAGCAACCAAGATTTCTTCAGGAGGTGAATGGACAGATAAACCGTGGGATATCCAAACAATGGAATATGCAGGGATAAAAGGCAATAAACTATCAAGACATGAAAAGACTTGGAGTAAACATGACCGTATTCCACGAAGTAAAAGAAGTCTATCTGAAAAGGCTCTACACTGTAAGACTCCAGTTCTATGACATTCTGGAAAAGGCAAACTATGGAGACCATAAAAAGATAAGGGGCTCTCCGTGATTAAAGGGGGAGGAGAGGATGGGTAAACAGAGAACAGAGGATTTCTAGGGCATGAAGCCACTGTGTGTGGTACTACAATGATAGACACACGTCATTATCCATTTGTCAAACACGGAATATTCATCACCAAGAGTGATCCCTCATGTAAACCATGGGCATGGTGAGATAATGATGTGTCAATGCAGCCCCATCAGTTGTAGCAAATGTACCACTCTGGTGGGGAGGCTGATAAAGGGAAAGCTTTGCATATGATAGAGAAGGAGGTATGGGGGTATCTATGTACCTCCCTCTCAACTTTGCTGTGAACCTGAAACTGCTCCAAAAAAATAAAGTCTTTAAGAAAATAAACTTATTTATAAAAAGAAAAAGCACACAGAGATAGCTAGATCTCACGCCTGTGTTTCTGATAAGGTGGCCTGGGGTGGAACCTGGGAACTGGCCTTTTTTCTAAATTCCCAGGTGAGGCTGCAGCTGCTGGTCCGGAGAGCACGTTGGGTCCACGAAATGCACAACAGAGGTCGACTTCAGAGCATCCTAAAGACAAAGAGCGGGTCTTCTTCCCTCACCCCCTTTCTTTCCCACTTCATTCCTCTGGTTTTTCCCTTCATGTTTGGAGTTATGGACAACACCAAGCTCCATATTTCTCGCCTCTGTATTTTTGTCAACAGCTCAACTCTCTTCTATATTAAGGAACCAAGAGGGAGTGATAATGCTGTTTTTGCTTTAAGCATCTTGTTTCATCCAGAGAAACAAGCATTCTCAGAGTCGCTCCCTTACCTGAGCAGATGCTGTCTCTTCACTCCAGAAAGGCAGCCCCTTGATGACTGATGCTAAAGAAATTGGAAGCTCTATAGGCTCCCTGGTGCCAGCGAATATTTTTTGACATTTTGGGTGTGTTTATCTCTTATCAATATAAATATTTGAATAGTAACATGGTCAGGAGGATGGTGAAAGGAAACAATTCAGGTCCGTGCTTGAAAGGGCAGGTCAAGTTCAGCCTGAAGCCTGGAAAAGTCCTCTGCCTTCTGAGACACTCTGTGGATAGAGGTGTTCTTCTTGGCGCCCATGAGTCACCTCAAGTTGAATGCAAGATGTTCTGTGTGCTTGTGTGCATTTCCCTAGGAAGAGGGTCCACAGTCTCCAGTGGATTATCAGAGGGATTCTGACAAAAGTGGTGAAGAGATACTGCCCTGGGGACTTGGCTTAACCAAGAGACACATGTTATTTTCCTGATGAAGATGTAAATTCCTAGCATGGGAGGAAGCGCTGGTGATTGAAAGAGGAGCCAGGAGTGATCTCTACCAATGAGCTCTATCAGGGAACCACTGCTTTACTCTTCCTTATCTTAGTGCAAAGATAATGAATATTAATAATATTGGGGCTGGTGCTGTGTCGCAGTGGGTTAAAACCCCAACCTGCAGCGCTGGCGTCCCATTTGGGCGTCAGTTCGAGTCCCGGCTGCTCCTCTTCTCATCCAGCTCTCTGCTATGGCCTGGGAAAGCAGCGGAGGATGGCCCAAGTCCTTGGGCCCCTGCACCCACATGGGAGACCTAGAGGAAGCTCCTGGCTCCTGACTTCGGATCAGCTCAGCTCTGGCCATTGCGGTCATTTGGGGAGTGAACCAGCAGAATGGAAGACCTCTCTCTCTCTGGCTCTACCTCTTTACCTCCCTCTGTAACTCTGTCTTTCAAATAAATAAAATAATTATTCAAAAAATAAATAAATACTAATAATACTACTAATAAAAACTTCACTGAAAAGAGTTGTCTGCATGTTTAGTGAAGGACGTTAGCACAGGATCTGATACATAAAGAATGCAGCCAGTAGCAGTGGAAGTCGTGTTGGCCATCTTGTGTGCTTTATGGTGATAACCACAAAAGCACCAGAATCAAAAGTCTTTTACATAGGGGTGGGCATTGTGGTGAAATGGTTTAGGCCACTGCTTGGAACACTTGCACCCAACATAAAAGTGTTGGTTTGAATCCTGGCTACTCCGCTTCCAATCTGGCTTCCTGCAAATGTGTATCTTGGGAGGTGGCAAATGATGGCTCAAGGACATGGGTCTCTGCCACCCATGTAGAAGACCTGGATGGAGTTCTGGTCTAGCCCTAGCTGTTGCAGCCATTTGGGGAGTAAATCAGCAAGTGGAAGAGCTCCCTCTTCTCTGTTTCATTGTCTCTCTCTGTCACTTTGCATTTCAAATAAATAAATAAATCATTAAAACACCATTGGCCTATCTTTGGCTATAATGGAAGAATCAGAAGTTTCCTAGGTGAGGTAGCAGTTATCACCTTCATCTTTGCAACAATGAAATCGAGGCTCATTTCTGAGAGGACTTAGGGTTAGTTGTGAGTTTATGTTGCATTCATTCTCCTTCCACTGGTTTGTAAAACTGTAACATATTATTACATAAATACATCAATATTTCACCTGTTATGTTTTGCAGAGAGCACTGTGATTTCCAAGCATTCAATCTCTCAACCAAGTCTGAGAAGCACTGGCCATGGTGGCAATTTGGAAAATAGCTGGTAGAAGCTAGAACCTCAATTGTATGGCTTCAAACGGTGCACTGCCATGAACCCTGCCACGACTAGGAGTAACTGTTCCCCACTTTGTCATGAGTCCTAAGAATGAGTCTTGTACTTAAGCAAAAACTTGGCTAAGAAAGTGAAAATATAACACACACTCATACATAAAACAATAGCACACACATACCACCACTTAAAATATTTTGTTTTCTGAAAAAATGGTAAAAACAAACAGACTCCAAATTAAGATAATATTTTAACTTAACTTAGACTGCTGAGATTGTTGATAACACGCCTCAGAAATGCCTACCATTACTCTGAGCTAATGAGTCTCTTGTGTTTCCACCGTTCTTTCTCTCGGCTAAGGACTCACAAATGGAGTGGAGAGGGTCTTGCTGCCCACATTCAGCACTGCCTGAATGCAGACTCTAAGGACCACCTCAGACCTGTTAAATATAAAATGTTCATCTTTTAAAAAGAATAATTTTATTTATTTGAAAAGCAGAGTTACAGAGCAAGACACAGAGGGAGAGACACACAGAGAGGGAAAGAGATCTTTCATCTACTGGTTCACTCCCCAAATGGCTACATCAGAGCTGGGCAGGTCTGAAGCCAGGACCTAGGAGCTTCTTCTGGGTCTCCCACTTAGGAGAGACCACACTGCTACAACACCAGTCCTGGAAAAAATGTCCATTTAAATAAGATCCTTGAGGGGCTGACGCTGTGGCATAGCTGATGAAGCCGCCACCTGCAGTGCCCGCATGCCACATGGGTGCCGGTTCAAGTACTGGCTGCTCCACTTCCAATCCATCTCTCTGCTATAGCCTAGGAAAGCAGTAGAAGATGGCCCAAGCGCTTGGGCCCCTGCACCTGCATGGGAGCCTGGAAGAAGCTCCTGGCTCCTGGCTTCAGATCAGTGCAGCTCCGGCTGTCGCAGCCAGTTGGGGAGTGCACCATCGGATGAAAGACCTCTCTCTCTCTCTCTGCCTCTGCCTCTCTAACTCTGCCTTTCAAATAAGTAAATAAATTAAAAAAAACTATTATGTGTTAAAAATAACAAGTAATATCTGTGGGTGATTCATACGCACATTAGCAACAGAGAAGCATGTATTTCGGTAGCTGGAAACTTTCTGCAGGGGCTTGCGGGTGCCTTTCCTGGGCATGGGGATGGCTTTCTGTCTTGCCTTTCTTCCTTCAGGCGCATGTGAGGGTCAGCACTATCATCTCTAGGCCCCTGGAGCACCCTCATTCTTCTCCTTTCATGGTTTCTGGCTCATTGCTGCCCTGGAAGATGCATCCCACTTAGATCAGGATTGTTGGTTGTCACCCACTCCCAGAGAGCCCAGAGCCAGCAGAACTGAGATTGTAAGTGGCAAGCTCCAGCCCCCCATCCACCAGGGAGCAGGCAGGAAAAACAAGGTCCAGGTAAAGGAACTGATTCAAATCAACTGGACCCAAGATGGCACCCAGATCAAACACTACCTGACCTCCAGCCTCATCCATGATCATGCATTAGGATAGTAAAAAAACAAAACAAAACAAAACAAAAACTCCCCAGTTGCCATGACAACCTCCAGACGTGCCCACACAGGGTGAGAAAAGAGGAGCATCCCTAATTCCTGGGAACTTGATGCCCCCTTCCCAGAAATAAGATGAATATCCCACCTCCCACCCAGATATGAACATACATTTCCCGGACCCTATAAATGTAGCGCCCCCTCCACACGTGGGGCTGCTCTGCCTGCAGAGTAGCCTGATCCATGCCACTTTCTTTAATGAAACTCCCCTGTTTTCACTTTGCTGCTCTCAGTTAATTTCTTGCCAGAGCCACGGACATTCCTGAGGCTGTGGGAGACCATACAGGATCTCCAACCATCCATTATCAGAACCAGGATTATCCTTTTAGCTAAACTTCTTCTGGTTGGGCACCACTGTATAAAATCTAAAGGCTGCACTTCTCAATGACAGAACTCCTAGAGCAATGAGACAAGTAGCTACTGAGGACTCAACCCACATGCTGGGAAAAAGAGGAGAGGTTGGTTAGGAAGTGGTATGAGTGGAGGGATATATTCAAAGCGAGAACACCATGGACCTTGCTGGGACCTGTTTTATAGGCAGGCTGCTTCCCTGTCAGAGCCTCTGTGTTGGGAAAGTACTTTACCCTGTGTCACAGGACGTGAAGGGGA